>NC_084710.1:8615911-9303911 GCF_033807575.1 Cydia pomonella
CTCTTGCTGGCCGTTTTAGCGCTTGTAGCTCTCAGCAGCCACTAAACTAAGAAAATCATTTTTTTTACCTTTCAGTAAATTGACTAGTCTTATCGATCGAGTATCAACTTGCGATGCACAATTATTTGTAGGATTGTACAATAGCTAAATGTCACATAGGTCAAAAATCCCTTGCTTGCCGTCCTTCATACTAAAAGTCTTTGAAAACTGCAACTTTTTTAAATATGTTTGGTATATTTGCATTGGTCTCCCCTTTTCCTCCAAATAGTAGTCTAGTTTTACTTAAAGCTCTGACCAGTTGTGTAGCTTGATCATCTAACTGTATACTTCAGGTTTCAAAGATCTCTTGCTGGCCGTTTTAGCGCTTGTAGCTCTGAGCAGCCACTAAACTAAGAAAATCATTTTTTTTTACCTTTCAGTAAATTGACTAGTTTTATCGATCGAGTATCAACTTGCGATGCACAATCATTTGTATGTTGTGACACTAGCTAACTGTCACATAGGTCAAAAACCCCTTGCTTGCCGTCCTTCATACTAAAAGTCTTTGAAAACTGCAACTTTTTAAAATATGTTTGGTATATTTGCCTTGGTCTCCCCTTTTCCTCCAAATAGTAGTCTAGTTTTACTTAAAGCTCTGACCAGTTGTGTAGCTTGATCATCTAACTGTATACTTCAGGTTTCAAAGATCTCTTGCTGGCCGTTTTAGCGCTTGTAGCTCTCAGCAGCCACTAATCTAAGAAAATCATTTTTTTATTTTATTTTCAGTAAATTGACTAGCCTTATCGATCGAGTATCAACTTGCGATGCACAATTATTTGTATGTTGTGACACTAGCTAACTGTCACATAGGTCGAAAATCCCTTGCTTGCCGTCCTTCATGCTAAATATCTTTGAAAACTGCAACTATTTGAAATATTTTGGGTATATTTGACTTGGTCTCCCCTTTCCCCCCAAATAGTAGTCTAGTTTTACTTAAAGCTCTGCCCAGTTGTGTAGCTTGATCATCTAACTGTATTATTCAGGTTTCAAAGTTCTCTTGCGGGCCGTTTTAGCGCTTGTAGCTCTCAGCAGCCACTAAACTAAGATAATCATTTTTTTTTTACTTTTCAGTAAATTGACTAGTCTTATCGATCGAGTATCAACTTGCGATGCACAATCATTTGTATGTTGTGATACTAGCTAACTGTCACATAGGTCGAAAATCCCTTGCTTGCCGTCCTTCATGCTAAAAATCTTTGAAAACTGCAACTATTTGAAATATTTTGGGTATATTTGACTTGGTCTCCCCTTTTCCCCCAAATAGTAGTCTACTTTTACTTAAAGCTCTGCCCAGTTGTGTAGCTTGATCATCTAACTGTATAATTCAGGTTTCAAAGTTCTCTTGCGGGCCGTTTTAGCGCTTGTAGGTCTCAGCAGCCACTAAACTAAGAAAATCATTTTTTTTTTACTTTTCAGTAAATTGACTAGTCTTATCGATCGAGTATCAACTTGCGATGCACAATCATTTGTATGTTGTGACACTAGCTAACTGTCACATAGGTCGAAAATCCCTTGCTTGCCGTCCTTCATGCTAAAAATCTTTGAAAACTGCAACTATTTGAAATATTTTGGGTATATTTGACTTGGTCTCCCCTTTTCCCCCAAATAGTAGTCTAGTTTTACTTAAAGCTCTGCCCAGTTGTGTAGCTTGATCAGCTAACTGTATACTTCAGGTTTCAAAGATCTCTTGCGGGCCGTTTTAGCGCTTGTAGCTCTCAGCAGCCACTAAACTAAGAAAATCATTTTTTTTACTTTTCAGTAAATTGACTAGTCTTATCGATCGAGTATCAACTTGCGATGCACAATCATTTGTAGGTTGTGACACTAGCTAACTGTTACATAGGTCGAAAATCCCTTGCTTGCCGTCCTTCATGCTAAAAATGTTTGAAAACTGCAACATTTTTAAATAATTTGGGTACATTTGACTTGGTCTCCCCTTTTCCCCCAGATAGTAGTAAAGTTTTACTTAAAGCTCTTACCAGTTGTGTAGCCTGATCATCTAGCTGTATAGTTCAGGTTTCAAAAACCTCTTGCTGGCCGTTTTAGCACTCGTAGCTCTCAGCAGCCGCTTAACTTAGATTATCAAAATATTTTACTTTTCAGTAAATTGACTAGTCTTATCGATCGAGTATCAACTTGTGATGCACAATCATTTATAGGTTGTGTTACTAGCTAACTATCACATAGGTCGATAATCCCTTGCTTGCCGTTCTTCATGCTAAAAATCTTTGAATATTGCAACTATTTCGAATATTTTGTGTTCAGTTTGCCTTGGTCTCCCCTTTTCTCCAAGTTAATGGTCGAGTATCACTTAAAGCTTTCAGCAGCTCTTTAGCTTGATTATGTAGCTATCTATCTGCATGGAAACGGTTTTGAAAACCTCTTGCTTGCCTTTTTACTAGGCAATATTACAGATAGCATGAGTGCTTTGACGAAAGTGAATATATTTTAGTTTTACATTAATTTTAGTCCTTTTTGGTCTGTTTACTTTGTAATTACATGCATCAGGTGCTCTTTTACTGGTTCTCTATGACATTTTTTACGTTTAAAATTTTGACTTCTTAATTTGGTTGGGTTATCGGCGGCTGCTAACTTTGGCTGCTAACTTCACACCGGTTGAAAAAATAATGTACAGCTCATTAGGTTAGATAATACTCAACGTCGATATATGGAGGTAATAGTTAAATAGAGTGATACTTGAGGAAGGTTTAAGTGTATAATTTGGTAGGTTTCTGGGTAACCCATGCGAATTCGGAGCGGGTCGCTAGTAGTTATTATAGTAGGCAGATTGTCATTCTAAGATCCTATTACGAACTTAAACAAATTACCTATAGCTTACTATTTTAAAAATGTTATATTTTTCTACTACAACGAGGTAAACACATCGAGGACTAATCGAAAAACTTGTGTACGTGACTGTAATTTGTGTAATCGTTATTCTAAGCGAATCATATATTTTCTTGTAACGACTGAAAAAACTTAAGCGGAACGCGGAACTACTGATTCTCATCCATATTTTATTATTCACTATCAATGGTACAAGAATCTACTTCTTGTGATAGACATACGTCATAAATTACAACGACCGAACATCTTTGACCTGTTGCTGCTGCTGTGTTTCAGATTGTTGGAAATAAGGGATTACCATATTAAGATTTGGCCTTTTTTATATTCTTCGGTATTACCCTGTATGTATCTCATGTGTGTTAAATTTAAATATGTAGGTAGGTACTTACTTCGCTGCCATTCTTTAAGAATTTTTCGTTCATTATAATCTCGTTTAGCATTATGTTTTGAAGTGATCTGAAACAATACGGATTATTTTTTAAACAAAGTTACTTTCTGCAATTAAAACGTAATATTAAAGTTTTAAAAACATCTGGCTCCAGCATTCAAGTGACTAAAGCACTTTAGTAGTATAATACCTATCTGCATATTAAATTAAGTATTCGCAAGTGATAATCAAGGGTATATAATATACACTATACAACCAGCGAGAAAGCAACGAGAACGAAATATGCAAATTATTCAAAATTACCTTTTCACGGCACGGCACTATTGAGAAAATAGTAATGGCTTAGTGCGTATTATTTCGAAATTTTTCTGAGTAGCTATTTTTGTTGTAGACTGTAATTACCAACAAACACTGAATTCGAATAAAAAATCCCGTATATAAATTAAATACAAATGGAATACATTTTTCGAAAATACCACAAAATAAATTGAGTCTAATTTATGAATGTCTTTTCTATTCGAATTGACTGGCCGTCGGACATGATCCGGTTATATAAAATCCAATTGGGATTCCGGCTAGATTTGGGTTCGATTTCAATTATATCGACATACCTATTGATACGCTTTGTGACATTACGAGTGCTCAGTTTCCAGGAATGAATTACGGAATTTTAGACAACCTGTCTGGTCCTAAATATGAAGTCGATGATCTCGGGTTCAAATACCGGTAAGGGCATTTATTTGTCTGATGAACACGAATATTTTCTCCTGAGTCATGGGTGTTTTTTATGTATTAAAGTTACAATGTTATATGTATATAATATATACATACATATTTTTATATTGTATATAACTAATATAACGTTGTATTAAATTTATACCCACGACACGAACCTTACTTAGCTTACTGTGAGACTCATTCAATTTGTGTAATACTGTCTTACAATATTTATTTACGGAATTGAGGAAAATACTTACCGACTTCCAAGGTATCCGTTTATTACTGTGTGGCATTTGCATTATATGAGTGGGAAAATGAAGAACCCATATAGTTTTTGGCTGTAAGTAGTTAAATAAAAATTATAAAAAAAAAGATTTTCGTGGGAGTAAACCTAGTTCTAAGCTAATAACGTAATGAGTGTCCGCTACACCTACTGGCAACAAATAATGCACAAGCACGCAAAAACCCTAAAAAATAGGCATTTTTTAAATTCAAATGCTAATTTATTAACCTATGAATACTTTTGAATTCAATTATCTAAATGTTTTTTAAACTACTCCGAAAAAAATGCTTAACCAGCGTGATTTAGCAAACCCCCAGAATGACTTGAAAAAGCTTTAATAGATTGCTCTTACGTGAGCTTCAATTGAAAAATATCTTATCTAGTCTGCTTTTCAAGACAATTAACGTACCTAGTAAATAGCAGTGTATTTGTCTTTTGTGGCCCAAGAAGGATGGCAAAAAATTACTAGTATGTATTTGGTTATTGCCTACTAATAACAGTTATGTTAGGATTTTTGTTTGTTAGATAGATATATTTAATCACGGTATAGCAGCTGTACGGATTTGCATGATAATTGATTCAAACTCAAAAATAGTTTTTTTTAACTAGAAAAAGGACTACGAGTAAGTTCGAAGTTAAAAGTTAAAATGATACTAAGAGGAAGGGGGAAGGAAAAGTGGAAGTTTAAGGACTTCCACGGGAATGAGATCCCAAGTAGAAGCTAAAGGTAATGCAAAATTTCAACCAAGTCATGTGCGCGACTTTTTAAGAATTCCTATACCGCCAATACGTTACGAATCTCGATATCCCCTTATAGGTGATACGTTACATCTAACAACATTACGAGTATTGTCATTCCGAGGATTCCCTATAGTTAATGCATTTCCCACACTCACTGTGGCAAACTGAAGCCTGTCCCTCGCTTCGTTGTCTAACTGCTTCTGTATGTCGTCCTGATCGTCACTAAGTGTGTTTGCTCGTTGACTCGTCTGGTCTCGCGTGGTGCCTGATAACAGTAATCAATTAGAGTAGATAATCAAGTTATTTTTATTAAAACTTAATCAGTAAAATATGGAATTATTAGAAGAGTAAAATAATCCACTACAGTAATAAAGGTCGGCTAATACGGTGCCTGAATGCATAATGCATAGGTATGTTAAATAACCGGCCAAGAGCATGTCGGGCCACGCTCAGTGTAGGGTTCCGTAGTTACTCTTCCGTCACAATAAGCTAAACTGGAGCTTAAAGTATAGTAAATTGTTAACCAAGGGATGAAACGGTACCTTTCACCCGAGTGATACAAATAGGCAAATTTGCATAATCAGTACCTAATTAAAGTAAGTCTTTTTACTATGAAGGGGAAACTTTTTGCGATAACTCAAAAACAGGTAAACTGATCATATCCGCTATAGTTTTCATTTAATGTCTTTCTTAAGCTCTACTTCCAAGATTTTTTTCATATTTTTTGAACCTATGGTTCAAAAGTTACGGGGGGGGGGGCACATTTTTTTTTTCTTTCGGAGCAATTATCTCTGAATATATTTACTTTATCAAGAAATGTTTGTTGAAGACCCCTATTAGTTTTGAAAGACCTTTCCAACGATATCCCACACTGTAGGGTTGAAGCAAAAAAAAATGTTCACCCCCACTTTACGTTTAGGGGAGGTACCCTAAAAAAAATTAAATTTTTAGATTTTATTGTACGACTTTGTCGGCTTTATTGATTTATATATCCATGCCAAATTTCAGCTTTCTAGCACTAACGACCACGGAGCAAAGCTTCGGACAGACAGACAGACAGACAGACAGACAGACAGACAGACAGACAGACAGACGGACATGGCGAAACTATAAGGGTTCCGTTTTATGCCATTTGGCTACGGAACCCTAAAAACGGACAAGTGCGAGTCGGACTCGTTCACCGATGGTCCGTACAAATCTCATCTTTTTTTTTACAAATTTATAGTTATTAGATTTTTCCCTGTATTTTTAGCGTAAGACAATATAACTTGAAACATTTCATAGCTCTAACTTAACGGAAAGTACCCTATACATTTTGATTCTCTTAAAAGTGTTGAAATATACATATACGTTTGTTGCGGCATAAATGGCCGTATCTTTTTAATTTTAACTCGATACCTCCATGTGTTCTCGAGATAAAGGGTCTTTACAGACAGTCGGACGGACGGAGTGATCCTATAAGAGTTCAGTTTTATTTCGTTTTGAGGTATGTGTACCCTCCCCTACCTACCAAAATGTACCTCACCTTAAGCTGATACCACCCTTAAATTCTACTCCCATAATTTTACCCCAATAATAATTTTACCTTAACAATAATTTGGCCAAGTGATCGTCTAGTTAAGGTTAGGACCCCTCGAAGTGAACCGCGGAACCCTAATTCTTTAATGAGTAACAACTAAATCTTGGACTCTGATTCTACCTAATTATTTATTACCTAAATGTAAAGGAACTGATATTTACTGTACTACATAATTTATTATGATGATAGGAAATGATTTAAAGGATATTATGTTAAGATTCCACCTCCAGCAAAACACCGTAAAACTAAGTTACTCTAAACCATTTTTATATTAAGTAAAACACCTTATGAGTAGAGAGAAAATATAGGTATAATAAACTAAAAGTTATGAGCAATGTCATGGTTAAGGATATAGGCTCCGCCCACACGCGCGAGTCGTTGGCGTCGAGTGTAGCCTTAAGTTACAGATACAGAAACGTCAATGTGATTTTTGATGTAAAGTTAAATATATTTTTATTAAATCATTAGAAAAGTTTTGCAGCATGTAAGATAATATAAAAATAGTATTGCAGCATGTAAGATAATATAAATATAAAAATATTTTTGGTAAAATCCTGCTACTCCTATTAAGTCTTCGGGGTAACATTGAAGCAGCACTCCTGGGTTAAGCCCATTTACACACAATTCTTTTAAAATGAAATATTATTACCTATTATCTTCTAAGCGAGGTGTGAATTATTCTCACGTGCTGCCTCTAATGCTAGATGCAGGTCTGAAGACTCTTACTCCGATTAGCAATATCAATCGGGCCACCTACTCCTATCTTATTAGCCAGACGGGCTATGACCAACGCTTCGAAACCTATGCAATCCTAGGGGCTGACGAAGAGAAGCGATAAGTATTCGTCAGACACCATTTACTTATCTTTTTTCATATCCAAAAACAGGCTACTAAGCCATTACCCAATCCCCATAGCTAAAGGAAGGCTGAATTCCCAGGCCTTTCAAATGTATTAACGAAGTACAAGTTTAGCTCATTATTGTACTTTATGAGATCGAAATATCAAGGTGAGCATTATTCCACTCAAAGATTCCAATGGACTGCGCTCGCCTGCCAAAGGGTCTCTAAAACAAACCATTCTTTAATCTTAGAATAGTCTGTGTTCCTAAACCCAACTTGATATTTAAGAATTGAATTTATAAATACCTTAGAACCTGATTGCAATTCTCAGTACTTCGTCTCTACACCCAAAAAACCCAGAAATGAAAATAAATAGATAAAAGATTTTACAGGTAACCTTCAATTTTCCACTCAGGATAAGTAACAGTCTGGAAGATTTAGGTAATTGGACTCCATTACCCATATTTCACTCAATATTAGCATTAGTACAAGATATAAAACCATAGCTTCTCGTCATTAGAACCTTTAAAAGAGAAATATACACCAACCAATCAACTTTATAGACCAAACCTAAGAGAGACCCTATAACAGTGTGTGTGACTCTACCCTATTCCTGCCCTTAGTCCCTAATCTAGTATGTCCAGAACACAGATCGTACTTACCATTGATCTAGTGATTTGGAACATACACAAGTGTATCCCTAAGTCTAAGCTGTAAGCATTCGGCCGACAAAACCGAGGTATAGCAAACCCTAGTGTCTGTGTGATTGGCCCCCTCCTCATCGCCACGTGGGCACGGTGGATGAGAATAGACCGCCCTAGCATGTATATAAAAACATCGGCAACCTAGCCCACACCCGTACTAGCTACATGGGAAACGCTGCCATGACTAAGACTTTGTTTGTGTTTGGTATCAATCACGACAGAAGTTTTCCCTGCAACCAGCACAAGCACGAACCAGAGTACCGAAATATATAAATATATTTAATACGGGACCTAGCCTCAATTACTGCAGACTTCAGTGAGTAGGGATTACTCCCAATGGCACGCACGTGATGCCCTCACATTCATCTAACAGCTGGACTTTGAGACTAGGGAGAGTATGCTCGCCTCTTATGTTGGTAAAGAAGAGACGCCAAGTCCTCTCAACCTGGAGCAAGACTTCTAAACAGCTGCAATTTGTCACCGTTAGGGAGAAGCTGCTTAGATGGACAAACTGTTAGTCCAAACAGTGATCTGGCTTTATAAAATAACAAACTAACCTCATAGAAAGATAGTAAAATAACAAAGTTAAATTTCACTAACAAAAACTCACAATACAGTAACACAAATAAGGAAGTAAAGAATCTCCACCATAGCCTAAGCTTAGCATTACGACAACATTGTCCCCGCAATGCCAAACACAGACATAATCTTACAAGTTTAAATTCACCAGGATAATTCCCAGCAAACACAAACAAATAGAAAGAATAGTAGAGAAACTTGACTTACTCAAAGCCAGAGATACTGCTAGTCTGATAGTCGAAGAATGAATCCCCTCCTACCGTACTTTCCGGCCCTTTTATACTCGATTAATAGCGACATATTAGCGACTGGCGACAAAATAGCGACATAACAGCGACTGGCGACAATATAGCGACACAATGACGACACATTGGCGACTAGCGACACAATGACGACACATTGGCGACTAGCGACAATATAGCGACACAATAGCGACACAATGACGACACATTGGCGACACATGAAGATTTATGACGTAGTTCTAGGTTTGATGTACCAGGGCATCAAAATCAGAGAAGAGGTTGTTCGCTTCGCGGCACGTAACGACATACGATTCATGAAGAAAGGTCATAAGTCACATCTTATTTACCAATCCATACTCCCTATACAATAACGTTCACAATAATGCTAATTATCAACTGTGTCTCTTTCGCATACACGGCTCAGAGAAAGACGGAGATAATTTCAATGACGTTTACGCACACTACCTTGTTCACGCACACAATGTCGTTTACGCTCACAATGACAGCATTTGCTTAATAGTCAGTTTAAGTAGACCAAAACAATCGAAAAAAAGGGATCGTTCCAAAACCTGTCAAACATGAATATGCTAACACCATTATTTAATTTCGGGTATTATAGTTTTGTTTTCTGAAAATAACGCCTGTATTGAAATATTTTATGTTTATTATTAAGTAAGTCAATGTTTTTTTTGTACCAATACTTATACATTTTACATGCATGTAAGACTACAAATATTCTTTTCAAAGAAAACTAATACCAGGTAACAACTAGCGGTCTTAATATTATTTATTATTTTCGCGCATTGATATAAACCAAAATAATGAATATTTACTGTATGTTACGTATTTAATTGTCATCACAAGTGGTGAAATACGGAAACGTGTCCTTCAAGTCGTAATTGTCAGAATACGCAGAGAAATTATGAATGAAAAATGCAAATGAAGAGGACTTGTTTTTACAAGGTATTTCGATATTTTTCTATGTATTTTAATATAAAATCGAGGCTAATATTACGCAATAGGCATATGGCTAGTCACATATGGAACCCTAAAATTGATGATCTTGTCTAGGCGATGCTTCACAATGTCAATTAATAACTTATTCACATCCTGTTATTTTATCTTGTATTATGAAATCAATTTTATTAAAATATTACAATACAATAGTTTGCAGTAGTTGAAACGCTGGAGTACTTTTTTTTTAAAGAAAATAATCGCCCGCTAAGAAAAAAAACTTTTCCTCTTACTGATCGCCGACGGCTCAACATTTGCTATACTTAATAGTCCAAGGGCCCAAAAACAATCTTCCTAATACTGCATTTATTTTCTTGCTGAGCCCACCGGGTAATGTAAATACGTTATTTGAATATAACTTAATATTCATGGATGACAAAATCAAGAATAGTCCTTGATTAAATGATTAAATATGCAATTTAGTTTTGATTATTGTGTTGTGTCCCTGGAAGGTTTGAACTATACGAGGAATTTAAATGGCCTTTTCTCAATCTTACAATGAAATGTTGACATGACTTACTTCAAATTAGGACCGGAAATACTACATATCAGGTGCGATGAGTAAATTTTAAGCGAAAAAATTAAATACGGTGACATATCAAACATTCGTGCGCCATATTGTAATTTCGTGTTTTTTTTTTCACAATCTATTAACTCCTGCGAGAACAATTTAAGCATTTATCCTTCAGTACACCTGCAAGAAATAAGATCTTTTTCGAGCAAGTGTGATGAAAATTACTTAGATAGATTAGAGATGTTTTATAAATGTTATGGCGTCTTTCATAGTACCTAACTTTCACAGTATTGTTATAAGTAGGTCACCCACCATGAAAATTTTTTTTGAACTATTACGAATACCTATTTGTTCCAGATTTATCAATTTGTATAATATTTTTCGGAAATGTTTGTTTTTTTGAATAAAATATACACCGTGTTCTTTTTTAAATCTGTTAATTTCAAGGGTGCATTCCTGAGCTTAAATTAGTAAATTTCTCAAAGATACCGGTATTCTAAATTGGCTCCATTTCGGACACAATCAATAATTTATTTTTATCTGATATGGCCCTTACGAGCGTGTACGTTCGGGCCTGTTTACATATTAATTAGAGTTTAGAACGAGTTTATATGTATATGTGCTACTAATCGTAAGTACTATCACAGACGATTGATGTTCAAAATGAAATTCATAATTATGTCACAGTTTTCAATTGTTTGGTTTCAATTAAATATAATGCCCGTGTTACGATAATGCTATATGCAATATTTAGTTATTTTTTATACAAAAAAAATTGAACTATGCCATTTAATATCCATACACGTCTTTCCCGATATCCCGAAGTTAACAAAATTCAATAAAACACGGTAATTTTTATTAACAAGCTGAACAAACTGTAGCAATCTTGAAACAACAAACTCCTGAGGTTTATTTTCCAAACTGCGAACCGTTTGTGAAGTGAATGGATGGAGGGAATGAATTACATTAGGTTTGTAGAAGTTTAAATTTGCATCTTGTTTTCTGAGCATCGTTGAGCGAGATTAGGCAGTGAAAACTAATTTGATCCGTATGGTTCTGGAAATATATGTAAGGACCTGCTTATTGAAACAACGACATATTGGAAGTGTTTTTATTCATAAGGTGCTATCTCCCTCTTACATTACTGTTTTTACATATGTAAAGACAAACATATATCTATCCTTATTACTCTAGTGGTGTTATTACATATCGAATGAGTAGAGTATTATCGCTCGACCTTTGATATCGATTTTGCCTTTACATGCCCCTTGAAATTTTAATTGAAAAGAATATTTATATTGTTTTAAGTTTAAATTTGGGCTTGATGGGCTAGGAAGCTGGTAGATAGAGGACAGTAACACTTTAATAATAAATGTTTTTATGTCAAAAAAATCGTATATTACAATGATTAATACATCTTATAGTTTAGATGAAATCTAACTAATTATTCTACTATTTTAGGGTTCCCTGCCTCAAAAGGAAAAAACGGAACCCTTATAGGATCACTTTGTTATCCGTCTGTCTGTTTGTCAATTTGTTATTGGCAAACCTTTATCTCGGTTAAGGCGTGGAGGTATCAAGTTGAAATTAAAACTATATACTCAGTGGCGGTAGAACGGTCGCATTTTTATCACCTGTCACCATGCCTGTCACGTTCTAACAAGTATGTAAGTGCGAAAGTGACAGGCATAGTGACAAGCAACAAAAACGGAAGCATACTGCGACCGTTAGTCTGTCTACAGTCCCTTGAAGCCGAAAAGAAATCAAACTTTTAGGTTGACAAAAAAAAGATACAGCAGTTTATGCTGAAAAAAAACGTATATTTCGACACTTTCATGGGAATTAACATTTATGGGGTATTTTTTGTTGACCTACACTATGAAATTTGGCTACTAATATTGTCTCATACTAGCATACTACAAGTGTACAGGGAACAGTCTGAAAGCATTTGTAAATATAATTGTATGGGTAACCTTTTTGGATTGTTTTAACCTTTTTATACCTAATACACATATACCTACAAATTTGTGCGGAACCCTCGGTAGGCAAGTCCGACTCGCACTTGCCTGATTTATCTTTTAAACAGGGATTTTCTTATAAGAAAACTCTTGTTAAAGGTTCTTTGTATAAGAACTTAATATTATATAATATACTTGTGTTTTATACAGAAAACCTTCTGTTCGTAGTAGGTACTTTTATATATTCTGTGACGCTACGAACTTACTCCCACCTTCTCCTACGATCTTAGCGAGACGTTCTTAGCGTGCTAAATGATAATACTCGTTTGATAAAAATTATCTCAAAGCAATATCCTAAGTAGGTAATTAACCTTGTGGCCGTATATTACATCGAAATATTTCATTTATATTTGTATTATTTTATAACAACTGTTATTTAGGCTATTAATAAACGATTTGTAACAAACATCCATTATAGATAATTTACGAACATTTTTACTAAACTGCCCTCGGAAATTAGAATCTTCAAAATTGTCCCTTTGGCTAGACATCAGTATCTTAAATTATTGCAAATGAGCTTTAGAATAACCCTTTTAAGGAATAAGTTGAATTACAAATCACCTTGTAATCCCTGTATGCATAACATTTACGTCGTTAAGAGGGGGAGTGAGCCAAGACATTAGAAGGAAACAACAGGTATGGCGCGCTTCGCTTCGCTTGCATATGTCTTCATTGGTCACGGTCAATCTAACAGCCTCCTCCTCGCTGCGCTCGTCGTCGCACCTACCTTTTGACTTTGGCAGAATACCGTGAAAACTAGTTTTAGCTAGTAAAAACGTTTTTTCCCAAGACAAAACTTAGTTTTAACTGAAATTTATTTTGAATAATTAGTGAAAACTAGTTTTCACCAAGGCATTTCGAAAAACTAGTTTTGACTAGTGAAAACATGTTTTTTCACCAGGACGTATCTGAAAACTAGTTTTAACTAGGGAAAACGAGTTTTAATTTTAAACTAGTTTAGACGTTAACATATACAGGCTGATTTTGTTATGTTTGACCAAATTTTTGTTCGAGGTATTTATTTCTTGTAAATTCCTTTTCGGGAAAAAAATATGTAGCAATTTTTTTTACTTTAGTTTAAGAAGATTACGTTACCTATTACGTCAGATGAAAAAACAACGTGATAGATATACACATTTCATAAAATGAGGGTATTTTATGGTTTAAACCAATAACAAACCGCTTGGCTTCCCGTTAGAGGCTTGCGGACTTTGATTCGAGATCTAAATTTTGTTATCTGCCTTTCTATCGCTCGAATATGTAAGAGTAAAAAAGAGGTAAATAGCGAAATTTCGATTTTCGTGTTTCGCGGTAGGCCGTCAATACTAAGGCTTGCTTGCTTCTTTCATTTGGACAATGATATCAGATTATACACGGGTATCAATATATAACTAAAAAGAAATAAAATTTAGACATGTTTCCGTGTTTTTTTAGAAAGGCAACTTAACATGGTTGGAGACTGTCTTGTAAATGTAATATAGTTTCCGAGTAATTTTTTTCATGGCGTTTACCCTTGATAAATAAGTGATAATTCTGAGTTAAAACAAATTCGCTACCAACGTTTTCGTAGCGCTACGCTCGTAGCCGATCCCAGCGTTTTCCCGCTTTGTAGAGGAAAGCGACTACGAACAGAGAACCCGCCGAACGGGTTCCCGGTACTCAATGTGTAAAACTAAAATTTTGCGTTAGACCCCTCTTATATGTGTGACACATAATGTTCCCTGAACGGACCAGAAACGTGACCTATCTCTTCATCTCTAGTCTTTAGGTTGACATTAGGGTGGGCCGTTTGTGAAAATTTGAGAAATATATTATGTGATACCAGCTTGAAAATGCCTAAATCACCTTAAAAATAATTCAAAAATCTAGCTATATACTTTTAGCTCTCTACCAATGGTTAAATATAAACATATGAAAGTTTTTTGTGACTTATTATTTTATATATTACTTTTACTTTTGTATATAAAACAGACCCTTAAGTATCAGATGGTCGGGCTGGAGACACTTGAACTAAGGAGGAAGTTCTTACTCCTAGTTCACTATCTCTCGATCGTTCACCATCGAGTCGACAGTCCCGAGGTGTTGGAGAAGATGGGATTGATAGTTCCTAAGAGGATACCCCAGGATGTGGACGGGGCAGTAACACCACGCCGCCGGCCATGCCTGTTGCAGCGGCCTTCTGCTCGCACATGCTACGCGAGGCACGCTCCTACCTCACGCGCTCTATCGAGCCTGCATTCAATGCTCGCTCAGTACGCAGATGCCGACATGTTTGCCAATAGTTTAGCGTACCTATGTAATATTGCTAGACACTTTTTGAATTTGAATTATTGTAATTAATTGGCTGAATTTGTAAATTTGATCTTCCTTGACATTTTATATATGCTAAATGTTGTAATTAATTAATTGACTGACTATGTAAATTTTATTTTTCTTGACATGTTATCTGTTTGTATGTTTTTATTTTCCTGACATCTATTTTTCTAGTGTGTAAGCGAATTGGTGTAGTACTGTAAGCTTGCACTGTGTTAAATAAATAAAATAAAAAATAAAATCAGAAATGATTTTTATTTTAAGTCTGTGTACTATAAAATATTTTTTAGTAATCGTACTGCGTAAATAGGTATATTTCCGAAAAAGCTAATTATTTGGTATATGTTTCGTGCCCAAATTGATGTTCCAAACATATGCCAGGAACGCTATCAATCAGAATAAAATGATAGTTAAGTACATGAAATAACATATTCATTCCATTTAGGCTAAAATGCGTGAAAGTATACCTAAAATCATCTAAAATGTCACAATATCAATAATGCATTAAACCAATGCATTTATGTAAGTATATAAAGCATTGCACTTTCATATTTTGACCCGGGTAGGTCCTTAAACTACGTCCACAAGAGAGGTATGGGCACTGTGAATGTCATCTCGCTTTGTGTGGTAGGGCAAAGCACAGCGGATGTCATTCCAGATCTAGAGCAGAGCCCTACTGGGGAAGTACCTCCACCTTACAGAAAACCGCAGCCAAATAACACTAGACCCTACTCATAGTGTTGTGCTCCTGCCGGTGAGTAAGGTTGCCAGAGCTCAACGACGGGTTGGAGGGGGTTAGGGTCGGCAACGCGCATGTACCTCCTCTGGAGTTGCAAGCGTACATAGGCTACGGTTACTGCTTACCATCAGGCGGGCCGTATGCTTGTTTGCCACCGACGTAGTATAAAAAAAAATATTCAAAAATAATACTGTACTAGTTACTTCGGTTCTCGTATTTTACTGTTTGATTATTGTGTTGTACAATCACTATCAGCATCAATAGTAGCGAATGAAACAACGCGCCAAAATTATCTGATATTCTGGATAACTTTTCGAAATATAGATAAATGTCTAAAATGTACGTTCAAAAGTATATCTATTACCGTCTTAATTGTTCTACATAATTATAGAACCATCACATTTTGTTAAGTTGTTACAGAACGGTAGATACTTTTGACACCTTGTTTGATCCTCTACTTTTGATGCTGACTGTACATGAATTATAGATGTTGTTATTTATTTTAATCATCATTATCATCGTCATCTCAGCCATAAGACGTCCACTGCTGAACATAGGCCTCCCCCTTGGACCTCCACATGTACCGGTTGGAAGCGACCCACATCCAGCGTCTTCCGGCGACCTTAATAAGGTCTTGTGGGTGGACGTCCTACGCTGCGCTTGGTAGTCCGTGGTCTCCACTCGAGCACTTTTCGACCCCATCGGCCATCTTCTCTACGTGCAATGTGGCCTGCCCATTGCCACTTTAGCTTGCTAATCCGGTGGGCTATGTCGGTGACTTTAGTTCGTCTACGGATCTCCTCATTTCTGATTCATTTCAAAAATAATACTGTACTAGTTACTACTGGTTTTATTTATTTTAATATATTTAAACATTATTATGGGTAAATTCATTTAATTACAGGGTCTTTTATGACATATTTTAATAATTAAAAAATAAAATAGACATATTTATTTTACAATTTTACCTTTTCTTTTCTTCGGCGGCTGGTAGAGGGCTAAAAGTGATCATTAATTTTAAATCTTATCACAATATTATGAATATTATGATCTACGTATTTTCCCGCGACTTGATACCTATTGCATTATGAATTTTTATTTTTTATTGTTACAACAAGTTAAAAAACTGGTCAGTTGACTTTATGACAAGCAGTAATTATAAAAACCGGACAAGTGCGAGTCGGACTCGTTCACTGAGGGTTCCGTACTTTTTAGTATTTGTTGTTATAGCGGCAACAGAAATACAAAATCTGTGAAAATTTCAACTGTCTAGCTATCACGGTTCATGAGATACAGCCTAGTGAGGGACGGACAGACGGACGGACAGCGGAGTCTTAGTAATAGTGTCCCGTTAACCGTATCCAAAGGGTAACCTTTGGGTACGGAGCCCTAAAAAAGACTGCTTAAAAATAATCAACTAAAAAGTGTTTGATATTATCCGTACCTATATATTTGAAATGGTTTTTTCGCTAGCTTTAATATGATATCGATATTGCTATGGTAAGAAAAATACCCCCCCACCCCTTTTTTTACTTGCGAGCGCCACTTTCAAAATGTATAAAGCCTATGTCACTATCACAATTCTGACGAATTCAACGACCCCTCATATGTCAAAAGCCGTCCAGTCGTTAGGGCTGTAGGGTGTGCCAAAGAAATGGCCATTCATACATCATATACATACACACGCTCGACTAACATTACCCTCCTTCTGACGCAGTCGGGTAAGAAATATTGTTATTTTATTACTAATCTGCTTACGTTTTGGTACTCGACAGCAAGAATTACAATTTTCTTATGCCGCTTTTAGAATAACTTGAATTAGATTCACTTCAGGCCAATAAATATCAAGTAATAAATAATTTATAGAACACAAAATAGATATTCAGTTACTATTACGAAAATTGCAAGACTCTGCTAGATTGGTTCTGAAAAAATATTTTTTATTTTTTTCATATCAGTTTATTATTTAAATTCATACTGAGAGTGAATATTTAATATGCTGAACTTGATAATTCCATGCCACATCTTTTTAAATTGCAATTCGGTACATCGCGCTATTCTGGTAAATTAATGTGTAATATAAACATTAAACACTCACCGAAGCCTTCAATCATGTTTATAAACAAGAATATAAAGCATAGCGTACTGAATTTCACATGAAACACCATGCAATAAACAAATATCGCATTTACTTATAATACAATCTCGGTAATTAAATAAAAATTGTTAAAATAACCTCAAAATTGACATTGAATGAAAGGACGATGGATGGTCGATGCCAGTGACATCACGGCCACATGGAGTCCATTCTATGAATTTAATAGCGACCTACATACAACACGGCTACTTTTTACAACCTTTTATTTTAACTTGCCCTGTTATTACTTATTAGTATGGAAGTCAAATCTTGGAAGCTAGACTCGTCTCCTGATTTCCGATTGAGTAGAAATTTTGCATACTTACATATGTTTTTTTATTCGCAAAATTTGAAAAAAAGGAAAACTCTTAAACCTAGTTTTTCATTGTGTCAAAAACAGATTAAAAATCATGGACAATGGAAAATATTTAGGAGTGGAAAAACGTTTTCTCTCGGACGATCACGTGCTATAGTTCGCTCTTAATGGTTTAAAGGAAATCATTAATTAGGCTACTTAGGGGTCTTCGTTTAATTCGCACTCAATGCGACGTCTTTATAGGTTATAGGTTATTAATGTTGAGATATTAGTTTACGCTTGACACTATCTTCCTATTGTTCCAATTGTCTATTGTTGCTGTATGAAATAAAACGAATAACTGACATCTTGTCCAATGAAAATATTCCGCCTTTTATTCCCATTTAATTAATATAACAAAAGGTTATGGGCTTAAATAATGGGGATAATAGTTAATAAAAACGTAAATGAGTATAAATTAAAAGTGTAAAGAAGAAAATACGAGAGGTAAGTAGCATCTAAAAGTTTTTTCAGCCACAACGGCAAAAACAAAAGATGACGTCTACAAATCACAATGTGATGCCGCAATTGGATGAGAAGCAAAATTTCTCTAATTGGAAGTTTAGAATTAAAACATTATTGGAAGAAAAAGGCGTAGTAAAAGTCCTGAACAAGGACCCGCCAACAGAAGCGAGTGAAAAGGAGAAATTTGAAAGTAACGACGCAAAGTCGAAAGCGGTTATTGTTCAGTATGTATCCGATAAATACTTAGATATAATAAAAAAGGCCAAAACTAGCAGAGAAATGATTGAAAAGCTAGAAGAAATATTTGAACGAAAGAGTGTATTCAATAAATTGTACCTCAAAAAGAAACTATTGACACTCAAGTGTACCGGAAACTTACAAGACCATTTCTTGAAATTTGACAGCATTATCAGCGAAATGGAAGCTGCAGGCTGCAAACTAGATGCAAGCGACAAAGTTGCGCACCTACTTTTAACATTGCCGGACACATTCGAGACTGTAATCACGACATTAGAAACAATGAGTGTAGACAAAGAACTGACAGAAGATTTCGTGAAGGCCCGTCTTTTGGACGCGGAACTTAAAAATGAAGGAAAGTCGTCATCCTCACAAGCCGAGGTAACCTTCCTAGCCTGCTTTAATTGCGGAAAAACAGGCCATATATCGAGCGACTGTTACAGTAATCGTAATAATTTTACCCAACAAAGAGGTCGCACAATGCATCGAGGCCCACATTCCTATAGAGGAAGGGGATATAGTAGAAGTTCATCAAGATACCCAAGGGGTAGATACAGAGGAAGAGGGCAAAGCCCACAATACGTGACAGACAAAGTAGCATTTATAGCACTTGCTGCCATTGAAAATTCAGACGATTTTATTCTCGACTCAGGTGCAAGTAATCATATGATTAAAAAGGAATGCTATAAATATGTAACCAACGTCAGAGATCTTGAAATCCCTGTAAAGATACAAATAGCAAACGGAGAATGTCTGATATCTCGAAAAAAGGGCATAATTGAGGCCAAATACGAAAAGTTTGAAATAGACATAGAGGTTTTACTGGTCGATGGATTGAAACACAATTTATTATCAATCCACAAGTTAACAGACAAAGATTTCGAAATAAGTTTCACCAAGAAAAATGTTTTTATGAAGAAAGGCCATGTAAACATAAGGGGCAATAAATACAAAAACTTATATATAATGCAAATGGATATGATTGAACCTGACAAAACTGAAAAAGCCCATGTAGCAAACGAAGCCGACGACTTATGGCATAAGAGACTTGGACACATAAATTATAATGATTTGAAACAATTAAACTTGCCCGTGCCCAAGAATATTTGTGATATATGTATCGAAGGAAAAAGTACGAGAAGAAGTTTCTATTACAAGGAATCAAACACAAAACAAATTGGAGATCTGATACATTCAGACTTATGCGGACCAATCGATCCTATTGGCATATATGGCCATAAATATTTTCAGGTCTTAGTCGATGACTATTCACACTTTGTTGTTGTGAAACTATTAAAAACAAAAAATGAAGCAGAAAACAATATAATAAACTACATTAAATATATAAAAACACAATTTAATCTAAAAACAAAGAGAATAAGAGTTGACAACGGAGGAGAGTTTAACTCAAAAAGATTTCAAAACTATTGTAATAATAAAGGTATTCGACTCGAATATACCACCCCGTATACCCCCCAGCAAAACGGGACATCAGAAAGGATGAACAGAAGCCTCTTAAATAAAGTACGGACAAAACTGGCAGAAACCAATTTACCAAAAAGTCTATGGAGTGAAGCTGTTACAGCATCAGCTTACGAAATAAACAGAAGTCCAACTAAAGCGCTCAATGACAAAACACCAGCCATGTTATGGCTAGGCAATAATGATTTAACAAGACTAAGGGTATTTGGCAGTCAGGCTTGGGCTGTCACATTACCGAAACCAGCAAAAATAGAGCCAAGAGCTAAGAAGTATATAATGGTTGGATATAGTGGCTCAGGGTACAGACTATATGACCCGAGAGAAAATAGAGTAATCATATCAACAGATGTGAAATTCAATGAAAAAGAAACCAAATTCAAAATAGACACAACAGAAAAGAAAGAAAACCAGTTTGTGCCTTATATAAATTATGAAGATGAAACGACAGAAATTATGGAAAATGATAAAGATAATAATATACTTGAGGAAATACATGAAGAAAACAATAATGACAATGAAAACGAGAATAATAATGAAAATGAAAATAATAATGACAATGAAAACAATAATGACAACGAAAATAACAGTGAAAACGAGAATAATAATGAAAATGAAAATAATAATGACAATGTAAATGAAAATAATGAAAACAATGATACCGTTGACAATGTAAATGAAAATAATGAAAACAATGATACCGTGACTGATATAGAAGATGATTCTTTCCATAGCATGCATGAACAAGATCCAACCACTACAAGATCTGGAAGACAAATAAACAAACCAAGCTATTTAAACGATTATGAAACTTATATGGCATATTGCTTAATTTGTAGTGAAGATCCTGTAAATTATGAAGAAGCAGTAAAAGATGATGGATGGAAAGAAGCAATCGGAAAAGAGATAAACTCATTAGAAAAGCTAACTGGAGAAGAAGAAGAAATAAAGAGAGTGAAGATGGAGCTCTATAAAGAATTTCAGGCCAAAGATATGGGATCAATTAATAAATTTCTCGGAATAGAAATAACACGAAATGAAAATGGAATAAAAATAAGTCAAAAGAAACATATTGAAAAAATGCTAGAAAAATTTAACATGACTGAATGTAATGGCGTAAAATCACCACTGGATAAAGACTTTCAAATGCACACAATAAAAAATGACAAAGATGTGATAGATGTTCCTTATCGGGAAATCATAGAAAGCCTAATGTTTTTGGCAACAGTGACCAGACCAGATATAAGTTATGCCGTATCATACTTAAGCCAATTCCTCGACAAACCAGACATACAATGTTGGAAACAAGCAAAAAGAATGTTAAGATACTTAAAAGAAACGAAGAATTTTGGTCTTAACTACAAGAAAAATGGAAATAAAATAGAAGCTTACACAGATGCCGATTGGGCAGGCCAGAAGATTGACAGAAAGAGCACAAGTGGAAGTGTAATTACTTACTGTGGCAATGTAATAGGATGGCACTCAAGGAAACAGAACTGTGTCTCCTTATCGACGGCAGAAGCTGAATACGTCGCGTTAGCCACCACATGCACAGAGGTAGTAAACATAAAAGGTCTAGCAAAGGATTTCGGTGAGTGCTTAACCCCTACTGTTTATGTAGACAACATGGGAGCCATTGCTATGTCAAGTAGCTACGAGAACAGCAAACGTGCAAAGCACATTGATATTAAATACCATTTTGTGAAGGATTTAGTAAAAAATAAAACAATATCTGTTCGCCATGTAGACTCATATAATAATGCTGCCGATATGTTTACAAAAATACTCTCTATACAAAAGTTTAATCACAATAGAGATTTGCTGAACATTTATTAATAACTATTGGTGCTCTTAGTGTTCTCAAATAATAATATTAGTGTTTTATAGATTGCAGAGTTGTGTTAATGAGAAACATTCGTTGTGTTTGTGTAACTAAGAATTGTTACTTAATTTAATTTTGTTTATGAAGTTATTTGAAATGCGATTAGAAATGTTTAACTCTGTACCACATTTTTAATCGAGGAGGAGTGTTGAGATATTAGTTTACGCTTGACACTATCTTCCTATTGTTCCAATTGTCTATTGTTGCTGTATGAAATAAAACGAATAACTGACATCTTGTCCAATGAAAATATTCCGCCTTTTATTCCCATTTAATTAATATAACAAAAATTAAAAGCTTCTGTTTCGTCAAAATTGAAGTTCTAAATGTGGTGATTTGATACAGTAAACACCTTTGCTCCAATTCTCCTCTCACTATTCCGGTCACGTTGCCGCCGGCCACGCTGCGTAATCAATTAAGTAGGTAATCACGTTTCGTTTAAATCACAAATCCTGCAATAAATGAATGAAATTCCAAATTTTCCACTCTTTTCCAGTTATTTAAGATAAAGGACAGTCAGAACGATAGAAAATCACATTTAATTAGATTTTTTGTTACAAAATTCATGTTTACAAGTTTTTTTCGCCGACTGTACTTTTCTATTAAAAAGCATAAAATTAGATCTGATGGCCTACCGTTCCACGAACCACGTTCGACGTGTTGCCTCCTTCTCGCACTTTCGTATGAATTTACAAGTGCGACAGAGAGGCAACGCGTCGAACGTGGTTCGCGGTAGGCCCTCTGGAATGTGGCATAATTTTGGTCTTATTTTGTATGCAGCATATAATATATTTAAATCATGGACCTAGAATACTAAGGACACAGTTTCGCTATAACCCAAATAGGATTCGATTATCCACCAATTTTCTATTATATACGCGTGATTATATACGCGATGCGTGGTCGAATGTTGCAAAAATTATACCGATCGAAAGAAAAAAGAGGCAGCATAAATTTTCATACATGAGTTAATCAATTAACACATTATCTTTCGTAAAATACGATATTAACCCATGAAGTTGTACCTAAAGTGGAGGGCGCTCTCACTTTTTTTGCCATACTAAATTGAACCTTATCCCCGGGCTAGAAAGGTGTTCGCACCAAACTAGAGAAAATGTATTCAATCCGCCTAGGTATACATTCGTGATACGCACACATTGAATCCTTCCGCCATTGCAGTGTCACAGCTGGTCGTCAGTTACGCGGCCTCTGTCAAATTGTTCCTCTATGGTTTAAATTATGAAGAAGGCCATTGAGTTTAGGCAAAGAGAATTGATTATAATATTTATAATACAGAGGTAAACTCTAAGAAAAAAACGAGCCCCTTAAACAGATGGCGCTATACTGCGCCATATGTTTTGCGGTCACTGAATTGTCAAACGTCAAATTGCCAAATGTAGGTATGAAGCTGCACAGCGCCATCTCGTTAACCTGTCAAATTTGGAGCACAAAATTGTCATAGAAATTGACAATACATTGCCAATTTTTGTTTGATATAGATTAGTCGTTTAAAGATAGACAGCTCCGGCGGTAAATGAGGAATACTTGCTAACTCAGGCATACCAAGACCGCAAAAGCTCTTAAATCCAGGGATTGTACAACCGGTTTTATTTAATAAAATAATAGAGTGGCTAGCCAAATATTGTTGACAGATATTTCCATGTGGTATCACCAATTATCTATGATTAGAAAAAAGCTAAAAGCCTGTGGTCAATTTATGTCATTCGTTCAAATTGTTCGCGGCTTATAAGGGGTTTATTTTAAGGGCCCTCCACACTCGTGCGCGAATCGAGGCGCGAAGCCGCGAACGCGAGTGTGGAGGGCCCTTGCGTCGATATCGCAGATTGTTCACGCCTTCGCGCATTATTCCCCGTTTTTTGTCGGTATTTGGCCCGCGTTAAAGGAGACGCGAAGCGCGAACTTGCAAGACTCCACACTCGCGATCGCTTCGCGCCGCGATTCGCTCACGAATCGGTTAATCTGAACTGTCATAACCTTCTATGGCGGCTACTTGGTTATATTGGGTGCGAACTAGATCAACCAAAAATCAATTTGACAGTTCCCAGTTTGAATCAGTGCCTTGCCGCAAACTAAATCCGATCAGCTGACGCTTCGGCGCCATCTTGCCCCGAACCAAACTGCGAAATCGCCGTGAAGTTGTGCGAGTGTGGAGTCTACGTCAACGTCACGGTATGTTCGCGCCGCGATTCACGCGCATAGTCTGGCTGGAGGGGGCTTTAAATAATATTAATAATGACTATACCGAGTGAGGTCTGGAATCTATTATTTAAGCTCATAAATAATTACGATAATGTGCGAAGTCGACGTGAAGCGTTCTATAACGAAAAACTGCTATGTTTACAAGTTGTAAACAATTTAGTAGGTTGGTGCTCTATTAATATTTTGATACTTTAAGTACTAGTTCTAACATTTGCCTATAACTTTGATTAAGTACGTGAATTGATTAATACTTACCTAAATCTCATGAACAGGACAGGAGGAAGTGTGTAAAGAAACGGATAAACTGGAAGTTCTGGAAAATATCAATAAAATCAAAACATTGGAACGTAACGAGTTACTGAACACTAATAATTAGAAGAAATCTGTGGAATGACTAGTCAGTAATAAATTGATATAAACATATATAATATCTTGGCGAAACATGTCTCTACATAATTTGTATGTCTTTGTACTTTACATGGAGGTAGAAATTACGTGAGCTGACTTTGAGTGCACGTCACCTTACGTGTGCACAGAGAATAAAAAATATTTTCTAGTATCAAAACTATAATTCCTACTACACATAGTGTGACCAGCCCTAGATTTTTTGAATTTCCCGCTGAAATATTGTCTAATATTTCAGTAATTAGTAGAATCAGGCGTTACTTTGCGGAAATCCATGCTAATTAAAACAAGAAATATTACTTTGCTAATCCGCGAGAAAATAACGTAGTCAATCAGTGCTAACCCGTACTGTACTGTAACCGTATGTACTTACTTGCGTATTTTTACATCCAAATTATGTTCCCACCCTCACACCGCAAAAATAAATACGCAAATAAATATAACAACCCACCACCAAAAGTACGAAAAAAAAGGAGCTTGTTGTCCAATGGCAAAATCGCTACTAGACATGAATACCTACCGTTACTGATTATACCGGTAATCAAAGCTGTAGTGTTCTGTAGTTGTTCAGTAAGTTCATTAGAATTGCTTCAAACAATCTAGACATACTTGTGGCTCTGAGTACACTATCCGCGTTCTCGAGTGCATTACAGCAAGGAGCAATTTAACTTAAAAGGAATCTTCTTGAATCTAGTTCGAGTGGTACGTATGTGTAGTATTTAATAGAAGTCCCATTAGAACTTAAAGTTTTTAAGTAACTCGCTTTTTAAACAATTGCAACATTGTAAAGATAGTTGTTTTTTTTTTTGATTCGGTTGAATGTTTTATGGTTCTTTTTATATTAATTGCCATAAAACTCCTTATTTTTAACCAATTTGGAGAGAGCCATTCTCAAATTATTTAACTGCGGTCAGACTCAACTCAATCAAACTTTTCATACATTTACTCGTAGTATGGTTTGACGGAGTTTAAACGCAAACAGAAATCTAGAGAACGACCCGAGTACGTGTACATTATTACAATGGCTGGGATACAGGGGGGACGGGGGGGGGGGGACACTTATAAATGTAGTTAATGTTAGTAAAGACGGAAGTGATTTCGCTAAATTGGATCGCAACACCCACAAGTTGACTTACGATTATGCAAACTACGTCACCTGATGTCACTATAAAAATGACACAATTTAAAGGCATGAATACAACATTAAGAAGGTTGCATATACTTCGTATGTCAAGACCTTTCTTTATTCATAATGTTGTTACATGGTTGTTACCTAACAACTGTTATTTATTGCCAGCACAAATATCGTAAACAGAGATAATGATTAATAGGAACTTATTATTTGTCTATTAATTTTAAAATGCAATGCAGAGCAGAGTAAAATCGGAACAAGCATTAAACACGAGTCAAAATCAAATAGGGAAATTTGAATCCCAATATTCTGAATATTACAAAACCTGGAGGTTTTAAGATGAGGACTTAACAGTGGTCAAGGCAATGCCGGGAGGTTTGGATAATGTCGAAGGTAAGGAAAATACCATCCATGGCGCTCATGCAGCGATGAAAACTTTACCTTTACCTGTAATTACTTTACCTCCGAAATATCTTAAATTCAAGTCTTGTTGGATGTTAAGGTCAAAGAAGAAACGCTCAGTTGAGAACTAGGCAAGTCAGTTATGTGCACATGAAAGAGTTCAAGGTCAGACTGAGACACAAGTTACAGAAGACAAAGCTCAGCTTTGTACACAAAGATGAACAAAGGTAAAAAGAAGAACAATTCCAAAGGGAATCAGAAGCTGCAAGTACTTACAATACCTAGTCTATTACTATCTTGTATACCCAATTGAAAGCAATAAACATATACTTTCTTTAGATATTATAAACTATGTCATTTTAAACCTTTTCTACATAATATTAGGTCTACTCGGGTGGCTTGCGAGTCAATATTTTGTTTGGTATCTTGTAAACAAAAAATTATTAAAGTTACAAGAAATCAAACAAAAAATTTACTTGTAAACCGCCCAAGTTGATCTATTATATTATTATGTAGGACGAAAGTACCTACACACATGGATGCATATGTAGATTTGGATCCAAATAAGAGATAGCGCTTCGAAATTAGTTTCCTTAAAATGCTTCAAGAGGGCTCTCTTTACCTATATACTTACTTTACTCTTTGCGGGATATACTTAAGTAATTGCCAAGTGTTTCAAGGAGGATTTATATCCCGGCCGAGGTAAATACAACACAATTACCACCAGTACCGTAAAACCACCCAACTACAGTCCAAAGCTCCCAACTATGGTCCACAAATAAACTCAATTTTTCTCGTTCAGGTGTGTTTACTATATTTTTGTAGTTCTAAGGCAAAGTATGTTTATAAATGGAAGGTAAAACTAGGAGTAAACCAAAAGGAACATTGGTATAGATACTTAATTTCCTTTTGAACTTGTGGACCATAGTTACAGTATTGGACTATAGTTGGGTAGTTTTACGACTTTTACGGTATATAATAACCTAAAATTTCAATGTTTGTACAGTCGTCATCAGTTATATCGGATTGGCCAAGGTGTTCACAAATATCTAAACCAACACTTTAAAATAGCCACCTTGAAAATAGAGGCGTGCTTAGATATTTGTGAGCGCCTTGGCCGCTCCAATATATCTGATGGTGCCTGTACGACGCGGCACGTGATGCACTATACGTCGCGGATTGACGTGGCTAGTATTATTAAAATTTAAATATTTTGCTTTGTTTCAATGTATAGTGCAAGCTATTGTCGACAAGTTGGCAAGCCTTCAGGGTTCTTGTTTAATCTTGTAAGGATTTTTGTGAGCTTGTTATGAATACGTATGAAATTTACTTGCACAAATATTTTTATGGCACCATACAGGATGCCGTGCCGTTTATACCTGTTCCTACTCCTCTACTGTTATCTGTCAGTTATACATTTATGAACACCAATATAAGAACATACATAAAAGGTTTGAAGAAAAGTCTTTATTGTCTATTCCTCATAACAGCACTTGTGCTTTAAAATCGCTATAACGTTACTGCGATGAATGGCTACCAACCTAACATTATCAAAATTAAAATAGTTTCAATCTAAGTGCATTGCTGCCAACTTACAAATTAATCATTTGGTTGCATAGTAGAAACTATTGCTTCATAAATAAGTCAGAAACACGCATGTGACATCCGTAATATAGCAACACCCATAGACTACGAAGACGCTGCTTGTTAGTCTCCATAGGCTACTGTGGCCAAAATTGAGAAAAAAATAGCCAAAAATTTAATTTAGTAGAGAGCAATTACCAGGGTCTCATGAGTTACGAGAACCAGACTTAAACCAGATCCGCACTTATCCTAACATACCTTACAGAAGATTACACTTATACAGAAAATTTTGTAGGTAGAAATTCCTAGCCTAATCTAATTTGATCAACAAGTACACTCACTCTTAAACAACTCGGAGAGATGTTAGCTCACCCGTTTATTATTTAATTATTAATATGCTGATATCTGGCTGGTATATATAATTATTCTAACTTCCACGTGTACACACATGTAGAAAATAAAATCCAAGATTTATTCGTGTTATCTAATTAGCTATAATGATATCAATGTAGGAAATAAGAGACGCCTAATTAATAAAATACGTTTGCTTAATTATTCGTTACGCCTTCAAAGGCCAAGAGCATTAGGAGGGACAAAAACGTTGCGGAGTCATTAACAACGAATTTTCTATAACGTGACGCGAAAATTCATGATACCTTCTCGTACTCGTTAAGGTACTAGTCGCGTAAGTCTCAGTACGATTTTAGCATTATTCAATCTTAAACCATCTTATTAAATTAGAAAATTTGAATTCGTACTCAATTTGAATTAGTAAGTTCCTAGTTTTGAGAGGAATGTAAACTCAAATAAAAAGGGTACAATGCCTCAAGGGCCTATTTTAGATATAAGCTAGTTATAGTAATCATCTGTATATATCCATTATGTATATTGTTATTGTCAATAAATACAATTCCAATAAGAAGCTCACTCAAGTACTGAAAACTTATAGGATTACATTAATATTTTTATTTATTTTGCCATAGGATGGGATTGGGATGTTTTTATTTTGCCATAACTTGTTTCACACAGCGATTTAAGATTTCCCGCCATACAAAAAGTTTTAGAATATGAAAAACCCTTTCAAAGTCAAAGTCAAATCTTTCAAATGACATATGGCTTGTCATTATTGGTTTTTAGGCCAGATTCCATATGAATCTGGGCATCCTTTGCATATTATCCACAAGAGAGGCAAAGTAATTTGATGCATTTTAAGTTATTTCCTCATTTTGCTAGTAGTTTTTTTTAAATACATAATTTACTAAAAAAAATATTATACACTGGTAACTCTATAGACAAAAAAGTGTAATGAGAGAAGACTGTCTTTTAATAATTGACTTCTGATTGATGATTTTAAATGACAAATTTTGATAACGTATTTGATACGTAATGAATTACAGTTAGTATTTTCCTTGAGTTGGTGTAGTGATAAAAATTGAATTTCACTCGGGAGCACAGTTTGTTGAACCCCTTGCCTTGAAACCCTCGCAACGCTCAAGATTCCACATTTTGAACCAGTCGCCATGCTCATGTTAGGACGAGGGGTTAAGCAACAACTTTGTCCCATTTAAAATCAAACAACTATTAAGATTAAATTAGGTAAGTAGGTATTTGATATCAAATAAATCTAATAATTTATCGCGCTAAATTGTTGCTGCGAATATAATTGATCATCCCGATTTTATTATTAAACTTTCAAACTAACAGGGTCCTTATTAGACTGACAAATAAATAAAAATGACTGCTTTTAAAAACGATGTTCAATGAAAGAAAAATTGAATATCTACATGCTCATATTGTTTATGTTGACCTAAATATCTAGTGCATTAAAGTTATCAATACTCGCTGGACTTAATTTAACTTTAAACGGTACTGTAAGTAACTTTCGTTGTCAGAGATAATTATCATGGTAATAGGTATTAATTCTTTCAGCCATTCATTCAGAGACTTGTACGAGCATTTAGCAAAAGCATTTTGTGATATAAACGGGTTCTATGTGCAAGCAACAATGCTAAAAATAATATGTTTATTAAGTATCGGCGTTAATGCAAAAGTTAACCCCCACGGTCCTACTGTGGTTAGTGATTTCTCTAGTTGTGTTAGTGAAATAATTGACAAAAACTTTGCCCAATCTGGACTTCTCTTTTTCGTGGACACTTTTAACGTGAGCACACCTGTAGCTGGAATAAGAAATGGTATCATTAAATCTGTGCATAAAAAATTAAAATACTCCGTAAAAATTGCTATACCTACAAAGAAAGATAAAGGGATATGCGTAAACAATGACAAAACAGCCATAGAAATCAGTGTTAAATCGCGCATGGATCATTTTGAAGCTACATCTCTAGCTGATTACTTCATTTTAATCATAGAAGACTATAAGGACTTCAGTTATATCGCAAGTAGACTTATTAGAGCTATAAGTTGGAATCCAAGAGCCTTATTCATTTTGGTATATTTCTCAATATCCAATTCTGACGATCAAAACATCAGACATGCCGAAGACATGCTATTTTGCCTTTTTAAAGTTAATGTAATAAATGCCGTTGTGATTATACCAGAAGTTAATAATGTCCGGAGGGCAAATATTTATAGTTGGCGGCCTTATGCACCGCCAAAATATTGTGGACACTACAATGAATCAATAAGAAATAGACTGATCGTGGAAAACGTCTGCGAACGTGGCAAAATAAAATACGCAAAAAAGATTTTCGAATCAAAAATTCCAAGTGACATGATGGGGTGCAGTTTGAAAGTCCTTGCTCTAGAACGACAGCCCTTTATAAGTCATAATCCTTTGGATCCTAATATTGAAAGTTTATTGATTAATCAGGTAGCAAAACGTTACAATCTTTCTTTACGTTACGAAATCCTGAATTCATTTCGCGGAGAGAAGTTATTTGATGGAGACTGGACCGGAGCTCTGAAAGAACTGACTTACAAAAAAGGTCACCTACTTTTAGGAGGCATTTTTCCCGACGACGAAGTTCATGAAGATTTTGAGTGCAGTTCTAATTACTTAGCCGATTCCTACACCTGGGTTGTTCCACGAGCGTTACCTAAACCAGCCTGGCTAGCCCTTTTTGTGATATTTCAAAAAACTGTATGGTTGACAGTTATAACTTGTTTTGTCTTTATTGCTTTAAGTTGGATGGTGCTGGCTAAACTAAGCAAGGATCCAACTTACAGAACCAATCTGGACCATTATTTTATTAACACGTGGCTCAGTAATTTGGGCTTTTGTGCATTTTCACGACCAATTACAAATAGTTTGCGTTTATTTTTTGTCTTTATAAACATTTATTGCATTTTATTACTAACTGCTTATCAAACGAAATTAATTGATGTCTTAACAAACCCAAGTTTCGAATATCAGATATCAACCGTCGAGGAATTGGTTGAAAGTGGCTTAAAATTTGGCGGTTCTGAAGAATTGCATGATATTTTTGAGAATTCAACTGATTCTATTGATAATTATTTTTTGGACGGGTGGATCGATATTGCCGATATAAGGGATGCCCTGAGAGATGTGGCAATCCACCGGAACTTCTCTCTCATGTGCAGTCGCTTGGAACTGGCGTATGTGTCAGCTATAATACCGGAGCTGAGTGATCAATTTGGAAAGTATATGTATTATGCTTTCCCAACGAACGTCTTTACTGTCCCTTTGGAAGCTGTATCTATGAAAGGTTTTCCATTTATGAAAGAATTTTCTAGAACTTTAACACATTTTGAACAGCATGGCGTTAATAACGGAGTGATAGTATACTTTGGTGGTTATTTGTTAAGGCAGCGAGCTCTACTCTTGAACAAATTTAAAATAGAACACAACAGTAGAGACCCTCTATCCATTCAAACTCTACAAGGTGGATATTTAGCCCTTATGTTTGGATCCGTATGTGGTACATTTGTATTCATAGTGGAAATTATACTTAATACAAAATTTGTAAAAAAACTTAAAATTCTATAAGAAATCTGTTTATACGGTGATTGTTTATTTAAAAATCAAACTTCCTACATTTTTAAACAAACGTATATTCATGATGTGCATAAATTACAAAACCATCGTCACAACGCTATTTTTTAACTGTACAATTATTTATAATGCATGCTTAATTTATACTTATTATTACATCCTTATATCTAAAGACTAGCAACTACGTGGATGGAATTATAACGAAATCTTAAATTTTATCTTAAGAAGTAAGTAATCTGTACTTCATTGCCATATACATTTAACCTAATATTTGTCTAATTTACATTGTTACCCAACCATTTGCTATCGACCAATGTTAGATATATGGATATCATTTATATTGTATAAGGGTTTTCTTTTTTTTACTCATTTTCTGAATCCAGATCACTATTGACGGTACAATATTTGCAGTTATATAATAATGTAGACCTCGCTACAAAAAAATACATGTTATAGCTTAGAGATTGAGAAAAGCTCGCAAGAATTTTAAGTTTCGTTTCGATTTCATTCAAGACACTTTTTTTCAATTTAATTACACTTCACATGTTATACAATTTTAACATAATTTACTTAAATTTATATAAAAATAACAGATTTTAACCCATTTTACCACAGCACAACACAATGTTTGGTTCCATAAAGGATTTATGTCGTAAACTTGGCGCTGTTAAGGAGAGTTTAACCACAACCATTAAATATGTAGAAAAAATATATTTGTTAATGTGGACGCTAATGGACGCACTTTATGCGTAAAAAGGTCTCGAAATTGCAGAAAAAACGAAATGGACGTCATGCAAAGGATACCTCGACACAGGAACGATGGTTATCGTCAATGAAGATGCTGTGCTACTTTAAAAAAAAGGAGTCTCGGATGTATCTGCGTGTAACAGGTCGAGGAATCATCAGAAATGCCTTTAATAAATTCTTTGCTTTTACAATAGACAACGACCCTGTTGAAAGCCAGGATTTTCAACGCCGGGTGCATGTTAAGGAACCCTAACCTAAGAGACCTTCTAGGGCAGTGCACCACGCGGGGAAGGTAGCTTCATGTCTCTCTTTGCCGTTAGATGTTAACATGCGCACAAATATACTTACTTAGGCCATTTTTTAAAACTCAAAGTCAGTGTAGTAAAACCTGCAGGTTATGAAGTTATTTGTAGAAACTGCATGTTATATATATATGTATTAAAATTATTCGAAAGTTAATTTGCATAGGTACGTTATTAAATCATCCAGTCATCTATGAAACACCTAACATTCAAAAACCAAAGAGCAATTGAGGCCAGAATCTTCATTAACAACACCATCTTCATTTTATTTAGTTACCTACACTTAGTTGCTTTTATAATCAACAAGAAAGTTTATTTAGAACTGAACGCTTTACAGCCAAGCTTATCTCAACGACATGCAGCATAAAAACGCCCCAGTTAATTTCCATAACATTATCATAATTGGTTTCGCTTATTCACACAGTTCCAAATTTAAATTGCTAAAGTTTCTCTCCGTCCAAATGTTGCACATTATAGTATGAATGGTCGGGGAACCTCTCGAGTTCGATGTAGTCAGTTTCTGTGCACAGTAGCCGTTCGAGCATGGAGACGACTTCCTTGAAGTCGGGCCGGGAGGAGGCTTCGGCCTCCCAGCAGTAATACATGATGTTGTAGAGCTCCCGGCGACAATGCTCTGGTTTTTCGAGGCGGTGACCTTCACGGACCTGAAAAAAGCTTAATAAGTTTAATAGCTCAAATAGGTACATGTAGGTTTTAGTGACAAAAAATATTTAGGCATTCTACTGCGTTTTATCGTATTCGAGTTGCATAACTTGTTCAAAGTTTATTTCATTTAGCTGATTAAAAAAAGATGAAAACTGGTTTCCCTGATCATTTCTGCTAAGCCTAAAAAGGCAGTAAATTTACGTTAAAACATTAATCACAGAAAGTGCCCCAATTAAAGGCATCATATCGCCATACTAGCTGTATAGAAAAGTGGATCAGTCGGTGCTCTAACATACATTCACTTTTCTACGATATGTATAAAAATATAAAAATGTCCAACAAAAACAAACGACGACATATACACCGTGTTTTGTTTAAAAACTCCTTTAATTTCAAGGGTTCATTCCTTAGCTTAAATTGCATTAAGTTCTCAAAGAGACCGGTATTTTAACTTAATTCTGAAAACCACCAATTATCTCTTACGAGCGTGTATACTCGCCTTAGGGCCTATATACGTTTTGATAAGTATTTATAGTCCGTTTTTTAGCATTAGAAAGAAAGTAAAAGATTATGACGTGTATTTTTATTGACACTCTAGAAAAATAAATCATATACAATCATTTACATTCCTTTGCTTTCATACGTAATAGTTACTGATTTTTAAAAAGTGTTTTCAATAAAAAAACATCTCAAGATTGTTTACCTTTTTTCTAATGTTAACAAAACGAACTAGGTATATAAGTTCATACATTTGCTGCTAAACGCAAATACTATTCAGGACTTTCAATGTTTGAAATGACTTTAATATGTTATGTATGTGTATGTAATTTTCGATTGTTTGGTTGAGTTGATAATGCCTATGTTATAACACGCCATATATGCAGCATGTAATGAAAGAAAAAAATACAATAAAAGACCGATTCTTCGCTCTGATTTGTTTCATCTTCTGTATTTTTACCAAGTTGCGATTGTTTTTACCTTTCTCATGACATCACCCGCTGATAGTCCAGGGTACGGCGTTGATCCAAGTGTGACAATCTCCCACAGAAGAACACCGAAGCTCCAGATATCAGATTTTACACTAAATATGTCATCGTACAGCGATTCAGGAGCCATCCACCTGAAATTATATTATATTCATTTACTTATGAAACTGCAGTGTTTGGTTAGCTTTACTTTCTGAAGAACCACTGCTTGATATTGCTCGACGACGTCTAGGTATTTACGTCACTTGGCTAGGTTAAGCAGTGATATTACTATGCATATAATCCGGAGTCCAAAGGAAAAAGCAAATAATGTAAACAAATACTCGTATCGTTACCGACATATTATTAACTAAATAAATAAAATAAATATTATAGGACAATATACCACACATTGATTAAGTCCCACGGTAAGCTGAATAAGGCTTGTGTTGTAGGAACTTAGACAATGATATATATGATATATAAATATTCATAAATATTTAAATACATAGAAAACACCCATGACTCAGGAACAAATACAAACAAAAAACACTCTTTGATATTTTACAAATTGAACACATATCAGTGAAAGAATAAGGATCAAAGTCAAATGGCGTTACAATAGTTTTAATTATGTGTCGAAAGATGGCAGTAAATTTACGTCGCTACAAAGTTTTCTTTGACAATACCCCTCTATTTCAAATTCTCTTTGATATCAGTAAGCCAGAGCATACGATGCTCACAATTTGTTTTAGATTCGTTACGCTTAACCAACATAAGGTTTTTATAAAACTATCTATGAATTAAGTTGTGAGATTTTTTTGTAGAATTTATAATTGAAATGCATATGCACGTTATCAGAACAGATCCGCAGCGGAAGGTAGTCGGATATTCGGCGCTCAAAAGCTTATCCTCATGCATGTACAGATTTTCGTCTTTAGGGTAAGTCCTGATGAAGTGCAATTTCCGTGCTGTTTCAGCGAATAGTTTGTTCAAATACGGTATTCATTAATGTCTTTATGCTTTCTGAGACATTTTATTAATATGCATATTTTAAGCGATATTTTGTAGTCATGTGGACAATAGGTTCATCCATTAATTACATCACACGTTTAGGGGGGGGGGGGAGTGAAGAAAATTTGATATGTTGTGTCAATGGGGAGGAGTCACAACATTTATGACGTCACTTTAACTTCGCAAGTACCTATCCCAACATTTTTTAAATTTTGTTTATTCACCGTAAGTTTTTGGAACGATAATCGTTTGTATTCTTTAAAATTTTTCTTTCCTAATCAGTTTTGGGTTGTAAAATTCCTAATATTTTTTTATCAAAATTATTTTGATATAAGTAATATTCATACTACCTAATTCGATTTGCCGATTTCGTTGACAACAAAATTTCCAAAAATGAGACGCATACCTGGTTGCCAAATGTGACCAAGTGTGGCAAGGAGGGGAGGGGGTTAAAAACCCTAGAAATTCGTGTGAAGTAATTAATGAATGACCTCTATTGTCGAACCGTGTCGTTTGTGTGACAAGTTTCCCCTAATACTCTGCTAAATATCGTTGCTACCGTTCGAGAATTTTATCAATTATAATTAATAAATATTGTACAGAAACAGCTAAATTATTTGCCACTATAATATGTCAATATATTTTGACGACCGGTCTGGTCTAGTGGCATTTCTTCAATCAAAAACGTCAATTTTGACTCTGACAGATCAGTATCATATTAGAAACAGGCGGAGTAACTAAAACCAGGGGGGGCGAAACTTAGAAATGTGGTGAACATAAGTAAAGATGGCGGTAATTTTTATTAATGGGATCCGATAACCTTCTTCTGCGTAAAGTTGATTACCGATTGTGACAACTACGTCACCAGATGTCACTATAAAATTGGTACAATTTACAGTCATGAATACAACATTAAGAAGGTTGCATATACCCTGTATGTCAAGACCTAGGTATCTTTATTCATAATGTTGTTACCTAGCAACTGTTTAGTGTTAAAAAAATGTAAACAGAGATACGATTGATATGAAGTTACAATTTTAAAGTGCAGAAGCAGAACAGAGCAGAGTAAAATCGGAGCAAGCATTAAACACGAGTCAAATTTAAATAGGAAAATTCGAATACCTATTGGTTCTAATGCTACAAAACCTGGAGGTTTACTATTTTAACAGTGTTCAAGGCAATGCCAGGACGTTTAGATATTTTCGAAGGTAAGAAGAAAATACTATCCTTGTTAGCGCTCAAGCAGCGATGAAAACTAGCGATGATTATTTTAATTTTATTTACGACAAACATGTCCGGCTGACATGGCTGACACTCTGCCAAGATTTGAGCAATTTGATTCCGCTAAATTAGACGAGATAGAGTGCATCTATTGATATAAATGCGTAGACAAGACATACGTCCTATGCCTGAAATTCATTAGTACAAGAAGGATCCGAACTATGATATCATTACTCATGTATTTATTATAAAGAATAACTGGAGCGAATTGTTTACGGAGCTAGGGAGCGAGACGAAATTACCAGGAATTCTCTCCTTATGTGCACTTTACCTGTTCTTACTTTACCTCCGGAATATCTTGAATTCAAGTCCAGTAATGCAGCTTTGAACACAAAGATGAATAAAGGTAAAAAGAAGAACAATTCAAGTACTTCAACACCCTGTCTATTACTATCTTATATACCAAATTGGAAGCAATAAACATATACTTGCTTTATTATAAAGTACGTCTTTTTTTGGATTCCATTCTTTCAAAACTTTTCTACTTGGACGGCTTATAAGTTAATATTTTGTTTGATATCTTGTAAACAAAAAAAAAACTATTAAAGTTACAAGAAATCAAACAAAAAATTAACTTTTAAACCGCCCAAGTAGACCTAATATCATGTAGTACGAAAGTACCTACACATATGGATGCATATGTAGATGTGCACGCTCACATACATACATAGCTAGTTTCGGATACAAAATAGAGATAGCGCTTCGAAATTAGTTTCCTTAAAATGCTTCAAGAGGGCTCTCTTTTCCTATACCTATGCTTACTTTACTCTTTGGCTAAAACTCAAATTGCCCCATTAATGAACATTAAAATGTATGGTGCGTTACCGTATAGGCAGGCGGCCATCGCTCTTCCTCTCGTACACGTGCGTGCCGGCCACGTCGCGCGCGAACCCGAAGTCGGCCACTTTGCACATGCGCTCCTCTGTGATCAGCACGTTCCTCGCTGCAAGGTCCCGGTGGATTATCTGTGGGACAAAACAAAGTCAAGTGCTGGTCCAGTTATCTCATTATCGCCCTCGCACATATATAAAATTTATATATATTGTGCGTTTTCAACCAATAGGGTACTTATTGTCGGTTATTAAAAGACGCTATTTCCATAAAGCTCTAATTTAAAATTAATCTTATCGACAACCGACTATGGGGTACCTTTTAGTTGAAAACATCACAGTTATTTTACTTTTATTGCACAAAAGAAAACTTCTCAGTACAAAAGACGGACCTTTATGCCATAAGGCGTTCTGTACAAGTCAACCATAAGTATCAGCCTATATTCGACGGACAGGCTTCCTTTCATACGCGGGACGGCCTGGGCTATAGAGGAAACTACTCCATGCTGACCCAATGCGGGTGAAATCCCCCGCATACAACTTTTGATGTTTTCGCGGTTGTATGTATGCACGTGCTTTTGATTTTTTCCTCGGGATGTTTTCCTTCACCGGAAAGCTAGTGGTAAATATCAAATGATGAATGACTCTAGTAGTCTGATCTGCAGATTGGTTTCCATTTTATAGCAATCCGCCGGCCGCCGATCGTAAAAACCGCCAGATCATGAAATTCCTATGGATATGATGAAACGCCGCCATTTCATGATTTGATTAAATTTTACCCAGATATATCATTAAATGTGCCTTATAAATAATGCGGCAGATCGAAGAGAGCAATATATTCGTCGTTATTTCTAGCTAAATAGTTACCAGGCACACCGTAAGATACTTGCATATTGATGTTAGCTGTGTTTACTGCATGAAATATGTAGCATCACTAAAAAAACAATATCGAACCCATAATGATGAAGTTATTAAGAAGAGGAATGCATTTGTTATGAAATATATTAAGTTTCGTTTGACAGTTTTGTTGTAAGGTTATTTCTACCAATAAGAATATTTTTATATTTTATTAATGGGTCATTCTACTTTTTACTGCACTTTTTTTGTCCCGAAAAGCAAGTATTTGATTTTTATATTTGTAAATTATGTATTTTAATTAAATATCAGTATAAAGCACATTTTTTTACCACACTAACGATACATTGGAACCAAGGTAAAAAATATTTTATCTATTTTTTATAGGTAACAAATTTGTCATTATGAGTAAAATAGCAGGGACGATAACAAAGTTGTATGTTTGCATACTCCAAGCTTTAAATTCTAAAAATAAGAATAAGAATAAGAAACCATTTATAACCACACAAAATACAATGTTTCACTTAAAAAAATAATAATAGGCATGCGCGGCAAAAGGAACGGACTCAGCGTACGCTGCGTCAGCCATTTTATTACAAATTGATTGCGCAGCGCTGATTTTCAGTCCGTCCCCTTCACTGAACCACATTGATATAACATGCAGGTTAATGGATTTTTTGTTTTATGACCAGAGATAGCTTGTGTATACAATTATAGTACGAAAAAAAAATTAAGAATTTTTTATTACAAGTGAATATTTAATATTTTAATTTGGTATTTACTTGATATTGACAACTGGTTACAATAAAATAAGGCAAGGGTCAAATATATATGTAGGTTGTGGTTGAATAAAGATTTTATCTATCTAAATATTGAAGCCTATTCTGTGCTTATGATAAGCTATTTAGTAGCTAGTGTAAATTAAAACGCATTACGAAAACTAACGCGTAAAATTTCAAGATTTTTTGAAATCGCAAAAACTTGCAGTAAAAAGTAGAATAACTCTAATTTAATAAGAAAAAGTAAATATTATCAATTGTTTTCATTGGCTGAAACTTTAGAGTCTTTGGACGCACTACTTTTTATATGCCTAAACGTCAAACTATGAGGCTTGTAGGAGTTGTACGATATATATTGAGGATGATCACTAGTCAAACTATGAAATATTAATTAGGACTAAATTAGGATAGTTTTTTCTAGAAATTGGATGTTTATACGTATATCATAAACAGACACCATTTTTCAATATAATAATTACAAGTGAAAAACAAAACAAACACACAAACTGCCATACAAAGTTACTTTCTCGTTTCTGATGTTAGATTGGATGTCGTCAGCACGAGGAATGAGGAATCCAGTTAACTTAGGTCTTATTATTAGCTACTCATTTACGTTCTTCCATTTAAATAGTACAATATACTTCAGCCCAGTTTCAATTTAAACATGCAAATTGGATCTTTCAATTGGAATTGAACGGAGAGAAGAAAATTGCTAACAAATCGAGTGGATACTGCCGATTGTATATGCAAAATATATTTTCACCACACCAACTGGTAAATGCCATATTGATTGTTCAAAAACTAATGAGAACGTTGCATTTTATCCATATGTGATTACTTTGAATCAGATGCAAATTTTGAGTTGTTTCCTTATGTTAGCTGGTATTATTGACTTTTAAATGATGATTTTGAATGTTACATTTCCATTTGGATTTGATTTGATTCGATTTTGTATTGTATTTCATAGTTACTATTTTCCTCGCGTTGGTGTGGTGATTTATTTTGTGTTTCACTCGGAGGCAACGTTTGTTGTCGTACCTTGACACCCTCGCAACGCTGAAGATTCCACTTCCCGAACCGCTCGCTACGCTCGTGGATCAATTTTGAAATATTTCGCTTGCTCGGGTATCAATATTAGCACGAGCGGTTAAACAACAATTTTGCCCCCTTGTAGCACAGTTTTCAAATTGGCTTTAATGCAGAGTGTCAAACCGTCCTTTTAATTCAATGTTCGCAAAATCTCAAATCTCAACTTATTTACAATATTAAATGTTAACATCAGTAGGTAGTTAAATAAAAAGTCTCATTATTATTTAATTAATAGAATCAGGCGTTACTGGTTCTGGTTTGAGTCAGTTGTCGGGTGTCAGACCGTCAACATCTCCAGTATCTCCTGAGGATGCCTCGTAGAGAGGCGAAACACGTGTCGAGTTTTGTACTTTTGGTGGTGGGTTGTTATATTTATTTGCGTATTTTTTTTTGCGGTGGGAGGGTGGGAATATTAATTGCATGTAAAAATACGCAAGTAAGTATAACGGGTTAGCACTGTTTGACTAACATGTTATTTTCTCGCGGATTAGCAAAGTAATATTAAATTGCTTGCTTTCATTATTATTTATTAATAAAAGCTTCTACAAAGTTAAACAATGTATTTTCAAAGGTAATAAGAGTACATAAACAAATCATTGGTCTTTGAGCAATTGAGACGTGAAATAATTTTTCGAATTAAACATGGTAAATTTAAAGCAATAATTAAAACGTAATATTGTTAGTGTTGGATTTATTAATTATATTTAATTGCTGGTAACTACTACGTGTACAGGTTAAAATACGTTGTAGTAGGTAGGTAGCCAAAATTATCTGGCATTCAAGTAAAATTCACGGCGTTATTCTTGCATATTGCATAACTAAGTGATATTAAGTAGTCACTTATTATCGGCGAATAAAATAGAATTTTAAAACACGCTTTTAAATATTATTAAACTTGCTCCTAAACAGATATATGTTAATAAGATGAAAATTATTTGAATACATTTTCTTTTTTAAATTGCATATTTTTATATTAAAATAGTTGGACACGAAGTTTTTTAAATTTAAACATATCCGTAGTTCTCAAGATTGTGACTTGATTAATAGCGCAGTTTTGAAAACACGAGAATAAAAAATAACCACGCTTTCTATCCATTTAGAAATACGCACACAAAAATAAACGAAAATAAAGTTAGCTACATGAAGAATGATGGAAACGCATACTACGGCGTCGTTAGGTTGACAGTGATCGTAAGTAATGTGGTACTTTAAGCTTTCGAATTAGGAGCATTCCAATAATATGAATATACGAACGGCTAGATAAAACTAGATTCTTCATTGAACCCCTGTTAAAACAGATCGACATTTTTAACGAACCCGTTACCTTTTGAATTTTCTTACTATTTTGATTATTTATCAAGGTTACAACTGGCATCATCGTCACAATACAGTAAGTAGACTTACCCCTTTTGAGCTGAGGAAATCCATGCCGCGGGCCACCTGGTAGGCGAAGTGGGTGAGGTCTCGTGAGGTCAAGAATTGGCTTCCGGCGTGAGTGTTACCGTAGTGTCGTTCGGCTCGAGAGTCGCGCAGAAACTGTTGGAGTTTCCCGAGGCTAACAAACTCCATTATTACCAGGGTTGGTTCCTGGTAAAAGAATTGAAATAGAAATATTAGTCTGCGTTTTTCACTTGTCTGCCTGAGTATTGGCCATTAAATGAATGAAATGACGTCGTCAAAAGGCTTCCAGCATCAGTTATTCTTATTTGTGGTTATTCATAGTCCTGTGCCCTGAATATGTTGTTATCGTGATATATACCAAAATGAAAGAACTGAAGGAGGGGAAGGGTGAAGAGCACCCTAAACCAGCTAACGTGTATGAGGAATGTTATGAAAGTGAAGAAAGCGAAAGAGGCATGTCAGGATCGTAGCAAGTGGAAATCCGTGGTCTCTACCTACCCCTCCCTTCGGGAAATAAGCGTCATTATATGTATTATGTGTACCAAAGTATATCCACTAGTGCAGAAGTAAACTAAAATATGGTAATTTATATATATTTTGTGATGAGTCAGGTTAGGGGCCCATTTCTCGAACGGTATTAGTCTAATATTATTAATGTGTTGCCATCAGTGTTGGCCGAACGTTAATTACAATTGACCATTAACCATTACAAATTGAACCTTAAACCGTAATGGTTATTGGTCAATTGCATTGACGTTTCCGCCAACACTGGTTGCCACGGTAACCCATACGACTTAACAGTACGTGGACTAATAATATTAGTTTAATACCGTTCGAAAAATGGGCCCTAGGAGCTGAATAGTGTAAAGAAAATAATATTAAGACTTAAAAAATATGAGACCATTTAGACATGACTTTATTTCAATTAGACAATAGAAGCAGTTTATGAACTAAACATATTTTAGACAAAATATAATTTTAAGAAAAATTACTGATATAGAAATTGTTTTATCAATAGATAATATAAATTATTGCAGCAGTAAGTAAATGACTTATCAAGATTGCTCGGCAACGGCTGTCCTACTAGGAACATTTATTTCCAATGAAAACTAAATCCTTCTTATGAGCTCGAAGCTGATAAGCTCTCGGGTTCAGTTGAACTAAATCGATTCTTTAATATAAGATTATTGGATCTAATTGATGTTTATCATGGCCTTTCGTTGCAACTTTTATATCGTTCAAATTGAAACTGATGTACAATTTTTTGAGCAATTGAGTGGTATTATTTATAGAATTCTTTTTTTTTTAAGAGGTGAGTAGTTTATCTGCCTCTCTTTTAATTATAATAGTAAGGTATAATATCCAAAATAAGGAAGAGTAATCTTAATCTGCCAGTAATTTATAATAAATAGTTTTTAATTCTGACGTATATATGTAAAAAAATGATTGAATAGGTATGAGCCATGTAAGGGCGACCGATAGCTGGCGCGGGTGCACGGAGACGGAGAGACGCATGCACGCGGGTGCCATCGTAGGTAAAATCTGCCGCATACTTCCGCGCCAGTTAGTGACTAGCGTTGCTCATACTATTTCTCGTTAACCCGCCCAACCGCTCCGTGCAAAGTTGCAAACGCGCCAGCTACCAGACGCCCTAAATATTTTAAAGTTACATGAAATCATAAAATGTAAAACATTACGTAGTAATCTCATGAATAGTACTTTATACCACGCCCACATCTGTCAGTTTTAATTCGTTTTTATTCTGGACTTTGGGACTTAGGACTTTGGGAATTAGGACTTTGGGGCTTAGGACTTTAGGACGTAGGGCTTTGAGGCTTGCGAGTTTAGGACTTAGGACTTTGGGACTTAGTACTTTGGGACTTAGGACTTTGGGACTTCGGACTTGGAGCTCCGTAGGTGCAATGGATTTGATTCAGTGCTCTCTCTCATTGTAGCCTTTACCTTGATGCATTCCTGGATTCTGAGGTCCTTACCTTTTCAGTGCAGCAACCTATAAGCCTGACAACGTTGGGGTGGGTACCGAGGTTCTTCATCACAATTAGCTCCTGCACGAGGTCTGTCTTCTCCTTCTCAGACGCATTCTCTTTCAGCGTCTTCACTGCCACTGTCTGCTCGCCTTTTTTACCTGTAAATTATGTAACAGTTAACATGAAAAGGAGTATATGGTGAGTTAAATTGGGGCCTAATTCACCAACTTGACAATTTACACCTAGCTGACACTGACTAGCCTAGGTTCCTATACATTTCTGGATCGGTGAATTGTCAATATCAGACGACAATTATCAGAGTGGTGACACAAGGGCCTGGAGATATTACTAAGCTGAGGTTGTTTTCAGCAGACGCTGCAATAAGACACTAACGTAAGCTACAAAAATAAATCTTCTTCTTCTTCTTAGCCCTTTTCAATCTTAGAGATGTAGGACTCCTTAAATTTTTGCCATTCTGGTCTGGTCTATTTTGCGCTCTATGTACCAATTTCAATCCAGCTGTTTTTGCTTTTGATATTGTCATACCAACGCATTTTTGGCTTCCCTGCTGGGAGCGACTCTTCCCAAGGTCTCCACTCTATCAGTCTCTTGCAATATGAGCCATATTTTCGAGCCACACGCCCAGACCACTCCCATTACACTACACAAATATATTTGGTAAAAAATACTTAATTTAACCAGGAAAAATAAATTTCTACTCAAAACATATGTCTGTCGAATGGATCCAGAACAAAATGAATAACGTGTGAAGACTTTCCTTCAGACTAATCGATAAAAACGACTAGCGCGAGCATTATGCACTGCGGACCGATTTGAACTGCATGTTATAACCACCGCATAATAAAAGCCAAATTATATGACTAACATCTAGATTTCAATTTTTGAAAAAAAATTCACTCGGTCAACTACATGAATAATCTCGCATAAATATACCTATGACAAGTTCCAATGATACGGGACTGAGTTTTATTACACCTGCTTCGTTTGAAAGACAATCAAGTCTATTTAAATAAATTTGAGTGGTTGGTGCACTAAATGATCATAACAACGTTTCGCATGTGTAAGTTGGAAACGCGCAACGGTATTATTCCTGTATAATAATAGCTTGGATAACAATGCCTGTTAACATCCAAAATTGCTCTATTAGAGTGAAAATTTACAAGTTCTCTTCTCTCGTAGGTAGTTGTACCGCAATAATGATTATAAAACTATTATATAGCGGTAAAAAACGCATAATTAAGCTAAAAATAGTCCGTCTACAGTTCTAATGTATTTTATTTTAACAAAGTAACAACATTTAAACTACAGGCCGTCAAAGGAACTCCCTAAATAGAAAGTTATACTCGTAATATATTTATATGGAAGCACCACACCCGTGACTGAATCTAGGTAGGCAACTACTAAGTATTTTTTTTTTATAAATACTAGGTTGTTCTGTGAATAATACTAGGTTTTGTAGTCTGAGGTATCTGAGATTAATTAAATTTCATAACTATTAATATTCAATAGATTTTTAGTCCAGCAATAAATTCAGATACAAAGTTAATTGTCCATATTATTGAATTAAGCATTATTTACTTAATAAAAGGACTAATGACGAATAAAAAATGCCTGATTATTCTATGTTATCATCCCTCGCTTTAATACATACGTGCCTTTTAAGGAGCAAGCGAGTAGGGCCTAAGTAATATACGTACCAATTTATGTGAAAATATGACATTTGTTATTTTTTTCAAGGTTGCCAATATTAGTAGGAATTTTAATGCTTTTCTCATCTGCATACAGATCAAAGGAAGGTGCCACTTCCTTGTAATTAAAACAAAGTCGTGCGATACTTAATAAAATAAATGACAATCATAACAAATTAAAAAAATATTGACACAGAATGCACATTTCATTAAGTTCTAATTCTTGTCAGCCAGAATTAAAGTAACATTACATCACATTAGCAACTGTGAAGGTTTTGACAATACTGTCATCCTATGGACACACAAATAAAAGTGATTTGAAAAAAGTGATCCGTTTTCGTGAAAACACGTGCCCAAGTGTAACAAAATACCGTATTCGACGCTTCAGTCTGCCTAGCCTAGCCTCATACCTATTAGGAGACGAAACTCCTACTCCCCAAACTTGAATATAATAAAAATAATTTTCCAAGTTGCAAGCCAAAATTTGATCCTCCGGGAAATAAAAACGTTATGTATCTTAAAGAAGACCAGTTTTACGCGACACAAATTAGATGGAATTTTTAAAAGCTATAGATACATAGATAATTATGATAGACATTCCTTAAGGAGATGGTGAAAACGTGGAGCATATTTTTCAGACATTAAAGCAAGGAATGACAACATCTAAAATAAATTAGGCAACTTTAATTTCGTAATTAGTATCTCTTTTTAAAAGTGATGGCTAGACTAGTTTTTAAAACAAAAGTTCATGATTTATTACACTTCATATTCAGAGATCTATATTCAAGTTTATGACACTTGAATTAAAGTTATGATCTGATTATGAGCAAACATTAATTATTTTTTAGAATTGTTGAAACTTTAGAAACGCCTTTTGTCTTATAATGTCACGCTCACGCAAACGCAACCAAAAATACAGGATAAATAAAGGGTAGTGTTTATAAAGTTATGTAGTGGCCGACTGGATATGCCGTCAGACTTTCAAACCGGAGGTCGCGGGTTCAAATCCTGACTCATACCAATGAGTTTTTCGGAACTTATGTACGAAAATATCATTTGATATTTACCACTAGCTTTTCGGTGAAGGTAAACATCGTGAGGAAACCTGCATACTCGTACATCTGCGATGAAATTCAAACATTGGGCTAGCGTGGGGACTATAATAGCCCAAGCCCTCTCGCGCATGAGAAGTGGCCTGTGCCCAGCAGTGGGACGTATATAGGCTGAATTATTATTATTATATTATTAGTGTTTACATTAAACGATGTTGCCCATACATTGCACAATTTGCACATGTCGCCCGAACCCATGAAATTTAATATTAAGAGGCCGTAGCAAGCTCGGTTCTCCATACAAATGTAGTTACACTCTCATTTTAAAACTATCAGCAAGATTGCTCTAAACTTTGTACTTACAATAGGATAGGTAGCTTCAAATACCATAATAAAAAAGATACAGCAAATTTAAGTTTTTCATACAAAATTTGTTTCTGCCTTATTTCTTTTGTTTTAGCTGGAGCTATATAAACGAATTACAAGCATAGATATGCCATTACAATCCAACACGTAGTTTTAAAATGAGGGCGCAATCCCGTTTGTATGAGAAGGTGAAATCGGCCGAGCTTGCTGCAGACTCTTAAGGGGTTCTTAACGGCTAGTGATCTTAAAATTGTCGGTTCCCATACAGGTTTTTGAATACGTTATTAAACACACGATTGCGACAGCATTGACGAAATCAGTTTAATAGAAAATAATTCCAAAGTTAGGTCTTAAGATCGCCTTACCTACATACAATATGTCTTTATGCCTATATGTCTTTATGTTTTTGATTTATATGATTTTAATTTGGACATTGATTTATTCTAACTTATCCATACTGAAGCCATTGCATAGCGGTTTTTTTTGAAATCATCTGTTTTCTGATTATGTGACGGTACACAGTGCTTCTCATTCACTCCCGTTGAAAAAGACTATTGTCAAAAGCCCTTATGTGTTTATTGTTAGATGAGATAATTTAAAGTTTGTACGGAACTCTCGGTGCGCGAGTTCGTACTCGCACTTGTTTTTAAATAAACTGTGTGCCAACTTTATATATAAACGCAATATTTCACCATTAAATCGCAATTTTCTTGTATTACGTACTTTAAGACGGCTTCTCAGTGATCGTGACGTCATCGCCACGATCACTTGCCTTTTTGTTAGGGGCATTTCGCGAGTAAAGTAAGACTGTCACATGTTGTATTGCTTTAATGCAATGGGTCCCATATAGACATTTGATACTCAAAACAAAAATGATCGTCTGATATTTACTATTAATATTAAAATCCTGTCATCTAGCCTATAATTTTCATACAGTTATTTTGAAGGGGACGCGAAATTATAATTCTTCAGTATAGTGTAGGCGGAGGTTTTTTTACGAAAAACATCCCTATATAGGGAGCGTGCATGAGTTCATGCATGTAGGAGGCAGCACAGGAGCCGTCAAATTTTTGGCGCGAGGCGTAAATGTGATTTATTGTTCCGATGTAGCCCACAAGATGGCCGAGCCTATTATGCTCAAGAAAACACGTGACGTGTAAATGTACATGAGAAAAAGGGACTAATTTTAAGCTCGCCCCACTTAACTGAAATTACTTATCCTTACTACATTCCACAATCTTAAACATGCAGGGCGCTGGAAACTTATAAGTACGATCACTTATGACAGTTCAAAAAGGAGACAATTTTTATACACTACGTCGGTGGCAAATAAGTATACGGCTCGCCTGACAGTAAGCAGTCGCCGTAACCTATGGACACCTGCAACTCCAGAGGTGTTACATCCGCGTTGCCGACCCTAACACTCCGCACCGCCGTTGAGCTCTGGCAACATTACTTACCGGCAGGAACAACACTATGAGTAATTCACTTACCATCGATGTCGATGGCTTGAGCACGCCAGACCTGGCCGAAAGCACCCTCGCCCACAATGTTGAAGATCCTGAGTCGGTGGCGCGGGAACTCCCACTCATCGCTAGGTTCATCCTTCGTGATCGTGGTCTCTTCTGATAACTGAAAAGACAACAGGAAAGTAAACATGTAATTAAAATTTAGAAATACATAAATTACTGTTAACTTTTAATACTTTCTATTATTATTATTGAGTAGGATTATGTTACTGAGATGTTTCTAATTGAGTCATACTAAATGCCGGATTATGCTGAATTTATGGAATTGAATCACTATTCAATGACAAGAAAACAAGTAAAACACGTAACGAAGCAAAAATAACGTAAAGCGACTATAGAACTAGAATTTAATACAAAATTATTGATTGTAGCACTTGTAGCCCCTTCCGCGTGAGCGCCTGCATTTTTCGTGTCCCGGTTTGCACATAAACGGACGTTCTCGACGCTCTTAAAAATAAAAACTCACCAACACAATGCTCGTACAATATTGCCTGAGTAACGAAATTTGGTGCAATTTGCAGCCCGGCTTAATGCCCGTCAAAGGAAAGTCATTCATTTGTTTTTTACGCTCGATGCTGCCAGTGTCAGCGGCGAGCGTGGGTTTTGCTCGGAGCATGTTTCATGGGCAAGGCATAAGAAGATCACGCTTTTGAACTTATTCAGTGGTAGATATTTATTTTTGAGTTATTTAAGCAGAAATTAAGCCAATAAAAGGTTTACTTCAACAACTTTGAGGTGGAATTAATTTACTCAGCATACTTCGAATTTAATTAAATTAGCTTTAAAATACCTTGAATATTGTAAAAGACACGTATGATATGGCGAGGTCAATGCCATGGAACGTCTAGACGATTATAGAATTATATTGTGTGCATTCATAAAGGAAGTATTAATACCAATTTTAACGTTGTTAATAAAGTTTTAACTTTCATTTACTATGTCATTATAAAGTACGTCTAAACTTATCTATGATATTTTAAAATATAACTGTGGTATATCAGCAGTTTAAATTAAATAAAATTAATTTACTTAAACTCTTGACGTAGTATACTTATTAAATTTTAATTATTTACTGACATGAAAATGAAAAAAAAAAAACCGTGTTTAACTTGTTGATATAATTTATGAAAAAATATTAAAGCAAATACAAACTGCCTAAACTGCACAAAATTTCCAAGTCAGTATCGTCTTTTTTGTTTATAATTGCTTTGATATAATGTAGAATCAAATAAGTATGTAAAGTTCTCGATCCTCACCTTAATCGAGCGGGGCCCGGGGCTCATTTCGTTTGTATTTATCGGAAAAGTTTTGAATGTCATTCTATTGTATTGTCAATTTAATTAATAATATACGTAATTTTAGTCCTTCCTTGTTTCAAGTTAGCATTGATTTGATTAGACACTTATTTGTAACTTCGCAAAATACCGTAGTCCCTTCAGAATCTTCATAAACGGAGTTTATTGTATAAGATGGTATGGTAACCAGTGTTGGCCGAACGATAATTAGAATTGACCATTAAATGACTTGACCGTCACTGGAAGCTTTATAATTGGAGAGAGCATATCCGTTTCCGTCAAATTTCTATCAATTTTCATACGATTTGACTACAATTTCCGGCTCGGTGGCGACACCTGGCGGTAGCGCGCTGTTTGATATTGTTTATTGTTAGTCATAGCATGGGTAAGCGAATGCATTTGACAGTTAAGTACATAAGTTGTCAACATGCGATTTACTCCCACAAAGCGATTTGCGTCCTCTTTCTTTGTGAATTAAAGAAGCTCCCGTCATATTAAACAAATGAGTAAAAAAAAATGTTCAAATCCTGTTGCTATAAAAAAAGGAACATAAATTCTATCTGCAATAGTAAAAGGTGCTTTAATATATTCATATGTTTCATGCTTAGTCATGTCAGTGATATAAGCCGCTTTCATTTGGAACAGTTGTATCTATTTAAAATTGATTTCAATATCTCGAAATGTTGGCTACGTTAGTTCGAGTGCAGTTGAGGTTCCAGTTCAGTATAGTATGGCCAGACAAATGCACCAGTGGCAATATAAAACAAATACTTAAGACAATTGCAACCCTTAATGAAATAAACTTTACACTCTAAAACGTTTAAACGTTTTTTTCTTAGATTTTACCTCCCTATTAAAATCTTTAAAAATAATAGATTGTAATAGAGAGGTAAAGTTTAAGAAAAAAACATGGCCCTTAGTTTGACATCCAAGACAGATGGTGCTGTACTGCGTCACATAGTTCACGGTCACTGAATTATCAAACGTTAAGTTTTGACAATTGGAGTTACCGCAAAATACATGGAGCTGTACAGCGCCATCACGTTTACCTGTCAAATTAGAAGCACGAAATTGTCTTAGATTTTACGCATCTTACTCAATCAATGTATCTTTGGTGTCAGCTAAATAAATTTGATCTCAATATCATTTAATGTCCATTCGTTGACATGTTTAGCTGGCCATACTGCAAGTAGGATTATAAGTAGTAGTGATGAGGCCAGACTGACCTGCAAGTGGCCGTTGTCCCAAGCCTCGTACCGGTTGGAGTAGGCGCGCGGCCGGTCCCACAAGTTCACGGTTGGCTCTTGCAGGACGATGCCAGTAGAGTCTTTGCTCTGTGGAGGAGGATACATCGGTTGACAACCAAAACCAACTAACAATGTCCTAAAGACTCGTAACTCAGTTCTGAACTACTGAGATACGAATTAAGGAACAGAAACGTTAAGGTCTCGGTCACAAACTGACGATTACTGGATGGTGATGATGATGGTAGGAAAGGGTTAGGTTTTTGAGTCGAATTTTGACTTTATTGCATGAATATTACTTTAAAAACTCTTTAACCTTTATAATATTCATTAGAAAGGCACGCGGAGTAGCTGGATGTAGATGACAATTGGTTTTGGTTAACTGTCGTTTTTGATCTAAAACATAGTTTATTATCTTTTTTGGATAAGGTTATATTTCGGGCATACAGGTACGCGGAATTTCATCGTGAGTTAAAAATAACAAAAACAAACGTCGTTACTATGCAAAACGATCATTTTTAATTTCTTAGCCTTTTATATAAATAAAACTAAGGACGATAAGCCCGAAGAATTTTGTACATTGACCCGCCATTTCCTATCTCTATCGCATGTGCATGATTATATTATGTTGCTCTCCCGCTCGCACACTGGCATTGACCGCCGGCATCATGGGCGGGACAGCAATATAATTACGCACGTGCGATAGAGATAGGGATTGACGGGTCAATGTACTCAATTATTCGCACTTAGCGTCATTACTTTCAGATATATTGTTAGCATGCAATCTAACTACATATTAAATACATTACAATACATGTATGCAATGTTTTGTCATTATTAATTTATTTGTTGCACATAAACCTATTGCACAAATCAAAGACTTATCGTACAAAGCCTGATTCAATGCTTAAATGCGTTCTATATTAGTTAATCTAAAGGCTAAGTAGAGAAATATCACGGTTATATACCTCGTTGTGCTTTACAATGTGATCTCTTTAAAAAAACTTACCATATCTTCCTTTTTGCTCGGCTCCTTCTGTCCATGATTCCTCTTCCAGACGAAGATAATAACTGCAACTACAATAAGGACTAGTCCACCGATGGCAATCAATGGTATAATAGTAGCAAATGACACATCATTATTATTTGCATCAGGCGATTCTGTTGGGTCGTTTATGTCCTTTATTATATTGTATTTGTGTGTCTCGTTACGTTCTTCTATTTTAACAGTTGTCTGAACGGATGTCGCAGTTGTTGTAGTTATGTCAGGTACAGTAGTTTCTTCAAAAACTTCTTCAGTTACTTTGGTTGGTCTTTGAATCGGTTTCAGAGGCGGAGCAGTGAAGATTTCTGGGAAATTAGGAGGAAAAGGTGGAGGATGTCCCACTTTGTTCTGTTTCCCACTAGCGTCGGTAATTGAAGCCAAAATTTCTAGTTTTTTTGGTAACACGCCATCGTCTGCATATACCCATAATGAGTAAGATCGGTTTTCCTGGAAGAGAAGAGATTACATTAATAATACCTAAGTCGACTTAAGTTCATTATATTCGTAACTAAGAAGGTACCTTTAATTTTTAACAGATTCTTAGTCACTAATTTAATATTTGCAAGATTTTCACATTTCCTTAACTATTTTGTACTCGTATTTTACTTTCTTAGTATTTTTCAAAACGTGTTTTCTGTTCATTGCTGCAAGCCAATTAAAACATTTACAGTACCTTATCGATAAGTGTGTCATTGACAGTGACGACTCCAGTGCGGGAGTTGATCGCGAACGGTGCGGGTGGGCCGCGGGTGTCCAGGTAATAGTTCACGGCCTGGTCCCCCGTGGCGGCCATGAACGCCCTGGCCACCTCGGTACCCTTGGGGTCCGTGGTCCGCGCGTACCAGAGCCGCGGAACCTGTAGGAGGTTCTGCAGGTTCTGCAGGTCCAGTATTTGAGGTGATCCTGGAAGAAAAATATTGACAGGAGCATTACGTCAACGTAAAAAACTTGAGGATATTCATCAAAAATACAATGGTGTTACAATGGTGTAGTGTAATAAATATAACAAAGACAATGTTGATTGGCGTTTTTTCAATTGACAACTTAAATAAACATTTAAAGTTAAGAATTAGCTAAAAGATAAAGAAAAGATCCTAAGAATAAACTTTTAACAAAGTATTTTACAACTTGATGAATGGCTTTTGCAACAAAATTAAAACTTATTTAATTGAATGAGCATTGAAAAGACATTCATATAACAAACAAAAATAAACTTTGCTGCTGCCTTTCGAAGCAATCAAGACCTTGATGTAAGAGTAGAATTCTTGGCTAAATATATAATAAACTAGCAATCCACCCTTAACAAATTATGCACTTAAACCTTCCTCAAGAATCACGCATGAAAATCCTTTCACTAGTTTTCGAGATGATTGCGAATATGCAGATATACAGACAGACGGACGAGAACAATGAATTTGTTATTATAAGGTGAAGTGATGAAGGTTTTTCCGAGTTCTGTTGGCGCTCTTACTAACTTTTGAACCATACGTCCAAAAAAATCATAAAACTAGAGCTTAATAAAAAAAATTAATGGAAACTATAGCGAATATGATCATTTACGCCGTTTTTGAGGTACCTATCGCAAAAAAATAGGGGAAGATTGGCACCATTCGTACACTTTTTAGATTTTGATTTTTAAAAATTCTAATATCAAAGATAAATAGCATAATCGGTAATTATAACAAATTACATATATTCAGCTTCCTAATAAAAATATATGGAGTCATTCTTTCTTAAAATAAATGAATGAAATGCATTTTAGTAAAAGCTGTCAAATGTCCGAAACTACCCCACTATAGGGGTGCATTCGTACATAGATAGGGGAACATTCGGACGGTAGGTTGGTAGGTAGGTACAGGTAAAATAAAATAGCAAAGTAATTATCAAAACTCGTATTAATTGGCATTAAAAATAGCAACAATGTAATAAACTAAATGACAAAACTTTTTATCAACAAAACATATTCATTTCTTAGAAAAAATAATAAATAAGTAGAAAATACACATGGTGTAGACTATACTAATTTTTAAACCGAATCAGTAAATAAGAGATCAATATTCTAGTTACTTGCTGTATCAGGCATAATTAGAGTCCAGTTTCATCTCATTTTTGCGGATAGGTACATTTCAGAACTTTAGCATATGCCAGCTTTCTGACTTGTAATATTGAGAACTCGTCTCGTCTCGTCTTCTTGCTATATATTCGTTTAATTGGGACTCTTGTTCTTGAGAAAATACTTGATAACTGGTGAATTTAGACTGATATGTGCGGCTCGTGCCAGCATCATCATGTTTATCTTTTATTTTATTTACCCGACTCTCCAAAGTTGAGGCCTTAAAGTTATATTTATCCGCTGCTTTTCTGTAAAACATTTTCTCTTCCTAAACATCTTTTATTGCAGAGGACATATTTTCTCCATTTATTAATGTAGACCTAGTCTCTTTTTTTCTTGTAACTCCGCACCATTTCAGCGTATTTTCTGAAATTAAAAAAAAACCTGTTAATACATGTACGGGTGGGTATATTCGTACAGTTGCAGGGCACATTCGTACGCGTACGTTGGTTGCTAGTTATTCGTACGAATGTGCCCATCAGTAGGCGTACGAATCTGCCCCGAAGGTCAAAAATGAAAGATTTTTATCCACACACAAATCATGTATAAAAACCCACAAAAAAGATACATTATCATTATCGTGATCGTAGTTACTTACCAATTAGCAATAATCCAATAGAATTTGGCACTTCACATAACCACGAAACACCCGGAAACATCGACAAAATATTTACTTTGAACGTGGAAAAACACATTTCGTCCTCTCGGATTGCTCGCAATGGCCGCACTGGCGGCTAACTTCGTTGACAACTGACGGCCGCCCGAGCCCACTCACACACGCAAAGCCGTAATAAATACGTCTTTCTAACAGGCGGTTGTAGTGACTGTATGAAGCTTCCCCGTGTATGAATGGTGCCAATCTTCCCCTATCTTCTTAGTAAAAAGACGTACCTATAAAGCCCTGCGAATAGTGCGAATGCTCTTTTTGCTTGTTATCATATGTACATCATACTTACAACTAGCCCCCGTTGAAGACATCTTACACTGAGCATGACCTTATACGTTCTTGGCGGGTTTTTTGAACGAGCGAGCGTAGCAAAGTTCTTATATTGAACTGTCAACATATGGCTGGCTAAGGGCACGTACCAGAATTTCTTAATTTTTAAACTGACTAATTAAAACAAAATTATAACTAAACTAAAAAGAAAAAAGTTTTTCGTGGATAAGCAAAGTAATATTTTTGTTTTAATTAAAATGGATTTCCGCAAAGTAACGCCTGATTCTATTCTTTTAAACTGAACTGTCAGACGGCCCGATTCGAATAATGAGATACGATAACGATAAGTTCTGATTTAGATATCGTTTGTGTGTCATATAATTGACTGAAGCAGCTCGATTCAGGCAACCAATGGCACTTTGACGTTAGAAATATCGTAGATAGATCTTACTGGGATCACAGCGGAATCGAAATAAACATGAAATTTGACATGTCGTGTAGTTATCGATCTTTTAAAGATCTTTCCAAGATCTTAAACGTGTCTTAATCATTCTTCAAATCGGGCCGAGAGGTTAGTTTGTTACGCAATAACTTAAGTATTTTTTTTTCTAATTTAAATGACATTAGGTAAACGTGTAATTGAGGGCATTATATTTTATTCATTAAATTATGAGCAGGCTCGATCAAGAGGTTATGTAGCTAGAAGAGCCTAGAAGGTCCAAAAGCTATTTGTGAGGGGTCTTGCTATTCTTGTCAACTACCTAACTTAGATTATTTAATTCCGAAGTACCTATCCGTATTTCTGTTTTTAACAAGTCTGTAGTTGAACTTCTAGCGATCGCGATAGCATATCTTCTATCTAGCTCTCGAGCGTCGGATACAATTAAGAAGGGTAGTTGAAAATGCAGCAATCCAGGATTACCCTTCCGCACTACGCTTACGAGAGTTGCACGCCCTGTCATCTTTTTTTTAATCTCGTTCCAACCAATGCGTAAGTACGTGCGCGGCGCCCGCAGCAAAACTGAGGTCAATAATGGACAAAGTTTGTGCAAATTGATTTTTCCTTATTTGAATTCATTGGTCAGAATTGATCACTGATGATGTTAAAGGCCGCTTAAAATCTTGAATATCCACATTTTTTTATTCAATTGTGATGTTCATGAATATTCTCTATAGAGTTTTTGGCAAGCCGCGATTTGTCAGTTCGGGATTTAACTAGGTACTATTTTTTTATCATAGTTTCATGCGATTTACATAATTCATAAAATAGGTTAACATAAGTCAAATATGTAATGCCCGTAATATGTAATATCTGGCAATAAATCAAGACATCCTTAATTATAAAAAACTACTACTTGTTAAGATAATTAATATTAACTAATTAAATAATAATAGTCATCAATGTCATCTGTCATCATTTACGCATCCATCTGCAACTTGGGAATCTTGGGATAAGGTTTTCTTAATATTTAATTGTAATACTTATACGATACACGTACGAAAAGGTAATTCGCAACTCGCTTTAGTCGTGTTTTAATTTTCCGCCACTCGTTGCGAATTTCCTACTTTTCGCACTTGTATCTTTATTGAATATTATAGATAGTACGATGGTAGTCGAAGTACTACTACTAATCGAAATCGGTCTTCATTGTTCATATTCAGATTTAAGTACGTAAAAAAATACAATTTAAAGTTACTATTTTAATTACAGACATAAAATAAATAATTCGACGTCTAACACCAACAATTTTTATAAATAGTACGGTCGCCAAGCCGCTCCGAGGCCAGATTTAATTGACTCAGCTCGGCCTTACCCACAACCGGTATCAATGTGTTCGGACAGTTCTCCTGATCACCGTACATGCGGTAGTAAAGCGGAAAAATGGTGGAGGGGATAGTAATGACGTCACAAAGATGGCGGCCGGACCTATTCTTTTTGGCGGTGTATCTCGAAAACCACTTAACCGATTTTAATCATCGAGGTGTCAAATAATAGCTTATATTATGGAGATTATTTCCTTTTGTACAAACATTTACGTGAAACCTATAGGAAAAAAAATAATCACAAAAAACAGTTTTTTTATAAAATTATTATTTTTTATTTTGTAAAAATCTCCGTAAATATTAGCATTTCGCAAATTTTGTTTAATATAAAACATATTGCTTCATTATCAAGGAATATAATGAGCCTTAAAACATACAGATCGAGTAATAAACAATGAAGCTACACTCATTTATTTGCGCATGGGTAACGATAACTGGCTTTTACCGGTCGAAACTGTGGTGACTGTTACGATACGTATTGAATGGAATTTATAGAGTATCGGTTTTAATTACTGAAATTATAATTAAAATTATAAAAACCAGACACAATAATGTTGCCTTACTTCGACGTTTAGTCTCTTTTTTCGTCTTAATCATAGGTAGGTACATATTTCTTTTTACTTAAAAATTTTATACAGGGTGAACTTTTAACCACCAGTCATACTCTGCGCAGCGACTTTATAGGTCATACTTAACAACTTTTACTATGGGACCAATTCCGAAATCGCGAAAAAAATTTTCTGTCCCATATAAAGGTGCGACCAACTTTACCAGACCAACACTTTTCCAAACTGAGCTACAGCTGTCCAATGAAGTTAAGTACTCAGGACTAACTCTCGACAATAAACTCAATTGGAACAACCACATCAACAAACGGATAGACAAGGCGGGAGTTGTCTTCTGGCAGTGCAGAAGGATGATTGGTAAGAGGTGGGGACTCAACCCGAAAATTACCCTCTGGCTCTATAAGACGATAATCCGCCCCTTACTCTGTTACGGTGCTCTGGTTTGGTGGCCAAGAACAAACCTAGGCAACGTACGAGACAAACTACAAAGACTTCAAAGGCTCGCATGCGCGGCCACCACTGGCTGCACGAGGTCTACCCCGACTGCAGCCATGGAGGTCATGCTAAACCTTCCACCGCTGCACCTACACATACAGCAAGAGGCCAGTCTCTCAGCGGTAAGGTTGCGAACCCTCAAGATATGGTCTAACATCACAGGAGCTCTTCACACAAAATGCCTGGAAAAGGTGTATGACGAATTTCCAGTGCTTAGGTCAGGCACGGACCGGATTCACAAACAAGCTATCTTCGATAAAAGGTACAAAATACAGTTATATGAGGACGACAATCATGAAGGACTCAATCCCCGGGAGCTGAGAATCTTCACTGATGGGTCCAAAACAGATAGCGGATCGGGCTCTGGAACCTTCTCAGAAGACCTAAACATGTCGATCACCACTCCGCTAGGAGCCCATAACTCGGTATTCCAAGCTGAGTGCATGGGCATCATAAACGCGGCGGCTGCCATCACTGCAAGGAAGGTAGTAGAATCCTCCATCCGCATACTCTCCGACAGTAGAGCAGTCTTAATGGCTCTAAATAGCCATATAGTTACATCCAAACTTATACACGAATGCCACGAACGACTAATGGAGGTATGTCATAATAACAAGATCACCCTACAATGGATCAAGGGACACAGTGGATCCCGAGGTAACGATGCTGCGGACGAGCTTGCCAGGCAAGGCTCGAATGCGGGGGCGATTGGTCCGGAACCGATTCTTCCGATACCATTTAGCAAGGTACGCTCAATGCTGCTGGCACGTACAGGGAAACTACACACAGAACACTGGCTGAACCAGACTGGATGCAGTCAGGCAAAAGAAGCCATGCCTGGCATCAACGGAAAACTCACAAGGGCGCTCCTGCAACTAGGGAAGGTCCGACTGAGTATGGTAACCAGTGTCATAACAGGTCATGGACTATTTAACAAACATCTTTTCACAACAGGTGTCACAGACAGTCCCCTGTGCCGAGGTTGCATGGAGACAGAAGAAACAGCCTCTCACGTGGTGCTGGAATGCAGCGGAGTGACTCCATACAGGGCTAAACATCTCGGATCTCCGAGAGACCTCCCCGAGGTCCTACTCAACATCAAAGGTTTGATAGGATTCCTCGAGGAGCTGGGCTGGCAGGACTAGCACACCCCCAACATATCACGCAAAATAGGCGCAAGTCGTCGAGTTGCGGAAAAATCGCCCGAATACAATACAATACAATACAAGGTGCGACCAGACCGCAGCTTAAAAAACGGTCACGATACGGAATCGCAGTGACGCGTCGTATGCGTACGGTTTTTACGCATGCTCCCCACACCGCTGTTTAAAAAACGGTGACGGTACGGAATCGCAGTGACGTGCTTCACGCGAATCTTTTTTGTTCGCAAAACAGTTGCGTCTTTTACGTCACCGGTACGGTGTCTGCCATAAGATTTCCGTGTAATATTTTTTGCGATTTTTACGCAGTTCAATTTACGGTGCGTCAGCTTATTTTAAGCAGCGGTGTGGCGAGCATGCGTCATGGACCCGGGTACGTCCTTAAACTACGTCCAAAAGAGAGGTATGGGCATTGTGAATGTCATCTCGCTTTGTGTGGTAGGGCACAGCCAGTGGGTGTCATTCCAGATCCAAATTTTCTTGCGTGATTCGGCATTGGTCCCCTAATAAAAGTTGTTCAGTATGACCTGTAAAGTCACTGCGCAGAGTATGGATGGTGGTTAAAATTTCATCTTATACCTATATTGGACACAAGTAGTAAGTACTTACAGACCAACTATGATACACATTTTGCCTGTATAGTGATACATAGTGAATAAATTAATACCTGATTTAAAAAATAAAACAAAAATAACAAATAGCATGTTATTTAATTCAGTAATCACTAATCAGTCTTAAACAATGAACATCATACTTTTAGATTAGACAACAAAATGTATATTTATACTGTGTTTCTACTTGAAAGATTTTACTGCTTTAAAACATAAGACAAACCTACCAACCAAATGTATAAAAAAAAATGTGTTTTGTGATTATTATTTTCCTATAGGTTTCACGTAAATGTTTGTAAAAAGGAAATAATCTCCATAATATAAGCTATTAGTTGACACCTCGATGAATACAATCGGTTAAGTGGTTTTCGAGATACACCGCCAAAAAGAATAGGTCCGGACGCCATCTTTGTGACGTCATTACTATCCCCTCCCACCATTTTTCCGCTTTACTACCGCATGTACGGTGATCAGGAGAAACGCCCGAACACATTGATACCGGTTGTGGGTAAGGCCGAGCTGAGTCAATTAAATCTGGCCTCGGAGCGGCTTGGGGACTACTAATAGTAAAAGTTGTTCAGTATGACCTATAAAGTCACTGCGCAGAGTATGACTGGTGGTTAAAAGTTCACCCTGTATAAAATTTTTAAGTAAAAAGAAATATGTACCTACCTATGATTAAGACGAAAAAAGAGACTAAACGTCGAAGTAAGGTAACATTATTGTGTCTGGTTTTTATAATTGTCATTATAATTTCAGTAATTAAAACCGATACTCTATAAATTCCATTCAATACGTATCGTAACAGTCACCACAGTTTCGACCGGTAAAAGCCAGTTATCGTTACCCATGCGCAAATAAATGAGTGTAGCTTCATTGTTTATTACTCGATCTGTATGTTTTAAGGCTCATTATATTCCTTGATAATGAAGCAATATGTTTTATATTAAACAAAATTTGCGAAATGCTAATATTTACGGAGATTTTTACAAAATAAAAAAAAATAATTTTATAAAAAAACTGTTTTTTGTGATTATTTTTTTTCCTATAGGTTTCACGTAAATGTTTGTAAAAAAAGAAATAATCTCCATAATATAAGCTATTATTTGACACCTCGATGATTAAAATCGGTTAAGTGGTTTTCGAGATACACCGCCAAAAAGAATAGGTCCGGCCGCCATCTTTGTGACGTCATTACTATCCCCTCCACCATTTTTCCGCTTTACTACCGCATGTACGGTGATCTGGAGAACTGTCCGAACACATTGATACCGGTTGTGGGTAAGGCCGAGCCGAGTCAATTAAATCGTGTTTCTAGAGGGCTTTTGAGATTTGGCGACCGTACTATAAAAGGATACAGGAAAACTCTCCAAAAATACATGGCTGTATACGATCAAAATATTAACCGTTACGAAACACGCGTTGAATACATAATAGGAGTTATAATATAACGTAACGTCCGTCGTAACACAAGGTTGAGTGAAAGTCGGGCGACCCTGTTCACTTTCACCGGCCGTCCACGAAACGCAGCACCTTGCTATACAGAATGTCATTGGTCCCTTTCTAATTGAGAGATGTGGAACATTCGATACGCTGTTCCAAAATTTATGGTCGTGGGATGTGACGACCCTTGTTGGTTGATGTCTGAAAAGTGATATTTCTTCAACCAAAAAAGATCTCTTTCCGATATGACACTGACAGATCAGTATCATATCGGAAACAGATCGAATAACTAAAACTCGCATTGGCCTACAAACCAATGGCTGTTATTTTTACGTCACGAGTCACGATACAGCCTGTTTGACTGAAGATTATCCACATTTTAACGATTATTGCTTGAAGAGCAAATGGCATAGGTACTACGAGTATATTAAGTATATTTATTTATTTCAACGTTGAATAGGTAGGTAGTAATTAGTACATTTCAATGTAAGTGTGCAAAGTATGTTCTAATTCACGAGATGTATTTTATGAGCCGTAGGCGAATAAAAGACAAGGGACAAGGAAATAATGATACTTGCACACATACATTGAACGACATACATTCAATACTGTTTTTATACAATTTAAATAAACGATACACAAATAATCGTAAATAACGATACTAAGGTAATAACAGTACAATACACACAATATTTACAAAATGCATAAAAAATACTTGTTGTGTTTTTTATTTTTTCGCAACTGTATTAAAAAATCTCGTTCGATACACGTGCGGAAATGTCATTCTTCACTCGTCCCGAGTCTTACCACGAGCCGTAGGCGAGGCGAGATGTCTGTATATTAAATTCCAACATTTATAGGACTCGAGCCCTTTTCATGTAATACTAATAACTACTGGACATGACATACTGTAGTTATCCAGGTAACAATTTTGAGGAGGTATAAATGGATTTGATTATTTGTTTATTATCGAGTCTTTTAAATGTGAAAACGTCTACTTGTATATGGGTCATACTCAGATAAAAAATAGAAAGTTGATGATACTAGAGCTTCTTTTTGGTTACCTAATTGTGCAAAATGTAGTTTTTGGGAAAATTGTAGGCCTTTTTACGAGCTTTTATTTACTTTCAACTGACCGTTGTCTGTGTGTAATCAAATCTTGCAAGTTAAATTTGATCCACTTCCCGGTTTCCGATTGAGCTGAAAATTTGCATACATGTGTAAGTCGGGTGACAATGCAATATTATGGTACCATCGCCTACGGCTCATAAAATACATCTCGTGAATTAGAACATACTTTGCACACTTACATTGAACGACGTTTTTTAATACATACGAGCAACAGATTGGAATATATATATATATTATCTGTTACAACTAATGCAGTTGGTGTTGACTTTATCTGTAGGGACATGGTTGTGCTTACACTTATTTTAGGGTCAAGATCCAACATTTTTGATCTTTGTGACTTGGAACCTAATATCATGAACTTTGATTTAAGGGGGTTCAGAAATAATCCATTTTTATGAGCCCAAGTAGATATACTTTCCAGATCCGCATTAATTTTGTGAATTGCTTCGGCTAAGTTACCAGGACGGGTTGAAAAGTACAGTTGGACGTCATCTGCATATAAGTGGTATTTGCAGTATTTAATCGTTTTTATTATATCTGCTCTGAAAATAATAAATAACAATGGACCAAGTATAGAGCCCTGGGGAACTCCCCGGGTTAAAGATCTGGCATCAGAAACCGATGAGGTACCATTTCCAGTTTGACAGACTGCGTTCGCTCACCAAGGTAGGTCCCGAGTCTTGCCACTCGCTTACGGCTCGTGGTAAGATAGATATCTTACCACGGTACTCGTGAAGTAATGACATACTTTCAGCACGAGCATCGAAATGTACTATATGTATGTATCTGCTATATTCTAATGTAACATAGTCTAGAGACAATGAAGCTATCTACTGAAGATATAACATATTAGTACCCGAAGTAAGAAGACACTCTGATATTAATCAAAATGAATTTTACTACCTGAAACTACGGCTCGGTCTAATAATTGTTTTTGTTTAATGGTCCATAACGAACGAAATGCTTTCAGTAAATTAACTTTATTGCTTTTACAATTTCAGACGAATTTTAAGTTTTGGCCACCTGTTACAACTAAATTTTATAAGTAGATAATTAGAGTTGTCTTGTTAACAAAAACTGTTTTTTTACTTCTCATGCTCGTAAAATTGACATTTAAGTCCCGTGATTATAATAATAATAATAATTATAAAACCGCAGGGCAGCTTGTGGCGAGCTGTTGGGGAGTAACGACCCCACGGACCCGAGTACTCCCGAGAGTCGGTCAGGGTCTCCGTCTCCGGCGTGTCTTCGTCGGTCGGAGTGGACCCCAAGGGGACTCAGCAGGACTCTCAGCTCTGGCTTGCCTTCATTGGCCGTCCAGAGAGGAGTCGTTAGAGCTAAATGCTCCAGGGGTGGAAGTGAAAACTTGCATAAGACGCGAGTTGGCACAGTGGCTGTTATCAGCCACTGGGTAGAAAGCGGCGTACACCTCTCGACACCCCTGAGCCGCTCACACCGGTGTTGCTCCTGGTCGTCTTCACGACGGCATTTTCAGGGGCCCATCTAGTGGGCGGCGAGTCACCGCCTGCCTAGATAACTAGTGGAAACATTGTTATGGCAGGTGTCCGGACGTCTTTGCAATAACCCAGTCTCATTGTCCTCCCAAACTTCAATCCATAGACCGTTATACTGTTCACTTTACTACAATAGTCCCAATGCCTGTTGCGACCGGTTCATTGGTGTCTATTGTTGCGCCCGTGAACGGGTTCCAGCAGGCGTTCTACATGACATTAAAGCTCTCCAAGGGGCCTCTACGTGTTGGATCTATATCCCCACGCAAGCCTATCAAAAGACCGGGATTTATAGGCCCGTGAAATCCAAGGAGATACAATAATAATAATAAAAACATTTATTTCAGACCAAATTGATCCATATATGGTTAGTTACAGCGTATCTTAATAACTATGTTAGTAGCACAGTACAAAAACAAAAGCAAAAAATCAAAAAATCAAAATAAAAAAATAAATAAAAAATAAAAAAGATACTTGTATGAATATTACAAGTATTGCCAGGGACAAGCAGGGCAGAGAACCTGCTCTACTTGGCCCTGCCAATCGCCACCTCCACCCAGTAGCTAGTAGCTAGTATGGTCTAGAGCATAAAGTAAAATCATCAATTACCACCTCTATCAACTCAACAATAAAGTCCAAAATCTGCCATACAAACTGCCCCTACCCGGGCACTTCCGACAGGCGCGCCCTCGGCCAGCCTTAGTACGATTTTCTGTAGTCTTGAAAGATACAGAAAAGTAACCTAAAATATTGAATATTTTTGTATAATTTCCTCGCAATCAACGTTAAAAGATTGTATAACTCAGGCATCAGGCTTTTTGCCCTCGTACAATCTAATATCTCAGCAAATCTAAAAAAAAAATATTTTTTCATTCAACGTTGATTATAATAAACTTTCTTCTGTAATTCTACATGTATTTATTTGTATGAAGTAGCAGTAGCGTAGCGTAGAACATATAATAGTACATTACGATACAAGTGCGAAAAATAGGAAATTCGAAACGAGTGGCGATAAATTAAAACACGACCGAAGGGAGTGTTTTAAATCGACACGAGTTGCGAATTACCTATTCGCACATGTATCGTACAACGTTTTACAGTACATATGGCCCTTTAAATGTTCGACACAGTAACATAATATGCTACTTCTCGCACTAGTGCTATAAAGTAGCCCCATATGTACTGTAAATAAATATTATTGGACATTCCTACACAAATAGACCCAGCCTCACAGTAAACTAAATTAGGCCTTGTTTTTTTTGATGGAGTGGGGAATGCATACACACGGCCTGTGGGACTCGCCGCTCCTTAACCCTCTCCTGGCAAGAAGGGGACAGGGGAGAATAGGGCCAACAAAAAGGTCAATAAGGCTTTGTGTTGCGTGGTAGCAAATATAAAAAAAAAATCAAATTAATCGTACCACACCTTTCGTATCATGCCTTTAACTATTCCGTAATTAAGTATATATATTAAATCTTTGTATCGACCGTCTTAAAGTGATAAACCTAGTACTTCTACTCCAACTGATCTTAATACATAGTTATAGTCAATAGTACTTACCTACCTACAACATTAGATATTCACTGAAAATAGTTTCCAGGTCAAGTAAAGTTCATGGTTATTCCGATCCATTTTCAAGTGTCTGGTGTCTAGATTCTAACAAATATTCACATTGTTTAGAAACCTTGGTACGGAATATTTTCGAGCGTGCAAATTAACAACAAAATTCCGGCCTAGTATTACAATATGTGACATGAAAAATCTTGTGATCTAGACATATGTATCACAAAAATTTGTAAGTCACTAGACTTAATAAAAAACTAACAAAACTGTTAATTTGTAAGTTATACATTTGTCCACTACTTAAGTTCTACTAAGTACTGCCACTATTTATTGACTGCAAGTGAATCAATGTGTATAACCAAATTTTCCGCAATGTTACAATTAAGACCGTACCTGTCTTAATTGCTTCTCGTTATCTAAACTTTCGCCAATCGCTTGTCGAGTTCATGTGAGCAAACCAGAACTTTACCACAAGACCTCGAGATCTGTAATACCTATGTATTATTGGAAATCATCCTTATACTGGACTAATGTAACCTAAGCTATCATGGCGTAAATACTAGTATAAGTTTGGAAGGGATGTAAAACCAATACTTAATCTTCTGTCTGGAGTTTAATTAAATACACGTACTTCATTTTTAAGTCGACAGGAACCTTGTTTTACCTACTTACAATCATTAAAACTGTTTCTAAAACAATTAATTAAGTCTCGTAATGTATACATTCAATACTGTTTTTATACAATTTAAATAAACGATACACAAATAATCGTAAATAACGATACTTAGGTAATAACAGTACAATACACACAATATTTATAAAATGCATAAAAAATACTTGTTGTGTTTTTTATTTTTTCGCAACTGTATTAAAAAATCTCGTTCGATACACGTGCGGAAATGTCATTCTTCACTCGTCCCGAGTCTTACCACGAGCCGTAGGCGAGGCGAGATGTCTGTATATTAAATTCCAACATTTATAGGACTCGAGCCCTTTTCATGTAATACTAATAACTACTGGACATGACATACTGTAGTTATCCAGGTAACAATTTTGAGGAGGTATAAATGGATTTGATTATTTGTTTATTATCGAGTCTTTTAAATGTGAAAACGTCTACTTGTATATGGGTCATACTCAGAAGATAAAAAATAGAAAGTTGATGATACTAGAGCTTCTTTTTGGTTACCTAATTGTGCAAAATGTAGTTTTTGGGAAAATTGTAGGCCTTTTTACAAGCTTTTATTTACTTTCAACTGACCGTTGTCTGTGTGTAATCAAATCTTGCAAGTTAAATTTGATCCACTTCCCGGTTTCCGATTGAGCTGAAAATTTGCATACATGTGTAAGTCGGGTGACAATGCAATATTATGGGACCATCGAGCTGATCTGATGATGGAGACAAGAGGTGGACATAGGAACTCTGTGATAAAACAACGCAACCTAATTGTGTTTGGGGTTTTTAGAATTTGCTCGATGAGTATTAGTTGCCTGTGGAAAGAAAAGTACTGCCGGCGATAAAAGTTTGTACCAAAAATGATATTTTTGCCAAAAACTTATTATTATTATCACTAATATTTTGTACTTATGGGAACAAATATAATAAATAAATCTGAAAACTAAATTGTTGCATAGCCCATCTCATGAACAGTTCGAGTACGAGTAGATCGATCACTTGTTCAACTAAAGCTATCAAATATTTTTTGCCTATTCGGCCTAGATCTGACTTAATTTTGACTACTACTTTGAAAGAATACCTTAGGGTATAATATACCCCTGTCGTCTATGTAAGTTGGGTTGAAGTAAACTTTATCCAAAGCGTCACCAATCATCCTTATCGTTTTATCTTTGTCTTCTTGACAACCCAGAGGCATCGATAAAATAATTTATATTAAAATTTTTGTCCCTCCGGAATATCAAATATATGATAATTTTAACATGAGCATATTTATATTATGCTGTTCTATTTTTATCTCGTCATATAGTTAATAGTAAACTTGTTTGAAAGGTTGTATTTATTTATAACTAGGGTAACGGCACCAGTCGTGGGACATTTAAGAGCAAATTTGTAGCATTGACATTTTCCTGATACATGTAAAAATTATTTTATTGCCCTAAATTTACTTGGCGCCGTTCCGTGGAGCAAGAGTTGGGTGTATTGGGGATGGGGTGGGAGGAGGTTACCCAAGCTACCCAGGACTGGAGTCAATTGAAGAAAAGGGTTCGAGCCCTACACCCGAGCAGGGGATAACAGGATGGAAAGAAGAAGAAGATATAAAAATTCTACTCCTTAGCGTGTTAAAAGTTGAATGTCCTATCCGTCTTTTATGTTTCAGGCGTATTATACAAAAGATACTGTAATTAGTTTCCACATAATATTAATAATATTAGCAAATAATGTGTAAAGTATTTTTCAGACTAAATATCTGCGATTGCTAGTATAATATAAAACAATATATCCGGAATCAATATAATAAATGTTTTGATTCAAAATCAGTATTATTCCAAACAGACTAGGTATAACTGAACAGTATTTTAATTTTTTATTACGATCGCATAGCCATGACTGTAATAAAATAGTAAAATTGCTTATTATAATTAATTATGATGGTCCTAAAATGTGTCGGTACCTACTATGTCTTTATTTCGGACTAGTTTTTACATTTTCCACGGAATGAGGTAGCGTCCGGTGTGCAAGAAAGTTCACATGGCAAGTCTTCGTCTAGACTTGTTAAATACCTGACGTAAACTATAGACGACCTTGTCAGATCTCCGCGTATGATATCGCGCGAGTAAGGGACAGAAAACGCCAGCTGATGTGGGTTACGGCCTTGATGTGTGGAATGAGAGTTGAGCCGGTGCGATGTGTGCGCGTCCGAGCTACCAGGCTAGCAAAAATGCATAGGAGTTCCTTCCAAGACATGGTCAGTCGAAACTCAACTGTAACTTAATGAAGCTTGAGTTGAGACTGTATTACAGATGGTCCAGCGTTAGATAAATAAGGCACGAATGTCGCACAATCGGTTTTAGAATCTTCTGCATAGTTCTTAAGGCAGAATCTGGAATGCCGTAAGTGTGGTTATTTGTGTGAGTCAGGTTTCACTTGTGGAACGTGTTTGATATTCTCTTCTTTATTGAAATTTCTTCGTTACGTTAAATACGGGAATGTCTTCATATCACGGCAGGAATGTGTGTGAGGTTCCCGACAATGCCAGTAAAGACGGCTATTGCAAGTCACGATTTACCGGGATATGTTTTGTTTTCAGCACTTGTCACAACACTGTCTTTAAAAGTTTAATCTGAGATTTAGTTCTAAGCTTTCCACTTTACAAGTGTCTACTTTATACCATGCTCTACCGATAATAGCAGATTACGTTACGACACATGAAGGTGCACTCATGTTTAGTAGCGACTAAAGTAAGTACCTATCTAATGTTATAATGTTGGATTTTTTAAATTACTTCGTATTAAATAAAAAAAAAAAATTATTTTCAGATTCCTCAGATCCATAGATTGTTAGTTACAAGACACTTATAAAACTACATTAGTGAACTACCTTATATAAATATATGAATAAAACATTACGTATAATCCATTGCCAAAACGTTTTTTTACCGAAGTTAGTTAAAAAAGAGTCACATTACATTGACAAAAATTTGTTTATTTACAGGACGTTTCAAATGTTACAGAAAAATGTGTGAATGAGATTTCTTTGTCGTACGTGAACCACACTGTCAATATTAATGTCACGACACTTCTATTATTAGAATTAGGCATACGAAAGTTTTATTCTTTCAGAAAAGTCAGCTCATGAATGTCATGACCACGATAATAAAATATAATCCAGAGTATCGAATATAGCAATATCGCATTAGGCCATATAGATAGAAGTGGTAGAACTGAAAGAATTCTATGACCTATGACTTGACGCGGCGAATGATGATTCGTATTGACAGTTCTTCAAATTAGCTTTTAGATAGACTTAATTTAAAAAAATTACCGAAGAAACAGGTTCGTACTGAATTTTTATTACTTAATGGTTGTAACCAGTACATTTCTAAATAAAATAAAAACCGGCCAAGAGCATGTCCGGCCAGTAGTTACCCTTCCGTCACAATAGGCTAAACGGGAGCTACTAGGTATAGTAGATTGTTAAACAAGGGATGAAATTATGCCTTTTACCTAAATTAAATACTCTACTTTTCATATCGAATGCGAGGAAACCAAATGATACAAGGTTTTCCCGAGGGGCTACAGTATGGGGTTCTTCAAAAAAGGAGTGTACAGGTTTTTAAAGGGTCGGTAAGGCGTAATACCTCTGATGTTGCAGGCGTCCATAGGCTACGGTGACTGCTTACCATCATGCGGGCCGTATGCTTGTTTGCCACCGTCGTGGTTTATTAAAAAAAACAAGGCATATTTGCAAACTCAATAATAGTAATAGACGTACTCGTATGGCCATGATTTAGGGCTTAGTTGCAATCGGAGACTTTGCATGTCTGGAGACAAATTACTCATAGCAAAAAACATTTAGCTCGCAATATTTAGGAAAAACACATATTTTAGTAAACTGCAGAAATTTTAAATTTATATGTTCATTAAAGCACTAATGAAAATCAGCGGAATTGCTTCTTACTTTTTAATTTTTTTACTTGTTCGTTCTATAAATGCCGATAGTTAATCGCATTACTCATACAGCTCATACATCACTACATAGTATAAAACAAAGTCGCTTTCCGCTGTCTGTCTGACCCTTATGTATGCTTAGATCTTTAAAAGTATGCAACAAACTTAAAAAAAAAAAAACTTCAAAAATCGTTTATTCAAGTAGGCTTAAAAATAAGCACTTTTGACAAGTCAGCATACAAAAAATAAAATATATCTATATATAACAAACATTCATTGGATTTTAAACAAGAAAAATAAATACAATTGGTAACAATTAATCAATGTCAAAATTTACATATAAACAAGGAAATAAAAGTCAACCCGAAGAATAAAAAAAAAAAAACAATATAAACATAAAAATCAGATGTTAACTCAGTCCCAAGCAGTTTTGTCATTAATATAATCTTTGATGCTATAATAAGATTTACAAATTAATTTACTTTTAATGTATTTCTTAAATCTATTCATTGGAAGATTAGTTATATTATTTGGCAGTTTATTGTAAAATCGTACACCTACCTACCTTTAAAAGAATTTTTGATTTTTTGCAGCCGTGTGGTTGGTACTGCTAACTTGTCCTTGTTTCTTGTGTTAATATTATGTATGTCACAATTTCTCTTGAAGTTATTGATATGCTTATGAACATAAAAAATATTTGCAATAATGTATTGGCAGCATACAATAAGTATATTAATTTCTTTAAACTTATTTCTAAGAGAATCTCTAACCTTCATTTTATAAATTGAATGAATGGCGCGCTTTTGCAGTACAAAAATGGTATTGATATCAGCAGCATTACCCCAAAGCAAGATGCCGTATGACATGACACTATGAAAGTAGCTAAAATACACCAATCTAGCTGTTTTTTCGTCCGTTAAGTGACGGATTTTGCATACTGCAAATGCTGCAGAACTAAGTTTGCCTGCGAGAATATTTATGTGGATTGGAAGTCCTATATGTCCCATTTCAGCTTGGAATTTAATGTCAAACCTAGGAATACTGTACTATTGATCATTTCTAGTTCCTCGTCTTTGATAGTGACAGTCGTTTGTATATTTCTGACATTTGTAGTGGTGAACTTTATATAATTAGTTTTCTTCTCGTTCAATAATAGGTTATTGACATTAAACTATTGCACTACTTTTGATATAGCACTGTTTACATGATCACTGGCATCTTCGTGACGTTTGACTTTAAAAATGAGGGAGGTATCGTCAGCAAACAGTACTATATCATGGTGATCTCTCACTAAGTACGGCAAATCATTTATATAAATGAGGAAAAGGAAGCTGCTAGCTTATGTAGAATCGGTACTACGCTACGGTTTAATTATATGGGGTAATAGTACTGACCGAGAAAGAGCATTCATTGCACAAAAAAAGTGCATTCGAGCTATGCACGGAATGCGGTCAGACGAAACTTGCAAACCTCTATTTAAAAAACTAGGTTTACTACCATTTCCTTCTTTATACATTTACGAAGTGTGTATGTTTGTTCACAAACATAAACATATATTTAAGAAAGCCTGTGACAGTCATCCACGCGCCTGCCGAAACCCGGATAGGTTGATCCCCGATACACATCCAAGATTGGCAAAGCATAAAAAAAGCTGCTTGATTATGACTATAGAAATTTACAATAAATTGCCTGCTGACATGAAGGACATGAATATTGAAATGTTTAAAGTAAAATTATATCAATTGCTCAATAATAATAATTTCTATAGCATAAACAAATACCTTGATTTGAAATAATATATTATAAGTATTATAATTTATGTGAATAATTGTGTAAGACATTAACTTAATTGTAAATAATAATGGGCAAACACTTGTAATTTATTAACATTGTACATACTTTATTTTTAATTATTATAGCTTTAAGTTTTTGTGTATATTTGCATACCAGCTATGGTTAAACATACAAACCTACCACCTTTTGTAACACCTATGTAATGATGCGTCCATGTTATGTATGGTAATGTTTAAAGCAAATAAAATATTCTTATTCTTATTCTTAGAAGGGCCCTAATATTGACCCCTGGGGGACGCCCATAGAAACAAGTGATCTTAGAGACCGTTCCCCATTCACGTCAAATTTTGATGCGGTTTTTTTTATAGATAGAATATAGATATATAGAATATAGATATAATGAAACTGTTTAGAGGATTTTAATATTAAATTGCAATTGAATAAGCAAAATAAACAATCTTTGTCTTATATTTTACTTTATTTATATGAATAAAGCCAAATAACTTTAATAACAATTTGATGTCGTAATAACGTTTAAGTGTGGCTGTATGTCTTTTTGCAGACTTTTTTTATATTTTTATGACCGTTCAAAAAGTGTCCCCACAATTTCTTTTCTTTCGGACTGATTATATTCGAAAATATTTATTTAAGTATCCAAAAACGTTTACTGAATGCTATTAGTTTCGAAAGACCTATCCAACGATACCCTACACTATAGGGCTGAAGCAAAAACATCCTCACTTTACGTGTAGGCGAGTAGTGTACCCTATTTATTTTTTGTTTTTATTTTACAACTTTGTCGGCATGATTGATTTATATATCCATGCCAAATTGCAGCTTTCTAGCACTAACGATCACGGAGCAAAGACGGACAGAGAGACGGACATGGTGAAACTATAAGGGTTCGTAGTTGACTACAGAACCGTAAAAATGTGTTAAAGTACCAAAAAATTCTAAATATTTGACATTGACAGTTACTCCATACAAAAACGAACTGTACTCGTAATCATTCGCCGCGTCAAGTATAATGCAAGTAAAACTTGAGGAGTTACTTAAATGCATTTTTAACTTTTCAGGACCTGCAAAGGCTGTTTGTTGATGGGACGCAATCTGCGTGAGTATAATTATCTGGGACTAATTTCGATTTAATATTTCAAATACGAAAGGCTAATCTGTTATCCAATATGTCTGGTTTTGTACTAAAATTACTTACTCTTCAGATATTACAGTCAGATGGGCGTAGTAAATTAGCCAATAAAACTGTCAGCAGGATAAGCTTTCTAAATAACCCAATTTGGAACCAGCTTACGACTTTGTCCTTGTCACTGTAGAAACGTAGGGTGGTGGTGTTCAGAGGGCCTGCGGCGAAAAACATAAAATCGAAATTCGTGTGTTCTATCGCTCGAATATGCAAGAGCAATAAAGAGACAGATAATTTCAGTTTTGGTTTCAAATCTGATCAAGGACATGGACTGATGGCGTTTTAGTGAAAGAGTATGCAATCCCCATTCTGTGTTCTGCTGAGTCCGACAAAATATCGCTTGCATGGTAGGCAATCCGTAATAGTAATTTATTTTATAGTTTGACATGTCTTTTGGATCAGAATCAATGTATTTGTTTTCTTAGTAGTTTATCGGATTAGTCCTGTTTGTTTAATGTCCACCCCAAATCCTCCGGTTGATTTCTTATTAGATTGTGTCAGCTGAGAACACAACGCTTGTCGTTTTATCCGCACGTGACGGGGATATTAGGAATAGACAACGTGTATCTTTTTCTCATCTAAGAGAGCTTGCCCGGTTATAAGTCTAGTGGACAAGTTCTATATGGTGAAAAATGCTTTTAAAAATACGTGTGATACCTCACTGCTGATGTATGTGATGCTGGTCACGCCGCCGCCGCGTCCGCGGAGGAGGTACTCGAACGCCGCAAATGCGCCAGGCTCGGCAGTAGATATATTTTTTGCGGCGTTTGAGGTCGAAACGCTTGCGCCGCACAGCGCGGAATTATATTTTTATGATAAGTGGGCATTTTAAAACATGTGTACTTAATGTAGTTTGATCAATAGAAATTGATAAAATAAATAAAATCGAAATTCATGTGTTCTATCGCTCGAATATGCAAGAGCAATAAAGAGACAGATAATTTCAGTTTTGGTTTCAAATCTGATCAAGGACATGGACTGATGGCGTTTTAGTGAAAGAGTATGCAATCCCCATTCTGTGTTCTGCTGAGTCCGACAAAATATCGCTTGCATGGTAGGCAATCCGTAATAGTAATTTATTTTATAGTTTGACATGTCTTTTGGATCAGAATCAATGTATTTGTTTTCTTAGTAATTTATCGGATTAGTCCTGTTTGTTTAATGTCCACCCCAAATCCTCCGGTTGATTTCTTATTAGATTGTGTCAGCTGAGAACACAACGCTTGTCGTTTTATCCGCACGTGACGGGGATATTAGGAATAGACAACGTGTATCTTTTTCTCATCTAAGAGAGCTTGCCCGGTTATAAGTCTAGTGGACAAGTTCTATATGGTGAAAAATGCTTTTAAAATACGTGTGATACCTCACTGCTGATGTATGTGATGCTGGTCACGCCGCCGCCGCGTCCGCGGAGGAGGTACTCGAACGCCGCAAATGCGCCAGGCTCGGCAGTAGATATATTTTTTGCGGCGTTTGAGGTCGAAACGCTTGCGCCGCACAGCGCGGAATTATATTTTTATGATAAGTGGGCATTTTAAAACATGTGTACTTAATGTAGTTTGATCAATAGAAATTGATAAAATAAATAAAATTTATGTAATAATAAAATACAAAGTAACGAGTATATTTTCATTATTTTTTTATTTTACTACAATACCTTTGGTTTGCAGAATAAAATTGCATAAAATAAAATAAATAAAAGGACATAACATAAATTATTTTATATAATAAATAGTTTTGTTTCCTCGTCCTCTCGTCCTGTTTTTTTTTTATAATAATTGTTTGCTCTTAAGCTATAAATAAAAGGGTCAGAAGATGTCAAAAGCATGTTTATGATATAATCGTTCGCAGATTCCCTAGAGCATTTCCTCGAATAGTACAATCAGTACCGACGATAATCCTTATTCCGCGCTTATTGGGCCTCTTCGGTTAATATTCCGATAGATAAAGCAGCAGCGGATATAATTTACTTCAATGGATCATGGATTTTGTGAACTGTATTTGGCATTTGTATAAGTCGACGTATGCATAATTATGTCAGCAGTTTCGTTGCAATAATCTCCGATTTTTTTTGCATCTATTATGGCACCAGAGCTCAGAGTTTATAATTACTTGTAATATTACTGAAAACCGGTGATTGATACACCGGTTTCTTCATCTACCCTGGTAATTTCCGCAACTAATCTTGGGTTACTAAAAAAAAATCCTGATGGTACCATCTTCAGATAACCCCATGCCATGAAGTCAACTTTCCACAGATCAACCACTTCAAAAGTTCAAACCCAATCTTTCATACAACTATTTTTGCGAAATAAGTTAAAAAGCATTTACTTAAGCCAATATCAATTTGATCTAATGTTGCTTCCAAAAAATTTGGATGTTTATTTTTTCAGGCTTTCAATATATGCACATCCTGGGGCCTTATTCGAGATGCACAACTGTCAAATTTCGCGTCCACATCAAATCAACACTTGATTCTATCGCATGTTGATTGTATCAAGTGTTGATTCTATCAACTGTGGATATTATCATTTGGAACAATCAAAACTCATTCATAGAAAAAATAATCAAACAAAAATCAACTTTGTTTATTACTACTATATAGTTTGAAATGGCTCTGAACTCGAAGTGGTTCGGTTTGATTTGATTGTCACCTGACTGTGGATTGCTAATGTCAAATTTTGACAAGTGTTGATTTTATTGCTAGACTTTTTTGTCCATGGGCTTGGGCACCATCATGGATTTTTTGACGTACGACAGGGAATACCCTTCCTTTCCTACAATATATGGCATAGAGTAAAGCGTCTTTTTTTTAAACATAAGTTTACAGGAATCAGCGACATCTTGTATTCGATAGGATAAGTAATGCGCTATGAACAATGCGGCGGCGAGTAGTGAAACTGTACCTGACAACGTCAATCAATTAAAAAGTGACCACATAGTTGATGGTCGATAAAGGCGATTATTAATTGAATTTTAACGACAATAAAGAACTATTGACATGCGATCTTTTTGTTGAACCCACACCTACACGTCGAATAATGCTCGCTCCACATATTCTCCTATAAACGCTCAAAATTGTAAAAAAAATTGATGCAATTTACTCCGCACCCAGTCTCAAGTTGCTTCTAAACCACGTTCACGAACCAAGTTGTAACCTAACACATCTGTAAATATAAGGCATATGATTTAGAGATAAAGTCCGTTTTTTTTAAATTACGAAATGGTTCATGAATAACCTTTATTACTATAAAAATAATACTACATATGTCAAAAAAAAAATTCTGTATTGCGCTATTACATAATACATATAATTGATATAAAGATAGGTACCATAGTAGCTCGCTCACTTGGTCTATCAACAACTATTTTAATGTTCTTTGTACTCGTATACGCGACCCCATTGTATGTACAGTCGCCATCAGATATATCGGAACGCATGTATGAGATCTCAAATTATTAAGATAAGACCTACTGTACTGTCTATATTACTTACCAAGACCTAAGTACCTATTATTTATATGTACCTACACAAAGAGAATTCCTATGTTAAAAGGAGATTAAATACATATTTTGTTATTCAACTACAAATAAAATAAAATTTATCTTTTTCAGTTAACACATTTTTTTACCGATTTCTTTAATAAAATAAAACATTAAAGTATTATGTGACTATATTTCATTGTCTTCGGTGTAGATTCTTTACTGATGTTCCAATTTTCTGTATCAGTTTGGTACCAGGAAATATAAAAACTACACCTCTTCAAAAACTTTGCTGGTAGTTCGACATCTGTAAGTTTAAATATAAAACATGATAAAAACACTTAAGTCAAAAACGTATACATAAAATATTTGCCCTATATTCTGGTCGCTCGGTAGGGTGCCCAGAAGGCTGGGTGCATTTCCGCGCTGGTTAACAATGCTGATCCTCTGGTCACCAGAAGCCTATATAAGGCGCTCTCATAGAGCCACGCTAGTGCCCTAGAGTTTCAAATTCAACCCCAAGTGCCACAAATATGTAGTTAAGGGTTTAAATTCTGGATCAAGAACATGGAATACTATTCGCTAGTAATGCCATAGGTATTAGAAAAAAATAATAGTAGGAGACGGCCGTGGTCATGGTAGGTGGTACAGATGGGCCAGGCAAGCTCTGAAATTATGCACCTATTTTACTATAACTTTGTTCACCTGTGTATATTTACTGTTTCCATGATAATCATTTTTAATATGTAGCCCGTGTAATCGGGCTGTATAATTGGTCTCATATTTTTTAACACAAAATCATAATTATAATTCAATAATTAATGGTGTTTTACATATTAATCATTAATGTACCTATTTTGCAAAATTTTCTTGCATATAATAATACTGTTTACTTCAATTGACGTGTTTATTATTTTCGTTACTGATAAATGATAGGCAGACGTCGAATACACAATATATATTTAATTAATCCATCTTATCATACATAATACAACAACAGATATTCATTTTGTAAAGCTGTGACACCTGACATAGAATTCAAGTAAACATTCATAATATCCAACCTGCCAGTATAAATCTATACATACTCAACACGCCTCCTTAGATTTATACATGGCAACACATTAACACTAGCAATACTAATCTGCAATATGAAATTATTAGAATTCACATTTTTTGAATAATTACAATTTTAAAACTTTACCATGTACACGGTGTATAACACGGTGTATATTATGTTACATTTAACATATGTCTAAATTTAAAGAATTTAATATGACCTAACGATTTAGTCATGATATCCGCTACATTATCTTCAGAATTCACTTTTATAATATCTATAACACCATTTTTAAAATTTTCATGTACATAGTGATAATGCACTTCAATGTGTTTTGAGTTTTTCGTAAAATTACCGTACTTGGCGATAACCATCGCTCCTGAATTATCTTCATATATATTCACTGGATCATTAAATCTTAAAAACACATCATTAAGCACACTTCGTAAAAGAATGATCTCAGTTACGGCTTCGGATAACGCTATATATTCTGCAAATGTTGAGGATTTAGTTACACTGCTTTGTTTCTTTGACTTCCAATACACAGCGTTTCCGAATACCCTAATTACAAATCCTGTGGTAGATTTTCTATCTAAAACATCTCCGGCCCAATCGGCATCTACGTAACAATCCATAATATTAGCCTTCAAGTTTTGGCAATATGTAAGCTTAAGGCTTTTTGTCGCGTACAAATATTTTAAAACACGCAATGCACATTTAAAATGAGTCTCGTTATAACTATTTTGAAACCTGCTCAAATAATTGACACAATAAGCTATGTCTGGTCGTGTACCAGAACTAATGTACAGCAACGCTCCTATCAAATTTCTATATTTCACATGTTCATTCAGCTCACATCTGTCAAGTTTCATATTAATCTCCATCGGTGTTTTACACAATTTAGAATTTTCAATTTTATATTTTATTGCTAATGATTCTATATATTTTTCCTGGCTCAGAGTCAAAATATTCGCTTTCTTGTAATCATAATCAACGTCAATTCCTATATAATTCTTAACTTTTCCCATGTCCTTCATTTTAAAATAACTACTCAATTTATTCTTTATCTTAGCAACCATTTGTTCATCTTTACAAGCAATTAATAAATCATCTACATAGACTAATATATAAACTGTTTGGTTGTTATCAGTTTTAACATACAGACAATAGTCATATTTACTCCGCTGAAACCCTAAGGTCAACACAAATTTATGAAAACATTCGTACCACGCACGTGGACTTTCCTTTAAACCATACAAGGATTTATATAATTTATACACTTTATCAGTACCATCTTCATAGCCTAACGGTTGTTTGACATACACTTCGGATAACACTTTACCGTTTAAAAAAGCTGTTTCTACATCCATTTGACGTACATGTAGGTTATATTGACAACAGAAAGATAAAAGCAGTTTCAAAGTTTGCATTCTAGCTACAGGTGAATATGTATCTTCGACATCATCTGTCTGTTGAAAGCCTCGTACCACTAACCTTGCTTTATAGAGATCGTTGGTTTTCTTCGTATACACCCATTTAACATCAAGTACCTTATTCTTCTGAGGAGCATTTACCAGCGTCCAAGTATTATTCTTCTCCAGACTGTTCATCTCTCTATCCATTGCCACTTTCCATTGTTCAGCCTCGTCACATGTGATCGCCTCCTGAAAGGTATCTGGAATCATCGCATCACAATAATTAACAGTTATACAGTAGTAGCCAAATTCTTCGTCGAAACGAACTGGTGCTTTAATTTGTCTCTTAGACTTTCTCGTCTCATTGTTTACTTTGTCATCATTATCGATATTTTGTACTGTTTCTTCCGGTTCAATTTCATCTAAAGTATCCTCCCATTTTTCTTCTTCTTTTTTATTATCTTCTTTACCTTCTTCTTCACCTTCAAAGGCAATTAATTTTACATCTTTTTCAATTATATCTACGTGTCTTGCTATGACAATTCTGTTATTAATCAGTACTCTGTATCCAACATCTGTATATCCAAGTAGAATTCCCATTTCTGATTTATGGTCCCATTTTGACTTTCGCCTTTCTTCTGGCGTTCTTACGTAAACTTTACTGCCATACATTTTCAAATATTTTGCGGATGGCTTTTTCTGAAAAAATAGTTCGTAAGGAGTCTTTCTTTCAAGAGTATTTGTCAATATACGGTTCTTTAAATAAGCTGCTGTTTTTACGGCTTCTGGCCAAAATCGTCTGTCAACTTTTGCTTCTGCTAAAAGGCATCGTGCCATATCCATAATCGATCTATTGTATCTTTCCGCTGTCCCGTTCAACTCATGAACATATGCTGGGCAGGGCTTAATCATAATACCCTTTTCTCTCGCAAAATTAAAAATTCTGTTATTAATATATTCTTTACCATTGTCACATCTCAACTCTTTTATTACTTTTCCTGTTAAATTTTGTAGCTCATTTACATATTCCACAAAACAATCATATACTTCTTCCTTTGATCCGATACAATATACTTTTGCCAACTTGCTGAAATCATCTATAAATGTCAAAAAATATTTTTCTCCTTGATATCCTATCGTTCTGTGTGGTCCATTAACATCCGTATGCACAATCTGTAATATATCTTCTGCTTTAGTCCGATTGTTATTGAATGGTAAGTTATGCATTTTGTTTTCAACGCAAATCGCACATTTCATATAGTCTGACTCTAATTGCTCAGGTATTCCTTCCAATAATTGTTTTCTGCACATAAATTCAAGATGATTAAAATTTACATGACCAAGTGTTCTATGAAGTTTTTCTTTCAATGTCATATTACTGCTTGCTAAATTTATACCAATTATTTTTGTAAAGAAACTTGTTATTTTATATAATCTGTCCTCCTTCTTTGCAATTGCTATTAGTTCTCTATTCCGATTATATATCTTTGACAAATGTCCTGACGAAATGATCGTGTGATTGTCTGTAATCTTCGCATAGCTCAATAAGTTTGCTTTCATTTCTTTTATGTAAAATACATTATCTATGACCACTTTATTTTTATTCGCATAAACAGGAAAGTATGTTGTTATGCTGCCAACTTTCGTTGCTTCCAAAATTCTTCCATCTCCAACTTTAACTTTTACAGGCATCTTCAATGTTATATATTTGTCAAAATATTCATCTGTATTTACAATGTGGTCTGTGCAGCCGCTGTCTAAAAGCCAATTTATCTCTCCCGACTTCACCGTACTATCTTCACTTTTCGTCGAATTATGCACAATTGATGTATGGAAGCTATTTCTATTATAATAAGTATGAGTTTGTTGGTAAGATCCTCTGCCTCTATTTGGTCTAAAATTATTGTCACCCCGTCCACGACCACGACTAGGACCTGAATATCCGCGTCCACAACCGCGACTTCCGTGCCAGCAATCTCTGCGCACGTGACCGGGTTTTCCACACGTAAAACAAATCGGTTTATTTTCAGAATTTACTTTAAACGCATTCGATCGGTTAGGTAGCTCTTCATCTACTTTTTGTAAATTTTTCATTCGTATTTTACTTTTCAGATATTCAACAGTTCTTTCATTTTCCGGTAATACGTCTATTAAATCGCCTATGTAGCTATACGTTTCCGGTAACGCTTTTAGCATGTAATTTAATTTTTCATTTTCAGATATAATGGCGCCGGCTTTTTTTAGATTATTGACACTTCGTTCAAAAACGTCAAAGAAAATATTTATATCCGTATATTTTACTAGTTTTATATTCTCAAGATCATTTCTACAAACAATCTGTAAAGCGGTAGATTTTTTCAAATACATCTCGTCGAATTTTAATATTATTTTATATGCCGACTCTACATCACTTATATATTCTAACTGCTGGTTGGTAATAGCGCTGTAAATATAATTCGTGGCCTGAATATCCATTTCTTCCCATTTGTTAGCGTCGTCGTTTTCTGTTTTAAGTCGAGTTACGACTTCCTTACATTTTTTAAACTGTAAATATTTCATCAGCCGAATTTTCCAATTCGCGTAATCGGTTCCGTCAAACACGGGTATAATTATTTTATCGCTATTATTCATTTTGCCACTTACTTGTAGATTCTTGCCACTTGTTCTTCATTTACACACCTCTGCTACCATGATAAATGATAGGCAGACGTCGAATACACAATATATATTTAATTAATCCATCTTATCATACATAATACAACAACAGATATTCATTTTGTAAAGCTGTGACACCTGACATAGAATTCAAGTAAACATTCATAATATCCAACCTGCCAGTATAAATCTATACATACTCAACAGTTACTATGTCAACGTTAATACTTAAAAAATTATAACGTGAAGGTTGAGTCCGCAGTACAGTTACAGTTTACGTACATAGTGGCATTAGCACAGTCGGATTAGGACCAAACTCGAAATGTCTGAACAGTCATGAAATTTGGTATGTATATACGCCCCTTAAAGGCCCCTTTTTCATGCCCACACCATTTGACATTTGGGGACCTCGAGGAACCGCAGCCATCTTGGATGGAAAATGTGGACCATCCAGGAGAAATTCGCGTTTTACTCTAAATCTATGTTCTTTATTCAATAATCGTGTAAGGCAACATTCAAGCTTATAAAATTCTACATAAAATAGTTTTAGACATCTTTGCGAAAAAAAATGATCTTGCTTTAAAAAATACTTGCTAAACCCAGATTTAGCCCTTATACCCTTTCATGGGATATTCTCTTAATAGGAAACTTGTAAGAATAAAAATTCCACTTTTAACTATACATTTGTACATAATCTACCCCAATATCAATATTTTACTTGACTGCAACTTAACCAGAAATTAGGGTTATGGGTATAAGTACTGAGGATTCAGGACACCCTGTAGCTTAGGATACTGGACGGATTTTTTAAATGACGTATTATTTAGCCCTAAACCTTTTTCTTCCGTTAATTTTAGTAACTTTGTATTGCATAGCACTTGTATACTAACTGTGGATCTACTGATGTCTGTTTTACTGTACTCCGCTCAATAGTTTAGGCGCTAGAAGAAAAAATATGATTTAATATTCGGAGTCCTCTCAAGGCGGCTGTATTGATTTTTCTTTAATAGAACAAGTAAAAGTAGGTTGTGAATGGCAAGAGGAATCTAACGATACGTCATTTAAAAAAATCCGTCCAGTATCCTAATACCTAGCTACTGGGTGTACTGAATCATCAGTACTTACACCCATAACCCTTCTTTCTGGTTTAGTCACAGTAGAGTAAAATGTTAATATTGGGGTAGACCACGTACAAATGTATAGTTAAAAATAGAATTCATATTCCTCCGAGTTTCCTTTTAAGAGAATGTCCCTTGGAAGTGTATAAGCGTTAAACTTAGATTCAGCAAGTATTCTCTATAACAAGATGTATTGTTCTGCAAAGATATCGAGGACTTTTTTGTGTAGAATTTAATAAGTTTTAATGTTGACTGTTGTGTTGATGGTACACATTTTCCAAGATGGTTCGGATTCCTCGAGGTCCCCAAATGTTAAATGGTTTGGGCATGAAAAAGGGGCCTTTAATTTATATACATAATAAATTTCATGACTGTTACAGAGATTTCGAGGTTGGTCCTAATCCGATTATGATACATTGTGCGTCCGCAGCAAATTCGGTTCTTCATACAAATGTAGTTACGCTCTCATTTTAAAATGACTTGCTAGATTGCTCTGAAACTTTGTACTTACAATAGGATATGGTATGTCTATGCCTATAATTAATTTAAAACATAAATGTGAAATGAGAGCCAATTAAGTTCAATATTAAGAATATGTGTCGTTGTTGACTCGCCGACAACGGAATTGAGATCTATATGGGTGCCATGTTCTGTGCTGTGTAGAAAATCCTGAAATTATAAAGGATTTGTCTTAGCTAGTTTTTACGTATAGGCTACGTATCACCGAAACGTCACAAACACCACGAAGGTTCGGCTTGTACGGGCCCTCGTTTTTCCTATATTCTTATACGCTGCGGAGACCTGGACTATCCGAAAGACAGAGGAGAAGACGATAGACGCCCTAGAAATATGGTGCTGGAGGAAAATGCTGGGGATATCCTGGACCGAGTTTCGGACTAATGTCTCCATCCTTAAAGAACTCCGTATCAAGCAGCGCCTTTCGACTCTCGTAAAGACCCGCATACTCAGTTTTTTCGGTCACGTCTCGAGGAGGAACAACGACTCCATAGAGCGTCTAGTGGTGCAGGGTAGAGCAAACGGAAAAAGACCGCGCAAAAGGCCACCTATGCGATGGACTGACCAAATCAAATCTGCCATGAAGGGTCCCCTGAACGCATTTGCCAGAATGGCCCCCAACCGCGAAAAATGGCGAGAAATCGTACGGCAAGCAACATCTGCGCCTGATATCAGCAGTTGACCACGACGCCCTGCAAAGAGTACAACGACAAAGAAGAAGAAGACGTATCATATTTGTCTAAAATTTGGTTTGTTGGTACACACACAAGGGATAGTCTCTAGCTAGGTACGGGGTGCCACACTCGTCAGCGCGACGGCGATATTTTTTACCTTTTACCTAAAAATCTCAAATTTGTGTACGGGCTCAGCTCCTGTTTCGTCTTAAGCCTGAATTTGACAGATTCTGACTCACAGGGGGCTTTGAGCATGCAGTTGCGTTCGTTTTCAAATTTTGAAAAAAAGAATTAGCCTAACAACACAATAAATGCTTGTTTTTCCGCATTCTTCACTATATCTCCCTGTCTCACTACTATCTGACCTTCTAACCCAGAGGGGAAAATATACCTTATTGGGGCTACTCCATCTTCCTCATGATAATATATTTTACTTTACTGAAAAGCAATCGGTACATGATACAAGATGCACATTGTTAAGAGCCGGGGTTAGAACCCACGACCATTGGTTTTAAAATGAAGCTTTGTATATAATTTGTATTTATATAATAAATCTGTTTTCTTGTTGACATTTTGTGGTATTGTATTGCTTTATGTTAATTGTCAAGATATTTCTTTCATCCTGGACAATTGTCACATGCGTCACATGTACGTTTTATGATAGATCTACATCGACGCAACTGCATGTCATTGTCAAAGAGCATATAATCACTACGTTTTAAGAGACGGGACTTCCATACTAGCGAGTGGAATCAGTTTGTTTCGCAAATCATTACCAAAATGTACGACAAAGAACTGTCAAAGAACCATAGTACCAACATAAGCGATTTAAATAGTGTAGTACGCTACACGCTTACGATTCTTATCGATATCGATAAAATGGGGAGGGTTGAAACATAGGCTCCTGTCTACAAATTTTGTACTCGAAATCAGGTTAGCATCGAGTCCACATTTAAGTTGTATATTATATAGTGGATAGTTCTTAATTGGACTACTATCTGGTCGGGCTTGATGTGGACCCGAATTATTTTAATACAGTTTTTAAGTCGTGTTTTTTTATTTTATTAAATGCTTGATTTTCATAATGATGTGCACATACATGTTTGAATAAATGTAACTTTTCTATGGAAAGATGTATCAGGTCTTCGTTCCCAACAAATTTGGCCCACTGCCTGCATCTGAAAACATACAGCCTTGGAAAAACATGACTTTATCTACAGTTTATATTCCATGTGTTTGCTAATGAGATGATCAACTGATTATTTCGCGCTAATATGCATCTATAAATCATGTTTTTCGGAATCCAGTTATCAACAACCCTTTATAAATGCTTTAACTTTTTATGTATTTATAATTTTATATGTCTGTTAATCATGAGAACGGGTCTGGTCTTGTTGGCAGCGACCCTGCCTATGAAGCCGATGGTCCCAGGTTCAAATCCTGGAACGGGCATTTATTAGTGTGATGAGCATGAATATTTGTTCCTGAGACATGGGTATTTTCTATGTATTTATAAATACTTATAAATTAGGTCTATGTACATATATATATACATTATTGCACAAACTGACTTAGTACTAAAGTATGAATGGCATGTGTTGTGGGTATATATATAATTATATATATATATCGTTGTCTAAGTACCCACAACACATGCCATTCATACTTTAGTACTAAGTCAGTTTGTGTAATAATGTCCTATAATATTTCTTTATTTATCATAAAAACAGAGATTAATTTTGTTACATTTTAGGTTAATATATTAAATAATCACTAGATAAAAAAAATATGTTAACTAATGACCATTAATGCATAAGTAATAGATAATTTATGCATTATTAAGCGTCGACGAAAAAATTATGGTCATATTGCATGCTAGTTCTAAGGAAATTTCACATATTTAATTTAATTATTTACACTGATATACAAATAAAACTACAGTTATCGATAGTTATAGTACATACCTAGTTCACAACGAAAAATAATGTAAAATATCTAATTTTCGATGTGTTTATGCCTGCTGACCCAAAATAAGGTCAAAAGTATCTAAAGCAATACTTACCAGTCTTCATCCAAGGAAAATTTCGCCATAAAATCCCTTTTATCGTGATTTTCTCGAGTGGCTCGCTTGCCACATATTTCACACTTAGTAAACCGTTTTCTCGCTGGCATTGTAACAAACTCGCTCTTTACTCTGATCACGGTTGACTATTTTCGATTTTTGCACTAAATAATAAAGAAATTACACGAAATACCCGAACAAAACATTGAAGCCTTCAAAACAAACAAAGCAATAAGGCTGACAGTAGACTTGATGTAAACTTGACAGAATAAATAGCACTGACGTTTTCTTTTTCTTCGTTGGCAATGATTTGCGAAACAAATTCCATACAAAACTTTTTTCTTCCTAGTTGCGTCAGCCTGATCGGAATTTGGCAGCTAACTCCATCTTGCGTCCAGTAGAAGAATCAAAATCGTATAGATAAAACTTCTCTCTGCCTTAGGATCCCCTTTTCAATGTCATAAATCCAAACATGGCAGCCATACCCATCGACAAAAAAGTCTACCGTTGATCTAATTTCATTTGACAGTTAACTAATACGTATTCGACACGCTTATATTTGACAACTAGAATCCTGACTAGAGCTGGGACTGCGTACCAAAAGTACGTCTCTGTTACTCGTACCAAAAGTACGTCTAAAATACCAGTTTTACGAGTATGACCCCCAATAGGCAGTTTACGTATTTGCCGTGCTTAGGCGTCTTACAAATAAGGATTATTTATACAAATATCGACTTATTATTTCGGTAAGGGTCGGAAATATGGTGACGTTTTGAGTGAAGGCTATGAATCTATTGTCATATTTTTGTTATATATTATTACATTATTTTTAGATACAACAGACACCCAGACGACCATCTGTTAACAAAATTTTATTTTACCTAAAGTAACGGTAAGAATGGAGGTACGAGGTGATAAAAGTTTCATATTTGTTTTATTTCAAAAATCAAAGTCCGTACTTTTAAATACTCGACAAGCTAAAAGTAGTCTATTACAAATAACCTGTTCCAAAAACTATCCCGGTACAACGCCCCGCCTCTAGTGTGGATATTGTTCACTGACAGGTGGTGATAATAGCAATTCGACAAGTCACAATATTTCTCACATCAAATGGAAATCAACACGAAACGTCACTTTTAGCATGTCGAATAAGGGCCCTGGTCACTTGAGATAGCAATTTCAACAAACTGGAGTTAGAATACTGGATCTTGCCATAACTACTAAGTAGGTACAATAACGCAAAAACAGTGATACTTTCTCGAATCAATAATAGTAAATGAAGAAAAAAATAATGAATGTATTTGATACCCATTTGAATTTATTTATTGTTTAGCACCCTCATTTAGGCTCATTAACCTATGTTATTATTCTTCATAACATTAAGTACGCTCATTAGTTAAATGGTCATTATTCAAATGTTTGTAGGCCTAAGCAGATGAAATTAATTAGGTAATTATCTCACATACTTAAGGTATCAAAGGTATATAACTAGGACCCTCTAGCTTGGAAGTAAAACTCTTTTGAATATTGAAAGATTGGAAAACAATGACCATGTTGTTTTCGCGCAAGCCATACTTAAATTCAAATAAAAAGGCACTAATATTATATAACATAATAAATAACTTAAGTAATATATGCTTCTTCAAATTAAATAAAGATTTTGTATACTTAAGTGCTCGTTTCTGAAATAAATGTCCTGCAATAAACAAGTATTTTGACGGAAAATTGGAATGTGTACAGCATCGTGTTTTTTGGTTTATTACTTTACGAATTAATAATAATCCAAAATTAAAATCAATTAACTATAGGACTGCACAAGTATTCTACTTATAGATTTAACACAAAAATTCATATGAATGACTAAAGCTGACCTGTAAAATTCGGACTGTTGCCCTTGAACCAATGTAGACATTAGGGGCCAAACGGACGTCGGCTATACAATAGCTAAGCGACGCGCCTTAAGAGGATACAGGAGCTGAGATTTAAATATTTGTGAATAGACCCGTCTCGCTAACGGAAGCGGCTCCTAATACTAGTGCGATAAGGACAACGCCAGGTTAGGGGAAAATCCTGCATAAAAATCTCAACGATTTTTCGTACTCGACTGTTTCCTCACCCAAAACTTAAGCAAATGTAACGAAATTTTGAGATCTAAGTGTTAATTAAATTATCTGTGTCGGACTGTTTTGATTTTTAGGCTAATTGATGTCAGTTTTGAATACCATGCTTCTCTTTGCGGCCTAGTAAATTAGGCTATTTTTGCGAATATATGAAGTGCACTAGCGTCTTCAGAAACAAAAATATCGAAAAAAGCAAAACAGTCCGACACAGATATTATTAATAATAATCTGTGTAGAAAAAATCATTGCTACAAAAAACACGGAGTACGTTTGTATGGAGATATGACCACTCTTGTTACCTCTTAATAGACGCCACATGACCAGAGGGCTGGCCAGTATTTTGCTCACCGCATTAGCATTGCCATCCAAATCCAACGTGGCAATGCGGCCAGCCACATTGTCCATCAGCACTTGAAGGACGTTTCTTTTTTTATTTTATAAGGCCTTTATTTTGAATATATGTATTCGTTTGTATTATTATTTTTACGTTTATTTACAGTACATATGGTGCTACTTTACCGCACTAGTGCGAAAATTAGCAGATTACGTTACTGTGTCGAACATTTAAAGGGCCATAGGTACTGTAAAACGTTGTACGATACATGTGCGAATAGGTAATTCGCAACTCGTCGTGTTTTAATTTATCGCCACTTGTTTTGAATTTCCTATTTTTCGCACTTGTATCGTAATGTACTATTATAGTTGATTGTTTTTTAATTGTGTGTAGTCTCATTAAATAAAACCGTTTTCGAACGTTTACTAGCAGATGATACATTGTAAGGTATTATTGCTATCTTTAAACTATTACATCTTTTGTTATGGATAATTCCCAGAAGATTATCAATTGTAATGCAAGATCTAGTAAAGTGCGAGTGAGTTGAATCATGAAGAGCATTACTCGCAGTGTATATTGCTAGTGTTTATAATTGGCGCGCACAAGATACTACCAAAACAAGTTAGAATTTTAATAATGATTAATAGATTTTCTAGGGAAGGAAACATGAAAATTATGGCTTAAAGGTCTCGTAACCAGGCCATAAAAATATATATATACTTATGACTCGCTTAACCCATTCGGCGCTAATCAGAACACATTTTACTACATAGTATGTAGTACATACATGTCAACTATGATATCGGCTACGCTGTAGTGATACGAGCGTAGTTTAGAAGTGTTTGAGTATTTCGATTAGGATAAATCAATTGTTTTTTTAGAATCTTCTTTACTTTGGACGACCTCCCCGAAACATCACTGGTTTGTTGATAATTTCCGGCTCTGAATGTGGATTTCAAAATAAATAATTCAATCTTCATATCAGAATTTATTTGTAAAACTTATTTGTTATCACTTATCAGTTTCTTTTCACAACATACTAGTATATCCAGTATAAACTTCTGAAAATGTATGCTGCCTTAGTACAAGTTCAGCCCACCCGTTAGGGCCAGAACAAATGAAGCCTTATCCCGAATGCACACACGAACCGGGACTCATCGGGCATAGTTTTTTTCTCCGCAACCAATGTCCTAGATGCGTATAGCACCCATCTCCTTTCAAATGTCGATACGCGGCGAGCTAGAAAGAAACAGTCATAGGGATCGTAGAGACGTCGCGTATTGATCAGTTGCGTGTATGTGTATTGCACACATGCATTTACACTGGACTCGGGACGTCCCACATACGGGAATGCTAGCCTAGACCTGCTCGTAGTTCATACATTCCTAGTACTTTCTAAGAACGTCTAATGCTTCGAGACTTCTAATACGCATAGAAAAAAACCTGTCAAGTGAGCGCTTAGGACTCTACATGGTATCATCGTGCTTAGACGCAGACATAGATAACGCTAAGTACCTCTATCATCATAACCGTTATTATTTCCTAAAAGTAATTTGAACCTAATTACAATTATGGTACAGAAGATTTGTTTAGCGGGTTTGTATTATATAGTCACAGCGTACAATCAAATTCCAAGTGAAATATTTAGAGCGGCCATCGCTAACAAAACTATTTATATGGATGTAAACTCATCATAATAACAAATAAAGTGGTCAAGCTAATTAGCTATATTAACACAAATAAAGCGCATATCGTGCACTAAAATACCGCATGAATACGTTCATTCCGATATTGAATTAAAATGATATTCTCGTATTAAATAATCCATGCAGATATTGGTGGCAACAAGCATTCAACCCCAGAATTATATTCTGCTTTTCATTTATGTTCATCAACAGCAGCCACTGTATGCGAGTGAACAGCTTTAATGGATGTGAGTTTATTGAACAAAATGTAGGTAATATAAAAGCATCAGACATAACTGCGTCAGACATCGTTTTGCCTCACATTTGTAGAATCGCTATGTAATGACAACTCATGTTTTAAAAACTTGTGTTTAGGTATGTACAGCGTTTTATAACGTAAGCAAAACATAAAACGCTTTTATCAATAACAAATAATTATGCACTTGATGTTAATTTGTTATTGATTATAACATTTTACATTCTAGGAGTATTATATTACTCACTGATTTTAAACTTGACAGGGAGAAATGAAACATCGATGTGATAATTTTATTTTATAATTATAAACGGTATATTATCATGTCATTCACTAAAACGTTATTAAAGGTTAGATATGACAAATTTGCGCGTCATCATGGATAACACGAACTATATCTTTTTCTCGTATTATCTTAAGATAGATTTTATGAAACCAAAGCTTTTTCCAATGTTTTCCCTTCAAACCAGTAAAGTAAGTTTTGGTAAGTTCAGTCAGTTCAGTTTCAGTTCAGTAAAATTGTGGGTCGAGTCATTCAGTGTTGTTATATAATATAAACTAATTAATCTACTTGTGGTATTCCACATCTAGGTATTTCTATTTTGAATTTTCACTACCTACTACATCGAAACCTAATCCTAACGTAGGTACGGTACACACCAATAATTCCTTACAGTACAGTTGGATTATTGGGGAGACCCAATTATAGCACTGACCGAGTGGTCGCGTGTTTACCGGGCGGGCTAGCAATCTGCCTTAATGTGGTCACTCTAGTTAGACACGTAATTTTACATTGTTTTCACGTGGTTGAAAAACAAAGACAACGAACGGCATTTGAGGTGATGGCAAAATGAGATCAAATGAAAGAATTGAAATTGAATCGGCGCCTAGTTCTGTTTTTGACATGTGTCTATTTAACGAATTGTATACTCGTAAATATCAGGCAGGTCGTGTCGTATCAGGCTGTCAAGGAGAAGGCAGAGGACCTACACACATGGAAATCGCCCCACCGACAAGAGTCTAATTCTTAAATATATGATGATAATGAGATATAGCCTCGCGGTAAGGGCGTACGGCTTTCAATCCAGAGGTCAAGTGCGTGAGTTTTTGGGAATTTATGTACGAAATATCATTTGAATCCAAATGGAGCCGGAGCAAAATGCCGAGAAAAAGCTAGGATGATGATGACATTGATGACATAATTAAATTTAGAATATTTGCTCGAATTTTCACATTCAGGTACGAAATAAATAGATAAAATGCAGTATTTATTTTATTTTATTAGTTGACAACTTATTGTTAATAAAGTTATTTTAAATTATAGTGAGCCACGCTATACCAATTAAACTCAAGGAAGTACTCACGCATTTTCACGTTTAACGATAATTAGCTCGGCACTGAAGTAGTATTGTAGTAGTTCGATTAAAGAGTAGATTTAATTTTGATAAATTTACAAATCGTCACACGGGCGCCGCATGACATACTATTAGCAACCTGACATATTTCCAGTCACCAAACACCATGTAAAAAAATCCAGTTAACCCATTGAATCGTTCCAAATACGAGGTAGTGCTTTGCATTAAATTAGGGCTGACTGTTTTTTAATGATAATAGTAACAAAATGTTTGTGTCAAATACTAAGTAGAGCCCCCCGTGTCGTTGTGAAAAACAATGAAACCATGTAGGAGTTTATTTTTGGATTTTGAGAATTATACATTTTCAACAAATATAGGGAGCGTGCATTAACCTGTAGTGGGCAGCACAGGAGACGTCAGATTTTTGGCGCGAAGTGTAATATGAAGTGTATGCTTCCAATGTCCACAAGATGGCAGAACTTACTATACACAAGAAAACGTACGAGAACGGTAGATGGCAGCACTTGCTTTGGCGTGAAGTGTCAATATACATGTCTATGTTTCCGATTCAGGCCACAAGATGGCAGACTCTCCAACGCGTATAGTCCCTATTAAGTTTCAACCTAATTGTCATATTAAAAATAATAAATTAGTAACTCTAGTCATGACCATGACAGTGTAATCATAATCACGCATTTTTTGAGACGTTGTATCAAAGAGGCGTCGTTAGCAATGTCAACATGGTATTTATATTTTTTTGTTAAGGTTTTAGTTCAATATACGTATTTTTTATACTCGTACGGCAGCAAATTTTGATTCAACTCGCTGCGCTTGTAGTTCAATTTTGGAATCTCTCGCTTGCTCGGATATCAATATTAGCACGAGCGGTTAAACAACAACTTTGCCCCCTTGTAACACCAATAACTATTGTTAAGTACCTATATAATTAATGTATTTTAGTATTATTTAATAATTTAAACCCTGGCGAACCGCATCAACAAAGGTCGAATTCATTAGCCGAACGTAAAGTATATTCACAATGTCTTTGCCATCATGCTAATATGTTCACTTTATTTGTGGTAACCCACGGGAATTTTATTAGTACTTTGCACTCACCGAACGCGAAGCATCCTGTCAGGAATATCCACAACGTCTTTGTCAGCATGGCTGCGTGGTCACTGCACGGCGGTGGGGGGGATCCGTCGCCGCCGCATTTGTGGTGACACTACACTGCACCGCATCACTCACTTAACACATTTATTACACTTCCGTCACCTGAAACAAATAAAACAACGTTTAAAATATTTTAATGCGATCTTGTCAGATTAATTGTATTGGTCACCACTATACACAATTGCTTTTCCGCTCTGAGTTACGAAAATAACTAACACAGTATTTATTTCGTAAGAAAATCTGTGGATCGAGAGGTCTTATATCTCTTTGATCATGTGTCCGTTCGGGTTTTGACAAACAGATAAGTAACCGAATTTCAGAGTTTGACTGCAACATATCACTATGAAACCTTTTTTTCGGCCAGATTCAAACTTTAAAATGCTTCAAATATTTGCTAAAGATACGATATGGATAGTATATGTCAGTGTCAAAAGTGACGTACCTATCTTAAAGTTCCTTTCGGGCCCTTTGTTGTGTTGCCATTGGTCATTTTAAAATCATACTGTAATCTGATTAATTTCGTCAGATGGTGGATCTGTGAGCTGTAGACCTTGCCAACCATAATCATGTAGGTACTGTGATTTTTGCATGCAAAGTCACGAACTACATTTGGATTTAGGATTAAGGTGAAATTAACCCATCCCATGTAATTTAGGAATCTGTTAAATCAATTTTTGATTGTTTTAACGTTTGAATGTTTGATTAGTTTTTTGGTGTAATTGAGATTTACATTGTGTTGTAAATATTTTAATTTGAAGTTCAATATGTGTATTTTATTACTACGTATATATTTTTTTGTCTGTTTGTACCACCTGTCACGTCTTTTAATTCTGAGTTTCTTCAATTAGCTGAGACCATGCTACGGACTTCGATAAATATTTTATGCAAATAAATAATTTGGGAGACGTTTTATGCAAATATAACAGCATCAAAATCATTAAAACTTTTTTTTACCTTCTTAGTGTAAGATGTTTTTGAAGATGAAAATGTTCTTTACCATAAATAGAACCTGCTCACACAATTTCAAGAGAATCGGTTGAGGAATGCAACCTATCAACAATCAGTCAATATTAAAATGAAATATAAGACAAATAAATCTCGTAAAATACTGGAGCAAAAGGAGATATGTAACAGTTTTAAAACAATATTAGACTTTTTTCAAAAGTTTTTCACGCTAAAAGACACACGCGTACTTAAGAGGAATTCCTAGTTGCGATTTTTCCATACAAACGCTCTCGACTGATTCCTCCCTGGATTTTCAACCTAGAGCAGTGATTTTTTCAAATAAGATCAATATCATCAATATCTGTGCCGCTATGTTTTGCTTTTTTGGATTATTTGATTTTTAAGAAAGATACAGCGCCTGGAAAATCGCAAAAACGGCTCAATTGAATTGGCTGTAAAAAAAAGCACAGTATACAAATATGACAAAAAATATCCAAAAAATCAAAACATAGCGGCATAGATTATTTCTTCCTCTTGCAGTTTCCAAAATTTCATAAAGATTGATTGCGTTTTGGAGGAGGAAACAGTCGAGAGCGAAACCTCGATTTTTGAGTTTTTTGCGTGTGAATTTTAGTCCGAGCTGCAGTTGTCCTTATCGCTCGAATTAGAGGCGGAGACAGTTTCTAAATATTCGTACACAGAAGGAATAGTGATGGGCATAACATGTTAATGGTTAAAATGAGAAAAAATACACTAACTACCAACAGTCGATCGCCGTAATATAACCAAAATACCACGTAGTTCTAAGAAAAGGGTGCCATGTGTTTTCACACTCTTTAATGTAACAACTATTATGTACCATAGTTTCGTAATAAATATTTATATTCTATTCTATTCTAATATGCGTAATGGCCTGTCACTTCAAACCGTTTTTTAGTATTTTTTTACATTGCAGGTCATGTAGTGCTTATGTTTAGTTATGTTTACTATTAAAGGCCTGTAAACAAAGCTAAGTAGGATAATAGGTACAACCTGCTTATTTTGATTAAAACATCATAAATACCCATTAACAATTTGATTGTCTTGCATTGCTTACACTTGTGCGTCACAAGTAAACCACTAGATAGCAAATTTACATTACGGCTAGCCGATATCAAAATAAGGGCTATTTTGAAATGCGGCGGTTCAACGATTAAGGTATGTTGGGATAATACCGGATGTGGGTGAAGAACGTAGTAAATTCATTTCTCCCTAATTTGGCTTTTTTTTTAATGTTGGCAACATTGTGTAAGACGCCATTTCATTGCCTTGACGGCCAGTGTCCCAGCGCCACTCAGGGATATCGGGCTTGTGCTATGCGCAATCACATAGAGCAAGGTAAATTTCGTGTATCCGATCTTCGCCCTGTAATTTATTTTGAGTATTGTGATGAAAATGTGTTTGTTTTTGTAATTGTGTTAATGTATAATTTCGTTTTAGATGTTTTTTTTTTATACTATGTCGGTGGCAAACAAGCATCCGGCCTGCCTGATGGTAAGCAGTATCCGTAGCCTATGTACGCCTGCAACTCCAGAGGAGTTATATGCGCGTTGCCGACCCTAACACCCTCCCACCCTCGTTGAGCTCTGGCAACCTTACTCACCGGCAGGAACACAACACTATGACATTCGATGACAACTTTTAAATTTGTATTGTTGGCTGCAATTTATATACGTAGGAGAAGGCTAAACACCGGACCTATTCTTTGTGATACCTTATTCTCTTTCCATTTAAACCAACTTTTATTCACCATCCGATGTTATCCCTTGATGGCAAAACACTCGTTACCCTAAAAAAGTATGTTTCATCTTTACACGTGTACAAAACTAAAATCTTTATATATTGAAGATTACCAAAATTCAGGCTGAATCTACGGTTATTATTTAACGATTTGCTCCGTACTTCTAGAATCTGACACGATCTAGAAAAAAAAATCGCGAGTTCTCTCAATTGGTCCCAAAATTGTCCGGCATTATCCCAACATACCTTACCCAGATTGTCATTGCGATACGTTCTTCAATAAGACGGCACAAGTTTAGCCCCATCGTACTACTACTACTATTTAGATTGTAGGTTAACCATACCTACTTACAAAATTTCACAACACACCATGATCACACCCAACTTATTGTCACGGATAGGTACGACGACCGAAGCAAGGACCTCATTCTTTTTCGTAGTATTATCTGAATTAATTACTAGATACAGTATAATATAATAAATAAATAATCAATATAAATAAATATTATAGGACATTATTACTCAAATTGACAAGTACCACAGTAAGCTCAATAAGGCTTGTGTTGAGGGTACTTAGACAACGATATATATATAATATATAAATATTTATAAATACTTAAATACACAGAAAACACCCATGACTCGGGAACTAATATTCATGCTCATCACACGAATATATGCCCTTACCAGGATTTGAACCCGGGACCATCAGCTTCGTAGGCAGGGTCACTACCCACTAGGCCAAACTGGTCGTTAAAATAATAATTAAAAACAATATTATGTGATAACATCAAAAACAACTTGTGTCGGGCAGCGCAGGATGAATTCCGGCTGGCTCGCCGGCAATGTCAACGGAACGGCGCGCAATGAGCGGGCGCTCGCGTCTCGCATCTGTGTGCGCGCACTCACACTTAGATAGCTCCCGCTCCCGCCCACCGCAGCGCGACAGAAACATAGCTTCAAAATTTCGAGATTTGAAAAGTTGCTCAGCTAGGAATTGCTCTTAAGAAACTTTTCTGCCAGCGGCACTTTAGGTACTATGGGCGCCTGCTAAGACCATTTCGTGTCGTTTTTAGATTTTACTTTTTATAATTTATTGTGTTTTATAGGTACGTGTAGGTACTTTTAAGACACAGGAGGCAAATGACAGTAATGTTAGTTAATACAGACGAAATTACACTTCAATGGGTCGCAATGTTACTACAAAGCAAAGGATGTCACGTTTAGCGAACTAGCGAACTGGTTACGGCAGCTTTGTTTAGAATGTAATTTTCACAAGTCCAACAACATTTTTAACTACCGTTTTAAATTATACCTTAAATATAACAAAATAACGTTTCATTTTGTAACCGAATAGATAGTTGTGATATGAGCTTGTGAAAATTAGCTCTTGCGTGTAGTGGGCAAAGCTATCTGCTATCAAATGCACGCTGCAGCTCACAGCTGTCAGCCTGGTACAGAAATCTGTGGCGCTCAAATGCTTACAGGTTCTAAATCTTATACCTTTAAACGAGTAATTCTTGTATATATATATATATATATATATATATTTCCGGGATCTCGGAAACGGCTCTAACAATTTTGCTGAAATTTGGTATATGGGGGTTTTTGGGGGTAAACAATCGATCTAGATTAGTCTTATGTTTGGGAAAACGCGTGTTTTCGAGTTTTCATGCGATTTCTTTCGACGCAGAATATGGTCGCTAATTTCGTGTTGCCGGCCACTGTCCGTCTGGTCCAGCGGGTTAAAACGCGGACTGCTAAACGAGTGTTACGGGTTCGAATCTCGCCCGGTGACTAACTTTTTGTTTTATATGTTCAAAGCTCGGTCGCCCAGGTACTGTTTAACTTAATCGCATATTATTTTACATTATTAAAAATTAAGATGTTTAAAAAAACTTTTTGTGTAAGTACATATTATTTTCAGGCATACTATGAGATTAATTATTAGGAAAATTTCGCATGAGTTTGACAATTATAACACAAGTATACGTATAAGAGGATGTTTAACAAGTATAAGTAACATCTATAATATCTATCAATCATTAAATATTTCCAGCAGACAGGAGTTATTTGATTTGATATTTTTATTTATTTATTATACAGTAGGTTACTGATCAAGGCTCGTGAGAGCTACCAATTTGACGCCCATGCATGTTTAGCGAATTATTTGTTTCGAAGAAATCAACTAAATTAGTCTTCATACCTACATTGTCAAAATTAAATATTATTATTTATTCTTTCTTTAAAAAAAATATCCATAGAATTGTTACTTTGATTTATATCTACGTTAGTTACTTCAATATAGGTAACGTAACCGTAAGTCAAAATTAGGCTTTTTAAATTATTAGTTACTTATATGAACAATTAAAAAGCGATTAATATGCTTAACCTAATTGGGAATCAATTAATTCTCACATATATTCTGTGTGCAATGTACAAAAGTAAGCAAGCAAATATAATTATGTATTATTAATTCTTATACCTAATAAACCTTCAGGATTAAAAGAATATCGAAAAAGTAATCTAACATTATTAGTAACTTAAAAGTCTAATATGATCAGGTCAATTTTGAAATAGGGTATGTTATCAACCTTCCAAGTTTCGGGATAGACCTTTTATCCGCTAGGAATCAACTTCCGATCGCGGTCGATCCGGCTTATCCACCAGGACCCCATTATATAAAAGCTCGTAATGATTAGCATAAAACAAATTCCATAGAATTTTTAAACGCTCCTAGCTCTTAAAACTATCATAAAAAAACTCAAAGAAAAGTGCTGTACAGTAGTTTATATACAACAAATTGCGTTAAAATACTTTCTATAATGTCAATATCTAGGGAGGAAAATGGGGAAAAATTTTGTATGGAGAAGCGACCACGTCACGTCACTTGACATTGACCTCTTTCCTCTTAAGTATCACCAAGAAATATTTATAGCCACTAAAATGTACCTAGTAGTTAGCTTACTACTAGTTTACTTTTGTAAATTAGTATCTAAATTTGATAAAATTCAAAAAAAAATACTTATTTTATTTTATTATATTTTATTTTTTCGATTACAAAATGAAATAAACAAATTTAAATATTTTACTGTCTCATTGTTTGACATTGTATGTATGTTTGTCACTTTATTGCACATAAACAGGTTAACATAAAACAGACAAAACAAAACAAAAAAAAATGTTATGTACAAAGGCGAACTTATCCCTAAAAGGGATCTCTTCTAGCTAACCTTTGAGAAAATGAGAGTGGATCAAACACATTATAACAATAATATTTGACTTTTGAGTTTGTGTAGCAAAACAGAATTAAAACCACTCTTGTTGCGATACCAAATAATGTACACAACAATCAACAACAATCATTAGAATAATTTTGCATTGCTATCCCGCTAAATACTTACAAGCTAGATACCTATAGTTTATTAGCTTCAGTGAAGGCCTGTGTATGTATGTACATAGGGAAGATGGACCAAACCCATAAGTCCAATTTTCTCATCCTGGTTGGGAAGGTCTGATAAGTCAGATTACAGTCGCTTTTGTAAAAACTGGTGCCTGCACCAATTCTAGTGATTACGCTGCCAAGCGAACTCTTGATAAATTAATAATTTAACAAGAATACTATTTATTGGTCACGCTAATCTGAGATCACAAGATTTTCTATTTATTTAGTAGTTATTTGGAGCCCAAATTGAAAGTGGTAAAGAGTTAACATATAAATTAGTACTAAAAGTTATACTTTGTGATAAGTAGGCAGCAAGTACCAGTCAGTAATTTAAATACATAATGATCGACGTAATTTTACCATTAGAAGTATCGTTGTTGTTAACGACTCATCCACATGTAGTTAATTGTAATTTAACGATAATGATACATTTATCGTTACTTTTTTTAACTATAAGGTGTTATTCTTATACAGGTTGATTTTGTTATGTCTATGGTCAGACATAAAAAAACAACCCATATATATAAGAATAACTCATATGCAATACAATATTTTATTAATATTTGAAATATTTGGGCATTTTATTCCAAACATGGAAAATATGTCTAAAGAGAGTTAACACATGGATGAAGGGAACGTTGATATTTGATGTCCCAGTAAAATAGATTTCCGTCGACACCTAGAAAAAATGACGTACTTACTAAATAAAATACCTAGAGTTGGTTCGTTAACAATTTTTGATTGGAATAATTTATGTTGTTATGCTAGTTTAAATTCCGTTTTGAGTCAAAACACGTTTCCCTATTTAACGTTTGTTAAAACTGTTTTAAGTGGATTTTTTTTGTCAAAACTAATTTTCACAGTGTCGTGGTGAAAACTAATTTTGACACTTTTGTCTAATTGTTCAAAAACAAAATATACTTATGTTAAAACAAGTTTTTACGAAGTAAAAAGGTTTTCATTAGTTAAATTTAGTTTTCCCCTATCAGTGCGACGTCGATCGAAGCGAGGATAAGGTTTTATTTTATAATTGTGACTTAAAAATAAGTTTTATCTAGTATGACTGTCTTCCTAAAGTTAGTATTCACTGAAATAATATTTTGAATAATTATTGTTTTTACCGAGGCACTTTGCAAAACTAGTTTTCACCAAGGCGGTTCGGAACGTATTTTTACGGTAACATATTTAATATATAGTCCTCCTAATCGATTTATATGACGGCGACCCCAGATGGATTTTGCCTGCGCTCAGGGTCGATGTTGCAAGCGTTCAGGTGTCGTTTGAGCACGTCCTTTTAACGCTGATGCGGACCGCCGTGCTTTCGCTTGCCTTCCACCAATTCAGAGTAGAATACGGTTTTCGGCAAGAGTGTCCAGCTTTTTCATATCGGATTTGTAAAGACACCATGTCTCTGAGCCATAAAAAAGAACCGGGACGATAAGGGGCCTTGTAGATTCTAGCTTTAGATCGTGGAACTTCCAAACCCGGTCAGCAAATCATCCGAAATTGGCAGCGGCGTTAATGATGCGATGGTTTCCCATCTAGATAAAGCGTCGCTGGATCAGCTTTGCTACCTCTTGGTAGTTGCTTGAGGATTTCCACCTTGGAAGCACCTATGACGAGACCGAACAGTTGACAAGAGAAACTTAAAGCTTCAACGTAGCTTCGAAGAGCCGCCATGCTGTCGGACACAAGGCATATATCGTCAGCGTAGAGAATTTCCATTATAGAGACTCGTCTTTGCACTTTGGACTTGGCTCTGAATCTTCACACACTTCTCCCAGTCCTTACGTTAACTTGAGTTTGTTTAAGGCAACAATTGAGTACATCTCTCATGACTGCTAAAAAGTAAATGGCAGAGAGTGTGGGTGCCAGAACACATCCTTATTTTACTCTGCTCTAAATCTGGATCAAATCAGAAAGTTCGCTATCTTGTTGAACCTGTGCTTTCACTCAACGTGAAATTGGCGAATCTGGTTGACGAACTTCTTTGGATAGCCAGATTTTTGAAGAACAAGCCAAAGGGCGTCACGTGGAACTGTATCAAATGCTTTATATAAATCCACAAAGCTCATGTAGAGAGGCCGTTGTTGTCCAGGCTCTTCTCTTGGAGTTGCCTTACGACAGCAATAGCGTCGATGGTTCCTCAAAGAAAGTTTGTTATTAATTTACAAAATATATCAAGATAGACGTCTGATTATATTTTTTTCTATGATATTTATCGTAATGTTAATGCTATGTAAACTTTTCATAACTTTTCCTTGGTAAACTTCGGAAATAAAGGTAGAATGCTTTTTTTACTATTTTCTTTATAAATTATGCACTTCATAAAATAATGTACAACTACAACTTAAGTTCTTTCAAAAGATACTCCACTTGACCTCGTAACTAGACTGAAAAGTTTAATCAGATTAATTTCTCCGTAGGGACAAATTTATCAAATCGTGTAAGTACACAGGCATACATTAGATATCTAAAGTATTCTGATTTAAAAAAATAACTAAATGTAGTATGACCTTTGTTAACAGAAACGAAGTAATAAAGTCCCATTAGTAAACTGATAATACAAGTTTGATGATTTCAAATCTGATGAAATTCCTCAGAGCTACTCTGATTAATTTTGTTAAATAACATGACATATAGTACATATAAATTCCAAGAACTCTACCAATTTATTAAAAATATTTACTTTGATCGTGAAACCTGACAGCGCAGAAATATTTTTTGAACGTTGTTACCGAAAAATATTACTACTTTTTGTCTACAAGGAAACAAACAACGAATTATTTTATGCTCGACAAAGGACAACAATTAAAACGAAAATTTCTTTGAAACATGTTAGTGTAGTATTCTATTTTTAGAAGGAGATTCATCCATCAAAAATATTTATGCTTCAAAAGTCATAGTTTTTCTATAAGTACAAGCTTAGTACTTACAGGCTTCAAAGTAAGACTAAGCTTCTAAGTACGAGTACTAAACTCGTACTTAGAGGCTTAGTCTTACTTTGAAGCTGTGACCCGGGTGGTTGAGTGGTTGGAGGGATCTGCCGCGATTGCAGAGGACGCTGGTTCATTTCAACCCTGGGCACTGGAGTGCCCTGGAGTGGTGGAGTGCACTGGAGTGCCCAGGGTTGGAATCGAACCAGCGTCCTCTGCAAATACTACTAGAAATACTACTATAAAAATTATAAACTGAAAAGTTTATAATTTTTATAGTAGTATTTCTACTTAAAAAAGTTAAAAGTTAAAATAGGATTTTCATTAAAATTGTTTAAGCTGAAAGAAAATACTCGGTGCGATAATAAAAAATCATTGGTAATAAAGTGTTTCTTGGATGGACCAACGGGCCTAACGCATAAAAGCATTGGCTCTTCTCGACTACAACTAGCTGATCACGTTTGTCGGAAACTTTTATGTAACTCATCGGACACTCTTCGGCTTTTTTAACAAAAATAACAGCCTAAGTTTAACTTTCGAGCGATAATTCACAGCTACAATGGTCCACTTGACCACGCGCGGTAAAGCGTGCCGCGTGCCCACGGCCACGGCGCGGCTTTCTCTCGCGATCACTCGTGGATTACCGATACACAACTATTTTCTACATCTACATCTTAACTATTTGACTACGTACGTAATATAGTCGTGTCAATAATCTCCATACGTTGTTGTATCTATTTCCTTTATACGCCATATATTATTAGTCTATTATGCGTTATGATTGATCTAATTAGAGAATGCCATTTGCCATCAATTTTTATATTCTATTGTTTATATTAAAAATAATGTTTCAAGGTTATGTTTTTATAATAAAAGATTACATTGACGTCAGTTGTTCAGAAGCGTGGGTATCCTGGCCCTTGCCGCTTCCGTGCAATTTTCCAATCCGGTGGTCGCGGGTTTGAATTGAACCCCGACCCGTAGATTTTCGGAACTTTATAATATCATTTGATATTTTCCAGTCGCTTTTCGGTAAAGATAAACATACTTCCAGTAAGGCCTAGTTTCCCCTATGGGTTGGAAGGTCAGATTCAGATGACATTTGCTTTTATAAAAAGTAGTACCTACGCCAGTTCTTAGTTGCCAAACGGATGTCAAGCTCCCATAAGCCGATGCAAATTGCTGGTATAACAAGAAAAAGATAATAATAATAAAAAAACAAAAGGCTTTTATTTAGGACCAGGACCCCTAGTGTATATTTATTTGATAGCGTGACGTGACGTACGCGTTTGCGTTAAGTCTCTTTTTGTATAGGATTTAGAAACAGCGCGCCAAGCGGGACGTTTTGTAAACTCAAAATCCCATACAAAATGAGACTGAACGCAAACGTGTACGTCACGTCTCGCTATCGAATAAATTTACACTAGGGTACAGATATCCGTGTTTCCTATATTAAAGTCGATAATGACATTGACGTCGATATCGATGAGTTGTTATCGATATCGATTTGCAAGTTATTGTTTATTTCATGAAGTCTGTAAATAATCCCAGCTTCGTTTATTTAGTATTTATAAATTAGTAACCTAGGTATGCAATTATTATTAATAATACTCACTAATCACGCAGTAGTAAAAAGTATTATACAATTAAACATTGTACACATATACATACCCCCTTATTCATAAACGTCTACTAAAGTTAACAAGCCGCTAATACTCGTTTGTCCCTTTCCATCATACCAATACGTCGGAAAGGGACAAACGATTTGTAGCGGCTTATTAACTTTAGTAGACGTTTATGAATAAGGGGGGTGAATAACCCTTTCCCATCGTATTTTCACGGAAACGCACGAACGTGTCTTGCTATCTCAATCAGCCTCGATACAAAAATGTACTGAGGTTGATTGAAGTAACATGACAAATACGAACGATTCCGAGAAAATCCGATGGGAAAGGATTATTTTCTTTAGGCAAAACCTCTGTAGATTATTCAAATTTCAGTTTAAACAAACTTCATCCAAATATAAAGTTATCCAAATACAATATTTATGTCAAATACTCGCACAAAGTAATTGCTAACTTTTTACACTATCTGTCGATTATCACTGTGTTGCACGAAATGCCTACAATATATCTAATATTTTTTCCACAATATCATCATCAATCCTTAGAATTCGTATTTTGTTGTTCTTTATTCTGTTACATCTCAGTATATGAAAGTCATCTCAGTAAGATGAAAGAAACGATTATATATATATTGTTTCTGTGTCATATACATATGTAGGTACATAACTATAATGATTACTTGTGAAACAAAGCAACAAACAGACATAATTTATCATATCTGCCTTCTATATTTATTCTCTCCAATATCCTTGGAAATGTTCACCTTATTGTAGCAAAAATAGAACGGGAAGTTCTTCTTTAATGGACATACTCAAATTATTATTTTTTACCATTATTGTCGGTCTTAGCAGACAGCAAGTTCATTACTGTATTAGTTTTTATCTTTAAAAAATTGATTTACTAAGTAAAATGCAAACAGCTAATTCATATAGCCGCGAGCCACGTCTACAGTACCCAGTGAGCTATCATTTCAAGCTATTATTAGTCTCGTTCTTACAAGACCATCGTGTATGATCGTATAAATACTGCCTAATAAAATCAAAGACAATGTAACTATTATATTTTTTATTGCACGATTATGCGGAAACACACCCAACTTGGCAGTAGAATAAGGCGCGAAATTCAAATTTTCTATGGGAAGTCTTCGAGCCTAGGTATTATTTTTAAATTTGCCGCCTTTATCTACTGACAAGGTCGCTGTGCCAGAGTATATGTTGAATGAACGAATATTGAATGCTACCTACTGAATGGCAGAATAAATTGTGCCTTTTACTTTTAAAAATATTATGAGGGAACAATAGCTTTGCGATCCTAACGAAATAAATACTTACTATGAAATTCCATTTCGGGAGAAAACTAAATCTCAACAAATCGCTTTGATTTTGATGTCGATCGCTTCAGCATAATATATTCTACGTTTATAGATGTCCCTTAAAATAACGAAAAAAAAATGTGCGCATTAAATTTTTTGAATAAAAGCAAAATCTATAAACCTAAATTTCATTGTGACAATAACATAACTAAGAAATCATGGAGAATGGAATATATTTAGACGTGGGAAAAGTTTTCTCTTTTTGTATGGAGGAGTACGTGGTATATTTCCCTCTTTAAGAGGGAAATTGTTTCTAAAGTGTTTTTTGTGAAGGCTAGATTTGAGTGATGCTGATGCTTGATGCTTATATAATGATTATTTTTTCTTATTTCCTCGCATGTTTGGAGAAAAGCACTATAAATGCTACGGCAGGAATATCAATTCGTGGATTCGTGTTCTTTTTCGGTCTCTGCTTCGCTTCGTCTAACAAAATCGAAGCTCATCCACGAATTGCTCTGTCCCGGCCTCTATAATGAAGCCTTTCATTTTGTTAGATTTTTACTCTGGCATAATAAATTTGGCAAAATAAAGAAGTCAGAAGAAGTAGAAATGGTACTTTTAAGTCATTTAATAGAATAAAATATACACAATAAGCATATAATTTTGGAAAAATAATTGTATTAGCGTTTTTAATTTAAACAAAAAATTGTAATTATGTTTGCACTTGGAGAAGTTTGCAAATATTCACCAAAATTGTGAATTTAAAGCCGTTATTCCACCCCACCGCATCATGTAATCATACCAAAATACTCGTATTTAAATTTCAGATGGAAAATATGTAATAAAAATATTTTTATTCTTTCAAAAGGCAACAGTAAATAGTAAAAAAAGAACCTTTTGTGTTTGAGTTAAATAAAGGTAACATTCGGATGTCAACCGCTGCTAAATTACTGTTACTTACCGTGTCGTTATTGCCGTCGCAGTATCTGAAAATTTCCTAGATAAAATTAGTGACATCCGCATCACTGCCGCGATTATGACGTTCATTCCGTCACTCATTTTTATTAGGGTTCCGTACCCAAAGGGTAAAACGGGACCCTATTACTAAGACTCCGCTGTCCGTCCGTCCGTCCGTCTGTCACCAGGCTGTATCTCATGAACCGTGATAGCTAGACAATTGAAATTTTCACAGATGATGTATTTCTGTTGCCGCTATAATAACAAATACTAAAAAGTACGGAACCCTCGGTGGGCGAGTCCGACTCGTACTTGTCCGGTTTTTTATCTCAGTAATGTAGCTGCAGTTGATATCTGAACGACACCTTTAGAGTTTTCTTGAAAGTTTTTTTAATTTTTTTTGCTTATCTAAGCTAAGTGTTTTTTTATAACATTTTTACGAATTACGTAAAATCCAAGTACAACGTTGGGTAGTGGCCAAGATCTAAAGCTAATAAAGTAAATAGAAAAGGCGCGTACAAGAGCAATAGAGTTTTTATTACTAAGTGACCCGTTTTAATTTTACCTTGATTTAGCTTGAAGAACGATTATTTTTGTGACTATTGTGAGTTCCATTCAAAAGCGATTAGAATTTTTAGCAAATTAAATACCTGTAAATAAAAACCTATATGTAGAGTAATTCATTAGTAAATAAGTCTTAAGCCAATAAGTCTGTAATTTTTTATTTTTGATAGTTATAAATCCGAATTCCATAGTTGTGAGTACGAAATTGAAGTAATCACTAACTAATGTGTCTATGTATTTGCACACGGTTTTAAAATACAAACATCGTGTTTTCAATAGACATTACCCATTTTAATAGGAACTGAACAAAGTATTACATGTGTAAAGCATGTGCAATTGTGCATGTATCAAATCAATAGGTATTATAATTTATTTTAGGGAAATCAACACTGTTACCATGGAAAAAGGTTGAATTGATTCATAATTGGAGGGGGCTGATCTGATATTAATACAGTTTACCCTGAATGAAAAAAAAAACTATCTTGTTGGCCACGACTGTACGTGACAAAAAAAAATGATAATAGATAATAAGTAAGTAAATGCAATTACCCAATCATGTATTGGAGAAAGTGTATGTAGAAAACTGTCGTTCAGCGTCATTCAATTCACATCCAATTGATTCGTTTTACAAAATAGAAAGTTTATTAATGATACTAATCCTGTCTAGATTACGTTTATCATTAGAAATGTATTTTATAAACAGTCTACACAGATCACAACAAAAATTTAAACGCACACATTTGTCGTTTAAAATCAGGTTATTCCGTAAATTAACATATAACGTTTTTAAACTGTTCAAAATTCCGCAAAGTTGCGCAATATTTGATATCCAATCGGAAAGTTTGATAAATATAAAGATGGCGCCGACAGCGGTGCGCTCGCGCCGGATCTCTCGGATGACTGGTCGCACGCAAGTCATGACCACGGACCCCACTACCTGACGTCATCAAACCGGTTTTACACCTTATTCGGTTAATAACAAGGCTGCTAACGCCTTGTCAATGAGATGTTTTGGTCTGCCAATTTGCTAAGCAATGCTGGGGAAAACACAAAATTGTTTGAGTGTTCACGGCCAATGATCTTCAGCTAAATAGAATCTGTATAGCTAAATGTAAGTAGTACTTACACAATTTTCCGGAATGATTTTGCTTTTATAGTTTTTAATTTTTGTTCATCTATAATATTCTTAACTTACGCAATACACATTTTTACGTTACGTAGAATAATATTAAAATTAATATAAACTCATTGGTTGACCATTTTCTATCTACTAACTATCCACTCCGACCCCTACTAATTAACTAACCTACCAAGTACATACTCAACTTTAAAACACTCATTATTTAAGTAGGTAACCAAGAAAATATTCCTCATAATGAAAAAGAGTCTGAATATTATGTAGAAACTCAATTAAAAGTTTGTAGTTACAGGTGTAGATTATATAAGAAAATAACTAAAATAAGACTTGTAACATTATAATTACATAATGTATTTTAGTTATTTGCATAGTCTTTTTGAATTAAAATCAAAAATTAGGCATTGAAAACGGTTTTAGAATTAACACAATCCTCCTATTTCAATCACATTAGTGGTGACTTAGATACCATTAGGAATTTCTGTAATTTTATTTTCACTTAAAGCTTATTTTGTCTTCTTAATCTTTTCTGAAAACTTTATAAGTGAGAAAATGTGTAGGTTTCGCCCTTAATCTAGGCTGATTTAATCTGAGCCCAGGCAACAAGCGATGCCCTGCAGAATTCATAAAGTGAAAAATAATTTCCCTCGCGTTCGTAAAGTAAGGTACTTACGGAAAGTAAGCAATACCCGTCCTTTTTGGAAAGCGCTTTGCGCTTTTAAATAACAAAGGGGTGAAAATTTGGCTTTTACCATTTTTGATTGACGTTGGACACTTACAAAGCTTTTGCGAGACGTACAACGTAAAAACAATCACGTTGTCAACACAGCAACCAGCATATATAGGGTAACTATCACTAAGACTAAATTATATACGACTTCAATTTGTTCCTCGACGATATGTAGTCAAAACAACGCAAAAAACTTAAAGGACGATTATTGTATGTAGCTTGGACATATTGTTATTATCATAGTGATCAAAAAATCATACTTGTTTATTATTAAGACAATAAGGTATGGTATGAATAAACAATATAGTAGAAAAAACTTGACAATCCAATAGTTCGTGATTAGCAGCGCAGGCTTCGTCAATTGGACAAAAACAAATCAACCTACTAACAAATGATGTACGCCGCAACAGGCTTCGTTAATCTTGACTACTCATAATTATGATATTGAATAGGTATTCATCCTTCTCATACAAACAGAGTATCGTTCTCATTTTAAAACTACGTGTTCCATTGTAATGAAACTTTGTACATAATAATGACATGAGGTATATCTGTGCCTGTAATTAGTATACAAATAGTTCCAGCTTATAAAACAAACGAAATAAAGCAAAAACAAGGTTTGTAAGTATGAAACTTAAATTCGCTGTATTTTTTAAACTATGGTATCTGAAGGTATATAAACTAATTACAGGCATAGATATACGTTATCCTATTGTAAGTAAAAAGTTCCAAAGCAATCTAGCTAGACGTATTAAAAAGAGAGTAACTGCGTTTGTATGGAGAGCTTGCTGCGGACTCCTAAGGTTAGAATGACAGCTGAAGATTAGCTAATCCATCAACTGTGGTGCCCACGAATTAAGTTTGAATGTGAATTTCAAGCATAGACCTTTTATTAAATAAAATATTATAGTTTTGTACCTACTACTACTTATACGTTCAAGAAAAAAATGTTTTACCTTATTAAAAAACCTTTTGAATGTAACTTGGTAAAGTTTAAGAATAGGTAGGTACTTAAAGTTGAAATGAACGTCGCTGAGCTGAAATAGTATTTTAGTAATAACAGATACGCTATCTCAGCTATAAGTACAATAATAAATTAAAGGCTATCGTTCACTTGGCCTTACGGTATTCAGATAGGTAAATACGTAGTGTGTTTTACAAGGGGGCAAAGTAGTTGTTTAACCGCTCGTGCTAATATTGATACCCGAGCAAGCGAAATATTCCGAAATGGAACCACGAGCGTAGCGAGTGGTTCAAGAAATAAAATCTTGAGCGTAGCGCCCTCGCTACGCTCAAGGCACGAGTTAAACAAACTTTGCCTAAAGTGAAACACAAAATATTCCACCACACCTACGCGAGGAAAATAGTAACTATGAAATACCAAAAAATTTAAAACTAAATTCAATCCAAATGAAAGTAATAAAAAATATTCATTTAAAAGTAAATTCTACCAGCTAACATAAGGAAACAACTCATTTGCACCTGATTACTTTGCCCCACATGCGGATAAAATGCAACTTTATCATTCGATTTGACCAATCAAGAGGCCCTTTACCAGGTTGTGTGGTGTAAAAATATTTAACTACTTCGCACGCTAAAAGTATAAGATATTTTTGTACTATTCATTACCAATCCACAACATTTTTTTCAGGAATGAGTAAAAGAAATAGAAGGTAGTACTTTATTTATACTTTACCTTATAATTATATTTATTTTTTGTTTACAAATATTTTTGAAGAATGTTCATTGATTATAGGTACCTACTAACTCTTTTTTTATGCTCATCTAAATAACAATTACCTATAGGTACATCTTAACGGGCATTTACTAAGTAATGTTATAAATACTGGCGGTTAACGCACTGAATGCAATTCGCACGTCGCTCCGACGTTCGAGCGAGATAACGCTATGCGCGTATAATAGCGACATCCAGCTCGCTCGTACATCGGAGCGACGTGCGAATCGCATCCAGTGTGCTAACCGCCTAATGACATAAGTGTCTGATAACTCGTATCAGCAAAACATAGTGACATCACTACACACGTCGCAGCCAACTGGTTAAATTAGCCAGGTAATTAGTTGGCTGAAGAACAACCAGCCAAGTCATTGATCGCAACGTTTAACCAGATGAATGAACGTCGTGTAGCTCTATAGTCATTTAGTTAATTTGGACATTGATGAATTTGATTTTCTGTTAGGTTAGTATTTTATTGTAAAATTATTGATTACATATTTATTTTATTTCTATAAGTTTTTTAGGTCACATTTAAATCACTTGGCGGAGTGAACCAGTCATTTTTAAAAAGCTGACTTTCAATACGCCAAGTTATTAAACATTGGGTGATTTTTATCGGCCTAGGCGTCTAATTAGCTGGCTAACTTAACCAGATGGCACGTATAATCATAAAAGAAAAGTGAGTAAATATAATAGTAACTCAAGAACCGTTGTGATGGGGCCATGGTCTTACGATGCCATTGGAAGCGAGACAGCGGGGGAGTCGAGTTTTCAGACAAACCAGTGTAATAAACTACCTAATGATTGACTCGGAAAAATATCGTCTATTTTTGTAGAAAAATTGTACCCCATTTAATTTAGCATGGCGAGATTCCATTTGAAAATGCACAATAAGAACCATAATGTTGCTGTTATTTAACAATTGCTCTGCTCTGCTCTTCAATGCCAGTAGGTATTGCCAGTGTGTGATCAAATTATAACATAAGAGGATCAAGATTGGACAGTTACATGTAAGACACGACGCCGCAAACAAAAGCTGGGTATCTTTTGTTGTCACTACTCATATTGTTTGATACGCCTAATGACCATCTCAATTGTGAATCCTGCCATGGTAAATGAAATGGGCTATACCACTGCTGCCTTGAAATAAGGTTAAAGAGCCAGGGTGCATACCCAACATGCCAATCGTTTACGCTCCGTAGCGAATGAAACGCAACTTTCACTGTCAAACTAATGTGGAAGAGTGATAGAGAGAGATGATTACGCTACGCTACGGAGCGTTAATGGTTGGCATGTTGGCTAACCACCCAGTTATTATTAGTTGGGCGAATAAACTTTTAGAGCGACACTAATTTGTTCAAACTTTAATCAAAAATTTCGCTTATAAATAAGATATTACTTTTATACCATGTTGTACGTTAAAAGAAGCGATTATTCTCTCTGGTAGACTAAAAATTTAGACAAATATGAAATTAGAAAAGGAATTTACTCTACCACAAGAACCTGGAGATCCGATACACGAGCTTGTCACTGACATATTCGCTAGCGTGCGCATAACTTACTTTCTATGCATCTCTACTCACCTGTAGCCTCGCCACGAGTTTCATTACATTGCGGTATTTGATCGGTCGCCGAATTAGTTGTAATCTCAATAGTCCGCAATGTAACTAAAATCGCATGCGAGTTCGCGTGCCGTCTAAATCGGCCCTTAGCAGTGTCAAATCGACATATTCGCTAATGTCTGCATAGACCCTACTCATAGTGTTGTGTTCCTGCCGGTCAGTAAGGTTGCCAGAGCTCGACGAGGGTGCGGAGTATTAGGATCGGCAACGTGCATGTAACTCCTCTGGAGTTGCAGGCGTACATAGGCTACGGAGGCTGCTTACCATCAGGCAGGCCGTAAGCTTGTTTGCCACCAACGTAGTATTAAAAAAACTTACTTTCTATGCGTCTCGCTCGCACTTATTTTATTTTTATTTATTTATTTAAACTTTATTGCACACATAAAGAAAAATGTACAAATGGCGAACTTAATGCCAAAAGGCATTCTCTACCAGTCAACCATTGGGTCAAACAGAGACATTTGTGTATGTTGGTGCAGGAAAAAATAATAACAAATAATAAGGAAAAAATTAAACGTGAAGTCAAATAATATCAAAAATATATAAATAGTTAAATACTACTACTTATATAATGTATAAAAGATAGACTAATACATATAATTATGTACATATACATGATGGTGAACCTTATTTAAGTTCTTCTGACAGAAGATGCTTGCGAAGTAGTCGTTTGAAAACGGGTTTGCTTGGGGCTTGTCGAATAAAGAGAGGGAGGGAATTCCAGAGACGGATTGCCTCAACGGCGAAAGAGTTAGACATAAAACCAGTACGGTGTGAAGGAATCGAGAGTTTGAGAGAACGGGAGGAACGGAGTTCACATCCTGGACGGGGGGTGATGAAAGTGAATTTACGTTTAAGATAACCAGGGGAGGAAGGCTCGAACAAAATGGAGAATAAAATACTCAGGATTCTAAGGGACCTACGACGACGGATGGAGAGCCAATTTAGCTGACGGCGATAAAAAGAAACATGGTCGTATTTGCGAAGTCCGAAAATGAAACGTATGCCATTATTCATAAGACGGTCTAGCTTATTGAGGTACTCCTGAGAGATATTAGTCGTGCACGCGTCCGCATAGTCAATAACTGGCAAAATTAGAGTCTGCACAAGTAATTTCTTAGTACCTACTGGGAGAAAATTCTTAAATTTATAGAGATAACGCAATGTTCCTGAAACTTTCCGACTTATTTCAGAGACTTGGTCATTCCAGGTAAGGCTAGAATCTAATACAAGGCCGAGATCTTTCACTTGTTTAGTAACTGGAATAACAGTGCCATCAAACAAAATCGGCGCGACAGAAACCGCACCAAGCTTTACTTGTTGATGATGGATACCCAGAATAATAGCCTGACATTTTGCCGGATTGACACTGATGCCAAAGCTATTGGACCATTCAGCTATGTAAACTAGATCGTCATTGATGAGGGAAACAGCAGAATTTACGTTTTCCACAGAAGCATGGGCGTAAAGTTGCAAATCATCTGCATATAAATGGTAAGAGCTGCGGATTTTGGAGGTGATTTGGTCAATAAAGATTGAGAATAAAAGAGGAGAAAGGATCCCACCTTGTGGTACTCCCGTGTACTTCCCGTGTTCTTATATGCCAGTTAGCGAATATATCAGTGACAAGCACGTGGAAGCCATGCAGGGAGCGCTCGCGGGGTTATTCTGGTTTATCTAAACTATCGATTCTTCCGTGATCGGTAAGTCATTGCAATGATTCTGGCAGCGAGGAGAAAGGGCTCGTAAATAACGCCGGTGAGCTTTGATGTGCCGCCGATGACGCCGTCTGTCCGGCTGTCTGTTGGTCACTGTCAGTGTTCCATGAAATATCGGTGCGCCTGTCGAACTTGATCTGAGATACTAGGTAAAGTTAGTCTGGGTAAGATAAACTCGTAGGGAAAAATAAACAGTTAGAGTTACTTAAAGATGTTAAAGCTGGACAAGTGCGAGTCGGAGTTTTTAGTACCTATTTGTTATTATAGCGGCAACAAAAATACATGATCTGTGAAAATTTGGTACAGCCTGGCGACAGACGGATAGACGGACGGACAACGGAGTCTTAGTAATAGGGTCCCGTTTTACCCTTACAGTACGGAACCTTAAAAAGTAAATTAAATGTTAATATTCAAAATAATACCAATGAAAAAATAAAAATATTTACGTAGAAGGAGTTTTCTCATACGGTTTCTCTTGCTTTGTGCAAAACAAAGTTTGTTTCTCTTACACCATATTACATAAAGGCTTTTGATCCAGATAGCCCATTTCGCCGAAATGTTATTATTTCTGCAAATACCCATGCATTTATTGGAAAAGTTATCGGCAACATCTGAGTGAGCACCCTTTTCCTGGATGTTGAAACATACATATTTCTGATTCCTACTTACTACATTTGGTATACTCACACACAGCAATATCATTTGGTGCAATAAAATAGCTGCCTTATCTGTAGGTTGCTAAATGGGACAACAGACAACCTCCTACTTTAAGATAATTTATTAAAATAAAATAATGTGCGATCTGTACTTCATGCTAGCTCATTCCTCATCGCTAGCGCAATCTATCTTAAACACGAGGTATCAAAACGATTCCAACGAGCCAGTGATCGAGATGTGTTATCCCATCAGACTAGAAAATCATATCGGTGTACCGCCATCAGAAATATGTATACACGTTTGGACTTTATTTGAACGACGTAAGGTGGAAAAGTGGGTAAGTATCTATGAGAGATTCGATAGCGACTACGTTTTGCAATGAGATGGTTGTGTGGTCACATGGCGTGGCTACCGTTAGTCAAAAGTCAGTGACCAGTCGCACGTGGACGCACAGGCAAACTGACAAGTGTGAGGAGGCTCCCGTGCAATGATAGTTCTGTACCGATGCCAAGCGATAGTAGTCTTTGACTTTAATGTTATTTTGAAAGTGGAGATAAACGATAAAATTCTCTTAGTTTGATTCATAAATGGGTTGTTTTTATTCTAAAAAGTGTGCACAAAATGATACATTTCTGCTCTAGAGCACTGTACTTACTAAGTACGTTTTTTCTAATTGTTTACGTCAAGCAATTAAAATTTTAGTTTTTAATGGATTTGTTGTACAATTTACATTCTGATAATCAACTCCCCGTTCCATAAATAACAATATTTAGTCTCGGACTATTGGCTATTACCTTGACGGAGATGGGTGACTTTTATCCATTGGTTTTAGTTTCTCATATACCCCCAAACCGTGTAAACTGTTTTGTGGGACTCCGTATCTGTTTAAGATTTATCTTTTTATGTTAATAATAAATAAAAAAAGTAGCCCATATTTTTTGCCCATTCGTTTATTTACGTTACAAGTAGGTACATCTTTAGATCACATACTTAAATTAATATGTCTACCAAATGTCAATTTAATTGGTCCAGTATTTCTGGAGCAAATAGGCTGTGACAGACAGACAGGCGCACGAGTGATCCTATAAGGGTTCCATTTTTTGAGGTACAGAACCCTAAATATTTAAACCTACCATACATATAAAACTTTGCCAATTCCCAGACCTTTTTCTACCTACACGAAAATAATATGCTCGTTAGTAATAACAAATATAAAAGCAACTGAGTTAAAATAAGGGAAACGTGCTTTTGTATTAAAAATGGCAGTGACTAACTTTGTGCGCTTTTTGCAAGAAAAATCGGATAAACAATTTTTTTAACAGTAAAATCAGACAGAAAATTATACACATTTCATCGAAATAAAGCTGTTTTCAATAACTCATTTTAACAAATATTAATATGTACATTTATAAAATGAATAAAAAAATCTACTTTCTTAGAGTATACAAATAGTGCGTGATAAATTACAATCAGTAAGTTGCTTGACTAACAGTAACAAACTATCGTCAAAGTAATAAAAAACAATTTTTTTGCTTATAGGAATAGCTAGGCCTAATCATTGTATAGCTTTATGAGTCAGTTATTATTAGCACGAGTCACGAATCGTTTTACTCGCGTTTTACGTTCTCATAGCATATTGAGCGAGGCGAGTACATTCTTCAGGTTAACCCAGTATAAATGTGAAACTCAATCCTTCATGGTTGTTATGCTTTTCGGAGTTACAATGCCTCTGGCATCTGAGTCGACCACAGGCTATCGTGGACCGGTTAGAATAATACATAGCCTTAAGGCATTTTACGAATGGTAAAAGTTTTTCTAGTTTGCAAGTAGAAATAAACAAGAAAGCCGCAATAAATAAATTACCTGCACAGTTCGTTATATTAACTTAGTAGTTATCATAGCTTTATGATGAAAGTTAAATTTACAAAACTAGCTAAAGTACAAAGTCATGGTACAAGGTAACCTTTTGTTTTAATCGACTTTTGTGAAAACTATAATTCTGTAGGTAAACGCAAAGCTGTTATTGTAAGAAAAAATCAATTAATATTTTATCGGCTTATGATATTATGATTTTTAGTCTGAATAAAGTTTGGAACACAGCATCACAATAGCAGATTGTTAACCAAGGGATGAAATGGTACCTTTCACCCTAGTTAAACACTCTACTTTTCATTTTAAACACGAAGACATTAAAATACATGTGCATTTAAAAAACACGTCTAGGTCAGTAAATAAGCTAGGTATAAATTTTTGTAGTCTTTCTTTAGGGTACGTTTAATTAACAATATAGGTAACAATATCGTCATTTATGGGATGGGGAGTTAGTTATCAGAATGCAAATTGTACAAAAAAAAAACATTTAAAACCAAAATTTTGATTGCTTATCGTAAAAAAACTTCCTTAAAAAGTACTTGATCTTGAGCAGAAACGTATCATTTTCTGTACACTTTTTAGAACAACAACGACCCATTTTCGGAGCGCGGACTCCGAGAACCAACACTAGACAAACGTAACGACATCCAACAGGTAGCAGACATAAAAAGACAGACATTATTATAGTCACTCGCGTAGTACCGGCAAGTCCAAGGATCTTTCAAACCAGTATAAGTTTTGATATAGATAAAGCAGGAATCAACTTTCATGACGCGTATTTTTACACCGACGCTTTCAATAGCGATGTTTTACTTCGCTCCTATTTTCATATTATTATAACATTTTATGACCCAGCATGGTAACAACTTGGGAACTGTTGACCTTCTAAAAATTAAAAATAATAATACATCATGACTTAAAATAATTTGAAGAACTTCAAGCACTAGTCTCGTTTTCGTCGTTTCGTCTTTGAGTTTTAAAATAAATAATTGAAAACAAACCGTTAATACTGGATCTAACGATAGCTCGACTCGGTGCTCCGTGACCAATATGATCAGCACGTAACGCGATAGACGCGAGAGGGTTATGAAACTCAGATCCGTGATCCGCGTCGCGTTTGCGCAAGCATAAATCCGGCTGCATCTTACACTACTTAAATATTTAAGTACAAAGCAACTTGATTCTAGTATAGTTGACTCCAGCAAATATAGCACTTCATCTTTCTAGATTTTGTAGAAAATAATAAGCATAACTCCATCTCGGCTACGAGTCAATTAATGCTACTTAAAGCTTTCATTACAAGGATTGACTTTACTCTCTTGACTAGTGAAGGTAGCGTGCTAGCCTGGATATTTTTTAGTTAATAATTAGCTTCGCTTGAGATTAACTTTAAGTTAATATTTATTTATTATGTAGCGAGTTACATTAATTAGGCCTTTATAAAACGCGACCCCGGCCTCTTATTTAACAACAAATATTTGGGTCAATAGGCAAGGTAAATGAGATAAAGCGAAGGGTATGTTTAGAAGTTTCATTTACCATGCAGTTGATGTTAATTGAAAGCAAAATTATAGCTATAGCTAGCTACAAAATTCAGTGTTATTTTCGAGTAACTTTCGCTTTAAATAACGAACATCTGCTATGTTAATAACTGCAAAGAATATGTAGGTATATATATAAGATTTACGACAATTACTGTACTAGGAATTTGTACCTTTGATCTCTCACGCTATGTCAGAAATAGAACAGTGACCAAGCAATTAATATGTTATGTAATGACAAAAATAATTTCGTGGTGTAATATTTCGAGGGCATTTACTCGTATTCGTGTAATGAGCATGGATATTTGTTCCTGAGTCATGAGTGTTTTCTATGTATTTAAGTATTTATATATTATATATATCGTTGTCTAAGTACCCTCAACACAAGCCTTATGGAGCTTACTGTGGGACTTAGTCAATTTGTGTAATAATATTTACCTACTTATTATTTATTTATACAGTCGTATCACGATTGTAGTGCAGAGCGCCTACCGCGAACCACGTTCGACGTGTTACCTCTCTGTCGCACTTGTAAATTGGTACGTAAGTGTGACAGGGAGGCAACACGTCGAACGTGGTTCGCGGTAAGCCCTCTGGTATCATTGGGTAGCATATTGTCATTAATATTGTTTAATAGTGTCTATGAATACAAAATCTGTAGCATATTGCATTATTATATGTATCAATTACCTATTACTCTGTATTTTTTTATATAGGAGGCGAGCAGACGAATGGACATTTCTAGTGAACTGCAATCGATGTGGTTGTTATGTTTCTCAGCAAAGTTGCTATAGTCCTGTGTAGATCGTGTCATTCACGAAGACGCGTGCCTTGACTTGTATTGTTATTGTATTATTAAAGGTAAGATTTGAGAAATTTGCGTGTCGACGTGAATGACATGAACTATAGCTGTTTACCCTTTGATCTAACTACCTGCCTATCAGATCAGCCATCTACATCTACTATTTTAAAAATATTGAATTGATACCAAAATCCTTTTATAAAGTTTTTTTTTTTTAATATTCAATTTGTTCTAAAATAAAATGGTAACTATCAGCTCAATGAGAAATAAAAAATGATTTAAAGATTCTTACAATATCAGAATCGAATATTAAAACTTGGAGATAAACTATTTAAATACAAGAATGTCTAGAAAAACCACCGCCTTAAATAAATTATATTGATTCAGTAACGAAGACAATTTAAGCCTGTTTTGTAATTTGTGTAAGCATCAAAAAGATTTCCGAGCAAAGCACGTACAAGCTTACAGCGGTGAGCTCGAGCTGCAGACTCGATGCCGCGTGCATTTGATAGTACTTAGATAGAACTATGTTCGCAACACCCGGGTTATACGTTTGAGAAACTCTTATAATAGACATACACAAATGTTTCACTTCGAAATTGAATCATTAACAACCTTATTCCTTAACCACATTCAAATTTACACGAGTGAATTCTGAGTGAGAAAGTATAGCTTATACTTTGAATTGTTGTGACTTGTGAGGCTAGTCTCGATGTAAGTAAAGGTGCTGTAACCTTTTTCTTGCTCGCTACGGCAGCGACACATTGAAATACTTAACTATGATTGTGTTTGTAAAGGTTGTTAAAACAATTTTAAGCAATCCTAGAAACATAATATAATGTTATGAAATGCTTTATGTCGACGTACCTTAACAATGAATTAATATATAATGTATGTAAAAATTATAATAATTATCCAGCAGTTTTAGTACTTGCTCTTTTCCAAAATAATGGAAAGCATTTTTGGCATACACGGTGTTTTTTTTTAAACTTCGGGTTATAGCTAAGTACATTTAAGGAAACTGAATGGCATAGTTAATATTTTTTTTTTTGGTAAAAAGTAATTAATAGAGTTGTTGGAACACGAATATTATATTTCAATCCACCAAACAATTGTACAAATGTATAAACTCGTACTAAACAGTAATCAATATGTAAACATCAGTCCCTGAGGCAAGTATTCATGTTTGTAGGGGCTTTATCAGATAAAAATAATTCATTGATTAACTCCAAAATTGAGTTACTTAGGTACTGTAAGGTTTCTTTGAGAAACTTATTTAATTTAAGCTCAGGAATGCAACCTTGATATTAATGGACTTAAAAAAACATCGCGTATAGCGTAGGAGTAATTTTTTTAAATGACGCTTTGAAAATTACTACTTATTATAATTACAAAACTCCTATGACTAATGCCACATAACTTTAAGATGACATTTAAAGTAGGAGAGAAAAGTATGATATTTCTGGAGTCCATATGAGAATGTATCCGTCTACTCGTTCGAAAATATCATAAGCATAATATATATATAGGCTAAATATTAATTAAATTAATTAAATTCCTCTTTACTTAACAATTCAATGAATAGGTACAAAAACTAAACGATAGAGGCATTCATATCATTACATGGAGGCGTCGAAACGCAGTATTTTATGTGGCGAATATCGTATAACTGGGTTAAAAAAACACAAACATTATAATGCCACAGAGCAATTTACCACACCATAAAAATGTGATGTAATTAATCATTATTTAAGTACTTTTGGTAAAAACGTAGCTGTCCAGGGCTAGACGCAAGTAATTAACGTTTATTAGGTATTGCTTGAACATTTAATTACTTACGAGTAGACTGATAATAAATTAACTAGGACATTTCGCACAAATAATTGTGTGATTATTTATGTGATTGTAATTTGTTTTAATCAATCAAATATTATCAGTCTAAATTCAATCGCAATCGCTTCTTACAAACTATTTTAGTTAATAGTTACTAGCATAAGTAAATTGTATTCAAAACTATATTGTTCTCACTTGTCTTCAGCCCCAAATAAACATTAGAGTGGTGAACTATCGCCAAGGGACGCAACACATGTTAATATAGGTATAGGTATGTATTGTTATATTTATGTTTTCCTACTCCTCTACTGTTATCTGTCATTTATGCATTCATTAACACGAATATATTTAAGAACATACATAAAAGGTTTCAAGAAAAGTCTATATTTTCTATTCCTCATAAAAGCTCTTGTGCTTTTAATTGCTATAACGTTACTGCGATTAATGGCTACCAACCTAACAAAACCAAAACGAATACAGTTTTAAACTAAGTGCATTGCTGCCAACTTACAAAATATTCATTTGGTTGCATAGTAAAAATAATTACTTCATAAGTCAGAAACACGCATGTGACACCCGTAATATAGCAACACCCATATACTACGAAGACCGCTTAGCGTTGCTTGTTAGTCTCCGTAAGCTACGGTGGCCAAAATTGAAAAAAAAACTGTCCAAAAATTTAATTTAGCAAGTAGCAAGTACCAGGGCCTCATGAGTTACGAGGTGTCGCTGACCGGCCGGCCGCGGCCCGGGGCGGACCGGGCGCGTAACAAGGTATGCTCGCGCGTCTTGGCTTTATACTTTTGCTTTGTTTACCTAAGTTAAGATTTATTTTTGTTGACTCGTAGGAAAAATATTGTATGCAACGTTGTATAAGTAGTTCAAAAAATGCTCGTGGCGTATTCCTTTACAATGTTCGCCTATGCCTTCGGCTCCGGCTCACATTGTAACTCACGCCACTCGCCTTTTTTGACCCTTCTTATACAACTGTGGCATAAAATACTATTATTTAAATTGTAAATGTACTGTATGTACTGTCTGCTTAATGTATGTGTAATTTTCCTATTCCTCTAATTAATTCGTGCACTACCTGTTCTAAAAACTTACTGTTCTTTATATCCTGCTACCCTAAGGTTGTCTGGAAGAGATCGCTTACAGCGATAAGACCGCCTGTTGCTATCTTTCTTTACATTGTAAATCTGTTTTTAAATTAGTTTTCTTTGTGGTGCAATAAAGAATATTTACTTACACATGAGCCGCCTATAGTGATGGCTGATGGCGGATATATGCCGTGGGCCGTGGGCTCAAATAATCCAAAAAAAAAATTAAAGCTACATTCTTGACCACATTTAGAGACTAAAATGTCATACAAAATTTTCAGAAATCGGTCTTGTTTTAGAGATAATGACAATTCTTGTGAAAATTCGTTTCTGTAATAACTCAGTGAAAAACGCCTTTTTGGCTGCAACGCTACCACTATGTGACTTGGTTTAGACGTACTGACAGACATTGAAGTTTTAAAGGAAACTCGCAAAATTTATGTGTAGTAAAAAAAACTTATTGGTTGTATTGTTCCTTTTTTCGCCAAGATGTAAAAAGAAATAACTTGTCGTGTGCAGAAAACACACACACACACACACACACTTTTTATTTTTTTTGCTGAATATAAACAAAACAGAAGTCTTATAACATTTATTATTTATGACCTCAGGAATGCGGGTTTAAGATCAGTCGGGTAACTTGACCCCACGGTGTAGAATTAAGTGTACGAAAATTCATAATAACTTACGTTACCTTCACGTGTAAGTAATCTGTGGTGGTGTGAGGCCAGGTTCGCAATTAGGTGCGTAAACCGAGCTCCTTAATGCATCGGCAGTAGCGGACATTCGAGCGTTTAGCCACGCTTACCCACAGTACCCATGGGTAGTACACAATCTAAATGTAACAGTCAATGGTTAGATTTCATTTATTTATTTTAAACTTTATTTCACATTGCACTTCATAAAAGAGTAAAACAGGCATTCTCTACCAGTCAACCATAGGGCAAAACAGAAATGCGTCAGGGTGGGCGCAGTGAGAAATACACGAAAACGTACATTTTGAGCAACGTATTATTGCTACTTAAATACTATAATAAGTTAAATTATACGTTTGATTACACTAAATATACATATAGTTTAGAGATAATAGAACCGCTGCTCAATCTGTAGATTACATGTATGAAGTAGATATAGGAGGCGTATTCTGATTGTAGTAACCCGTTATGAATTTGGTGTGGATTTGTCAGGGATATGATCTATCAGTAGCAAAATTGGCATTTGTGTTTGAACAATCGATCAAATGAGCGGTCACGTTGTGACGGGCGAGAGGAGCTCTAAGCGGGTGATGAGTTGACTTACTGATACTCGAATGCGTGTACTGTGATCATGGTGAGGTAACCACAAACTAAACTTCGGTAAAAGTGTAGGTAAACTCTCACGAGAGTAACAATTATAGGGTAAATATTTACTATCATAACTACCGGGTAGCGCTTGTAATACGAGCAAATAACTTAAACATACATTATAACTGTTAAAAATTATGAAGTATTTTGACTTCGTATTTTTTATACAAATTAAATATTATCTTCAATGTTTGCTCTCATCAGTGTAATGTACGTTGCTTGTCACGCTTTAAGCATAACAAAATTCTCAATAGATTAGAATAAACTTTAAAAAGTTACAAAAATCAAAACAAATTATTTTTAAAAGTTGTTAAACAAATGTTGGTCAGTTTGAGGAGTACAGCCCAGAGTTTAATTTTTTTGCATCTTTTACAGGCCACATCCGGTATAAACTAACAAGCCAACAATAAACAATATATGTAATGCAGCGATGACTTTGAAATTTAAGTTCATACACTAGCTGTATTTAATATTTTTAGGCGGGTTTTTTGGTTGTAGGCAAATATGAATTAACTAACTACCTAATGCCACTATTATTAACGTATAACCCGACTAGTGTTACGAACAGTTTGAGTAAATAAAAATGATCCGGATTAAAACTAACAAAAAGACCCCAGTTTTTCCATAAATCACCCTATATTTTATTAGTGGAAATTTGCAATCCTAACGAAATAACGGTACTTTTTCTCTGAAATTACACTAACTGAATCTTTACAAATAACTTAGATTTTGTTGTTGATCGCTTCAGTACCTAATATATTATAGGTCTCGCTTTTTTAAAAAAAAAAAAAATTGTTTTGTAAATATAGAAAAAAAGGAAAACCTATAAAACCTATTGTGTTACTAAGATACTAAAAAAATATGCAGAATGGAAAATATTTAGAAGAAACGTTTTCTATTTTTGTATGGACGCACTCGATCGTGCTATACCTACTTCCCTCTGAAGAATATAACGGTTTATGAAAGTACCAATAACTATTTCCTCTAAAGTCTCCAATGCCCGTGTCTCATCAAACTGATAGTATACTTTTATTTTATGACTTTTCTGCCGGTATAACTTATATACACGTCTTATTAGGGTTCCGTAGCCAAATGGCAAAAAACGGAACCCTTATAGATTCGTCATATCCGTCTATCTGTCCGATTATGTCACAGCCACTTTTTTCCGAAACTATAAGAGCTATACTGTTCAAACTTGGTAAGTAGATGTATTCTATGAACCGCATTAAGATGTTTACACAAAAATAGAAAAGAAAACAATAAATTTTGGGGGTTCCCCATACTTAGAACTGAAACTCAAAAAAACATTTTTCATCAAACCCATACGTGTGGGGTATCTATGGATAGGTCTTCAAAAATGATATTTATGTTTCTAATATCATTTTTTTCTAAACTGAATAGTTTGCGCGAGAGACACTTCCAAAGTGAAAAAAATGTGTGTCCCCCCTGTAACTTCTAAAATAACAGAATGAAAAATCTAAAAATCTAAAAAAATATATGATATACATTACCATGCAAACTTCCACCAAAAATTGGTTTGAACCAGATCTAGTTAGTAGTTTTTTTAATACGTCATAAATGGTACGGAACCCTTCATGGGTGAGTCCGACTCGCACTTGGCCGCTTTTTTTTAGTATCTACGAATACGTTCTTATCAAAATATTCCGCATAAAATTACTAGGACCCGTACCTGCTCAAACGCATAATTTTATTAATGCCTGAATTATATTAGGTAGTCATTATGCGCACCCGGTCAAAGTAACTTCCTTCATTTCAAATCATGTACCTACTGATGTAGCTCACATACATTGAACGACCTGCGTATTGCAAACTGGTTATCGAACCCATAATACTCTCGATTTTGTTTAATTGTGATGCTTCTTCTCGTTTAGTTACTCTACTACTATAACTAATAAAATAATGAAGGTAACTTGTAGGTACTTTGATCTAACCAGGCCTTTACGATGCGTCTTCTTTGACGGCCTCAACCCAAGTGAACGAGCCTGTCCAAGTTACTCCGTGTCCCCACCATTTACCGTGTTGCCAACAGTATAATGTTATTTTCCCAACTACCCCTGTATTAATCCATCAAACTTCGTGCATGACTCCGGCGCACGAACGTTATCACTAAAACCTAGACCCGTTTTAAATCTTCCACCAATCGTCAAAAAATATTTTGAAGATTTAAACAGTTTTCAAAGAAGTTAATAGAAACATGGTCAGCAAAATGTTTAAATAAAATTATATCTCTACTTGAAAATCATATTATGACATTCGGTCTTCTGTTTCTCCTTGTTCATATAACTTAGTACTAATTCACATTTTTATTTCTCATTACTATACCATAAAAGTCCAAATTTTTCACCCGGGTTTTAGTTAAAACCTCACGTTCGTCCTTTATCTTGAAAAAAGGCACCGTGATTTTTTGATTTCAGTATATTGGGAAAGTCGGCTACAAAAAAGCGAGACTAGCGAAATTAGACATCCATATTCAATTTTAAATAATTATAATTAAATACGTTTTTTTTTCTGATAAAATCAACGGTAACCAAAAAACACATGGATTACAACTTGATAACTAAGTAGGTATCAAAATGGGTGGAATAGTCCCTTTCCCAGTTTTCGAGTATCAGCTTGAGGTGAGGTTTTACCTCCATGCCCCAAGGTATGCTGTATATTTATGTTCAAAAATTAAAATAGGTTTTCCAAAATAACTATAAAATTTACCAAATATTTTTTCAAGATCAGTCCGTTCGAACTTAGATTAAGCTTAGTCGACCACAAAGTTCTACATATAAGGCAGCACCGGTGAACGCGTGATTTGGGAAACCTTTTAAATTCAACGTCAGGAAAGCGAGGGATATACATACTGTAATTTTACATTTTCGAACTTCGTGGAATGCACGAATACGTGAAAGAATTACACTTAAAAGTTACTCGTTTTGAACAAATTTTATAATATAATATATTTATTTTGTTACCTTTATTTCCGACGTTCATAATTGATTATTATTGACGATAAATGCGCAAAGCTTTAAACGCGAACTCGTCATTAGATAGATGGATAAACTTTTTTTGTTTTATCCTGGCCGATGGGACAGCCACAGCGGCAACAGTGGCATATAGTTTGTAAGGCAACGTGTGACAAAAAGTTAATTCACCCAGATAGTACTTTTGCCAAATTCAAATAAACATAAACCAAAGACTATTTTGGGGTCCCTGACAGTTGCTACAACTTATACTCCGTGGGTCTTATTTAGAATCCAAAATAAAAGGACTCTTGAACTAACACGCACGTGTCTATGGCTAGGTAAAGATTATCTGATGTAAAGATTATCTTCACATTAACGGTACACTAATTGAACGTATCATAGAGGGTTTATGATATATGTGAAGAAAAGGTTTTAACATGAAAGTTGTAGGTGTATTATATCGTGGTTCACGGCGAGCTCGCAAGCTGTTTCGTGAAACCTTTACAACTACTTCATCTTAATTAAGCAATCAAAGTTTGTTGGAAGTACAAAGTGAGGGAGCGATGAGTATATAACCTCTGAGAATTCATTTCTGATAATAGTTGAGGTGGAGTAAGTTTTCCATGTTTTGAGGAGGCGTGGGGACTATTTTAATAACAAAACCGACACTGATATATTAAGATACATGTAGGTAGTATAATGCCCCCAGATATCAACTACCTATATCAATAAGGCGGATATACAATATAACAAGCGATGTATTCGCAATTTCTTAAAGAAACTATTCATAAATTCAATTTACAATTTTCCTGTTTAAATATATTGCTTAATAATTTAAAAAAAACACGACTGCAGTAAAAAGCGAACTAATAAGCTAAAATTATTTAAGATATGTTAACAAAATATTTGAATATAAATATAAATAGAATATAAGAGTGTAAGGCTCATAAGCAGCAACACAAAAGATTATACATATTTAGAATCGTGACTGTATATTCTGTATATTTATTTTAATTCGCCTGCTCGTCGGGACACCTTTTAAATGGGGAAATGCAAAACAGATACTCTTCTACTTGCTACGTGATTCAATCAATTTAATTTATTACGGGATAAATTTTTGTTAGAATACCTATTTGGTAATTTTTTTACTTTACCAATACTAGATGGGTTAAGCCATTGACGCGTATGTTGCTTATATATATCTTCTTTCAAATCAATCAAATATCTCACTCGATCTCGACTTTTTTTAATACCTTGTCGATGGCAATCAAGCATACAGCCCTGATGATAAGCAGTGTCCGTAGCCTATAATAGACACCTGCAACCCCAGAGGTGTTACATGCGCGTTGCCGACCCTAATACTAGGCACCCTCGTTGAGCTCTCTGGCAACTTTACTCAACGGCAGGAACTCAACACTATGACTAGGGTCTATAGTCACGGTTCTAGTGTATTCAATCCGAATGACGTAGGGATTCTAAATTCGAATGACAAATCACAAGTAAATACATCAGTGAAGGCATTTAGAAGTTACGGTGGAATAAAGAAACTCACATACATACCCGTACATAATATGAACCCTGAAAACATATGCATATACGCTATCGAGAACGTAATTTACTTTCTATACATCTCGCTCGCACTTATATGAAGGTACGATTGAGATGCATAGAAAGTAAGTTACGTTCTCGATAGCATTTATGTCAGTGCCGAACTAGTGGTAGCTACACTCGTGTCTATTCTCAGAAATTATTATAATCCTCTTGTCTATTTTCCGAAATTATTGTATATATTCTCCTAAATTTAATTAATATATAGGTACGACAAGTTGATAAATTTAATTCCTTCTGCGTCTTAAGGCCCTATAGATTTGTGTTCTTATCTCACTGAGCGTAAAAGTGAGATAGAAATACGTGCTCCCGATCGCGGATATCATGTTTTCTGAAAATATGTAATTCAAAGCTAAAAATAACAAGTCATATTATCCTGAAGCAAGAGATTTCTTGGAACAGACATGTAATTAAATATGAACGAGTCGAAGAAATCATCCCAGTGTGATGTGGTTCAAATATAAAAAACCGGCCAAGTGCGAGTCACACTCGCATATCAAGGGTTCCATACATACATCACAAAATTAAAAAAAAATAAATTTCTTTTTATACGTCAAATACGTGAGTGAAACGTCGTGAAAATCCCGAAAAAAAAAACCAGATGTAACGGAAATTTTTATGGCACGGTATCTTAGTATGTGCATAGTGGCGATGGTTAGGAAAGAAGCCATTACTTGTAATTGTGTACCTACCGCTGACAGATATGGCGCTTATTTTGCGCTAGAAACGACGCACTTGGAACTTAAATAACTTTTATACGTGGTGATCTCATCAGTAATTAAAATTGTAAAAGAAGTTGTAAATAAATTTTAAAGTTTTTCACAGATACGTTATGATTGCTCTTGTTTGAGACTACTATGTAAAATTTAATGTACAAAACTGATGCAAAATTGCTCGGATACCAAAAACAAGTATGGAATAATTATAACAAGTACCCAAATGAGAAGGCTGAAGGCCCGAAGCGTGCGGAAGAGGGACGCCAGCATGGGAGGCCAAAGTTAGGTAGAGATTGGTGCACAGTTCGGAAGCTTCGGGCCTTCAGCTCTACACGGGGCTCGGCCTTCGGTCATTGAATTCAGACACTTTTGTACTATTGTTCTTTGACTGAACTTAGTCCCGCAGCTAGGCACGCCACTTCGGAATGTTTGGAGCCTTCGGCCCTAGGCGGATCTCGGCCTTTGGCCTTCGCAATAGCTGTCTACCCCACGTTTCACGTCAACCATTGCCGCTGTATCTCTAAAGCAAAAAAGCCTAACCACATTTTAGTTCTTAACTCTGACTGATGCTTGATTGCAGGTTTCTACCCCACGTTTCACGTCAACCATTGCCGCTGTATCTCTAAAGCAAAAAAGCCTAACCACATTTTAGTTCTTAACTCTGACTGATGCTTGATTGCAGGTTTTTAATAGGTTTTCATGTCATCTTCAGGTTCTTAGTTAAGTTGTGTATTTTTTCTTCAAAATTTTTGATCTAGTAGTTTTGCAGATAAAGGGGCGCGGGGAGGGAATGGTCATTTTTACATATTTTCTTGAATAACTTCTAAATTTTTATCCTAATATCATGAAAATATATATTTATGACTCTCAAAATGAGCCCTTTATTTTGATATTAAGTATATCACGGTATAGTTTGCTAAACTTACTTTTTTAATTTTCTCATTTATGCCCCAAAAGTGGCCATATGTTTAAAATTTGTTTATTTATTTTATTTTATTAATTTTAAGGGATAACAAGCAACTATACAATTATAATTTACAAATGGTGTTACATTATTAAGTGTTGGTTTTATGTACAGTCAATAACGTTATCCACAAGTAACTTATATACATAAAGTTTGTTGTTACATATCCGTCGTTAGGTCACAAATTTACATATGTGTACCAAATTTTTACTTAATAGGTCCAGTAGTTTCGGAGCAAATAGGCTGTGATAGACGGTCGGACGGACGGTCAGGTTTAAGGGTTCCGTTATTTTCCCTTAAGCTACGGAACCCTAAAAACTTCAGTTTTGCGTTAGTTTTCTCTTTAAGGGATATTTTTAAAATAAAACATTTACTTTGCAGTTACCCACGCATAAATACTTAAATGTTTTCCAAATCAGTTCTAGTGGTTAAATAAATATCGTATATTAATCACTCACTATGCACTGGTTTTTCTCTGATAAAAAGGGATCTTTAAATTCATTTCATTCTGATAAAACGCCTGTGTCTAGGTCTACTAATATTATATATGATGTTATACATTCAACAGACGAGAGTGAATTAATTGGACCCAAGACCTGTGTCAACTGCGTCAGCTGTGCGTGCGTAAGTCTTCCATAACGCCGTATTATTTTGGTGACTCATTGAATTGCTAAAGAATCTCCAGATAAATAAGTGAGTAAAAAGTCTCAATTAACATTTTATTTCGTATTAGATTCACAATCCCACACACAATTCCGCATTCAGTAGTAAAATTGATTGACTGGTTGTATTTGACATCTAACAGAGGGGAAATTAGAAGAATAAACATTTGCCTCTCCCTTTATTAAAAGAAAGCAATGTGCCCTGCAAAACACGTTTTTGTATAATGTAGATGACAACTGATCAGGAGTTCTCCGAACATGGGCTCATTATGGAAGCATCCGGGTGGCCTTTCCAAAGTGTCGACACGTCGCGAGTAGCCGACACTGGACGAATAGTTGCTACGTAGTAAGTACACAGTACACACACAGCGGAAAGTGTATGCCCCGTTGATTCTTGTTGAATTAGTAACTTTACAGAGGTTTACAAAATTTTACTGGGCGGCTTAGTCAACACAAGCTTGTAGATCTACACACGATTTAAAGTTCAAACTGGATGGTCTGTTAGCAACTGTGAAAAGATTTTTGTCAACTGAGTGAAACTTTGGAACAAATAGCTACTTTATTCTACTTTACAATGAACTATACAATGTTATTCTTTGAATTATTTACATCTAGTTTCATGCTTTCTTAAGTGAATACAATTTATAAGGCATAAAGTTTAAATTATAATGTATTCCAAAATAAATACAAACGTACTTAATACAATTTATGTCGTGAAATACCGAAAAAAACTTTTAATTTAATCTTTTGTATCAATATCATTTTTAAGGTAATTTGATATATTTATTTTACTATATTTTCACTTAGGTTCACATTAATTCTTACAAAGCTTGTTAGATACTACACAGCCAGTCGATTCAAATAAGATTGTCGCCAAACATTTGGTTATACTTTACCCTCTCTGGTATAATTAGGTACCTATATTTTTTGCCTGAGAGGGGTACAACGGGAAATTAATTCAAATTAGATTGGTTTGTATTGATTACACACACACTACCGATACTGTGTTCCGGTCCCATCATTAGACTCACTGACACATAGCGGGAAAGGGTATCATAATTAAATACTAGCCTACAAACAGACAACGGACGAGAAAATTAAATAAAAGCTTGTAATAAACAAGAAACTGATGGGGAGAATGCTGTCCATACGTTCGATAGGAATCTCGTTTGCCTCTATATCATAAGTAAGCCGTGTTAATTGAAGCCATTTCAAAATGCTCACGTGATCGAATGTCTGCGCACAAATGCTTTACGATGGAATTTTCCGTATATCTATATATATCTACCTTGCATGTCTGTTTGACTGTATGGTAACTTTTGGAAGTGGCACGAAGATTCTCATCAGAATGTAGCCATTGTTGGGTACTTACATATGTGCCTAATATCAAAATCAGATGATGCAAAACCATGGCTATAGATTATAAAAAGGTATACCATAAACCACAACGTTCTGTTAAGTCATATATCTAAAAGCATTATCACTTAGAATTTCGATATTCTGAAGATTTAAATCCTCATTTAAAACTACTCAAATGTATCCTTTTAATTTTTGATTTTGAGCCATATTGTGAAATCACTTTAAAACAAATTCGCTATTGGAATTATAAAATTTGACAACATTTATGTTTTTACACTATGTTGTTGTGGATTTTTTTAATAACTTGGCACAAAATATGGGTATTTTATTTATTTTAATTAAGTAGGTGCATTTAATTAAACTTGAAACAGAGATTTAATTAACGTTGAAAAGCAATGACTACTAGAAAAAAAAGCAAAGGTATAAAATGTTTTTAGATATGCAGGTAGTCCCCCGCTGCGTTTATGTCAGTTAGACAGACGTAATGAATATCATAAACTACTGAACGGTTGTGCCAGTTTCTTAATAGCTTTATTGCTATTGGAACATGGCATACGATTTATCTTTGGGTACATTTTTGACATAATGTTGATTACTAACCGGTGCTGCCTAATGCCTTAGGCCTTAGGATTGTCTACATCGCCGCTTGAAACATTCAGTCGCAGAGAGGCCAGGGAGATCCCTTACAAACTTATATGCAGGAAATAAGGTATGTCTGCAGCTAACTGTACTCGTACATAGGAACAGTCAGCATCAATAATAACCAACATCATGTCATAAGTATCTGCAACTCTTTTATTGTTTTACATTATACAGTAGGGCTAAGATGGTCGGTTTTTTATCATCTGTCATCATGCCTGTTACGTTCTAACAAGTATGTAAGTGCAAAAGTGACGCATGACATGACAAGTGATAATAATGCGACCATGATACCGCCGCAGTAGGGCTAAGATGGTCGGCTCTTTATCATTTGTCACCATGCCTGTCACGTTCTAACAAGTATATAAGCGCGAAAGTGACAGGCATAGTGACATGTGATAAGAATAGAAGCACGATGTCACCTGTGATATACTTACAGGGTGTAAATAAAATTGAGCCACCTGCAATAATTTTCGGGCTGAATACTGAGCAACTTTTGGTATGGGACCAACACCGAAATTAAAAAAAAAAACTCTCATATACAAAATAACAACATAAACCAGCCAAAATGTATGGGAGAGTATTTTTTTTTCAAATCGTTTTTAAACTCGTGTCTTTTACATTTAGTTTGTCATATAGACATTATACATTGATGATAAAGCTATAAGGGAATAATAATTAGTACACACTTTTGACGCATATTTTCTTCCGCTGCTATTTATGCTGGGTATAACTTTACTTTGCTGCTACCAATATTTATATATTTATAATTAAGACTAATAATCAAATAAAAAATAAATAGAATTAATATTTGGGGACAATCTTACACAGACCGACCTACGTAGCTCCAAACTAAGTAAAGCTTGTACTACGGGTACTAGGCGACGATATACATAATAATACGATATAATTAAGAGAAAGCGCCCCTAAGACCATAACAGATTATGATTTGGATTCAAATCAAATGGAAATTTCTTACTTACTACGGGTATACAGTTCATACCAGTCAGATCAGCCAGCCAGTGGATCTGTCAGTATCAAAAGTGACGTTTTTGGTTGATGAAATGTCTCTTCTCTTATTCTTTTTTTCTCTAGTCTCTTAGTCTTTCTAATCTCTTATTATTAAAATTAGAATACGCATGTATGTCATTCCCATACATTACTAGCTCGGCTCAAAGCTACAATCCGATTTTACAAAAAAATTAAAACTAAAGTTCTTACTTCCGTGGACTACAGTTCAATGTATCTCCATTACCAGGCATTTAAATATTACTAATAGAATTAAAAAAGAGTGGTCAATACCACTAGATTCTGAATTTATATTGTTCGTATTTCAAAAATATCAAAACACACACACACACACACACACACACACACACACACACACACACACACACACACACACACACACACACACACACACACACACACACACACACACACACACACCACACACACTCACTCACTCACTCACTCACACACACCACAGCACACATAGACGAAACATTTTCCACACACAGTCCATAGATAATAGGTTTTGTTACAGATAAACGATAATAAATTTGTTTTTAATAATATTTTTTTAAATACGTGAAAATATCCCTAAAACACACCTGTATAGTAACGGTTAAACGGTTAAACAAAATATTATATAAAATACACTGAAATGTCTAAAAAACCTATCGTGATTGACATAGTGGGGCTTTCTTTTTAAAAGGTTAATTCATCTCCTCCCACGTTGATTACGAATGACAGTTTAAAGGTGAAATATGTGCCTCTCGACACGTTGTTTTTAGGCTAGTTGTTTTATTCACGTAAACAAAACAAGTTTAATTGAATAACGGGTAGTTTCCCACCGTTTAATAATTGAACCATTATAGCCTGCGTCGTTAAACAAAGCAATTAAGTACGTAAGTGGATAAAAAGTGACGTTTTTAGCAAGTTTTTTTATGAAAACGCCGCGCAGTGAAGGTTAGTGTAAGGTTAACACTAATACACATTTGTAAGCTACGTTGTTTCACTAAAAATACGAGTAGCTGGATATATTAAAATCTTGATGTGAAATCAATCAATCAATCTGGTTTTAATTTGTCACATTTAATAACAGTTTCTAACCCTTTATTAATAATTTTACAAACTTGATTGCCTCACATTTTTCGTATGCTACTCGTATTTTACATATTCATATTCGTTCAACTACCCATACTTACTCTTCTTCCTCGCGTTGTCCCGGCATTTGCCACGGCTCATGGGAGCCTGGGGTCCGCTTGACAACTAATCCCAAGATTTGGCGTAGGCACTAGTTTTTACGAAAGCGACTGCCATCAGACCTTCCAACCCAGAGGATAAACTAGGCCTGGTTGGGATTAGTCCGGTTTCCTCACGATGTTTTCCTTCACCGAAAAGCGACTGGTAAATATCAAGTGATATTTCGTACATAAGTTCCGAAAAACTCATTGGTACGAGCCGGGGTTTGAACCCGCGACCTCCGGATTGCAAGTCGCACGCTCTTACCGCTAGGCCACCAGCGCTTCTACCCATACTTACTGTTACCTCAAATTTGATAACTAAAATACCTCATTACTTTTCTATGTATATGACATATTAAACACCTACGATGTGCTTATTTTATTATTGTTGTATGGCGATACAGTCGCATTCGGAGCTCGAAAGTATTTTATCTAACACCTACTTTTCTAAAGGAAACTAGAAGTTGAGTAAGTAAGGTAGAAGTACTAGTGCTCGACGCTGCACTAGTACTCGACATGGGCACTTTATGTCAAAGTGACAAGGATTAAGTTCGAATACAGAAAAATCTTCGTTGTTCAAATTTAACCTATATTTCCATGAAATAAAGTGCCCATGTCGATGACTAGTGCAGCGTCGAGCACTAGTACTGCTACCTTAGTCATAATATTTTGTTCATACAGTCTAACAAAGAATGAGTATTCAAACTTCAGACTCCTACCATTAATTAGCTAGGTATCTATCATCTATATCTTTATTTGCATTTATTTAAGCCAAACCACCTAAAGTCATAAAACCACTAGAAAGTAACTTAGCGATAAAATTATTTTCTATTAAATAAAAGTGTCTAACAAGCTACGTTATCTCTTTCTAAATTCCAAAGTTGTGGCATTAACAATTTTAATATAAAAATAAAGATTCAAGTTGTAAGATAAAATTATCCTAATTTTGTTGTTGCTCCTTTCGCAATTGTTTAAGAGGATTCGGAAAGTCAAAAAGTTAAATTTCCTGTCAAGTGAGATCTAAAATTTGAGTTTCATGCGGTACCGAGTTTAACTTCCTAATTTACACTTCAGAAAGCAGGTATATAATTAATCCTTCGCAATCATACAAGAGCATACACTGCTTCCTCATTTATGCGAATAATTACTAATTATACATTATTTATTAAGGGCTAACGAAGATCATTCAAATTTAAAAAAAAAATGGGTTCTTAAACGTTTTTGAAGTCGTGAGAGACGTTAGAATAGACGTGTCATGAATATCTATTTATATCATACTTGTAATTCTTGTAAATAGTAGAAATTGTACAGATTGGCGTAAAAATGAAATATTTTTGCAACATAATTACAAAAAATCGGGCAAGTGCGAGTCGGACTCGCGCACGAAGGATTCCGTACCATTATTTATAAAAACGGTAAAAAAAATATGTTTGTTGTATGGGAGCCCCCCTTAAATATTTATTAATTTATTTGTTGTTAATAGCGGCAACAGAAATACATAATCTGTAGAAATATCAACTGGCTAACTATCACGGCTCATGAGATACAGCCTGGTGACAGACGGACGGGCGGACAGCAAAGTCTCAGTAATAGGGTCCCGTTTGACCCTTTGGGTACGGAACCCTAAAAATTAGTGAAAACCCATTTTTAGTGAAAATGGTTTTCCCTGGACAAAAACGGGTTATTACGGTAACATTAAAATCGAAACATGGGTCATAATTTAATGGGCGGCTGACGGATGCAAATTGCGTCACATTATTTTGACGTACGACGTACGTAGTATTTGAACGATATACGTAATATGAATACGACTACAATCGATTTAAATAAAGACAACATAATTTCAAAAAAGTTATAGTGTTTTATTCTTGAAATAATTAATCATAATTTTTCTTTATTCGATATTTTCAGCCCATTCCTTTTATAGTTCACTATACACTTATACAGGGGAAATGACCTCTCTACATCTACAGATGTAAGAGGTGCGTATTCGTAAAGTGATACTTCATCATTATTTGGAACTTACTGATATAATAACAAAAAATGCATATATATTTTTATACATAAATATTACTCGAAACTTATTAAGTCTTATCCATCTTATGCTTTCGTCACCATATTGCATCCATCGGCCGCCCTTTCTCATATTATTCATTATCATGCTATTTGTAAACTACGTACTCGTAACTACACAAATAGTAAAAGGCAAGAAACAAGAAATCCTGTTAAAATTAAGCTGTAACGTAAAGCTCGCCTACTCTATGCAAGATGCTTGAAATATGTTCCCATCGATTGCCCTGCAAGTCGAAAGCTCAGAGGATCTAATATAAGTGTGCTGGCAATCGACACGTAGTTTTACTGATCTTAAAGTCATTTTAAACTGGTTATTTGAGAATTTGATACACCGGCGCTCGCGCTACTAATTGGATATAGTGGCAAGACCTTGAGATCCACAAACAGCAATCGGCTTATCCCTTCTCCGGATTTGACCTTGTATGACGAGGAAGTCATACTTCGACAATCAACTTCTGGGTTCATAAGCTTAGCTTTTGATAACTCTTTGTTTAACGTTGAATCGATAATGGTCATGATGCCTTAGCATTCGTCATTGGATCGAATCGTTTATTACCTTTTAATGGATTTTTTATTTTTTCCACATCCTTGACGATTAACGACAAACGTTATATTATAACCTATCCACATACAAACAGTGTATTAAATACGTTTTGTCTCAGCTGCTGAGGAAAAATTTAATGTATTCACCTCTGTCAAAATTACTATGTGCAAAAATAATAGTAGGTACAGTCAGCATCAAAAGTAGCGGATCAAACAAGGTTTCAAAAGTATTTACCATTCTGAAACAGCTTAACAAAATGTGGTGGTTATATATGCAGAATAATGAAGACGGTAAAAGATATACTTTTGAATGTAAATTTTAGAGATTTATCTATATTTGGAAAAGTTATCCGGGATATCAGATTCTTTTGGTGCGTTGTTTCATCCGCTACTATTGATGCTGACTGTACCTAAAGAAGAAAACTATCAATTTAAGGCTGGTTAAACATGCAAAATACGGTCATAACGCTAGTTTTATATTACAACTATTTTAAGTGACAGCATTATACTAAAAAGTCCACATATTCCGAAGTATTTTAAATTCATTATGCGCCGTATAATTTGTTTACATAGTTTTATTTTTTGAGCTTGTATTTTTTAAAGTAATTCATTAATTTCTTCCGTTTCTTTCTAATTCATAGACCACGTATTTCACAATGGGTTTATATTTTTAAGTAATATTGTGTAACATGATTTATGACTAGGTTTTATACATACAATCAGTTAACAATACGAGTATCTTAGACTCTTTAGTTCCGTAAGATGTTTTATTAATGAAATTATGAGTAACCAACAATACCTACCTAAATTCTCCGCCAATGACTCACTTTCAATTCCTAAGCTTCCTCCAGTGAAGACCCACGTTACCTCTCAAAGTTATGACTTGCTAACAGACACGATTCTCAAAACAGAGCCAAACCCACCATAAGTAAAATCAGACCTACCGTGTCATCCACAAATCAGAGATATTTCACTTTAACGCACAACGAACTAGTTGTAAGATTGTTTACTAAAACACTTATCACGTTTCACAGATCCTAGCACTTTCACTCGATGAAAAGCAGTTCTGTGTCGTTTTGGTTTACCAAACCGTTAAAACTGCCTCTGCACACGGCGCTCGCGTCACACTGGCTGCAAGCCTCTTCCCCACTACAACCAACCCGGTTTATAATAAACTATGGTTTGAACTGTATTATTTGGTAGCTAAAGTTGAATTCAGGTTGTATCGGAAGTTAATGAATGCGAAGTGTCACTGTTAGCTTTACTCTCAATTGTAAATTGATTGTCGGTAAGTACAAGTCATAGTTATATATTGTAGAACTTATTGAAATCAATGTTTTATTTTGAAATTGTTCAGCGTTTTTGTTCAGTATCAAATCATTAGACCATGTCGAAGTGTTTTAGCGAGACAACCAACATACCTAACAGTGAAACTCAGGTTTTAGTAACTTGGAAGTTCTGCTCCATCATACAAAACAACCGTGACAGTGGAAATTCAATTAAAACTTGGAATTAATATAATTTAATGAATATTGTTGTTATTGGTGGTGGTATGGAGCTGTTGTCAGAGTGTTCTTACAGGACAATATTTCATATTTTTGAGTGATGGGTACTTACGAGTATTATTGTTTGGGTTTATAGAACGCGAAATTTAAAGATACCTTTTTTATTTACGCGAATATTTTACTTATACATTATAGTTTACCATACTAAAGGATTCCGTTTAGATTTTTTCGCCTAGCTGATGGATTGGTTAAACGATTAAAAAACTTCACTCTATTCCAACAATTTAAAATAACATCTAACAATATACCTACGAATGTTTCGCCTCTGCAACATGAGATGTTATTTTCTAATTTATATTTAGGTTCAGATGCTGTCGTGTAATATAGTTATATTTACCTATCTTTGTCTTTCATAAGTTAATCATAGCCCAAGGCAGAACAGAGGCTGTATTGTTAGGGTAAACTAGTGGTCTTTTGTTTGTTTTGTTGGATAAGCACAAACAGTTATTCCCATTTATTTCCAAAACGGTTTACCCTTAGGCGACGACGTCCGCACAGACCTAGCTACATTGTTTAGCGACTAGAGCCTAGTAGCTTGTGTAGACGTAACCGACATAAACAGACATGTTTGTTTACTTCGATACACGCTGAAGCGACTAAAGTTAGACCAAAATAAGTCTTCAATTATTTATACGTCATAACTTCATAGAAGTTTGACGTAAAAAAGTAACACTTGCATTGCGTGTCCTATCAAAATCGTTGAAAACTTGTCTTGGTTCAACAATAGAATGTTCGTTTTACTAAGCTACTTACTAGGTGACTCGCCAGGCTCTAGACGCTAAGCAAGCCGCCTGTCTGTGCGGACGTAGCCTTATAGTTGAGATGATTCTTCTAGATAGGTGTTAGAGTTTTAGTCGCTACTAAGCGTCACAGATTTTCACTGAGTGATGAACACTGAGATGATTTTAATTGTATTACCAGGTTGATTGAAGATGCACGGACACTGCACTGTTAATTGCTCTACTCCGCTTCAGCGTGTGATGTTGACACGCTACATCATTGTTCTAGCTTCATTACCTACATTTGAATAGTTTAACAGAACGTATTAAGTACTAGAGAAAAGGTAGTTCATATAATTTTTACCGGACTATACAAAATCACGGATTGATATTGATACTGAATAGTACAATTTCTTTTTGCTAATCAAAAGTGATCCTTAGTTATCACCGAGTAAGTCAGGTGAACATAGGAAACTAGAGAAAACGGTCCAAAAGGGAGAATTAAACCAGAAGACTGCGATTCACTCGCACTGGTTACAGTTGGAATTACTGTGGGTATTAAGTCACTTTTTTTTTCCTAAGTACTCATTCCGGTTTCTAAACAGATTCGTGTACTAAATCCAAAATTAAGGGTTAAGCGTGAGTGTGGGTGTCAGTATCATGTTCCACCGTAGCGTTAAATCTTTCTGAACCAATTTAGTTGAATGAAAGTGTATCCTAATACTGTTGTAATCCTTTAATTTGAAAAGCCAGGTTCCTTTATAAAGAAAAATGTAAATGCCAAGTCTCTAGAAATAGTAGTGCAATGTAGGCTTTTGAAAAGCGGGAAAATGAGCGGGGAGGTCCTTTTCTTTAGAGCGACGTTCTTGAAAGTTGCTTTCAACTACAACTTTCTACAGAGTAACTCTTATCACGGTGCGTAGCCAACGTGCCAATCGTTAACGCTCCCTAGCGAACGAAACACAACTGTCATTGTCACTGTCGCACTAATATGGAAGAGTGATAGATGACTACGCTATGCTACGGAGCGTTAACGATTGGCACGTTGGCTAAGCACCCAGGCTTAAACGTCTCTTCTTCAATCAATGTTCATAATGAATGTCGGAAAATTTATACATACTTATCGAAAAAAGTAATTAAGTATACATTTTCATATTAAGTTTGCAGAGAACATTCAGAATTGGAATTTGAAAATTAATAACTGCACTTAATGCTTAATAGCGCCCTCTATTACCTAACACATAAGTGCAACTAAGCAATTTGTGCAAGGACACTATCAGAAGCCAATATCTCACACTCCGTTTTAGCCGGATGCTTCGACTAGTTCGACGCAATCGACGGTCGACATACCGTAGTAGTACCACAGACATATAAATCCAAAACGATCATGCTCTCAGTGTCTGCTTCGGTTTATTCAGTCAAAATTAGGTAGTGTCAGAATTTCACTTTTATTTATTTTATTGATTTGTCTTACTAACTCTGTATATTTTTGTTAATATTCATTTTTTGCATGAATTCACATGAAACAATTCACAGAAGTTTGATGAGAAACTTAATAAATATTCTAAAAATCGCTGGGTAATTAATCTCTAAAACTTACCATTTAAGGTAATTACTATATGTGGTAAGATTCAATCAGTTTTTCAATGTTTTATTGTATGTTGTCCATTATAAAATATGCAAACGCAACGTCAAGCCGCGGTAAGATGCAAATTCTATTAAGATATTAAATATATATACAGATATATATTTACCGTTTACAGAAACGGACGTAACAAATATACTGTATAGATTTTCGGTTTGGCTGACTATCGCACTATTAATATTTGGAAATACTGTGGAACTTAGATACTTTGCATGTGATGTTGAGTTCCTGATAAAAAGTAAGGTATTACCTATTTTACTAGAACTCACGACAGGAACACTTTAGGGACACTACATATGTTGACGGGTGGACTGTATATATGTTTGTGAAGGTATACTACCGTTAGAACGACAAATCCTCTAGTTTCAGTATTTCGGTTGATTAAGTAAGGTACCTATTTTACTAGAGCTTTCGACAGGAATAATTTAGGGACCCTATGTTGTCGGGTAGACTGTATGTATTTTTGTCACCGTTAGAACGACAAATCCTCTAGTTTCAGTAGTTCGGTTGATTAAGTAAGGCACCTATAAAGTAAGGTACCTATTTTACTAGAGCTCACGAGAGGAACACTTTAGGGACACTATGTTGACGGGTGGACTGTATATATGTTTGTGAAGGTATACCACCGTTCGAACGACAAATCCTCTAGTTTTAGTAGTTCGGTTGATCAGTCCGGGCCCCGGACTCCGAGGCCGAACTACTGGCATGCTTTTGTTACTTTGGTTATGGCCCCAAACCGGACTATTGGGAAGTGTTATGTAGTTCGGTTGGGTCATACTGCAGCCAGCCTAAACTCCATCAAATTTTTCATACATTTAGTATGGTTTGATGGAGTGTAGACGCAATGTGCAAATAGCTTTCATTATAAAATATCTGGCCAAGTCCGAATCGGATTCACACGCGAAGGGTTTCGTACTGTAAATAAATCAGTATTATATGAAAAAATAAACTGGATTTAGAGACAAACTTAATTTCGCCATTAAAAAATTGTTGTTCCCTAAACCATACATTTACATAGGTTGTGGAAAGTTTATTAATGATTAAATTACAGAATGGGGACTTAATTGCGTATTAATACGCCGCGTACGCATATTTAAATTACAAAGCCGTCCTCGAAATGTCGGAGGTAGATTTAAAACTTAATACGCGATTAAGTCACGTTCTACAATTTAACAATGTGTAAAATTCGTGAAAGTTTAAATCAGTTTATAAATTGCAATTGAGTTTGTAATAACAATGTTTTTTTAATATTGTGATTATTATAACAAATAGACGAAAATAAAACATAGTACAATCACAAATCATTTGATAAGGCTATAAGCGCCTCGATGCCGTACGGCATCGGGAACTATTTTCGTGGTGCAAAACCTGAAATCAAAATTAAATAGTCTATGTGTGTAATCGACCTAATCCTGATATCATTGCATTGATTTTTTTTTTAGGAAATTTTCCCGTTTACAATGAACACCTATAATTTGTATTTTTAATCTTTTTTTTGGGTACATATGTGACTAAATTGATGGTACCTACCCTTGAGTATCTAATTAATCACAAATCTCGTTCTTATTGTAACTTAAGAGAACGAAACACTAAGCACAGAAACAGCGATGCCATTTATATTAAACTTAATGGCAATATATATACGTGAAGCATATGCTTATTTAGGCATGAATTTGTTAATAAAAACAGTGATCGTATTTAAAAGCACCTTTATACATCTACGTATGTTAAACAAATAAATTCTCGAAATATATTTCGAAGTACCACCTAATATATATGTATATACCTATGTTAAAAAAATAAATTCTGATTCAGATTCTATTTAATGTACCTAATATTGACGTGTAATTAATAAATAAACGGCCAATTGAAAAATGTAGAAACGCTAATATTTTCGTATTTCTATTCGACGGATGGAGGTCAAATCGATAAAATGTTATGTTTATTCATTAATGTAATTTACGAGATAATTTAATCTATAAATTCAGATTCTGATTTCCCCGAAACATTATTTGTAAAATCTGCAATAACTTTTTGCCCAACGAAGCGCGCGAAAATATGTCACACGCTCTAAAACTCTACAAACTTGATTGTGTGAGATATTGCAGCAAGAGTGACATTATTGCAAGTGACTTTTCTGTATTCGCTTTGAGACTTCGAATATAAGGTTTTGCATGAATTGCACAGAGCGAGGCACTCGCGCTTTTATGTACAAATTTGAACATTGGTGGAGTGTAGCGTATCTAGAAGCGTGATTTGTAACAAATAAAATATTTTTTATTTTTCATGCTCTGGAAGTAGGTCGTGTTGTTGTTCTAAAATATGTGCAGAAAATAATACGTTTCTGCTCTAGAGCACTGTACTTTCTAAGTACTACCTACCTACTACCTACCTAAACTACCTCGACAGAAATGGTTGTCTTTCATCCCTTGGTTAACAATCTACTATTTCACCACAGCAACTCGTAAAAGATCTCTTTATTATTTTTAAGATTGGTGAAAAAGTTGCATTTTATCCACAAGAGTGGATAAAATGCAACTGCTGCATGCCGCTGCTGCATGGTGGCATGCTGGTAGTAGTTAGATGTAAATTTTGTTGTTTCGTCCAAGTTTCCTCATGTTGGCTGGGGAAATTGACTTGTGAGTGATGATTTTGAATAATAATGATTTAAAAACGTTCATTTTGATTTGATTTGCAAAGTTTTACAGTTAGTATTTTCCTCGCGTTGATATGATGTAAAATGGACCCGGACCCCTTTTTGGCCCTGGGTACGTCCTTAAGACCTCTCTTACCTCTATGGGCATTGAAAATGTCATCTCGCTTTGTGTGGTAGGGCACAGCACAACGTATGTCATTCCAGATCTAGAGCAGAACCCAACTGGGGAAGTATCTTACAGAAAATCGCAGCCAAATAACACTAGACCCTACTCTTAGTGTTGTGTTCCTGCCGGTGAGTAAGGTTGCCAGAGCTCAACGAGGGTGTGGAGAGTTAGGGTCGGCAACGCGCTTGTAACTCCTCTGGAGTTTCAGGCGTACATAGGCTATGGAGACTGCTTACCATCAGGCGGGCCGTATGCTTGTTTGCTACCGACGTAGTATTAAAAAAATGTGTTAGTGACAAAATTTGTTTAACCCCATTGTCTTGAAACCCTGGCAACGCTTAAAATTACAATTTTTTGAACACAAAGAGCCTTCACGAGCTGGTGTGATTAAAAATGGTTTACCTTTAACAAATAAATGGATTTTCAACCTTTAAAAAAAATTGAGAATGCCCTTCGATTACGTGTAAAAATGTGAATTTTGATAACTTGTTAAACACACTAATTTGCGAAATAACTAACGCAAAATATAAGTTTCCTTAATTGAGATTCAGATTGTTTAGATAACGTATTTTAACATTTTCTTATAGGTTCTCATATTTATATAACAATTATACTTATTTTCAATAAAAGGCAAATTATCAAACAACAATATGTGGAATAAATGACATAGTAGGAAACTACATCTAAAAACATGACTAAACTAGAATGAAATCAAAGAATACGCCGCAAAAACGACGCTGTAAAAATGGTAGTCGTAAAATATCTATTAGCACTGATAATACAACAACAATAACTCAGTATTTGTCGTTGTTGTTTTATTTTTCGTCAGCGTTAGCGTAATTTTTTTTAGGGTTCCGTGCCCAAAGGGTACAACGGGACCCTATTACCAAGAATCCGCTGTCCGTCCGTCTATCTGTCACCAGGCTGTATCTCATGAACCGAGTTAAAATAAATAGTTAGACAGTTGAAATTTCACATTTGTCCAGTTTTTTATATGCTAAATTTTTCGGCGTGTGACATGACTGCTGTTATCATTAACCCCATCGGAGCCTTGCGCCATTGAATAGCAATATCTTAGCAATATTTTATATATTATTTGCAATAGGTACCTATTCTTCTTTACTGTTACCAATATTTGTTTTGTTACGAGCACATTACTCTTGAATTGAAATAAGATGAAAACAAACCGAATATAAAGGATTTATAATATTGCTCATTCTATTTTTACCGAAAAATAAATCGAATGCGAGCAGCCTACGCTTCCTTGGGGATTTATGTAGGTAACTATTATTTTTGTTCACAGACAAGTTATTTATCTTGATTGATGGTTCAATAATGGGGATAGGAATTTGGTCTGTGTATCAACCTAAACATTTTCGTAGGTTGACCTATAATTGCAATACAATAGGAAAATTGTTACTGGACCATGTCAAAGTGTAACACAAAACTGAACGCACGAACTGCGATATAATATAGGTATGTACTCATATGTTCAATTTCTTCCTGGTTGTGTCTCTTTCATCTCATCCATAGGTATGTCATATTCATATGAATTATAAAAGAGAAAGTAAATAATTCTGTATAGATAGACCTAGCGGTACACCCCGAAATTCAGTAAAAGTATGAAAATCGGTACGATTGATCTGTAGGATGTATATAAGTATGATTTATTGTTTTCTACTTCTTAAAATAAAAAGAAAGACCCAACTTGCCCATCGCAAACTTAACGGAAATTAAATTGGATAAATTCATAAACAAAACTAGCAAACTTTGGTATTGGTTGGTTTGTTCTCGGAAAGCCGTTGGGATACAAAATAAAACAAGTTAGTTACTATTCAACTTTTTAATTATTTAATCTTGCCCTAGATACAGTTTTCTCCTTGAGCCTCGTGCAAATATTTATCTAGTTTAGTCGCACTAATTGGCATCTGATTAGCTCTAAGTCTAATTTGGGGGCAATCAAATATAATCCCCAATTCAACCTGATTTAATTACCTAAATAAAATAATATTTTAGAACATTATTACACAGTAAGCTCAATAAGGCTTGCGTTGTGGGTACTTAGACAACGATATATACACCGTGTTTTTTTTATTTCCGTTAATTTCAAGGGTGCATCCCTGAGCTTAAATTAGGTAACTTTCTCAAAGAAAGATGTAATGCCTGCGTTAAAACAACGCTATATGCAACATTTAATTCCTTCTTATAAAAAAGAATATTAAAAAAAATTAAAAATAAAGTTTTTTTTTAAATTAACTATGCCATTTAGTTTCCCTTAACGTTCTTACCGATACCCCGAAGTTAAAGGAATTCAATAAAAACACGGTGTATAATATATAAATATATATACATACTTAAATACATAGAAAACACCCATGACTCAGGAACAAATATCCGTGCTCAACACACACATAAATGCCCTTACCTCAATGAACTGGAATCTAATCCATAATAATTTAACAAGAAAACAAAGTTCTGTCATTTCAGGACAATCATTCAAATGTACCTTCTATGATCTGAGTTCAGTTCTATATAGCATTAAGGCCCCGTAGGTTTGTGTTCTTTCCTCATTCTCACTGAGCGTAAGCGTTAGCGAGATGGATGTGCGTGCTCGGAACCATGTTTTTAAATTTTAATTTGTTGTAAGTTTTAAGAAAAAAAAGAAAAAGCGCTGGTGGCCTAGCGATAAGAGCGTGTGACATTCAATCCGGAAGTCGCGGGTTCAAACCCGGGCTCGTACCTATGAATTTTTAAGAACTGATGTACGAAATATCATTCATGTTTACCAGTCTCTTTTCGGTGAAGGAAAACATCGTGAGGTAACCGGACTAATCCCAATTTGACCTCTGGGTTGGAAGGTCAGATGACAGTCGCTTTCGTAAAAACTAGTGCCTACGCCAATTATGGAGGTTAGTTGACAAGCGGACCCCAGGCTCCCATGAGCCGTGGCAAAAATGCCGGGACAATGAGAGTAAGAAGAAGTAAGTTTTAAGAAAAAATGTAATCGAAGAGTTCCCTCTAAAATAAAATTAAACAGTTTTAAAAGCAATTTTTATATTTTTAGCTATTGTGCATAAATGGTTACAAAAAGTGCGTTTTAGATCTATGGTAGTGATTTTTTTTCTTCAAGCGAAAGTCAAAAAATCCGGATTCGAATCCATGAAGTTACTATAGAAAATGCTCAAGATTGCAAATACATCCTCGCTATCGAAGTGAAAAGCAGAGTCTATAACCCAGGCATAATTTGACATGGCTGTTCGTAGGGCGAGTGCTATAGTTATTGGCCCCTCCATAGTAATTGGCCACTTCTAACAATAAGACTTCTATTGCCGTGTTTCTTTCTGACTTACTATGGAGTGGCCAATTACATATGGAGGAGCCAATAACTACCTAAAGCAGTCCACCCTATTGCATTTCAACGTAAATAAGGAAAGCGAATTACCTACATGAAATGTTCTGTATTCGAACGTCATGAACCAAATTCTTTTGCAACGTAGTACTAAAGCATACCTACATATACTTGCCAAGATCCTTTTGCTACGTGACATGAATTGGTTGCCAAGTAAATGTTTTGTGGTTGAAGAGGAAGTCACTATAAATAATGTAGTGTCTAAGCTTCTTTGAGACGATGAAATTGCTTTATTACCTCCAAATATAAAAGTTTATCGTGAATGGCTTCATTAAAAATAATGGGTAAGTACGTAAATTATTATTTCACCCCTCTTTTTCGACGCGGGTTAATGAAAGATGTAAGACGAAACCGGATAAGAGTCGATTTTATTGAAGATAAAATTTATTACACGTATTTAAATGACCTATTTAATTTTACGGTCTTGTACTTCGGGTCATCCACGATGTCGCCCAGATTTGTCAAATGTAACCTTTAAGTATATGAATACGAGTCAAGGACGCGTCGCGAATGACATGCTCTATAAAGGTGCGACCTCACCGCAGCTTAAAAAACGGTCACGATACGGAATCGCAGTGACGCTTCGTATGCGTACCGTTTTTGACGCATGCTCCCCACACCGCTGCTTAAAAAAACGGTGACGGTACGGAATCGCAGTGACGTGCTTCACGCGAATCTTTTTTGTTTACAAAACAGTTGCGTCTTTTACGTCACCGGTGTGGTGTCTGCCATAAGATCTCCGTGTAATATTTTTTGACGTCCGATTTGAATTACAAGTTACATGCGTCTGCATCGGCGGCCGCCCGGAGTCGACGCTTAATTGCGGGGTCTATTGAAAGTTGTCTATGATTCTAAGTGTTCATTTAATTGATAACAATTAATACAATAATAATAATGGCTTTCGTTGCTCAATCGGACCAGTCCAGCTACTCTCTTTTGAGCCTTCTAGGCTCTTCTAGCTCCATAACCCCGTTATCGAGCCTGCTCATAATTTAAAGAATAAAATTTAATGCCCTCAAATACACGGTTAGGTACCTAATTTCATTGAAATCAGGATAAATTTACTTAAGTTATTGAGTAACAAACTATGCTCTGATAGTTCAGTAAAAAAAATTGAAATGCCGAGACGTGCCCCTAGCCCGACGTGTGTTCCGAGTTGAATGTAAGAACTTCGCTTCGCTTCCCTGAGTTTCGCTCGCTCGTTCGACTACAATGATTATCACAATAATAGTCGTACCTCGTACCGCTACGTATATTGTACTCAATTATAATTTTATAAAAATTTACGAATATTACACAACATTTTACGTAATGCCCTAAACGATTATATTGTAATGCCTGTTCAGTATGCAGACGGTGACGACAAATGACGTCTGGCGCTAATAGTAGCAGAATAATAATCCACTGATGAAGCTATCCCTTATGCTCACTGCAGACGCAATTCATAGCCGGATAGGTAAAAACTTAGCTGTAGCCATAGCCCTTCTACTTCATAGTAGTAAAACCATCGAATAGACTTTTCATATTTGAAATAAGTAACGCGAGGTAAGTTTTGGTGAATTATTACAATTTATTTAGGTTAGAAATTTGATGAATCCTGTGTCAATGTAATTTATTTATGTACATATGTCTATACGTACGAGTAAGGCGTGTAAACAAGAAGGAAGGTGGTAAGATTGATCGCTTTGTTGAAGGGACATGGCTAGTACCTATCCCTGGTAAAGCAGGGATAAAAATATACTGTGTCTGACGTGGCTTTTAAGACACGTCAGACACAATAAATTTTTAGACTTTTCCTTTAATTTGACATTTTAAAGCTTCGCTTAAAATTTAACAAAGGGCGGACCCTTTGCTAATCAATCAAAACCGCTAAAGGAATCAATGTCTAAAATAGTTTTCCCTAGAATTCTAGAAAAACTTTAAATCTAAGTATGGTCTAGTAAATAGTATTAATCGCATGGACGCAATGTCAGACAACTCGCTTTTAAAGGTATAAGTACCTGTTAGTATTATTGTAATAGGTTCAAACATATTTTAGGTAGAGGTCACTTCTGTGGATAATACAATAATAGTTAACGACTCGGTACCATGAGTTAAGCATACTATGAAATGTATATGACCCAATAAGATCGAATTGCAGAATCATTGTTCGTAGTGCGGGACCTGTAATAATTAGTCTTAGTTAATTGATGCTGTTGTGTTACGACTATTATATAGTTTCTATATATTTTACATCCTTGAAATAGTATGAGCGTATGCTAATAATTTATATGTGTATGTATTTATTGTACCTACTGAAGGTACAATAAATACAATTTATATGGTTAACTTTCGTAATACAATTAAATGAAATAACTTAAATCTAAATACAGGTTCTCAGGTGCACTTATATACATATATTTTGTATGTTATTCACCCATAGACTAAAAAGGAGTATTTTACAATGAAAATTATTTATTATTCTCATAGATATATTGCTGCATTTTTATTTAAAATTAAATTTTTATTTAAAAACAATGAAATCTATGACCTTTTTATACATCTCTTCGGCTCAGTTTTTTATTTATTAGATTTTTAAATTTAATATTATAGCCAGGATAATTAATGCTACTTATTTTACTTGATTGGTACATTTTAATTTAAAAAATACACTCCTAGCGTTGTCCCAAACATTTTCCACGGCTCACTTACGAAGTAGGTATCGGGCCCACTCAGCAACCAAATCTGAAGAATTGGTAATATCTACCACTGACATAAATGTACTAGACAGGCTAAAGAGAACAAATTGTGTCCGCCAGTTTCGGCGTTTGACGTCTGTCACTAAGCTTAAGAATAGCGTAGCTATAGTTATCCAGAGGCGAAACTTTTATGACAACTGTTCATTTTCTGCCTACAGTATACGCACTGTAAAGAATCTAGATAAAATGTATTTATTGCGTAATAAGTGTGTTGAAATTGTTTTACATAAGTGTTACATAGTTAATATTGTAAAATAATCATAAAACTCTTTCTATTTGTCTCTCGTACTCGTAGCAATTTTGATCAAATCGCGCTTATAGCATAATATACTTTAAATATAAGAAAAACATTTCTAAAAGTTACGAGATAAAAAGTAATTTATTGACAATAACAATATACATAATGGATATATACAGATGATTACTATAACTAGCTTATATCTAAAATAGGCCCTTGAGGCATTGTACCAAGGATGCTCGCGGCATTTCCTCGTTGTATCGCAATACTGATACGTTGTGCCAGGAAGCCGCCAGCTCTTCGGTCACCAGTTACGTCAACCAGACGTTTCGTGATTTCTCCAAAAAACTTGTGCGCGCTGGGACCCCATGGACCTAGAGTTTCAACGCCAAAAGGTACAAAATTGTACTCTCTACCGAGTAATAAAAGTAAAATAATATATTATTATCATTATTGTGTATATATTCTGCAAACAATAAGGTAGGTATCATTAGTACCTACGTGTTACATTTGCGAAATGTAATCTGTGCGCCAAAGAAGATGGCGTACCACCGCGAGTGTTTAAAGTGACGTTTCACAATAATCTAAATTTGTTTAAAACAAGAGCTTTTTTCGCAGTGGATTGTTATTATATTGCTTTTGTTATGTTTCTTGATATTATTAGAATACATTTTCATAAGCACAAAGGCATTTTGATTTTGATTTTATTTTTTTATATTTTCGTTACATGCGTTGTTCTAAAAATATTTTATGAAAATGAAAATATGTACATAATAAATGCCATAAATAACGGAAACTTTATTTATTAGAACGAGAAAATTCAATAATCTGAGAATGAGGGCATTTTAAAATCAAAACACGTATTTTGCTAGATTTACAAAGTTTTCAAGTATTATTTTGTTGATTTATTTTCTTTGTACTGTCATATGCACTTGGTGTTATTGGTTTCCAACTGCGCTACTTGCATTCCAGCTTGTAGGTATGTAAAGCACCAAATGAAAACGAACCATTATGTCCATTCCCAACCCTAAGAGATATGTTTATACTTATAGTAAAGTATTTCTTGACTACTGTTAGGGCCTGTTTCACAATGTCAAAGTAAAATATTGGATAGCTAATCAACAAATAAATGAACTGCCAGATAAAATTTAGCAATTTATCTACCCGTTTTTTTTTTTTTTGTATAGAGGAGGCAAACGAGCAGACGGATCACCTGATGGTGAGCGATTACCGCCGCCCATGGACACCTGCAACACTAGAGGGGTAGTAAGTGCGTTGCCAGCCTTTAAGATGGGAGTACGCTCTTTTCTTGAAGGTTTGAAGGTCGTATCGGTTCGGAAATACCGAAGGCGACAGTTCATTCCACAGTTTAGCTGTGCGAGGTAGAAAGTTCCTGGAGAAACGCACAGTTGAGGACTGCCAACCATCTAAGTGGTGAAGATGGAAATGTTGTCGCGTAGGGCGTTGGCGAAAAGAAGCGGCAGGGATAAGCCAGTTAAGCTTATTTGAAGATTGTGAAACGCCAACGATGACTTTATTCGTTAGAGGCAAGTAGCTTATTCAGGCCTTTACTTCGACATTGTGAAACAGACCCTAAGTATATAAGTAAGTACTACCTACGATTATAATGTACTTTTCTTCATTCGCACCGTTAATTTTGAGGATCATAAGATACCTGAAAACCAGAAATATCATTGGATTGTGTAGGTACATAAATATTTCAATTTTGTACATATATAATTATACCAGTTTGCTTTTTGGGAGCAAAACATGCATATCATAGGTATTATTTTACGTGTATGAGCCTTAGAATTTAATAAATATCTACACTAAGCCCCACGCCACGGTGTGCTCATTGAGGTTTGTGTTGTGGGTCCTTACTTGTGAACGTCCGTATAATATACAAATACAAATGTATAGAATACAGCTTTAAGAGTACAGCGGACGACCGCTTCTCCATACAAACAGTCCCCATTTTACTCTAATTAATACTCGAAATCAATTAAAAACAGTTTATAACACAATAATCGATGTGTTAACCTTTGTCTTTAAAAATCGGTTGATCGGATGCACAGTAAAAGCAGCATAATGATCCAAAACATCCGAGCCGCATTGCACCAAGGTATGCGGTTTTGCTATTTCCCGACTACAATTTTGAAATGATCTATGGACTTATGAATTATTTCTAGGCGGGCATTTCAACTTTCTACGACAGATTTCCGCTCCCTTTAAACATTTTAGAAATTGAAATTCTTGGCGCTTAGAGATATTTTGTGGTAAAGTTCGGGATATTTCTCGCCTTGAGTTCCATACGGTCGGATGTAAAAAAAAGTCAACTTTCAGGAGAGCCATAACAAAATTGGCACTTTTGTTTGATATTATTTCAAAACTGGGCTAGAAAGACCATTCTTTTTTTTTTATTGAGAAAGACCTTTTTACCTTCTATTCAGGATACATAAGTAAGGCAGTGTCTTACCTGAGCGAATAACTCGCGAACGCGAAGCGGCGCGGGTGAATTCAATCCTTTGATACCTATGGAAGTGTCCTACGTGGGCGATCTCCGAATGCCGTTGGGCCGCCGCGCCGCGCCGCGTCGCATTCGCGAGTCATCGCCCACGTAAGCCGCGCTGTAAGTAAACATGGTGTAGTAGTAGTCCTTTTAACATCCGACTTACTTACAAGACTTCACTTACTCTTCTTTTTTTACTTATAAGATCCGACTTTTTGATTTTGATTTTTGATTTGAGGCATAAAGTCGTATTTTGACTTACTTACATTGAACACTTTGATATATTTTAGGTATTAAGGCTGGAATTTAGATCCAAAACGTAGTATTGTAACTAAAATTATAGGCAAAGTGTCGTATCTACTGATACACATCTCACAAAAGCGTCGCCAGGAGAGGCACAATAATGATCCACAGAATGATGGTCCAAGTAATCTTAATTGCGAAGGCCTAAGGACGAGCACCGCGTAGAGCCGAAGGTTAAAAGCGTCCGAAAGAGACGCGCCTTTAGGTTCAACCTTGGGTTGGACTGAAGAAAAAAATGCGACTATGTCTGGCACACAGCCGCAACGTTACTTGAATAGATTGTACCATTGATTATATATATAGTTCAGTTCACTACATTCATACAGTTCTGTTCTCGGCCTTCGCTATTTAAATACTTGGCGAATTTGCGGGAAGCGCCCGTCGGACGCTCCGAGCTTTCAGCCCTTAGCGGAGCTCGGCCTTCGGCCTTCGTATTTGGGCGCTTGTACTAATTGTTCTGTATTTGATCTTGCTATCCGAGCCACTTTGTATCCGTTAGATACATTAATTTTCGCACTCAATGGCCTCAAGCTAGGGCAAATAATCGTAAAACATCTGTGAAAAATCCCACATCATAATAATTAATTAAGGTAAGTAATATCTATGAAAAAAACATCAGTTTTTTCTAAATACGTCCATGGACGTGATGGACGTGATTAGATTACTGAGTGCATGAAAGGGTTATTTTACGCCACTCTGTCAGCGGTACATTCAATTCCAAAGTAATGTCTTATTTTCTAAACACTGATATAAAAACTGTGTTCCGATATATTTTATCTGTACCATTCGGGTTTTTCAAGAGTTTCACGTACAAGAAAACATCAATGTAAAAAATTGTGGCAGTCCTACTCGCATTTGGGCGGTATTTTACTTTAGTTTCCCGTAAAATATGCTTTAAAATCGTATCTATCTGCGCCTATCCAAAAATGTAATGGCTATATTGAGTGGTATACTAGTATAGACTTATACAAGTACACAAGGCATTGTTGTGTTAAAATAAAATCACGAACAAAGACAAGTTCCTATTTACATAAATATAAGCTACGAGGAACGAGCTTTAGCATTGCTCAGAGCTTAATCTCGTACGCCCACTAAGAGCATTTACGAATGTTTAATTTAATTTTTAATTACGTTCGCTGCCGCTCATTTATTAAACATAGTGCTTTTGACGACATTTAACAAAAAGCAAACGTAGTAATGTTCCTACTGAAAACTCTTTTTTGCTTCCTAATAAAAACATCATTACTTAAAACTGCAGTAAAAGGCTGGGTGTGGAGAGATAAATTTCCCGTTTCTTATACACTTATTTCACCATCATTACTCACTTAGGAACCGGATGTGGAGGATGAAGGAGCCCATTGGTTTAACTAATGCTCAGTGTATATGTTGTATTAACAAGACTGTTTTAAGGACTGTATAGGGATACGATGGCAAACATGTGTGTAGAGCAGTGTTTTTGCCCCGACATTTTGCCACGGCTCATAGGAGCCTGGGGTCCGCTTGGCAACTAAACCCAAGAATTGGCGTAGGCACTGGTTTTTACAAAAGCGACTGCCATCTGACCTTCCAACCTAGAGGGTAAACTAGGCCTTATTATGATTAGTCCGGTTTCCTCACGATGTTTTCCTTCACCGAAAAGCGACAAAAGTTTCGAAAAACTCATTGGTACGAGCCGGGCTTTGATTGAACCCGCGACCTCTAGATTAGAAGTCGCACGCTCTTACCGGTAGGCCACCAGCGCTTCATTCGATTTTGCGAAGTCATGTTAAACGATTGGACCCTCAATGAAGTCTTAACATATAATATAAAATATGTATATCTCAAATAAATCTATGTAATTTCTAGATTATGATAGTCTTTTTAAGTATTTCTGGATTAGGATAACCGCATCACAAAATATCGTTATATTTCACAATTTCTCAATAATACCGTTGGATTATTGAGAAATTATGAAATAAGAACATTAATCTGACGAGATACTAGATATTAGAAATCTGTAAACAGCTAAAATACCCTGATATTTATACATTCAGTTATTCAGTTATTATTATAATCGCTTGTCACGCAAACACACCGATATGTACCAAAATATTTTGATAGGTTATATATAACTTAAAGTTTTATTTATTTCTTAATAATAAATATTCATAATACACTTTGAAACTAAAACTAATCTAAACCTATCTTAACCTATGGGGTCTAAATTTATGTACTTACAGATATCTCCTATCCCGCTGCCATTTGGTAATGTGCCCATAAGACTGGCCGCGTTTTATCGCTGGATTGCAATTCCAATGCGCTGAGCCAGGAACGAGCAAGCCCTGTAGTCACCAGTGGAACGGAACAGAAGATATTTTAATTATTAAAAAAGCCTAAAGGACCCAGTCCAACGAGATGATGTGACTAAATCTCCGGCCAGATGGACATCACACTAAATGCTTTCCACAAAGCAACCAACAGGGAGAAGTGGAGAGCTGCCATTAGGAAAATTAGTAAGCGGAGTAATCCTTAGCACTGAGGGACCGACTTGGAAGAATCCGTGCAAGAATAAATAATACACCAGATTGATGAAATCATATATTACGTATTTATCATTTTATAATTAGGGTACAATATGAAAAATTGTCATTAATGATTCAGGTGGCTGCGGGCAGCACAAGATTGAACGTTGTTGGGTTGTCCAGGTCCTTCTGAAAGGCTTTTGTCCAGCATTAAGAGGATAGTGGACGACCGCTTCTCCATACAAACCTAGTCCCCATTTTCCTCTCTGGAGATGGACATACTGGAAAATATTTGTATAAAATTAGATGTTTATTAACGACAAATATGCCCCTTCTTTTGTTTTTATTATCTATTTTATGATTATTATAAGAGTTAGGAGCTTTTCGAATTTTGTATGGAATATGTTTCTGTGATCTCGAACCTTTCGACAGTAATAGAAAATTTTCAATGATCTAATGCATAAATATACACTAACGCATTCACTGCCAACGTTTTCGTATCGCTACGCTCATAGCCAATCCCAGTGTTTTCCCGCTTTGTAGAGGAAAGCGACTACGAACAGAGAACCCGCCGAGTGGGTTTCCGGCACTCAATGTGTTAATAAACTTTAGTATAAAAACTATTTATTGACAATAACAATATACATAATGGATATATACAGATGAATACTATAACTAGCTTATATCTAAAATAGGCCCTTGAGGCATTGTACCAAGGATGCTGGCGGCATTTCCTCGTTGTATCGCAATACTGATACGTTTTATATATATAATAGTATTAAATTCCACTTTAGTATTCGTGCCCTGAGTAAGCGTACACGTATGTTTATCACTTACCTACAGAATATTTCGTTGCCTCCACTTGGTAAGATAATACGTAGTTAATAAAACCCGTTTGATCTAACGTCCTAACCCTTTCAACGAAAAGTAAGGGTGTTTTTTTTTTTAAATCCGAAGTCCGAACACAAACTTACTTAGACGTAATCCCTCGTTGTCATTGTAATAAAAAAGTTAAAAGAAATAAATTGTTTCTAAACTTTACGTTAATTTCGTTTTATATATCTGTATATTATATTATTATAGCCATCCATGCCGTAAACGGCAACGGCGACCAAGGCTAATTACGAGCGTGATATGGCTTGCAAAGCCGAACTTACTTTTAAAAACTGTCGCAGGTGGGTCAGTAAGTATAGTTGATCAGAACTATGATACCTATATACACCGTGCCAATGAACCCGACAGATTTTAACCACGCATTGCTGAGGTCATAACGAGCAAAAAATTTTAAATGTGTTTTGGCCAAATTCGCCAAAAAAAACTCCTGCGTTTTCTGCACACGACACGTTATTTACTTTTACACCTTGGTGAAAAAAAAAATACAACGAATAAACAACTAAAACTAACTAACTGCTTTGGCTCAGCGATCAAAAAAGAATCTTGGCCTCCGAAACGAGAGAACGCCACCTGTCCCGATCCAGCGCGGTTTCCTGTCATGAACTGGCATTCAGCCGACGCAGGTCCGCCTCCACGACATCACACCAGCGGCACCTGGGGCGCCCGATCGGTCGACGGCCGGTTGGTCGCCTCAAGTACGCTTCCTTGACTACGCGATCCTCCCCCATTCTGAGTAGGTGACCGAGCCAGCGAAGTCTGTGGGATTTAGTTACGCCGATGATATTGGGCTCAGCCACCAACTCTTCGATCTCGGCATTTTTCCGGATCCTCCAGGAGCCGTCGTCACTTCGGACAGGTCCCAGGATCTTACAATGAATAAATAAAGTTTATTTTTTATTTACGGTAAAAAATTGCAAGTTTAAAGTTTTAAAATATAATTTAATGTCTGTCAATAGGTATGTCTAAACCAATTCACATAATGGCAGCATCACAGCTAAAAAACAGTTTTTCACTAAGTTGTAACAAAAACCAATTTTCACAAAAAAATACACCATCTCTAAAACAAGATCGATTTTTATGCCATTTTAGTCTCTAAATGCGGTCAAGAATACACCTTTAAAATCTGTCGGGTTTAATTGACCTACGGTATTTTTAGATTTGTAAATTTAATGAAACTGTGAAACGCTATTGAGCGTCCTTGGCAAGAGTCGAACAGTTTGCTCAACCTCTCCCGACGTCGTTCCGGTTAGAGACACTTTGTCACACCATTTCGACTTTGTCAACAAGCTAAAACACTGGGGGTGTTAGTTTGCGTGTATTTAAAAAGCGCTTCTCAAAGGGCCTTTCGAATTAAAGCCGAATCTAATTAAATTTGAATGCTTCGAGCTTCCAAACATTTTGTTTTGACTGCGGAGTTTTAGGCCACACTATATTAAAGATGGGTGGGCTAATTGGCCCATTTGATCAATAAGGGCAAGCTGTATGTCACCGGATAGGTTATTCTAAGTTGTAAAACTTCTACTATGGCAGGTAGTCTCAAAACATTGCGTGAAAATAAGGTATCGCCGCAAAAAGTAGTGTGAGTTGAAACTTAACTACTATTTTATTATTTATTTTTGATACTAAGTTCGTGTGTCGCAGATCATAAAGGTTTTGTAATTCGTTATTGGCGATGATTATGTGTCACGATATTTTAGCTTTTTTCGTTTTCTTATGTTTTTTTTTGTGTCAAATATTTTTGGAAACAGATTTAACAAATCTCGTCATACAAAAATGGAGTATAAAAAACACTTATTACTCATGGGCCAGTGTCCATACAAATCTGCCCATCCTCCTTTACTACTCTTCTTCCTCGCGTTGTCCCGGCATTTTGCCACGGCTCATGGGAGCCTGGGGTCCGCTTGACAACTAATCCCAAGAATCCCGTAGGCACTCGTATTTATGAAAGCTACTGCCATCTGACCTTCCAAACCAGAGGGTAAACTAGGTCTTGTTGGGATTAGTTCGGTTTCCTCACGATGTTTTCCTTAGCCGAAAAAGGACTAGTAAAATATCAAATGATATTTCGTACATAAGTTCCGAAAATCTCATTGGTACGAGCCGGGGTTTGAACTCGCGACGTCCGGATTGCAAGTCTCCATCCTCCTTTACTACAATAGTATTTATTTGCTATTCCGCTATATTTAACGTGTAGTCAATTAGTGCTAACTGGCATTCACTCCTCGCACACCCCACATTACAAGTGGCTGGTTAACAATCAAGGTAGGAATGTCAAATTGTTGTCCGAAGATGGTTAGCCTCTCTCTCTCTTACAGGGAAACTGAAACCGAAACACGCACGCACGTACACACACACACACACACACACACACACACACACACACACACACACACACACACACACACACACACACACACACACACACACGCACACACGCACACACACACGCACACACACACACACACACACACACACACACACACACACACGCACACACACACGCACGCACACACGGACACATTCGCACAAAGTAGTAATACTCAACATTATTATTCAGTAAAATTCAATATCCACTCATTTTTATAGTTATTAGTCTTTATGTGCATGTAAGTTATTTAAATTACTTTCGTTGACCACCTCATACTTTGTATTTTTTTTTATTTCTCATGTATAACACCACCTATTTGGAGTTAAAAAGAAGAGCAATCTAAGCAAGTATAAATAAGTTTTTTTAATTATTATCTCCTTTATTTATTTCTTTTCTCAGGTTAGGATTTTTACAATATGTATATAAAAGTAAAATATAAAAAAAACTTGCAAAACAATACAAAAGATTTAAACACATTATAAAAAAACCTAACCTAGGGTGCCGCCAGCAACGGGGCAGGGCCCAAGCTGCCGGTGGTCAGGGCCGCAGAGAAAGGAACCGCCGGACTATCCGCGTCGTGTCCAACATCACCGCCTTCTGTATCTGACCCTTGATCCAACCACCTAGCGAGAGTCTCTCAAGGTGTTGGTCGAGACTCTTGGCTATGAGATCGTTCGCTGAAACGACTATCGGGACAATGATCGTCGAAACAAACTCCCACATGGCGGTTATCTCATGATTATTATTATTATTACTATTTGTCGCATCATGTCATCTATCCGGTTTTGCGTCGCTTTTCGCATTTAGTTAGGTAACAGTCGGCTGCGTAAATTTATAGATTCCGGGTGCTATGTTTCATGCTGCGAATGCAGTTCGTGGTTTATTGCGTTGCGAGTTTTCTGTTGTTTGGCAAAATATTTGTCGCCAATACAACTAGTGAAGCGAGACCATTGAAGTAAATATTCGAATAAGTAGGTCCATTGGGACGTAGTGTTATTGTGGCAGCAGCAGATTTCATTTACCTTCATACGCTTAAACAGACACACATTACCTATTTAGGTACTTTTTGAAAATGTTTTTCAATTTTCGATTTCGGAATCCGATGTTACGAGTAGGTTTTTCACGTTAGATCCTTCACGTTTTTTAAGAATCTGTTCTGGAAGAACCTTCCCAATGATAAGATTTTAATTAGGTTCCAAGCATAAGTTTTTCCATAACTGTTCACATGGCTGGGATGTCTGGTTTTGGGTGGGCTTGTTTACCGGGGTTTGTTTTCACGTCCTTGCAGCAAACGCCTGCTATTTTTGTACAAGCCATTACGAGAAACCATCAGACGTCAATAGTGACTTTAGCTAAATAAATAGGGGCACCTGATAAAGCAAAACTACCATTATTATTGGTATTGAGCGTAGTTTAGCAAACTCTCAAAGTACTTCGTAAGTTGCCAGCCTAGAGTCCTATGTTAATATCACTTCGGGGCATTATAAAGTGCTCATTGGCCAGTAACTTGATAACTTCGGTCTTAGTCTAAAGTTTGCTTACTTACCTATATACCGAAACTCGGTCTGTGTGGTTAATGCTTCAAGCCGCTTGAATGATATAATGACTAGACTGCGAATGTTCAGCAAATAATTCTGTAGAAACTCATCCATAATATTTTTAAGGTTGTCTGGAAGAGATCGCTTTTTAGCGATAAGACCGCCTGTTGTCTGCCTCTACATTTAATGAATTGTTTATTTTTCTTGTATCTTTTTACTGAGGTGTGCCAAGAAAGAGTACTCTATCCTATATTTTAATTATAAAAATACCGTATAACTCTATCGTTCCATTTAAAAATAATTTTAAACGGCTTACTCTTATTAATTTAATAAATTTATTGTTTGACGTGTTCGAACCGTTTCGAGCGATAATTGAATCAAAATGTAATGGGCAACCCGTTTAAATGATTTAAAAATAACATTGTTATAAATAGGCTAGTCAACAGCTGTCCAAGGATAATTTCACTGTTTTATAAAATAAGTAGGTAACTTACTCAATACCCTACATGAGATACTCGTACATACAGGAATACTTTTTGTTGTTTAAGGTGTCGGCTTACGTGAGCGAATAACTCGCGAATGCGACGCGGCGCTGCGCGGCGCGGGTGAATTCAAACCTTTGATAGGTACTTATGGAAGTGTCCTACGTGACGTGGGCGATCTCGCTGTGCCGTTGCTTGGGCCGCCGCGTCGCATCGCGAGTTATTCGCTCACGCGAGACACTGCGTAAGTCTAGTGAACTGCTAGAATGGAATTTGCTGAATTTTCAAATGTATTCCAATAAAAATTGGTAACAACCCACATACAAACATGAACCCTGGAAAACAATATACTCCTTTTTTGGCAGTCGTGTAAAAAAAAATTGGACTTCCTTATAAGACCTAGAACTTTCTCTAGCTAACATGAGTGATTGAAAAAATGAAATATCGACAAAACTGTTGTCGATAAGCAAATCAAGTCAAACGTAAATATAGAAAAGTAAATTATAATGAGTTGTAACTCACGGATATGTTACAAAAATATAAATCATATGCCATTGTAGGTATATATATTTAACTTTAAACACTTTAAAATTAAAAACTGTTATGTATGTAGGTATAGTAGTTAAAGAAGATAGGCTACTAAAACGATGTTACTTAGTTATTCTCTTATTATCTATAGAGTCAAGGTACCTATGTATCGATAATAATTATGTCGATATTTCATTCTGTCAATACGTCCATTTCTTGTTTTTGCTAGAAAAATAAAATGATTGATCTTAATCTGTCATTCAATTGTGGCCTAGCCGATACAAATCCACAATAAATAATATTTTAAACACGCATCAGTGTTCAACACTTTAAAATATTATTTATTGTGGATTTGTATCGGCTAGGCCACAATTGAATGACAGATTAACAATAGTGATTTACCTTCATACATGAGAGTACAATTAAGCAATTGTACTCGTAATAAATGTGTAGAGTCAGACCAAGATATGTTGACAGCGATGTTGATAGCCCAGCCCGTGCAAGTGTTTATAGTAAACATCTTAATTTCAAAGAAGTTTGACGTTTAGAATAACACTTACACTATCGGGGCTGTCAAAATCGCTGGCAGCTTATCTTGGTCCGACTCTAGGTATTATTTTTTATCGCACAAGAAGTTAAGAACTCTTCAATACATGGTTAAAAACTATATTACTTGACTAAAATAGATTGAGTTCTCTATATACCTATACCTACATAAGCTTGATACTAGCGTATTAATGTGACGAAAAAAACACGCATGTTTAATATACCCTGGATTGTGAGCCTAAAAGCGCCTTAATAAAAAGTGTTTTGAAAAAATAATATATTGGATAGCGGAGATAAGTATTTATTTTTAAAATAGCGTGACTGTACACTTAACTTTTGAGTATACACGACTTATTGATGTTTGCGTAGCCATTATCGACGGTGAGATGTATTTAGCTTATATTTTCACTAAGAAACGTAATATTCGTAGGTAAAGCTTTTTTTGCTTTATTGAAAAAAACAATCAACAATTCTAAAATATAATTCTCTGGCTGTGTATAAGTTTATCATGATGACGCTATTTAGGAGATTAGCAGAAGACGAGATCATGCAGCAAAAGGCGCGAGAAGCACGTAGTAGCGCAGCAGTTGTATTCCATTCTCAAGCCCTTAATCGGCCCTATTTGAACTTTAAGATACGTCAAACATTTGCTAAAGTTACGATATGGATTGGATAGTCACAAAAGTGACGTCACTATAGAAACGTAACTTTTGACATTGATATATCCAATTCATATCGTATCTTTAGGATTTTATTAACGTATCTTAAGTTCTGAGTAGATATTGATGATTTTAATGAGGATGATAATCTGCTCGAGGGAAAAGCAAAGCTCGCGTAGCTCGAGACGCGCGTCCAGGGCCGGCTGGCCACGAACCTATACGTCAAGTAACATAGGTACGTCTGCCTCTTCTCTTCCACCGCTGCTACTACGAGTTGTTGGAACCTTATCTAAATGTACAGGGTATTGAATAATAGTGCTAACCTAAACATTGGTCTATGGAATAAAAACCGGATGCCATTGTACAAATACCCGGGGCCTCGCCATCACAGGACAGCCCCCTTCCCATTGATGATTACTACGTTACTGAAGAATAATGTACTACATTTATGTATACTGTGAAACCAGAACATTAGTTTTACGATGCTATTTTGCTGCAGATAGTATGTTTGAGATATAGAAACAGGGCTTTGGGAAAAGTTAATAATTATTACTACGAGTAGTTTGAGAAAAAGACAATGATACTACAAATTCCAGGGAGTTCTGTTATTGGCTATGCTTATAAGTACTCATGTTTATTTGTATATTATTCATTGTAAACTGTAGAACTTCTCAATAAATAAATTAAAAATTAAATACTCAGGGAGAGGGTATTTCACTAAAAGATAATATTTACACAGGACGAGACGAATTGATAAAAAACTATGATAGGTACCTACTGATATATTCTTAAGAAGTTTAACGTCTGTTATAGATAATTAAGTAAGCATCGAGTATACACTCCATACATCAGTTTTCTTACCAAAACGCTTATTATTTTCGTAGCATCAAGTGGCGGATTTATCAGTACTACTACTTGACAATAGATGTCGCGACGTACGAAAAATCTAATGCTCAACAATTTTTAGCTAATAATCTAAGCGGATAAACCGAAACCCTATTTTCAACTGCTTGTGCTTGTAAAAGTAAATTGTTCAGCAATATAATTTTCGTCAGTCGTTCAGTCAGTCAACATTCGTGACATAGCGGTACTAATAAATCCGTTACTTTACGCTAGATGTCGACTACGAAAATAATAAGCATATTGGTAACAAAACTGATGTATGGAGTGAGTACTGCACTCTATGCTTACTTATTTCTCTATGACGGTGCCTAGATGTAGAATTCAAATTTCACGCTATTTTATACAGTAGGAGTCCATTGACATATATCTAAGGACGGGCCTTACGGGCAAGAAAAATGGGGCCAGGACACAGCGGTGTCACGCACACAAAATCGAGCCAATCGTGCAGTCTAACGCCACAACGCGATTGGTTGATGAGTTCGCATCACGCGCGCGATATGTCGTAACTGATTGCGTTAGACTGCTCGATTGGCTCGAATTCGAGAGTGACAACGCTGAACTAGCACCATTCTTAGTGCCCGTAAGGCTTGTCCTTAGATATATGTCAATGGCATCAACAGTGTCAAACTAGTGATAGCCGTAAGTATTAGTACCTATCAATAAATTGATGTTGAAGAAAACATGCCAATGTTAACAAAATAACAATTAGGGGGTTGGCTACCAAAATAATACAATAACAGCGTACCTAACTCAAAACAAAGTTTGATGATTATAGAGTAGAGTGATAGCTGAGTTTGAGTAGTTGGAGCAAACATTTTACCGCGTATCTAGCGTAAAATTGATATGAAATTATAAGCACACAAACCCATTTTATGAATGAAATTTATTCATAAAGTGGGAATAATGCTCGTTTGCAGGTTTGTACTTCGCCGTACACAATGAAACGTCGCGTAGTATCGTATTAGTATTGGCGTGCCACTAATAATGGTGTAAGCGCCCCTTTTGCTATGGATTGTCACATATTGTGTTTCGTTAAGTGTTAATAAGGATATGGCTGCCCGAAATTTAACAGTAACAACGAAAGTTTATACAAATATTCAATTGGTGTTAATATTCCATTGCTTTAAGTACCTTGTTGGGAATTGTCATCGCGTTAATTTAATAGCTTTAAATTATGCTTAAAAAACAAGCATTCTTATTTAGATAAATTGAAATATAACAAGGTACGAGACCAAAAAAAACGTACCTACCTATATCTATCATTTGGCATTTCTATTTCTATCACAGCGGATCAGAGTATTCAAAGTAAAAATATTACGTAGGTCGCCCAGGAAGTTAGGTGGCCCTCGATGTACTGAACTACAATGATTACTTTCGTGTTCTTTGAAAATTCAGTGGTAACATAGTCTAAATTGTTTGTGCATAAGATCAAAATTCGTCTAGACCAGATAAATACTGCCGCTATAGCTACTGAATTCATGTGGAAATTCAATTTACTTTAATTAAATTAGCTTTCGCAGAAAATTTAAAGGATTATATATAAAGTGCTATGAGAAATAGAAACACTAAAAGGTTATACGGAATCGGAAGAACCAACTTTCAATGTACCTATGTCAATATGTACGGATCAAATCTTGCAAGTTAAATTTGACCCATTTGTCGGTTTCCGATGAAGCTGAAAATTTCCATAAATATATGCAATATTATGGTACCATCGAACTGATCTGACGATGAAGACATCCATACAACCTAATTGTGTTTGGGGTTTTTCGAATTATCTCGATGAGTAGTAGTTGCCTGTGGAAAGAAAAGTACAGTGAGCTAAAAAAGCTTGTACGAAAAAAAAAAATACAACGCACGTTATTTATTTTTGTTTATCTGATATTCAAACGGACTACGTAAAACTGTGCCGCTGTACGTTTTAATAGATAGTCGATAGGCGACTGCTGTAGTATTTATGTAATCAGTAATCACTCGCATTCAATGATAAATACGACACGCGGTAATCTTGACTGCTCTTACAACAGCATTTATTAAGCTTAGTAGCATGTCTCTTGTATGTTTAGCTCTTTGCTTTTTTTTATACCAGGTCGGTGGCAAACAAGCATACCCTGCCCGATGCCTGCCTGATGGTAAGCAGTCACAATAGCCTATGGACGCCTGCAACACCAGAGATATTACATGCGCGTTGCCGACCCTTTAAAAACCTGTACACTCCCTTTTTGAAGAACCCCATACTGTAGCCTCTCGGGAAACCCTCGGCAGGAACCTCATTCCACAGCCAAAGCGTTCGCGGGAGAAAATTCCTCTTAAACCGCACAGTACGCGACCATTTAGGTTCTAGGGTGTGAGGATGAACACACTGCCGACGGCGAGCGGTGCGGTCTTAGAAAGAATATAATATATTCTTAAATACATTCAAACGATCGCAAAATAGCAACTCAAATTTTGGAATATCATTCGCTGCTGCCCTTATCTTAGTCACCAGAAACCAACTCGAAATTCATATTCTAGCAGTAATACGTATCTTATATTGGTAGTATATTTATGTTTACTTATTTGGGACTTAATTAAGACACTGCGTCTCTTAGTTCATTCAGAAGGAGGGAGTAAGGGTCGGAAACGTGCATGTCACCTCTGAAGTTGCAGGCGTCCATAGGTTACGGTGACTGCTCATCATCAGGCGGGCCGTATGCTTATTTGCTACCGGCGTAGTATAAAAAAAAAACAATTAAGTAACTTTCCTAACTTATGGTTCATCATTTACTTTATTCTTAAATTTTCCCGTGTCTGAGAAACTGAAGCTAAGGAAATTACGTGATAATTTAATGTGATAAAGGTTAAAGGAATCACGTCCAAGCTGACTTTGTTCATAAAGTTTACTAGAACAGCTTATTGGGTCTCAAACTTTGTACTTCAGGTTGTTTGATGGCTCCGTTTTTACAAACTTAGTCCGACCAGGAACTAGTCTTTATTATTTGCGATAAAGTTTTTGTATTTATTTTATTAGAACTGACACAAACTTCTACGGTCGTGGCTTTCGTAGAAAAAAAAACTGGTCGGCCTTTATGATGACAATTGCATTCTCTCTGTTTCATCTCTGTGTTTTGCAATGCTGGCAAAATTATTTCATTTTAGGTACATAATTTTGCTTCCGACAATACCTGTAGTATACCTAAACTACTCACCAAAACTTTAGTAGCGGGCCAAATAACACAAAATTACGCTACAAAATTGTTGCAAATAAAAATAAAACAAAAGAAATACCAAAAACCGTAAACCATAATTCGAGTACCTAACAAAACTATCGTAACTAAGACAAATATTTTTCATGAGATACTACATATTAATAAACAAAATCTAACTGTTGTGTCCTGTACACTTACTTCGTTACTAGTGTGGTACAATGCCCAAAAATTAGTCTTATCCGTGGTGGTGACTCACTCACTCACTGGGGGGGCTCAGTCACTTTTCCAATTTATAATTTTATTTATATCTAGTAGCATAACTACTAATTAAAAAACAAATCAAACTATTTAATAACGAAAATTCTTTTGTTATTTGGTTCAGTAGAAACTTATGCCCTGTTTCATTAAAGGCTCAATCGTTCAAACGATAATTATTGACTAAATTGAATAGTTTAATTAAATCACTAGATTAATATCAACTCTTTGTGCTCGTTTCGTTGACTTCTATTCGGTTAGCTAATAAATTATTTAGATTGTTATTCTGTTTCATAAGTGTCACGTGAGTCAATTAAACAAATAATATCAGGAATTCGGATTTTATTTGGTCAAAAAATATTTTTACATCTAATCCCAAATAAAACAATACAATTTATCACATTAGTTACATAAAATCACCTTAAATATAATGAACATTGATATTTTTTTAACATTGAACATCTTTTACATTGAAAATTATGAGCATTCATCAATATGATTAAAATGTACTTATTTGTCAATAGGGGTGTTTTATTTATTACAATAGTTAAAAACGTTTCTCAATAACAATTAAATTAAACATTTAAAAAACCCCCCACGCTATATCTATATTTCTACCTAATCGTTTTTATGCCAAAATTTCCTTACATCATTTTGGAAAAGAACTGATGCTATTCAATTTGGTGGATCGATTTCGATGAAACATAGAAACCACCGCAAAGAAAACTCGCTTTCACGTACATAAAGCCGCATCGAAATCGGCCCATCTGTTGAAAAGTCATGATGACAGACAGACAGAGAGATACAGACAGACATTGGCGTCAAATATATAACAGCCATCTTTTAGCTCGGGGGTAAAAAAATGACCCCCAGGAAACAGGTTTGAGGAAGGCTCTTAGGTAGCCTTAACCAAAGCCTGAAACGACTAAGCGCCACTTGCTAACCCGGGATTAACCGGTTAAAGCGTTAACTCATTGTCAAATTGTACTGGCAACCAAGGTAACTCTATGTTTAACCGATTAACCCCGGGTTTGTGAATGCTGCAAGTGGCCCTAAGAAAAATACAAAAGAGTTAGAACTTCAGAGTTTAATTAGGTGCAATCGATGAACGAGTCCTCCTATATACTACACAGCTTCAAAGTTAGTTCGATCTTCATTAAGTAATAATCATAATTGATGGCATTCAAAATATTACTTAATGGAGAGTAAAATATTTTCTAATGGAGGCCTCGGTCACTTTTACTTCATAACTATATGACGTTCAATTCGGTTTATAATTTAAAATATTGATAACAAATTTATATATTATTTTGTAAGAATGTCTTTGTTTAAATAGGTCTGTATATATATTATACTTTTGGTGGCACATTACGCTTAGGTTTTTACAAATCAATATTTATTTATAGCACATTTACATATTTACATTTATTTCAAAGATTTTTATTATTAAGTACCTTGAAATACATCATATTGCCGGGTATAAAAATAATTACATATAACCATCATAATCTCACGGACAATAGATAATATCTAGTTCAAGTTCAATTCAACATGTATTAGATATTGAATTGAAATATGGACACGAAGGACAGAAGGAGGACAAATACGTTGTTGTTGTAACTAAAACGACGTATTTACTTACACGTTCCTGCGGAATAAGATCACTTGCAAGTGAATTTGGAAGCATCCGGTAACCGAACCTTTACTTACCTCAAACTTTGTAGGGGCCCGGTTCTGGCCACTGGGCCAGTTTTGGGTTTTTTTTTTTCATTTAATGGTTGTGAAATAATCTCATTCATTATAAACCATCACAAACACGTTACTGTATAAAGCTTTAAAAACTAAAAAAAGATTAGTTGAATACAGTAGTTTTCTATATATTTATTAAAATTTCCACTGGCCAAAAAGGGTGTTAAAGTAGCCAGAACCGGGGCATCTGCCCTATCCCCGTCTATACTGTACTCCTCAGACGTTGTATCCGTTACATCAATGCCTGACGTCGACTCTGCGTCAGGTTTATAATTAGGATAAATTCGAATTCCCTAAATTTTTTTAACATAACAATATTTAGATATGTTCGCCGTGGCGGGGTGGCGGTTCTCGGGGGAGGGGTTCAAGGCGTTAGCCCAGATTGCCAAAGACGCCATTTCAAATCCAGCCTTCACCACTGGAGGGCTTCGTCACTTTTATTTAATATGATATCACCTGCAATAATTTAGGGGTGATTATATAGATCATACTGAAAAACTTTTACTAAGAGACTAACCCCGAAATCCCGAAAAAAAATTGCTGTTTCATATATTTTGGCTGTCTGACCTTAACATTTTCTGTGGCGGGGTAAAAAAAAAATCTCATAGTAAAAGTTGCTCAGTATGTCGTATATTATTGCAGGTGACTAAATAAATAACCTGTTGTAGTGTGAATTCTTAAAAAAAAAAAAACAAATCAAAATATTTGATAAAATAATAATTTTGTGTTTGTCTCTGCACCAATTACTTATGTCTCTTTGTGGCCCTATGGTTGACTGGTAAAGAATGCCATTTAGTATTAAGTCTGCCATTTGTACATTGTTTTATAAATTTTATGTTGTTAAGTTTAAATAAATAAAATTCCCACAGTTGTATACTGTTGAACTTATATCAACTTGCTTCGAGTATTCAACTAAATATTTATTTTAAACTGCTACTCGTATTGTATTCACTTTTTTTCTCGTCTCATAGTGATAATATAAAAATATAATATCTAAATAAAAATTGTGACCATTAAATTAATAAATATGAGAGAACACAGGAATGCTGTTAATCGTCGCCCCGTCTCAATAATACTAACGGAACTTCACTTACAGGTAAGTTCGTTTAATATTGTTATAATCCAACATTTCAGTTGCAAGAATTTATTGCTGGAATCTGTTTGCAACGATCTCATTGCAGTGGGAGAGAATCAAGGTACGCATTAAATGAGCAGGATTCGCAGAATGCCAATATTGTAGTTATTTGCATCAATTGTATTGGGAGCGTGAACATGCATATTAATGTTCTTTAAATAATAAACGGTAAAATGGTCACAATCTTAATTAATTTCGCCTGTGTTGTCATGGAAAAGAAACCGTAAACCCGTTAACTTAAAAGCAAGTTTTGTAGAGTCTGATTTACTCCCTACTGAGTATGGACGTGCCAAAGTTAATTGCTGTGACAAAGTGACGCTTATAGTGGTACGTCTGTATGAACACGGTGTTTTTTATTGAATTCCGTTAACTTAGGCGTATGGCTACCTACGTAGCCATACGCCGCATCACATTTAAGAAAACTAATTGTAAGTGGCATAGTTATATCGTAATTTTTATTTACCTATTTTATTTTGCACTCAATATATTTAAATGTTGCATGAAGCGTTGTTGTGACACTGGCATTACATGAAACTCAATCAAACAATTGAAAACTATGCTCAAGATTGTATTTGAGTTTAGTAGCAAATGTACTAAACAAATATGTGTGAATTCGTACTCAACACAAATCAATATGTCATCAGGGTCTAAGGCAAGTGTAAACGCTAAAAATAATTGATTATCTTCAAAATTGAGTTAATTTATATCCCATTGTCTTAGAAAAATACTTATTATAAACTTTACTTAAAGCCTGGAAATCCACCCTTAAAATTAACGGAGTTAAAATAAACCATGGTGTACTCGTATAGGCTTAAACGATTGTGAAAATCGAGTTGATCTAATCGAATGCACATTTAAGAGCAAAGTAGCGTATTTGTAACAAATTGACGTTAGAAAATTTCCAAAACCTTGAAAGGTATTTAGAAAAGACATGTTTACAAAAAACATACGATGTAAGGGCCACTTAATGTTAAACCAATTTATTTACGTTTGTTACGAACACAAAGGGAAAATTAATAAGATAGAAGAAGAAGAAGAGAAGGGATAGATAATATTTTATTGCCTTAAAGGATATACGCTTTTGGCCAAAAGAGCATATTTTGAAGTACTTAAAAAGAATTGGAGAAAAACAGTGGAAATATCTTAGAAGTATGACCATTTTGAGATTAATTCTATAATTGAAATAGATACCTAATTACAAGTATTACAAAGTAAGTACATATTGTTCACTTAAACATTTTTGTTAAACTAGGTAGGAACTTCTTTTTAACTTTTCAAAAGTTAAGAGAAATTGGATTCAGTTTCAGCTTAAGAACAACAAAAAACTTTAGAAACCCGATTTCAATTTGATAGTTAATTAGTTTTAGACGTAATGCCACTTTACTTAATTCTACCTTATTTTACTATTTAACTTTTGTTACATTTGTTCTCTTCTGAAATGAATTGTCTTGTTTCACTCCTCCTATAAAAGACTAAGAACTAGCTCCGAAAAATGGTAAAAAAATTGTGGAGCTATATGTATTTGTAATATAGGCCCGGCATCGGCACCCACTAGCGGCACGATACGGCAAGGGATCCTTCGGCATCTTGCCGTGCTGTGCCGATATTAGGCGCCCACTATCCTGTAGTCCCGGATGTCTGGCAGTGCCATTTTAGTAAAAACTTTATACCAGAACTTGAAACTTTTAAAGATCACAAACTAAGCGTTTAAATAAGTACTTATCTCAGTTGTTTTCAAAGGAAAACTTAAAATATGTAAAACTCTAAATCGTTCACATATTGAGAATCGCTGTAATCTAGATAAATATGTATGAAGTTGAATAAACGATAGACTAAATGCAAATTAATTAGTAGGTTCGTAACACCTTTTTTTTAAGGTGGAATACGCTGATTGATGGTTTAATTGGGAATCTGGACTAGCCAAACTACTTACCTTACTTACTGGTTATGTGATCGCACAAAGTTCGCTCAATAAAATTAGAATCTGTAGTCTGAACATATCACTAACAAGTTCTTTCGGTCAGCTTTCATCTCAAGACGGTATGATCCTCCTTCTCCTACCCACTTAGTAGATAAATATTTGACTATTATATCAAGCATCATCTTTAGCCGTTTAAGATGTATGCCTACCCAAATCAACAATCAAAATCAGATGGTAAGAATTTAATCCTAACCAAGCAACTAATTGTTCATACTCGAATTAACAATCTACGTAGCTATTGAGATTTAAATAAAATGCCGAGATTATCTAGATGAATACAAAGTTCAGGGTTAATTGAAGATTTGCAAAGTTGGGCGTCGACGGCTTAGTGAAGTGGACACTAATAGCAACTTCGAACTAATTGTACCTAGCTCTAGCTTGCCTAGAAACTTATATGTCCCAAATAATACGAGTATTCATGTCATCATGTCAACTGTCACCAAGACTTACAAGCTCATAGTAAGTTTGGTCTCAGAATAACCTTATTTGTTTTTAAGCGTTGGTTTTCAATTTTCTTGGATTTTGGTTTCATTAAATTTGTAAATTTAAACGGGTATTTTCCACTGAAGAACCATCTATGTAAATTTTAACTAAAGATTTTCCCTCCAATGTTATGACGCTATCAAATTAAGTCATTAAAATAATTACATTTGGCTTAATGGTGGTAATTATAATCTTTAATGGTTAAGTACGTCGCACCTAAATTGGGAGTTAAGTTTCGTTGAGTAATTTAAATACCTAATTATCAGGTATTATTTATACATAATATAAAATACCTTAGCTACGGAATGCTGAATTGACAAAGATGTAATATGCCCGGTTGAGTAACTTATTTTTAAATAAGATTCTATATGAAATCTTTCTTTTAACGTCGAAATGCTTTTAAAATTTCTTTATAGATAGTAAGGTTTTATAGATTCCTTCCTCTAGATTAAACTAGAGCAATTTTTCGCAACGCCAAAATTATTGAACAGAACATTAACCTTGCGTTCTTAAAATTCTAACAAAATTCGTTTAACACCAACCTTTTTCTATGTTCGATATTAGGGTATCCCTTGTTAAGCAACCCTAACTCACAGAGATCCGAGGGGAATGCACCGCGCGGGGGAGGCAGCCGCATCTAATTTGCATATCACTCTTCGCCATTCGCTGTTGACGAGCACACATATACTTACGCACTTTTTAGAACTCAAAATCAATGTAGAAATGGTGTAGTTAATAAGCCTATATAGTAAAAACTGCATGTAATGAAGAAATTTGTATTAAAAAACATTCAATAGTTCATCTGCATACGTTATTCAATCATCCAGTCATTAATCAAGCATCCTCCATTCAAAATCCAAAAAGCTATTGACGCCAAAGTTTACACCCTTATTTTACAATTTTTAGAAATTAATTACGCATAAATTTTTATCACCACAAAACACTCTGATGACAAATTTCAAGCATGTTAATTTTATATTTTTAATACAATATAAGTTTACAGTATAATATATCTAAACTAACTTATTAAAACGCATAAAATACAAAAAAGAATATAACCAAAGTAAAGCAACATATCTAAATACATATATTTACAAATAATAACCGGCCAAGAGCATGTCGGGCCACGCTCAGTGTAGGGTTCCGTAGTTACTCTTCCGTCACAATAAGCTAAACTGGAGCTTAAAGTATAGTAAATTGTTAACCAAGGGATGACACGGTACCTTTCACCCGAGTTAAACAAATAGGCAAATTTGCATAATCAGTACCTAATTAAAGTAAGTCTTTTTACTATGAAGGGAAAACTTTTTGCGATAACTCAAAAACAGCTAAACTGATCATGTCCGCTATAGTTTTCATTTAATGTCTTTCTTAAGCTCTACTTCCACGATTTTTTTCATATTTTTTGGACCTATGGTTCAAAAGTTAGAGGGGGGGGACACATATTTTTTTTCTTTCGGAGCGATTATCTCCGAATATATTCACTTTATCAAAAAATGTTTTTTGAAAACCCCTATTAGTTTTGAAAGACCTTTCCAACGATACCCCACACTCTAGGGTTGAAGCGAAAAAAAAAATTCACCCCCACTTTACGTGTAGGGGAGGTACCCTAAAAAAAATTAAATTTTTAGATTTTATTGTACGACTTTGTCGGCTTTATTGATTTATATATCCATGCCAAATTTCAGCTTTCTAGCACTAACGACCACGGAGCAAAGCCTCGGACAGACAGACAGACAGACAGACAGACAGACAGACAGACAGACAGACAGACAGACAGACAGACAGACAGACAGACGGACATGGCGAAACTATAAGGGTTCCGTTTTATGCCTTTTGGCTACGGAACCCTAAAAAATGGGGGCTAGTTCGTCGCCCGATGGTAGGGTGCCCAGAAGGCTGGTGGCATTACCGCGCTGTATGACAATATACAATATATAATTTCAAGTCATTCCTGCAACGTAACTAGTGCCAACTTTCATTCGTTTCTCCCACACAATGTATGAAAGTGATCAATTTTTTTTTTTCACTTTTTTATATCAACCCCATGTAATTACTGCTGTTTTAAATATTACTTAAATTAAATAATAAATAAGCAGTTTTGACTTTATTACAATATAAGTGATGGTAATTTCTATGACTTTTCCAAATTTTGGTTATGTACATACCTACGTTAAACGGTCTCTGGGTAAAACGCATTGAACCGATTTCCAAGACCGAAGTGTTCCGTGAACAAAGTTTTGTACGGAATACTGAAAAGTAATCTTACTGAGTGAACATGTTTTTTATAGTAATTTGTATGGAAATTTTAGTCGCAAGTTGTCTCGGTTTCTGTTATAGGAATGATCTGAATTTTTTAAGGGTATTTTGGGGTTGTATCTTTATATTTAGTAGGTATGCGTAATTATTTTTTAAAACCGAAAAATAAGGGATAAACAGATTAAAGTGCTTAGGTGTATAGGTACATACATATACGAGTAGTATGATACAATTATAATAAGAATATTTTATTTTATTTTCTTATCTTTATTGGAAAAAAAACAGACATAGGCAGATGATACAAAAAAGAGGATATTTGTTTTTACATTATAAGTGCAACCTACACCCTGAGACAATTCCCACTAAAATTTTGCTGCAATAACATTGCAGTTATCGCATGTGACTATTCAAAGGCTTGTAATCAATGCACAGAACGTTAGTCAGGTATCCAGGTATAAAGTTTTCTATCCTCGTACCGCCCACCATACAAAATTATAGCAATAATACATGGAAAGCATACCAAAAAAAGAGGTGTTGCCTTACATCAAATGAGGTAGTTCTGTTTTTATATATGTTGGTAGTGACGAAATAGTAATGAAAAATCCAACCACCTCGTTTGTGTTTTCCACCTCGAAAGCTCTTCGGATCATTGTGTATATAATATACAGTACCGCGAGGGAAATTGTTACAACTCGTATCTCTTGTATATCTTTGATGAATCAGGCTTGCCCTCTGAATCCACAGCACTCCTTTTGGGGCCAGCGTGTGTGGTAGCATTTCTTCGTCAACCTGATCAGGCCAGTCAAAATTGTCATCTGATGGTGGATTATCAATGAATGGTTTTTCAATGTCGGCACATATCTCCGGTCCTGTATATTCTCGCAGGATTGACCTTTGCTGTAGTTGCAAACAGCTGAGCATTTGAGTCCTGCTTCCCTGCAACCACAACTGCTGGTACAACCTTTTTTGCAGTTACAGTTAGTTCAAAATTTTGCAAACCTTTGAAAAGCCGTATCTTAGAAACTATTTGGCTTACTAAGACTAAATTATAGTCAATTAATTGCAAATATCATCTTCTTAAAAGTGTGCATAGTGAATTTTGCCTTAACTCTGGTTCTTAGTGGAAGAAATTTACAAAAACTGAAATAATTCCTAAAATTTAATGGTTTTTCATGTACTTTACGATGATTCCAAGGGCTTTCGAGGTCGAAAACTTAGATTTGTTATTACCATTTCATCACTACCAACATATTAAAAAAAACAGAACTAACTCATTTGATGTTAGGTAAAATGTACCAATTCCATGGGCTACAAAGGAATTTTGAATCTATTTATATTTTTAATGAGTTTGATTTTCATTTGTTCGAATATTTTACGACACAAATGAAATGCTACGTTGTTTGTTTTTAATGAATGTTGACATTCCATCAAATGGATCACGAGGCTATAAAAGTTGTCATTTGTTTGATACAATTGATTGCTGCGGCAACCGTTTAAATGCAGGATGTTTTCGACGTTTAGCCAAACTTTTGTTTTAACATCTCATAACGACATGCATATTAAAATGATTCAACAAATTTCTAAATTAAAAAGCTAATATTTATATAGTTCTGAAAGTTTTCATAACTGACAAAGTAAAACACTGGAAACGGTATTGCATAATTATGATAGGTAATTTTCATTTGCTATTTCTGCCCGAAGGAAGCTTTGATTTTAAATATTATATTTTACGCAAAAACTCGGGTACTAATAATTTTTTAGTGTTTTTGGCATTTTTCGGCATTTGAGTACCAAATGTCAGTGTTGCTGTCCTAACCTAATACATAGAAAACAACAAAAGGCCCCGCCAATAGAATTACGGCGTTTCGACAGCTCGCTATTGCTCAGGCGTTTGTCAACTTGACAAAGTGAGGTCGTACCTACCAGTTTGTCACTATTGATGGATGCGTACAGTGGTCACCTTTGCCAGTAGCGATGGAAAGAATGCCGAGGTAAAAATTAAATATTTTTAAGTACTGAGGCGATGTTTAACGTTATTTAGGTTTGAAATTTGACTTTAGCAGCTAATAGTTTTCAGGTATTTATTTGTAACCATTGTAATGAAATACAATTATCGATAAGATTTTTCAGCGTAGTTACAAGTCACAATTTTAAGAGGGAAGAATAGCTTTGCGATCCTAGCGAAATAACGGTACTTTTTCTATGAAATTCCATTTCGGGCGAAAACGTATCCACTAACTAAATCTTAACAAATCACTCTGATTTTGATCTCGAACGCTTCAGCATAATATATTCTAGGATTATAGATTTTTCTTTAAAAAAAAGCATATTTTGAAAAAAAAAAGGAAATCTATAAGCCTATCATTGTGTCAATAACATACTAAAAAATCATGGAGAATGAAAAATATTTTGAAATGGAAAAACTTTTTGTCTTTTCGTATGGATAATCACGTGGTATTCTTCCCCCTTAACCCATTTTCCTTGATGTGGATTTTCGTTGATGTGGTCCCATCACTATTTACGCAGCACTTAAATAGGCCGTTAGCACTGTATACGTCTAATCACTTTAATCAGTATAGCAATTCAGCTAGTTCGACCTCCGGCACTGCCACACTATTCCAGTTATTTATTTCAATTTGGCAAAAACCCTAGCCTTTTCAAATACAATGAGAATACCGGTTATAACATTATAAATATGGGTAAAAAATGGTAAATGAATCTTTGCCTAAACCATAATTCAAAATATACTTGAAATTATAATTCAAACATGACATATTAAATTAAATTACAGTTAGTATTTCATCCAAATTACAATTCCGATTTACAATTTGATTTCTTAGATTTACGAATAAGTATGAAAATACTGATAATATTAAAAAAAAAACAATACATCACCAGATAATATTATATTATACTATTTTCGTAATGAGCACCACTCAGACATTTCTAAACATTAAACGTTTATCTTACTAATACTTTAAGTATTACTTTTACTTAACTACCTACCTTTAAAACATATACATTTGTAATTTGCAAAATATACAACCTACCTACTTGATAATATCAATCAGTCCCTGATGACCACTTTTTTTGTTTATTTTACACTTTACGTCCATGGATGTAAGCTGAAACAAAAAAATATATAAATAATTACACAGCATCTACAAATACTTTCTTTTGTATTTTTTAGAGCAAACCTAAACTCAAAAGCCCGAGTTCTGTAAAAACTTCCTGTAAATTATTTATATAAGAAGTTTATGGAGCGTAGGAATGAGTGGTAGCGGCATTGTAACTTTAAAATAATTTTATAGTGCGTGTTCAACTGTTCATGGTTCTGGTGGATTTTTAAAACATTCCATAAGTCACGCGGCTGCTGCAGCGTAGCGTAGATGGGTGGGGACGGATTTAAGGGCTTATGTCACATGACAGTATATACTCGTACCTATGTAACAAAAAGCCAAATCCATAATTGAACTAATTATCATGATTTGAAAGCTTGTTTTATACTGATCAAAACGTAAAATCGAGGTAGTTTAAAATTTAGATCGCGACTTTGTTTACTTTGGGATGTCGTTAATAAAAATCAGTGTCACATTAATAAAAGAGGTGCAATTGTTTATTTGTATGAACCTATTTTATTAGAGCATAATTTCGTCACCTGCATTTAGTTCTGTGACAAGTATGTGCTTTTAAACATAAGGTAGTTTTCAGCAATAGGCTTAAATTGGATTGCCATACAACAAGTACAGTCATTTGGTTAAACATGTAGGTATTGTAGCTTTTTTCAGTCCAATTTACACGAACCGTATATTAAAAGAAGAATAAAAAATATATAGGGATCAATATCACTTTGAACAGGGAGCGTATTTTTTGAGATGTATTTCTATTACTTTTTTCGAATAATACATAGAATTATGGAAAACTGAGGTAGCAAATTACGTTAAATTATATTAAGTAGATAATTAAGCATACAATTTTTGACAGGACTTATGACCTGACTAATAAGAACTGCATTATGCTATTTGTAGAATCAGAAGAACCAATATGATGTTTAATTTGTTAAACAACCGACAGTCTTTACTTACCATCATAGTAGGAGTGCGGGCAACGTGGGCAGCTAGCAAGCAAAGGCGGTCTCTGCGACCGCAGGCCTGGCCGATCCCGACACGACAATAGCGGCCACTCGCTCGCTACATTTCTTCTTGAGTCGCGCGGTTCCTCTATACCTGTGGATACGCATACTTCAGAAGGATTATTAGAATAGTAGCTAGTTCGATAAGGGCAACGAAAATGCACTGGTAGGGGAAAAGGGCAATTTTGAATGTCGTTTGATGAATCTGATATCAACCTTACAATTTCTAATATTTAAAAATCAACTAAAATTTAATTTTAATAACATCAGTGATAAATTAGCGATGTACCGATACATAGGCCAATATAATCGGCAGGCCGATATATCGACATCTCTGATTAAAATACAGCCGATATCACAGTTTGAAAAGCGCGCGAAATTAACGACGGTCTCTTGTACATTATGTTCAAATATCCCAATGAAACAAGATCCAAATACCTACGAAGATACTCGTAAATACCCAAATTTGAAAATGCTTCCGCAAAAATATTTGCCTTATACAATTCGCTCAGTTGCCTCAGAACGTCCTCAGAACGTGATTTTCAACCGAAGGCCTCATTCAAAATGATTTACGCAAAAGATTATCCCTTAAAATATGAATAAACTTTGTTTTTTTTTTTACCAAAAATAAACTTAAAGTGAACTTTTAATTAAAATCCAGTAACTTTGTCACCTTTTGTAACGGGATTCGTTTGCGTCAAATCCGGTAGTTCTGATTTTTGCAGACTTGTTTACGATTTTGGCTCAACGAATAGGGCGTTTTTAAAGTAGACTAAATTAGCTACAATACGAGACTAGAATTGCCTCTGTAGACCTGAGAGTTCCCGAGATTAAGCCTTTCTATATTTTTATTCGTACTTGTATTCGTAGACTACGCAGATTGCTTTTGCGAAGATACGAGTAGTATGTTCCTCGTAATTATCCAAATATCAAGGATATATCAAGGGAGTGCAGAGAATCTATATAATATGAGACAATGTTAAGAAAAGATCAAGGAAGAAGTTACATAATTTTTCCACGAGCACATCCACCTCAAAAAGTGAAGATAAAATGTAAATAAAAAAATAAAACTTATTTATGATATTAATTCCAACGTACTGTATTCTCGTATCCTGTATTTGGCGCCCTTAAATTAAAGAGTGTTTTGTTCTGGAGTCATCTAACTATCATCCCTACACAAATGGATGGTCCTGATTGATTAATTTCCTGCCAAACCCAGATATAGTGAGTACTATTATTTAGCTGTTTGCAAAGTGCCTGGGAAGGCCCCTAATTTTGCGGTTAGGCCGGTCACACATATGAATATGTTACGAAAACGAATTATACGGATAGAGTGTGGATATTGAATAAGTTTAATCTTTGTGATAGGATTTGTGTGTGTTTAGGATCCAGAATACATTGCGATGCAGTGCAGCTCTACATAAGTTATTAGGGTCCAAGCTTCTAAGTAGACGCACTAAGATCCGAATTTATAAGACCGTGATTCGCCTAATTCTAACCTACGGATGCAAAGTATGGACACTAACACACAAGGAAGAAAATATGCTGCTAGTTGCCGAGAGGAAGATCCTTCGTAAGATACTGGACCCCCAAACGAAGACCGAATGGAAGCTGGACAGGAACCGTGAGATTGAAGATCTAGTGGCTGAACCTAACATCATGGGAGAGAGTAAAGCTCTCAGGCTCCATTAGTTTGGGGCAACTTAAGAGAATGGATGAAGATCGGAGCGTGATCAGAGCGTACCTGGGTAGCCTAGCAGGAGGACGTCCTATCGGACGCCCCTGGTGTTGCTGGAGCGACATGGTGGAGGCGGATCTGCGCGAACTTGCGCGAACTCGTTAACAATTAGCGCGAAGTCATACAGGACCGAGAAAAGAGGCGCTATCTTGTGTCGGAGGCCAAGTCTCATTTTGGGTCACCGAGCCACCGAAGTAAGTTTGTGATACAGTCAGTGAATTGGTAAATTCATGGTGGGATTATACATGAATAACGCTATGAATACCTACCTAATATGAAGTAGCATTGTGCGTGGCGTAATAATGTGTTAATGTTGTTTACCATGCAATAGAGAAAAAACTATTAAAAGAGTTAAATGAACTTTCCACATACAATTATAATTCGATGAGTGGAAACATTTTGCAAATTTCATTACTAATTGTAACAAGAGCAAGATTTTGTAATTCTGCCTTCAAAATTTAAGTCACGTCACTCGGAAGCTAGGCGCTTTTTACTTTTAGCACAATAATACAGTTATCCAGGAGATTTATTTTAAAAATACTTAGAAAGCATGGCTAATGGGTTAGGCTTTGGTTAATATTTATCTTATCACGACAGTATTTTCATCGCAAAATGGTGGGCACTTAACGTTATTAGCGTTCCGTAACCAAATTGGCAACAACAGAAGTATTCGATAATTTAGGAAATGTTCGTACAGGTCGGCATGGAAAAGACCCTGAGAGTTCAAAGTAATACTCAATTACATCCAAAATTTAAAGGCAAAATTTAGTATATCACATTTTCTTTATAATTATTACCTAAACAGGCTTTCTTAAAAATATAGGTAGGTGTCTTCTATTCAAGATTTAAATGGCTATTACTAAACCTACGAAAGAAGCTTAAATTAAGCTTCTTTCGTGAAACTTGTTTAACTTAAGGAATAAAATAACATTTATTTTAACTTTATAACACTTTCTCAGTTAAATTAACATTAATTATTATGTTTTACAAACTTTGCTAAAGAGTGAAACACATACATTATCAAAGTCGAATCAAAATGAATGCTAGTGAACAATTATAATTTAAAATCATCACTTAAAAGTCCATTCTACCAGCCAACGTGAGGAAGCAACTTATTTGCATCAAATTACTTTACCACTCTACAGAGGGTAAATGATGTCTCACTCTAGACCGGGCCGGGGCCGGGCCAGAGCGGCGCTTCGTTTTCTATGGGATGCACCAAGTGATCAGATTACATCAGATCAGGTCATAGAAAATGACGTGTCGGACACCTCGGCCCGGGCACGGGCCAGTCTAGCATGAGTCATCCTTAAAGTGCAACTGTCTTATCCGGCTTTGAAGAAAAAAGCAGGAGCTGGTGTGGAAATAAATATTTGTATATAAATAATAATTTGTATTAGGTACTTTTTGTATTTCATGATAATAGTCTTATTATCATGAAATACAAAAAGTACCTAATACAAATTATTATTGATATATCTTTGCACTTAACAGTCTTGTTAAGTGCAAAGATATATCAATTATTCTAGAAGTTGTAGAAAGTTATTTAAATATATGTTACTCATCCAATTATTTTACAGATTACACTAGCTACCTATATAAATAAAAAGCGGCCAAGTGCGAGTCGGACTCGCCCATGAAGGGTTCCGTACCATTTATTACACGTATTAAAAAAACTACTTACTAAATCTTGTTCAAACCAATTTTCGGTAGAAGTTTGCATGGTAATGTATATCATATTTTTTTTAGATTTTTCATTCTGTTATTTTAGAAGTTACAGGGGGCGGGGGGGGGGGGGACAATTTTTTCCACTTTGGAAGTGTCTCTCACGCAAACTATTCAGTTTAGAAAAAAATGATATTAGAAACCTCAATATCATTTTTGAAGACCTATCCATATATAACCCACACGTATGGGTTTGATGAAAAAAGGTTTTTTGAGTTTCAGTTCTAAGTATGGGGAACCCCCAAAATTTATTGTTTTTTTCTACTTTTGTGTGAAGATCTTAATGCGGTTCATAGAATACATCTACTTACCAAGTTTGAACAGTATAGCTCTTATAGTTTCGGAAAAAAGTGGCTGTGACATAAACGGACAGACAGACGGACATGACGAATCTATAAGGGTTCCGTTTTTTGCCATTTGGCTACGGAACCCTAAAAATGAACTTGAAAAAAACCGATTGATATTACCAATAGATCTATGGCATTGAAAGGTTGAGAAAATAATAGGGAATATTACGTGAAACTCTGCGTAGGGGGCGATACTACCAAAATCCATCATAATGTGAGGGTCTACCGCTGAACAAGAAAATCGAAATTTCGTTATCACTCTCTATCGCTCTTGCATATTCAAGCGATGGAGAGGCAGATAACTAAATTTGGATTTTCGCGTTTCCCGGTAGGCCCTTTGTAAACAAACCGCCTTGATGCATCAATTTCATATTTTATTATCTATGAAAACTTGTCAAAAAACAGTTTAAGGCATAGTATGTACAAGTTACTCTATGGTTTAGGAAAGGTGCTAGTGCTGCACTCTAGTGCCAGAACATTGTAGTAATACTCCCTATTTGCTCGGCATAGGACTCGATATACTTATATTATAGTATAACCCGGACAACTTAAGGGTTTCACCACGCAATCAGAGATAATAAGCTGGAAACTCGTGTACACCTTCATTATAACGTTCTAAAAGTTTCCTGATTAGTCTCGGAATGTCCTCGTGTGCTCTTGGTAGTTATTTCAGGTTTAAAGGTAACAGAAATCGGTTTTTCACATATATCAATGTTTTAATAGCATGAATGATCTTTAGATCAACGGCCCGATTCGAAGAATGAGATACGATTTCGATAAGTTCTCATTTAGATATCGTTCGTATGACGTAAAATTGACAGAAGCAACTCGATTCGGGCAACCAATGTCACTTTGGCGTTAGAAATATCGTAGATAGATCTTATTGGGATCACAGCGGAATAGAAATAAACGTCAATTTTGACATGTCGTTTAGTTATCGATTTTTGAAATCTTTCCAGGATCTTAAACGTGTCTTAATCATTCTTCGAATCGAACCGTAAGTAAAAATTGTAGAGCATAAAATTTGCGACACTTCATGTTTCTAAATATTTTTTCATGCGGTCAACCGTTTTTAAGATATTGGTCGCAGAACGCGCAGCAGTCAGCCATACGTAGTAATACGTACTGGTGCAAGGTCAGCTGAAAATCTATGTGAATAATACCTTCTGTAGAATTATTTAATTGACCGAAGCGTAGCGAAGGTCTACGTTTTGACTCGGGCTATGGGTATGAGGATATTGCAAATCACAAAATCATAGCGACCACTAAATCATTTGCAAATGAGTTCAAATTTGGCACAAAGATTACTATTCCACAATATAATAAAGGGAGCCTTGTGAAGATAAATATTTCACTTTTATTTCTACATACGAAGTTGGACCATCATATTCGATCGAAGTAATGTTATCATGACATGGAGCTGATCTGGAGATGGCCCATGGTATATACCCAATTTCATATCCACTTGAAACTGCATAAAGAGAACCATAATGTTGATCTATTGTTTAACAATTGCTTTTCGAGCTCTGCTCTTCAAAGTTAGCGTGTGGTGGTATTACGAGTACCTTAACTACAGTGAAGTAATGTCGGGTTAAGCGATGTTGATACTACATGGGTATATAAATATTTTAAAAACTTTCAATTAAAAAAACCAAGTGTCTAGACAGTTTAAACAATTACTTAAATTGGTTTATTCATTCTTTAAAAGCTTAAAACGTTAATTACCTATTTATTTAATAACATCTAGCATTGATCGAATGTAGGAATAGGATGTAGTCCCTACAAGTCCAACAACTACTAGTTTTAAAATATTTTTATCAGACTGATATGACTGTCAACTAATAACACAAAAGGATCAAGACTGGAAAGGTACATGTAAGACACGACGCAATAAAAGTTTGCCGGGTATCTTTTGTTGTCACTACTCGTAATTGGTCACAGGTGCATTAAATTTACTGTCTGTTAGCTTTGTGCACCTCAGGTGAACAAAGGGGAATCAAATATACTTAAAGTTTACTTAATACCCCCAAGAAAATCATAGGTGAACTAAGTGTATTTTTAGTTTACTTAATTGACCCGGGTGATCTGAGCTGGGTGAACAGAGTCAACTACAGGGTATTATTCACGCCTAATGACCGACTCAAGTATAATCCCGCTATGGCCTATGAAATGGGGTATACCTATCTTAAAAATGATTAAGCGTATGAAAAAACTCGTGGAATAGTTATAACGTGTCAAAAATTGTATTTTATGTATACCAATCTTGATATTCGCGAAAAACAGATTTCTGTGAACTTTGTCCTCGAATAACTTCAAACGCAATCTACACAAGATTTTATGTGAATTTCAAGGCGACTTTTAAATAACCATAATAAAGGTATATACGAATTTCCAGAATACTTATCTCTCTTTCCAAAATTGCATTTCATTTCTCTTGTCAAAAGACTATGCGTCAAAATGGTCCAAAAACAAACGGAGTTGTAAATTAGGTCAATACATAGGTATTTCTATGTATTTCATTTCGCACCAAGCGGAATTCTATTTTTATGTATTTTAGTTAAAACGTCATCACCCTTATTACCTAGACAAACGAGTCCACCGATGACTTGCCGCGCTCACTGCGGTGCGCGATCACCTGCTGCGATCGCCTGCAGTAATTAATTTACTTTCTTGGACTGTAATAAGGGTGACGACATTTTGACTGAAATCCTCATATCTCAGTTTTGCAGTGGAATTCCGCTTGCTGCCCATAGAATGAAATCAAGCATATAGAAATACCTATCTAATGATCTAACTCTCATTTCTGTTGGTTTTTGGACCAGGGTCCATACAAAGTTATTTATGGAAAAACGGAACGCCAGAAGAGCTGAAGCGGAACCCAAAATGTATAGGTAGTTCAAATTTTTATTACCAAATATTTTTATCAATTTGCATTTAATTAATGAAAAACATAATATTAGTATAGTATATTAGTAAAGAAAAGTGTGGACTGAACGAAGATGTAGTGTAAAAATTGAAAAAGGTATGTTGAGTTGGTTTGGACACGTGGAAAGAGTGAGTGAAAGAAGGCTAACAAAAACAGTGTACAAGGAAGAAGTAGAAGAGAGAGCTGAAAGGGGTAGACCTCGGCGCACTTTCTCTGGTCAAATCGGGGAAATCCTGAAGAAAGGCCAGAGGCCTATTGCATAATAAAATACAAGCTAATACTATTAGTGATTTTGCATGTAAAATCACTAATAGTATTAGCTTGTATTTTATCATGCAATAGGCCCCAGGTCAAGAGCAGCCTTAACCAGCGAGCGTGTTATAAGGAATGTTATGAAAGTGAAGGAAGCGAAAAAGTAATGTCAGGATCGTAGCAAGTGGAAATCCGTGGTCGTAGGCAGAGACCTCCGGGAAATAGGCGTGATTATATATGTATGTAATATAAAAAAAACAACAGAAATAGTGATACAAAATTATTACCTTAGACATCATTTTAAACAATAATTACGTTAACGAGTAAAAACCTGATCGGGATCGGCTACCCGACTGTGAGAGGTAGTCCGGTGGGGAGTCGGGCAGCGGCCGCTTGCGCCGGCGCAGGGCGTCGCGCCACCCGCACATGGCCGTGCGGAAGTACGTCCTGAACCTGGGGGGTAAAGCACACTTTTGAATAAAGAATACGCTACTTACATACTGTTATTGACAAGTGATTTAATCATAGAGTAGAATACATTGTGACATTTTTGGGGAAAAAAATTATAATACTCGTACCGTTATAATGAACATGACTATGGTATTTTTTTACATTCGTCGCTGTTTCTTGTCACAAGTAGAGTATGATTTGATAACAAGTACGATTTAGGAAATTTTAGGTATCCCTATCACGTCGGTGGCAAAACTGGCAAATAAGTATACGACACGGCTCACCCAATGGCTAGTGATTACCTCTATTTATACACGAGAAAACGGGACATCGCGGTCTGGGTGCGTTGCCGACATATTCACCTGTACTGCTATCTGACAATATACATCTGCATGGGCTCGAACCAGCCCATTACCACAGAGAACGTGTTCTATATGTCCACGTAATTCTTTACGTAACGCAATTCTTAACTTATACTTTCCTGCACGCATTATTCATTATGATCATACTATAAGGGGCATGTGTATGATGCATTACTTAATTACATAACAACTGTATGAAGTCGATTTACCCTTAACCTTTTGTCCGCCATTCAAACATTCAAGGACGTTACACACACTCCAACAACATTGCTTTAAGAGATAAAATTTGAATCACTTGCTATTGATACTTTGACCATAACATACGCCAAAATGTAACATAGGGAAAACGTTTCAGAAGCACGACATCAGTAGATATATAAGAGTCCATTACGTTTAAAGGGTTATACAAATTCAAAGAGTTCAATAAATAAGTCAGTATAGTTAAAAATTCAATTTTATATGTAAAATGGATTTGTAAACTGCTTAAATACATTTAAACGTAATCATCTATAAAGGTAAACAATATAATCTCATCAGGAAAGCACTTTGTACAAAATTAAGTTAATCTTCATGGACGAATAATGCCTATCGATCGGGCTAGGGATGAAAATTTACACGTTTACAAGCTGTGCAGCGAGGAATTGGATTTAGATGAACACTTTAAGCAACAGACTTACATCGACCAGAATATTGATCGTGATGACTTTTTCTATTGTGTTTGAGCTACCGATATTTTGATGCAGATTACATTCGATATAAATCTAGAGAATCATTCAAAGCTGTTACGGTACTACTTAGTAACAGCTTCCGAACTTTTGATTTCGTACTTAAATGTGTGAACGAACTGTACTGAGTAATGTAAAAATGAGGTTCATTTGTAAAATTTGAACGCTGCTTCTGAGCAGTTTTTTTAATGCACCTAAGGCCCGCTAAAGTGATACTCAGAACTGGATAAACTGAAGATTTGGGGTCTTTATTGGGATTATCTTGTTATGTTGGTAATTATACAAAGCTTTTTGAATTGAAGATACATTTATTCAAATGGAGGCGAAACTTATTTTCATATTTTTGTGACTAAATATGTCTCGACAACTGGCGCCTATTTTGCGTGAGTAACTTTGTATGGTATTCCGATTCAGACTTCTTTTTAGTTGACTCTAGTGAAAACGAAGCAAAACAAGGAATTTAATCACGGAACGTGAGTGTCATTTCCGACTAGGTACACAGGATTCCTTTACAGAGCAACTATGTAGCGAATGCCTTACATTTGCGCGTTCTCTTCATGGTAATAATGTTTAAATATGAGTTGGCGTAGGGATGTGACGACCTCATTGCCCGCATGTTTTCGCGGGCAATCATGCAACGCGCGCAGGTGAGCTCGTGATTCGTTTGCTATTTTAGGGTTTTCGTAGTCAAAATGGCAAAAGCTGAACCCTTATAGTTTCGTCATGTCCGCCCGTCCGTCTGTCCGTATGTCACAGCCATTTTACTCGGAAACTATAAGACAAATTTTTAGAATAGGTATATTCTGTCAGCCTTTACTTAGTTTAGAAATAATATTGTGTCCACCCTTTGTAACTTTCGAACAGAGGAAACAAAAAATTTATAAACAAAAAAACAGAAAAAAAAATCTAAATACTTTCAACGAAAATTGTATTGAATATGATTGGTTGAGGCATCCATGAGTTTTTTCACAAAGACTATTTTTTATTATAAAGATATAACTGCCGCAAAGTTTCACCTTTTGCTTGTATGGCATTTCTCGTTTGTATCGCATTGAGAGTGTTTTGCATGTTATATTGTCAATAAATAGCTTTATATTGTCTATAAAGTAAACTTAGAATATTAATATTACATTAATTAAACTGCCGAATCCGACACAGGCGATTCAACGGAGCTACGCCGTTTTGGCGCCTAAATAGTGTTTAGTTGTAATTTTATAAAATGTAATGTATGTTAGTCTATAAGGTATTTGTAATATGGCCCTTGTTGCCTGATTATTTTTTAATAAAATAAAATAAATAAATAAAATATTATATTTTAATAACAATAAAAATAAATATATCCTTTTAATAAAAAATATCAAAATATTCATCGGGTGTTTTAATTTTATTATTTCATAAAATAATGATTATCGTACATTTTAAGACTGTAACTAATCACTGTAATTTGTAAGTCTAAAAGTATCGCGTAGCTAAGTAGATACTACTATTTATTGCGACCTGTTCGAAAATATTGGTACTCGTACCTATAAATCACGTAATTGTCGCCTTGGTTTGGATAGTTGTCTCCTGGTTATTTATTATATGCATACCTTATTTAAAGTAATTGTATCTAAACCACATTAGCAGTACTTAAATGTGTGAGCGAACTGCACTAAGTAATGTAAAAATGAAGTTCATTTGTAAAATTTGAACGCTGCTTCTGAGCAGTTTTTTTAATGGACCTAAGGCCCGTTAAAGTGACACTCAGAACTGGATAAACTGAAGAAACTACTTTATGAAATAATAAAGTCAAAGTCAAATGGCGTTCTAAAAGTTTTAATCATGTGTCGAAAAATGGCAGTAAATTTACTGTGGCTACAAAATTTTCTTTGACAATCTACCTCTATTTCAAATTCTCTTTGGCAAAGAGTAAGGGCCGGATTTGTAGGGACGACTTTATTTTCAATGTCAATATACGTTCGATAGAGTTTTTACAGTACATATGGTTTTACTTTATCGCACTTGTGCGGTAATTAGCACTTCCCGTGTCTATGTGACCTATGTGGAAAATTTAAAGGGCCATTGGTATTTGTACTGTAAAACGTTGCACGATACACGTGTGATTAAAACATTTGCCCACTGCCTTCTGTCGTGTTTTAATTTATCGCCACTCATTGCGTTTTTCCTGCTTTTTGCACTTGTATCGTAATGTACTATAACATTACGAATACGGTTCCTTTCATTAGTTGTTTCAGGTGCTTTGTCGAGTGTTTCGTAAATCTTCAAACTAATGATGTTTTTTTCGGCTGTCGGGTTTCAAATATAACCCAGCTTAAAGGCTGTCGGAATAATTAAGTACCTATGGACAAATATATGTACGATTAATAAACATACATTAGAAGGAAGCATCTATCACTAGGAAAAAAATGTTCGCAGGTACACAATACACACAAATTCCCCTACCAGAATTCGTACCCAGGACCACTGACCACTAGCATACCATTAGTTATATACTCTAAGCATATAAACACAGTAAACCCAAACTACTGTATTTCCAGATACGTGTGAGTTCGGCTTAACACATATAACATTTACATACCTATTTACTATAAAACGCTTGAGGCAGTGTCAAAAAAACTGGCAAACATTAAATACGTAACGTAGGTATAGCCTTGCAGTAAAACTGTTAACATTCCATTGCGTGGGGCCGGAATGCCAAGAAAAGCTTCATAAATTATTAACAGCGGAATGTCGAACTTGATTTGAACTTCGATAAAAACAAAATGTTTAATAACACGAAATCCACCAAAAAACGGAAACTTGTGAACACTAAGTTTGTTTTCTAAATACTATAGGTATTTTATAGAACTTACGAAACAGTCTTGGCCCTGCAAATTAATTTAAGGCATTTAAGCAATTTGGGTACACAGATGAGTGTTGTTAGGTTTCTACGACGATAATAGGTGTATTTCGGCTATTATGAAAAACAAAAGTAAGGATTTCAATTGTTATTACTTTTTATTAGTATTCTTTTTGAAGTTATATTTTGAACTTTTATTGTGTTACTAAGGATTCCAAATTAAAAAACGAAACAATTGCTTCTGGGTCTCAGGAGGATAAACTTATTCATTTGGTGATCATGATGGTATTTATTTCAACGTTTATTGGAAAAGTACTTATGAAATCCTGAATGTTGCAGCCGTTATAATTTCCGATTTTAGGTAAGTATGTATTTTAATTTTCATTCCAACTGGATGCATTTCTACATATATTTTTAATAATATGTACCCATATTTGGCCTTTAAAAATCTCTATTTCGCAAGAATTTTCAACACATACATGTATGCTTTTCAAGACTTTAGAACTACACAATGAAACAGCAGGGTTAATGAATCCCCTCAAAACAATCAGTGTCTTATATGGTATTTTAGATACTTAGGTAGACCTAGACATTTTCTGGGAAAACGAGTCGTTGAAAAAATGAATATGTGGGTCATACTGAACAACTTTAACATAGAACTAACCCCAAATAAATATGTAACGGCGAGCAAGATAAATATAATTATCAATCGCCTCAAGCAGAGTATATAGTCAATGTGTTTCTCTTCCGTAGCATGAATTTACTTCAAATGAGTTTTGAGTCCATCACGCAGAGCGTGCTAAATAAATAGACTTTGTAACATGGAGGCAAACTTACATTATATTACATCCCACTTTTTGTTGTACATTAAGTTTTTGACACTTTTTCGTAAAATGCATATTTAAGAATACTTGGCCATTAATTTAATTTTCTGTTTTGTGATAAAGAAATAGGCTTAATGAGGTTACCAATCCCGATAGCTTTGTTCAATGAATGACTACTGTAAATATGCTTAACACAGTAACTCAGGTGGTCCTTGATTGTCTCCTGATTTGATGAAAATAAGGCATTTACCGCTGCGTTGCCATCTTTTTACATTAATCGATAGAATTATACCTATAAATTTTGGTCAACAAATTCCTAATATTTGATTCAGGTACAATTTGTAAATACAAATTTCTATTAACAAATTAAATATCTACCATACTTTTTTCTGGCAATAGTTATAAATAAAATGGTCCTGAAAAAGTAGAATGACCATCTAAATGATGTCAGTTGCGCGTGCATGCTATATGCATGCTAGTACATGTGCATACATGTATTGATGCGAGCGAGACGCCTGTGCGACGTCATTTTGATGTGACAATATGATCCCATATCAGTCGGGAAAATAATACATATGTAGTGGCGTTCAGTTGCTTTATGTGGCCGTGGTGCCAACAAAAATAAGTATTTTTCCTTTGCCCATATTTCACACTTGTTACATTTGCATTATGCCAATAAAGTGTTTTAGGGCTAAACTATTAAACCAGATCGTAAAAAAGAAACAAAGTAACCTCACCCACAAAGGGGTCTAAATTAGGAAGTCTTATTAACTTCAAGGCGTACACATAGGTAATAAAACAGGAAGTGTTTTCCTTAACTTTGTTTGCTTCACACCTATGTACTTAGACCTTCGTTGGAATAAATACAACTGAAATTTGAACGTACATATTTTCCATTTCACTCAACAAACTATGTACTTATTTGCAAAAAAATATGTTACCTTACTAGCTTCATTGCAATGAAAGGTCAAACATACTCGTACTTACCAAAAGTATATAATGAGTGCTAGCGTTGGAGCTAGAAAGTAAGTATCCTTTCCCTTCTTCTTCGCGTTGTCCCGGCATTTTGCCACGGCTCATGGGAGCCTGGGGTCCGCTTGACAACTAATCCCAAGATTTGGCGTAGGCACTATTTTTTTACGAAAGCGACTGCCATCTGACCTTCAAACCCAGAGGGTAAACTAGGCCTTGTTGAGATTAGTCCGGTTTCCTCACGATGTTTTCCTTCACCGAAAAGCGACTGGTAAACTGGTAACTGGAAAATTATAAAATTGTCTTGTCTTGTCTTAAAAACGAAGAAGAGTAAATTGAGTTATTATTTAATTATTATTTTTACTCTTAATAAAAACGTATTTTTACAAGCAAACCCTTGAGTGATCGCTAGTATATAGAACTAGCATCGATAGTCGAGTTTATCGATACAGGAACTCCCTACTTGTCAAACAATTTTGTCCCACGGATTCCTATGTCTGCTTATAATATATATTGATATGAGCATCGAGCAACACCGGCTTCCGACACGTCGAAAGTGACGAGCCCAGGCGATATCTTACCGTACAAATCGTTCTGTCGTTTTTTGCGGGAGAAACAGGCACACTGTCACATTACATACAAAATCCAATCTGTAATGACGACACAAATACATAGAAAATGACATACGTCAAAGATAAATCTTGCACAACTCGGTATCTTTTTCTGTACGGACGAGTCACAACACGCAGCGCGCTATGCCCAGTTGGGCATGTAATGTGCTTCGGCAAGTGCAAATGCCGACTCCTTTCCCGGTGTTGCTCGAAGTATATGAGCGAAATGTACAGAAATCACTGACATATTAAGATGATATTTTAAACTTGGAATAGGCCTCCTACTCATTATCCCACTAACCACCTTGTCGTCAATCAAGTTAAAGAATGAGCTTCGCCTCCTGGTTATCAGCAACTAAATTGTAGGCCTCGTAGCAAGTTCATTCTACATTATATAGGCGATGTATTACTTAACACTACGCAAACTTCTACAGAAATATAAAGTGTATAGGTATAAAGCCACATTTAAACAAATTGGTGCGAGCGAGATAGACTGCGAGTAATACAACATCGCTCCCACAAACTAACGGTGGTATTTACTTTTGAAATGAGTTCTATGAACGAAACCATATACGGACAAACTCAAAGATGTGCGTAATATAAGCAACACCCTTCCTTATTTTATTCGGAAGAGCGTACACAATCTTCTTTATTGAGGTCAAATGATAATGTGAAAAACATTGTGTAGATGTACTTTCTTTTCGGTATAATCTTGTGTACGGTGAAAAATAATGTATTCGGTTGAAAATTTTCCTTGGCTTCTTATGAGGCATTGTGCGTACATTTCTAATTTATTTTGGCATGACATGGTTTTGGCATTTATAAGTTAGTAAACTTTTTTTTATTTAGAGTAACGTAACTTCCGTCAGCATTCCGACGAATATCGATGGACCAAGCTAACTTTGCAGCGATTGATAAAAAGTAATTTTCGACAATCAGTACCTATGTGACAGCACCACAGAAAATAAATAATATAAATATTATAGGACATTATTACACAAATTGATTAAGTCCCACAGTAAGCTCAATAAGGCTTGTCTTGAGGGTACTTAGACAACGATATATATAATATATAAATATTTATGAATACTTAAATACATAGATAACACCCATGACTCAGGAACAAATATCCATGCTCATCACACAAATACATGCCCTTACCAGTATTTGAACCCGGGACCATCAGCTTCGTAGGCAGGGTCACTACCCACTAGGACTAGGCCAAACCGGTCGTCAAAAAGTATTATATAGTATTGATACCAGTGTTGGCCGAACGATAATTAGAATTAAAAATATTTAAAATTCCCCTCAACGAATTGACCCGTAAACCGTGACGGACGGATACAGTTTACGGTTCAATTTGTAATGGTTAATTTTCAATATTTTCAATTCTAATTCACGTTCGGCCAACACTGCTTTGATACCTTTGAATTATTTTACCACATTTACCAGCTAAAAAATGTAGGTAAGGTGTGCATTAAGGTCAAATAAATTGAATTGCATTAGTAGATGTCACTATTAATATAAATGTATAATGCTAATAAATAATGACATGAAATCAAAATTATCGACCTTTTGTGAAATTCGCAACATTGAGTAGGTACATTACTAAATACCAAGGCCTAACGGTAAATAGGTACAGAGAGATGAACTGAATAATGCGTTCCATTTATTTTCACGGAAACGTTCGTATATGGTACAAGTATTAAGAGATTCATTCCATTTACCCGTTATCAACTTCATATAGATCGTGTCATTCACGACGACGTATGCCTTGACTGGTAAGGTCATGTTAATAAAGGTTAGATTTGACAAATCTGCGCGTCATCGTGGATGACACGTACTATTGTATTGTAAACATTCTCGTTTTTAAGCTAGAATCGCCTTCGGCAGATACCATGAACCATATACCATGAATAACGTTTTGTAACAGATACGAAACAATGCCATATATATTTTAAGTATTGTCAAATTATAACGCTGCAGAGTTAGCTTGGTCTAACTTTTCTATCGTATGTTATATTATTATCATATATTAGCCATGAAGGTTGTTTATACTTGCAAATGACTTTTGTGTATTAAGAGCAACACTTTTAATCGTCAATTGATGAACCTCATGTCTTCGTTAGAAGGTAGATATAAATACGTACGACTTTTGTCCGTTAATATTGAGGCTAATGGCACTATTTATAATGAAGATTCAAGTTTTCGTTATTAAACCCCATTCCAATATGATACTGATCTGTCAGTGTCAAAAGTGACGTTTTTCGATTCGAGTTTTAGTTATTACATCTTATTCCAATATGATACTGACCTGTCAATGTCAAAAGTGACGTTTTTGGTTGAAGGTTGACATAATGCGCAATTCAGCAGGTCCTCTAAAGGAGATTGGAACTATCTCATATTGGAATGATGTCAGATCCATATTATATCAGTATCACATTAGAATATATATTGTTGGTATTGGCATTTAAATCACAAATAGCTACTGTGTCAAATTAGATTCAACAAGAGCTTCGTATTTTTCTACTTGTCCTTCATCTCTTTTGAATTTTTGTAAAAAAAACCTCTATTATTAGGTATATTTGAATTTCTAGTTTCAGACATTGTAGTCGAGATCGTCTTGCTTTCCAGCATAGGCCAGCCAAGTTTCTCCAAGCGACCGACTCGACCCGTTATCGACCAAAAACCTATTATTGAGTTAAAGATACAAAGTTTCAAAGTGTCACTTACTTCGCGTTCATCCAATAGTAGATGATCGGGTTGACCATGGCGTTAGCCATGGCTAGCCAGTAGAAGCCCAGGTAGACGTGCTGCACGTACTTCTTGTACAGGATCGACGGGTTGAAGTGCGTGTAGATGAAGTACGACTGGTAGGGCAACCAGCAGATTCCGAAGATGACTATCACTAATATGAACATTTTTACAACCTGAAAAGAGTATTAAGTTATAAAAATACACAAAAACAATTTAAAAAAACTGTGTTCACGTCTTCCCTATAAACATGCCCAAAAGTTAATAGAGCAAGATCCCAGAGCCGCCAAACCTTACTTTTTTTTCTCATGACTAAAATGTATGGGATAATATAGTGTTCGTATGTATTTTTAATGTCTCCATACTTGCTTTATTGGCCCGACGGCTATTTGTCGTCTGGTACAGGGTGCTAAACGTAGGTACAAATATTACTAACTTTTCTTGAATTCTCATGACTCATTTTTATGTATGTTTTAGAAAATATTATTAAAATTTGATAATCAACATTTCCAGACCATTTCTGCTGGCAGTAACTTTTACCAGACGCTTTAAAGCTGTCAAAAAAATATTGTCACTACTTATATTCTCTCTTTTGATTTTTATATATGACACTCAGGGTACTATTACTATTACATTTTGTAAGTAACCACACCAATTGGAGGGTAACCATCCCCCAGACCCACATAAAATTTATATGTGTGTCTGTGTGAAATGGTCTGGAAATGTTAATTATCATTATTTAACAATATTTTCTAAAACATACATCAAAATCAGTCATGAGAATATTAAGAAAAGTTAGTAATATTTTTACCAACCTTTAGTATCTTGTACCGGACAAATGGCCATCGGGCCAATATAGCAAGCATGCAGACATTAAAAAGTACATAGGTACTAACACTATATTATTCTATACATTTTATTCATGAGAAAATAAGTAAGGTCTGGCGGCTCTAGGATCTTGGACTATAAAGGATGTACAGTTCTGACGAACGCACAAGTTTTCTCTCCTGTGGACAATAATTATAATTAACAGCTTGTGGACATGTAAGTAATGATTTTATCAAACTTATCCAAAATAAAACGAGTACCTTTTCATGTGGATAAGGGTTAAATGAGAAAATTAACCTTTATAGCCCTTAACTTTTGGGTAAGTCTACAGGAAACACGTGAACACAGTTTTGTGTTTGACCCAAATCCTTTAAATTAAGTATTTTACAAACTCCTTGGATACGATGACATTGACAGGTGACTAAATCTTGCAAAATTGTATAGGGACCGTGCGCGTTGGAGGGTCTGCCATCTTGTGGTCTGAATCGGAACCATAAACAGGCACATTTACACGTCAAGTGTTTTCTTGTGCATAGTAGGTTCTGCCATCTTGTGGGCTACATCGTAACAAAAAACATCACATTTACGCCTCGCGCCAAAAATCTGACGGCTCCTGTGCTGCCTCCTATAGTTAATGCACGCTCCCTATTGAAATGACACCTGTTAGCCTCCCTATTGAGTTTGAAAAATACTATAATGGCGTTCATCCATAAATTTCTGTCAAATCTAACATGTCATTGATAATCGTTTGTCCCTATCTGTCATTTTAATATTTGAGTTTGTAAGAAAAATAGGTACAGAATTTAACAGAGGCATGATGATAGTGATAGGTACTATTACTTATTCGGTGACAGAGGTTTTCTTAGATTTATGAATACTGACACTTTACAAGATAAATACACAAAGGTTTTGAAAGACTATGTTGTCATCAAAATATTAATAATAAAATAATAATAAATAAAATAAAAAATAAAATGATTTTATTTCGGATAAAAAATCCATAGTTGTTAGTTACATTTTCATTTAACTTATAAAATAGTGTTAGGGGAATAACAAAATAATTTTAACCTAAATACATTGTTATTTTGCTACAGAGTGGAGTTTTGTCCACCGCTGCAGCAGAGGGGAGTCCCACCTGTCCAACAACGCTATCATGATACTGTTAGCGCTGCCCCGCCAGCGGCTAAGTAAAGAGGCGCACCGCTTCCGCATGATAGCCGCAAAGCCGTCGACTTGCGCCTCCGCAAACATCCCGGAGGCGCTACAGTGTCGAGGCAGCCTCATCAGCATTCTGAAAGCGTTGTTGTACTGCACTCGTAGGTCGCTGTACGCCCGCCGCGTATAGACACCCCACAGGCTGCAAGTGTAGAAAGACTGGCAGTAAGCTTTGAAAAGCGTTACTTTAACTGCGTGTGTACAAAGTGCAAACCTGCGGGTAAGCATATTGCACCGCACGGCCAGCGACCTACGTTCCCTCTCAATATCACAGTTATCGCTAAGATCTTCGGTAACCCAATGGCCTAAGTACTTAAACTTGCTAACTCTAAGCAGAGGTGTGCCATATAGAGATACATCAGGCAAACTGGTGTAGGTCTTAGATCTGGGCTTGAAAACCATCAGCTCACTTTTTTTACATTATATTTTAGACCATGCGTTTCCGCATACTCTTGACATATTGAAATCAGCGTTTGCAGTGCCCTGATTGAAGGGCTTAATAAAATAAATTGCGTAATTTCAAACCGGGAGCTTGTTTGCATGTTCATAATACAAAATGATTAAAATAGATTTCATACACTAAAGAAAAACCGGCCAAGTGCGAATCGGAATCGCGCACGAAGGGTTCCGTACCGTTATTTATAAAAACGGCAAAAAATTATGTTTTGTTGTATGGGAGCCCCCTTAAATATTTATTTTAATCTGTTTTTAGTATTTGTTGTTATAGTGGCAACAGAAATACATAATCTGTAGAAATTTCAACTGGCTTACTATCACGGTTCATGATATCTCATGGCTGTATCCAGTCTGGTGACAGACGGACGGACGGACAGCGAAGTCTCAGTAATAGGGTCCCTTTTGACCCTTTGGGTACGGAACCCTAAGAAGTGTCTAAGTGTTTCGGGGCCACCCGTGGACGTGGTCACTTTTTCTTTATTGTTTGATATTTATTTCAGCTTGGAACCTTTAGGATTTATTTACTTGCAAAATGATTATTAGGTACAGTCAGCGTCAAATATTTTGTAGCAACCAAAGCCTGGACTATCATATATATTTTTTAAGACTTTAGTTCCATAGACAATGTTTGGCGGGAAAACATTTACTTTCTTTTTAAATGTACTTATAAAAAAAGATTTAAAAATTGTATAAAATGAAAAGGTTGTATAAAATATTTGTTACGCCGACGTTTAAAAAGTTTAAAGTTGTTTTTTACTTAAACTGAAAAAGAAAGTAAATGTTATCTCGCCTAACATTGTCTATGGAAATATAGTTTTAAAAAGTATGTATGATAGGGCACTTCTTTGTTTCAATATGTGTCTATTGCAAAACATATCTAGTGACCTATGTAGTAGCTAATCATGAAATAGTATAATATTTTTTCTAATCATGAAACAGGCTGCGTCTTATACCTCTATGATATACCAACGCAATTTTAAATTAACATTATGCTCATATAGAATTTTAAAGCACCTATGTCAGATATTTATTACGTCAACATGTAATTTTTATACTCCGGTAATTAATCAACTTAACGCTTGCGGGTCGGTAAACCCGATGACACAATTACCCGGACGTTAATTTTATCTCTTATTGGTAATTTTTTTTTTACATGAATTTATACATACTTTAAAATCACTTAGAATTCTCAATCCATACTCAGTTATATTCTGAGCCGGTTTGTGCTCAAAGAATTGATAAGATTATGCAATCCGATACACATTATGTTGAAAAGATTTGTAGCAAAAATGTTTTTATGTGTCAGTTTTGTCACTCATATTGCAAGAATGTGTTAGCGGGCTATTGAAATGTTCCTTTATGTCAAGTGTCTTTAAAACTTATGAAATGTTCGCGCATAAATCTCTTGTGAAAGAAAATATGACAGGCTACTTAGCATATCAATAGTTACCTCATACATAGCTAACATTGAGTTTCGCTACTAGGAAAATAAAATCTAGTTCAGAGTACCTTTTTATCAAAAGACGTGGGACATTATATCACTTTATTGTACGCGATTTTGCAGGAAGTAATAATTGCATTATTTCTGTAGGAAATGTAGAAAATGATTAATGATTTAGGGACTGCAGTAGATTTTCGCCACTTTCTATACCTATATAGTTTCACTACTAATTGATTGCAGGCCTCGAAGCGTGCGGCACATTATCGAGTAAAAGAACGTCTGTCCAGCTATAGTTTGCATACGTCATTAAAAATGGTACCTTCCGCTTCGACCGGATGGAGTCTATCTGCCGCTGCGTTAGCTCCCCTATGGACCGAGAGCCCCACAGCACGCGGCCCATCGCCGAGTAGAAGAACGTCATGCCCAGCATTGGGACTGCGTACGTCACTACGAAGAACAATACTTGGTACCTGTGAACCAAAAAAATAACAAAAATCTAAATATCCGAAAAACATATCACTAAAAAAGTTTTTATGCGGCACTATATAAATTAGCTTCACCAAGTCTCCTGGCCTGAATTAGCTATGAATTGTTTGTCTTCATCTGTCGTTTTGACTTATGTATATGTAAGAAAGGGATAAAAATAATTTAGCTAAAATCTAAAGTTTTATGAATAGGGGGTATGGTACTCCTGTCAAGCCGTAATTTTTTTTTTGTGTCAATGTCAATGCAGTTCCTGTAAGAAAACAATGTCGTAGCCTTGGACTAATAATACTACGGACGTAGTTTTGGTAATACACAACAAGGATTCCATCATCCACTAATTTCTTACACACGACACACACACACATTGACAGCTATCATCCACCAGTCTGCCGTCAATCGGATCGAGACGTTATTGGAGTGAATTGTAGAAAGAAAAAAATAAAATATGCAGGCATGTGTGGTTAAATGTTGTAAAAAATATTCCAGTCGAAAGAAAAAAAGAGCTGGAATAAGGGTTCATAGGTGTTAATAGTTTATTACGTTATCGGAGATAAAAACAGGAGGGTGACCAATAGGTTCAATAGGGTTACTGATGCCCTTCTTATTAAATCATTATGTATATAAAGACTAATTAGGTAAATTGCTAAATTATTGTTTGTGCATTTCCAAAACCGTGGATATGGTAATTTCCCGCGAATAAGGAGATTAAAGACGCTTTGATGACTAATGTTTTCTATATTGACTATGTCTGCATTTATACTTATAAACTTAATCTTTTGTGAATTGATGTATAATACCTACTTAATAAGCAAAAAAATGCTTATAAGTAGTACCACAAAAATATTTTGCTATTGTCATTTCTATAAATCCTTAAGAAGTTACGACATTACCCCTTTCTCTACTTTTAGAGGGAGGAGGATTACCAAAATAAACTAACCTATTTCCACCCAAGAAGAAGGTTGTATGTGCTGATGTGGTTTTTATGTATGTTTACTGTAGGGACAGCTGGTGTATTTTCAGCATACCGCGCGCCTACAAAATTTTAATAGTGATTCATTAAAGAAATCCAAACGTTTTACTCTCTCATGTACAATCGTTAACAGTTTAATTAAAATCATTGTGTACCTAACGAGAAATCGTCATCGTTATTCAAACATGGGTAACTTTCGTAATACAATGTGATCAATTTAATTGTTGACGAATGACAGTCCTTATTTAGGACTTATTTTAAATCCATCTCTATTCCAATACCGTACTGCGTCAATCTGTCCCTCAATTGTCTTTGTTCTGTGGCTGAAACCGTCGAACTGAAATAACGTTTCATTTTAAATCCCCGTCGATGCAACTGGGCAAAGGCTAGTGTTTGAAAAAGCCTTGACTGCCGAATATAAAATGGAATGTAGGTTATAAGTTAAATATAATGTAGTCGAACAAGGTGGATGACTGGAAGTAACAAAGAAGAAGCACTGTAATTCTTTCTTTATTAAAATGCTTAGAAGGGTGTTCAAGATTTCCTTAAGAGGAAAGTGGACTGCCGCTTTTCCATACAAACGTAGCCCCGCATTTTCCTCTGCCTCCATATTTTTTTCGATTTAAATACCTATACATTTTGACAAGAAAGCTATTAACATGATTAAGTACCTATACCACGGAATCACAAATTTTACACACGGAATTATATTTTCTGTGCCAAAAGAACACAAGAATTCTTATAAAATTAGTCTTTAAGAGGAAAGGGGATGACCGCTTCTCCATACAAATGTAGTCTTCCTACCTCTGCTAACATTATAGGAAATATATTTCTATGAGTTGATGAAACTACCGCGGTGACCGATTGTTTAATTTTTTTTATGGAATTTTGAAATTTTGTACGGAATTTGTATTTCGCTCCTAACTTTTACAATAATAAAAAAAAACATTAAAGTCAAACAAAGAGGCATAGGCATCAATATCCAATTAATCACGAAAAAAAACTCCATAATATCAATATCCTGGGAGTAAAATGGGGACTTAGTTTGTATGGAGAAGCGGTCGTCTACTGTTGTCTTAAGTCCCTATGTATATGTTACGGGCAACTTGATAAGTCCGGTCACTATGAATAATGTCTGGTCAGTAAGCTTAATGCCCGCATCAAGTGGGCAGCAATGTAATTAAAACTGCATGATTAATCACTTTGACAGGTCAGTATGACGACCAAATCACTTACCTATGCTTCGTAGCGGTCGAAAAGCAACTGTGACTGTCGCGATAATTTATTTATTATAATATGGAAGATAATATGGAAGAGTGATAGAGAGACAGACAGAGACAGGTTGTATGGTGGCCCGGCACCCAACTAACCACGGCAATAGACAAACTAAACAAAACACAAAGACTAGCATGTGTGGCTGCAACGGGCTGTATGAAAACTACTCTGACTGCGGCGCTAGAAATAATGCTAGAACTCCTGCCATTACACATATATATACAGAAAGAAGCGGTTGCCGGGGCTCTTCGATTAAAAAATCTATGCCTATGGACATCTTTCAGCTCAGCACACAATAAGATTTATGAAAATACGATCTCAAAACTGTTGGAAGCGCCTATAGACAAAACAGCAAAAACTATGATTTTCTGGAAAGATTACGCCATATCATTAACAGAAGACCCGAGAGAAGGACTAAATCAATCAAACCTAAGAATATTTACAGATGGCTCAAAAACAAATGCGGTGTCTACTCGGAGGACCAGAACATACGCATCTCAAAACCTCTGGGCAACCATAACACGGTATTCCAAGCTGAATGTGTAGGAATAGTAAAAGATTTTAATGCTATAACAAGAAGGCAAGTGAAACACGAAAATATACTAATACTGTCAGACAGTAAATCAGTACTACAAGCGCTATGCAGCGACAAACTTACTTCAGAGCTTGTACTCGAATGTCATCGAAGCCTTACTGAAGTTAGCAAAGAAGGCAACAAAGTAACCGTTCAATGGATAAAGGAGCATAGTGGATCAAGACGAAACGATGCAACGGATGAACTGGCCAGGAAAGGTTCAGAAACACCGGCATATGGATCCGAGCCCATCATACCCCTACCAATATCTTACATACACAACCATCTAGATATAACATCACAGACAACTCCACAATAAGTACTGGCAGGAAATTGACACATTCAGGCAGACCAAAGATGTTTTACCGGAACCAAACTACAAGCTCACCAAAATAGTACTGAAAACACCTAGATACCAACTACGTAAAATAGTAGGATTAATTACAGGACACAACACACTAAACAAATACCTACACAATATGGGTAAAACAGACAGCCCCATGTGCAGAACGTGCAAAGAGGAAACAACTAAACACATTCTCCTAGACGGGTAGAAGTATACAGGAACAAATACCTAGGGACTCCGTGCACACTAAAGGAGGCAGTTAGCAACCTGAAAGCTGGGGTGGTTAGAGTAGCGCTACCTCGATTTCACGCAAAATAGGCACAATGGTTGTCGATTTGCGGAAAATACCCAGAAGCACTAACTAACTAGAGAGACAGAGCGAATCGAATCGATGTCGTAGGCCGGCTGCATAGTTGTTCAAAGTTAACGAATTAATCACATTTTTATATTAACGGAAAAGAAAATGAAAAATGTACGCTTCCGGCAGGATTTGCAACCTCTGCAAAAGATAAAATAGTATCGGTCGCTGTCGGTCGGTCGGTGCTTATTAAAAATTTACATTTCATATTTCTGACCCTTAGAATTTTATTGGATCTCTACACTTTAATTGAAACGAGGAATAAGCTAATAGTTTTTTTTTTCACTAGGCCTTGTATTTATTTTATTATAATTTTTTTTCATATGTACTTATTCTAAAATGGCGTAACTCCAGTTTCGTGTGTATTTTTCGTAATAAGCGATATTACATTCATATTAATATATTGCTGTGTTCAGAAATCAAAAAACTTCCAAATCATACGTAACATTTCAGGTTTTATAAAAATGAAATGTTGTCAATTAATTTATCACATTGTCCCGCTAGAAGTAGGGAAGTATTCATATTGCCCATTACATGTGATCAATTCAAGATATATCAAACCTCGATTTATTCAATGGACCACGGGCCGTAGGGCATTACTAATATGGACCGGCCAAAATAATAAATTTATCAATTTGCCCGACGCTCTTGGGCATTATTTATAATAACCGGTAATTATTTTATACTGCCCGGTTAATCAAGTTGCCCGTAACATATATTTGAAATATGTAACGCATAAACATCTGTATTAGGTGAAAGGCAAGCGCGTATGTTCTATATTCACAGGTACACTCAAGGGACAGACCCCTAGAATGATTCAGTATTCGTTTATTACACTGTGTTCTCATTGATCTGAAGTAATATTTCATTCATTCGTTAATATTTATTGAAATGGCTTGCTTGAAAATTGGTGTTTTTGTTAAGTTTAACATTTTCATGTACGTGACAGTCGATTATATTTTGTAATTTAAAGAAACAATATTTTAAGCTAACATCTGCCTAAGATAGTAATGTTGTTTTATCTGTATCATTAAAATAGTAATACTTATCTATCTTATGGTGTCTAGATACACACCATAAGACAGATAAGTATTACTATTTTAATGATACAGATAAAACAACATTGTACAAGAAATTGTTCAATAGTTTCACAGCCAAAGTCTTTTTATAAAAGAATATACTACGATAATAATACGAAAACTTTAATAATCAAGAATCTAATGATGAACTTTGAATTACCTCTATAAACTAAAATGTATGTTATATTAGTCGTAATAGGTACTAAAGAAAAGGTGACGAAGCCCTCCAGTGATAACAGAAATCAAAATATTTGGTAAAAATAATTTGATTTGTTCCCAAAAAGTTAAATCTACTTTGAGCTAAAAAAAAAACATGGTAATTAAAATTTGTCCTTGACTTATTTGAATTTGAATTAGAAAACATTTATTTCATGTAACTGTGACACATACATTTTGTTAGTAAAAAAGAGTTTCCAAAGGGTTAGTACCTAAGCCTAAAAATTATACATAAATCTAGACACTTAACCTACCAGTTACCACTGTATGGAACCCATAGGGGAATGTAGTCCCGCACAGTGTAGCATTAGCGGACAATCAGGCTTATCCCCTATCATTCTTAAGATGATATCGGGACTGTCCCGCACCCGGCGCACCAGGGATGCGGCGCGCCTGCGCAAGGTCGTCTGAAAACAATCAACGCGCGCCTCCGCAAACATTCCTGATACGCTACAGAAGCGGGGCAGTCCCACAATCACCCGAAACGCGTTATTATATTGGACACGGAGAGCCCCATAGGCCCGCTGCGAATACTGAACCCAAAGGTTGCAGGTATACACATACAGGGAAGTACAGAAAGCTCTAAAAAGAGTAGGTAACCCGTACCCCCCTGGAGCACCCCGCAAACCTTCGAGCTATCATATTCGCACGCACCGATAAGGCTCTCCGCTCCCATTCGATGTCCATGTCGTCCTTGAGGTCGGCCGCAACCACATGGCCTAAATATTTAAATTGGGTTACCCGGTCCATAGTATTGTCATTTAGCTCAATTGCGGGGAACTCTGAATATTTGTTGCGGTCGCACTCAAAGACGACATACTGGCTTTTTTTAACATTATATTTCAGACCGTGACTGACAGCATAGGCCTCGCACACATTGAGCAGCCTTCGTATACCACAGACCGAGGCGCTCAGAAGCACCATGTCGTCCGCGTAATTTATGTTGTTAACGCATATTCCGTCTATATGACACCCGACATGGATGCTGCTGAGCGTCTCAATCAGTTCGTTAATATACAAATTGAAGAGCGTTGGTGAACTCAAACCCTGTCTTACCCCACACTCCAACCTGTATTCATCAGACAGCACATTAGCCCATCTAACGCTGTTGACCTGATTTCCATACCAGCACCTGAATATACGTACCATTTCCGGTGGTATACCGGTTATCTGCAGTTTTTTTCCATAGTATATTGTAGGAAACCAGGTCAAAAGCCCTAGATAGATCCAGGAAACAGGCAATAACTAGGGTCTTACTCCTAGTGTAATATTTGATAGTGTGCTTCAGACACAGTATCACGCAATAATATTTTATGCAGCAGTAACAAGTGGGTAGTGACCCTGCCTATAAAGCCGATGGTACTGGGTTCGAATACCGGTGAGGGAAATTATTTGAATGATGAACACAGATATTTTTTCCTTGGTCATCGGTGTTTTCTATGTATATAAGTCCAGTACCCATAGTGCAAGCTTTGCTTAATTTGGGGCGAGGTTGATATGTGTAAGATGTCCCCTATTTATTATTATTAGTAACTAAAAGGTATAAGACAGGTCAGTGGCAAAAGTAACGTTTAGAAATACCCCATGAGCACAATTAGTTTGACTTACTTATACAAAGTTGCTTACCGTCAACACTAGGTTTAAGTTAGTTTTCCTAAATACCTTAGTTTAAACTACTTAGTTGTTTATTCTTGTTTTAAACAAATTTCCACGGCGTTTCTAGGGGCTTCTAGGGTTCCGTTTCTCTTACTTTGACTTACTCGTAGTTACTGAATAGTAATTAATTTTGGGTCTGTTTATTATAGGTATAAATGCTGCTTACAAAAACAAGAACATTCTCACCGATTAACCTTAGTTGTTTTATTTTCATTATTCAAAGCTTTCTCGGCCATGACGTTGCATACATTCCACCGCCATACTATTAAAATGTATTATGTGCAGAGATTTTAGTAACGTTATACAGCTTTATGAAGCTGAAGTTACATGTGAGGTTTGAGGTACTGCATTCTACCTGGAACGCTGCCAGCGCTGAGCGATCGTCTGATTATGAATTTGCAAGATGGCTTACAACATGTATAATAAGTATACCTAGATATTTTTCTAGCAGGAACAGAATTTGCTTAGTGCTTACCACAATAAAAATATCGACAATCTTGTTATCGATAAGTACATACTTACTACTTCAACGAAGTATACATATTTAAGTGAAAGAGAAAGAGGGTCATTAATACATCAGTGCGATACTGTTAATAATAAAAAACTAAGATACACCTACACTGTAGCCATATACAGAGACACAGACACAGATTTGCTATGGGATCAAAAATGGGTTTAATATAGTACATGTTGTATCATTCTGCGTCAATTTGAAAGACAATTTGGGTGTGTGTTTATCATGGAGTGACTTATGGGAGAGTTAATTCAGTGACACGAAGAAAGAAAATTACAAGGGTTTCAATTTGTTTTCTAAAGTATGTAAAATATAAATAAATTTATAGTTTTGTTACTATTATCTATTTTTAACGCACCCTATATTTTTCTTTGTATTACCTCTATCACGTTAAAGTGGCACTTATCGATAACAGGACTGTCGATGTTTTTATTTTATCAAACACTTAGACGTCAACGTTCGTGCTACAAAAATATCTAGGTATAATAATAAGGTAAGTAATATGAATGCGGCATGTTAGAGCAGACATTTATTTTAATGTAAGGAAATAGGTAGGTAAGAGTCAAAAATCGTCAAAAAAATGCATAAAACACTATAGTTAGCGATAACGTTTTTAGAATTTAGAAACGTGTACGATATTTCAGTAGCAACGCATACTTATATTTACATTTCAATTTAACAACTAAATATCCCGAATTATATGAAATTTTATTTGAATCTACGCATATAATATATACTTCCTAAAAAAAATATTGGGATCCGTGTAAGGATGTAAAAGAAAATAAAATGCGAAAAATGGCCTTTCTAATGGCCTCAGAACAAAAAGTTAACAGTTCCGAACAACTGGCAGTCCGATGCCGTCCGACGGACTGTTAATCAGTGGGCCCCTTTATATTCATACTCGTACTTTGTCTTGGTGATTTAAACTTTATATAACTTTACTAATTTAATGTATTTGTTTCGTGTGATAAAACGGTAAAGTTAATATCCACAGTAATGTATGAAATTAAATAATTAAAAAACCGGCTATGTAAGTACGACTTCGGCTCATGCTCCGACAGTTCCGTACTAATACAGTATTTTATATTGCTTTTTAGGGTTCCGTAGCCAAATGGCAAAAAACGGAACCATTATAGATTTGTCATGTCCGTCTGTCTGTCCGTTTATGTCACAGCCTCTTTTTTCCAAAATTATAAGAGCTATACTGTTCAAACTTGGCAAGTAGATGTATTCTATGAACCGCATTAAGATTTTCACACAAAAATAGAAAAAAAAAACTATAAATTTTGGGGGTTCCCCATACTTAGAACTGAAACTCAAAAAATCTTTTTTTATCAAACCCATAAGTGTGGGGTAATATAGATGGATAGGTCTTCAAAAATGATATTTAGGTTTCTAATATTTTTTTTTAACTGAATAGTTTGCGCGAGAGTCACTTCCAAAGTGGTAAAATTTGTGTCCCCCCCGTGTAAAATCTAAAATTAGAGAATGATAAATCTAAAAAAAAATATATGATGTACATTACCATGCAAACTTCCACAGAAAATTGGTTTGAACGAGATCTAGTAAGTAGTTTTTTTTAATACGGCATAACATTTTAATTTTTTTTTTGTCAAACCCATACGTGTGGGGTATCTATGGATAGGTCCTCAAAAATGATATTTAGGTTTCTAATATCATTTTTGTTAAACTGAATAGTTTGCGCGAGAGACACTTCCAAAGTGGTAAAATGTGTGTCCCCCCTCTGTAACAGAATGAAAAATCTAAAAAAAATATATGATATAAATACATTACCATGCAAACTTCCACCTTGGTTTGAACGAGATCTAGTAAGTAGTTTTTTTTAATACGTCATACATGGTACGGAACCCTTCATGGGCGAGTCCGACTCGTACTTTTATTCCCGATTGTCGACCGTTTAAGAGATACAAAAATTACAAAAACAATCCGTTTCCTGTATGGGGTAAAACGAAGTAAGGTAGAACGAGTGTATAACTGTATACCTACTTAGTCTTTGTACAACTCCTTAAGTTTCGAAAATATTTAAAATATTTCGATATTTTATTTATATTTTTGATAAGCATGTACTTTGTGTAAATGTAATAAGTGTTAAAACTCATAAGCCAATTCCACCAATCACTTAATATATTGCAATATATTATGTATACATATATTCGACGACTAAACGTGGTCATCCACGTTAGCATAATAAGCGTTTAAAATAAAGTTTTATTTAGTTATTTTTTAAATTAAACAAAGTTACTAACGTCACCGGTAAATCGATTCTCGGTTACATTTCCATATTCAGACACAAAGGAAGTCGTATTCTCTTACATTGTATTTCAAGGTTACATCAAAATGTGTAAAAGCATCTTTGGATCCATGAAATGAAAACGTATTTGATTCCTGAGATTGCTTCATTCTCAAAATGCATTTATCCCATCTCCCTTTGGAAAACACTCATCATTTTCAAGTACCTCTTTGTTTCTCAATGAACAAAATTGCGTTAATGAATCGTCCCACAAATAAAGGGATTGAGTTCTGACTGTAGTTTGTATGTGTTATAGCTCTTTTTCCACAATCTATAACTCCCGTGGGAACAATATAGGCCTGTGTCGTCGTACACCTACATGTAATAAGATCTTTTTAAAGTAAGTGTGATGAAAATATTGTTTACACTGCCACACGTGATTTAATTATTTAGAGTGCAAATCTCGACCTTAACGAGCACTTAACCCATATTAAATGTAGTGTTACGGCATTGGACAAACACGCCATAATACGGAAATCATTTGAATGGTTTCCTCTATTTGGCATACCTTTCTTGACCCGAAACGCTTTTCGCTTGGCATAATCGGTTTTCATCTCATGTTAATGTAGCAGAAACTTTACTCGTATTTACTAAAAACTGAATATTACTTTACCAGAAAATAAGTCTGAGTAATCAATTGTCGAGGCCGATTATCTTTAGAAATAAACTTGGTAAGTTTTATAATTGTATTTGTCATTATACTTTAAACGACACTTAAAACCACACATTTAAGACTTAAATATTGCCCTTAATTTTGTTTGTTGAACGTAATTAAAAAAACAGCTTTGACATTTCGAGACAGTTTACATCAGTAATAAAGTATATATTATTTATCGATTCCATATTTGTAATTTTTATCGTTTGTACATAATAATGGATATGTAAAAGTGCTTCGTGGCCTATTTGCTGCATAAATGTTTGATATTTGATATTTTATATATATGAGATTTCAAGTCCTTTTGGCATGTTTCACATTAGAATAGATGTGACGTAAATCCAGGAAATGAGAAGGATATAAAATATATGGCGCGGCGCCTGATTCTTGCAACGGAAGATATAACCATCAAATTTATCATCTATCTCAATTACTTACTCTAAAAACGAAAATTGTGAAAAACTGCTGAAAAATTTGTTCGTCAGATTTCTTGGTTATATCATTAGCTTATTTTTACTTACAGTATCCTGCTCTCGTATGCAGGGGATTTACGAGTGCATGTTTTCGTGATTTTTTTCCTTCAAGCTAACTTTAACCTTTTAAGGTTTAGGTTGGAGTTTGCCCTTGCAAATAAAGTCTAGTTTCCGTGTGAATTTTGTGAGATAAATCTTTGATTAAAACGTGTAAAAATTCAGTATAAAAACTAAAATCTTGCGTTGGGCTCATTTAAATCAATTTTATGTCTTCAAGATCAGGATTAAATTTTGTTATTAAATGTGTGTATGGAACGTTTTTTTTTTACTTGGCCAAATGGCATTACTTATATAAAACCTGTAGCCGTAGCGTGTATCCGAATATTTCCACTTTATAGCTATGTCGCGACAACAATACATCGTAGTTAGAACACAATGGGTTTGCCAGGGCTAACCGTTTGAGCGCAAAACCAAGCATAATAAAAGTTTTGTTTTGCGTATTTACGTCTTAGTTTTCCTTTTTTCTGCAGCTAATTATAGTGTTCAGCTTCCCTGACATTGTATTAAGTAAATCCTAAGTAAAGGTATAATTATATCTAGATTGAGAATAATTATAGTCTACAATATAACACCTATTATTTTTAATAAATATACTATTTGGAAACAAACAGTCTATTCGTCCATCTAGATATAATTATTTGACATTTGTTCAGTGACCTTTGAGAAAACAATATATTCTTCAGGCTCATCAATCACGTTTTAATTACGTCCAAGATATGTCTTGTGGAGAAATAATTAACTGACCTGCATGAGTCACTACTACGCCTACGTAGACGACATTTTTCTACGGGATTAGGTATCATGAGTAAAGCTTATTTTAATTTGTGACTGAACAGATGATGGCAGGTAGGCACAGATCATAAATAATAAGAATAACTATAATTTTAATTAGCAGTACCTAGCAGTGGTAAAAATATTTTTATTAGTAAACACAACCACAATCTAGACATTTCTATCTAAAATGGGCATTGTCGGTTAACTACCGCGTCTACGAGTATCACAGTCGGCCTCTTGGTAATAGTGGGTAACTTTGTTTGATTTGTTTTGGGACATATTGCCCAAGTTTATTAATATTTCGGTTGATAGCCAATGAAAGCTACATGAAAATTAGAAAATTAATTTCAGACAATTGGTGTCCCATATCGTTTGAAGTTTTGGCTCAATCAAAAATTAAGTTTCAGTTTTAAAAGTCTGAAAACCACATATTCCCATATTTGTCTAACTCGTCGAAATATTTCGGCCGATCTCTCCAATGAAGTACTTCCCCTAGGGCATCCTGTACACGCCAGGGTGCCTAGCCAATATTTCGTTCAAAATTTTGCACATACACGTGTTAAAAAATAAAAATATATTACTTACACAAAATCCATGTATGATACGTCCGGCAGACCGTCCGGCCAAGCAAGCAAGCAAGCCGTCTTGAGGGTGCCTTTCGACCTGCCAACAATGTTTTGAAATTAAAATCCTGACGTGCTAATAGAATGTTCCGAGAAAATGGTGTTTTCTCATAACCTATATTTGGAACAGAGTTCTGGAAACTTATGTTCCAAATCAAGGTTTATCATAAGGTAACTATAAGAGTCATGAATCATATACAATATATTAAACAATCTGGGCAGCAGGCTTTATCGGCCATTAATGTCGAGAGCCATGATGAGAATCATTAATTTTGCCGATAATTGAACTCCCTTTGGACGTCTAAATTACCAATGCCCTGAACATTAATAACCCTTAATTCAGCAAAAACTATGAAACTAAAAATAAAATGCTGCTTTTAAAATTATTTATAAAACTTGTATCCAAAGTTATAGGCGCGACGACAAGCTAAACAGTACGAAAAACTAACATTTAAAAGATAGATTTCATTTTATCGGACAGAGGGTCGGTAACTTGCATGTAACACATCTGGAGTTGCAGGCGTCCATAGGATACGGTGACTGCTTACCATTAGGCGAGCCGTATGCTAGTTTGCCACCGACGTGGTATTAAAAAAAAGATTAAATTCCAAAATAATATGCTGAGTTCACACTTTTCTCCGAAATATATTATTGATATTATATTAGCGAAATGCACGATAAGTAAATGACATAATTCAGATATAATTCTAATGTCAGTGTACGTTCGTATTGGCCTGCCAACCTTAGTGAAAGGTCCACACACGTGGCGTCCCAAAGTAAGAGTCTAGGTAAGTCTAGGGTAGAGAGATATATAGCAAACTAATTATAAATATATGTATACCGTTGCCTTGTAGCTATATAATACTTATATGTAGCTTTGGGGTTAGGTCGGTGTGTGTAAGTTTGCCCAAAATATTTGTTTATTTATATTTTTACTAGCTTTTATTTAACTTGCCCTGTTAATTATTTTGTGGGTCAAATCTCGGAAGCAAAATTTTGCACTTTTCGATTTCCGATTGAGCTGAAATTTTGCATACATATGTAAGTAACATTGCAATATTTTAATAACATGGAGTTGATCTGATGATAGAGGTAGGAGATGGCCATGTGAACTGTGATAAAATAACGCAAACTATATGTGTGCTGAGTTTGTTAGAATTGTCTTGATGAGTATTAGTTGCCCGTGGATACATTCAAACAGACGATCTTGTATAGGATTCTGCTCCATAAGCTAACGTTTGAAAAATTGACAGAGGTCATGTATTGCTAATTTGATATTATTTCAAATCCGAATTGACTTAGTTGTCATTGAAACGAGGCAAGGGGTGTTTTAACGACAGCTCGGTAATTGTCATACCCGTTAAGGAAATGAACAGAGGAAATACCTCTCGGGGGTTACTCCAGCATTAATTTCGTAATATAATCAGGCCTATTTTCGTACCTTCGTCAAAGTTAATGCCTCTTTCTTTAATCACGTTGCGAGTTACAATACATACAACCTAAGTAATGAATAAAACTAATCACATTAACACCTGTGGGTGGCGCATTGGTATGTTAGTTGTGAGTTATTAACTAGAATAAAATTAGTAAAATGTTATGTAATGTAACCAAATATTATCCTCCAGGTGCAAAAACAGGAGTTTAATTAAAAAAACCTTAAATCCGTGAAGGTGTGCCTATATTACTTCTGAAGAATTTCCTCGATTTATGTAGACCCCATCATTATCATAATTATCCTGAACATCTTATCAGTATTACCAATTCTGGAGATCAACAACTAATGTAATCTTTTATGAACTATGTCAAATGAATAAAAGAAGAAAATTTCAAATACGTCCAACTTAAGTAGAAAAAATCGAGAACATTCGTTATGAACTCGGATTGTGAATTCGGTTAAAGACAAAAAGTGTAGAAGTGTTACCTACCCAAGAGTTCTCATTCACAACCTTTTCTTTCTTGGTGGTCACCAACAATAAATAGTCAATGAAATCGCAATCGTAGAACATATATATGTTCCATCTATCTATTTGCTACATATGTACCTATTTATTATACATAATACCTATAAATTAGACCGCTAAAACCGGCTTTTTCGGCTTTGCCGTAACGAAGAGAAAATAACTTAGTTACTGGTCTAATACTATTAAGATATTTTTGTAATTTAATTAAAGGGTTCAAGATGTAAGCATCTTTTCCTTGTACTTCTTATGAAACAATATTAAATTCAATCAAGTCTAACGATGCTTTTTGATCAAATATTCTGTAATTGTGATTTATCTCTAATAAAAATAAAATATATAAATTAAACTAAATGCTTGTTAGAGAAAAACATATCCTCCAAAGAATAAAGCCCGACATACACGACAACGATTAATCAGTCCGTTCGCAGTCGAACGTAATGTCCCGCTCATAACACATTAAACGATATAAAATAAACACCGACCGATAAGATGTTTGTTAAAAAACGAAATACGATATAAATACAATTAAGTTGTTACATAATTAAAGACTTTTTTCTCCAACTACAAGTTATTGGCCTAGTCATAATTAAGAAAATAAAACCAATATGAGAACTGACGTAAGCAAGTTAAAATTTTATTATGCTATGCTATGTAAGATTAAGATGTTTGACATCCATATATAACATGTACAGTCAGCATCAAAAGTCGGATCTAACAAGTCGAAGCCTGTGTCCGAACTGTGACGTTTATACAATAAATGTGGTGGAACGAACGATCTGTCGACACTCTTCTGTAGACATTTCGTGCGCTTCGCATATCTGTACCGCCTTAGCGAGTAATCCGTCCGCTCTAAGTAGACTTACTACGTTACTAAAAATACCACAAACCACTCGATCCCGTATAAGCCCGTCCTTCAAAGTATCAAACTCGCATACCTGACTAAGTACTTTTAGTGCCGTCACATATTGATTGATAGTTCGACCTGCATTCTGGGCGCGTGTAAAATACTTAAATCGCTTGTACATCCTTCGCCTCCTTGCTCACTCCCGATGCCTTCAGAAACACCACGAATTGCTTCCACCATTTTTCCATGCGTCGGCGCGGGCCGCCGCACAGCCCTCGACATTTAATTCTGGCGGAGGACAAGCGTGCTCCATTTTACACACAACTAACACACTGAAACACGGTTATTTAATTATGATGTTTTACACTTATCACGGCGATTACGCTTTTTAATTAATTTACCGCTGGCACCATGTGTTATTTCAACCACCCACATACATATGAATATATCTAAGATTAGGAACTACCTACATATTGTTATTGTAAATCTACAAAACCACTATAACACTGTTGTTATTGTTGTCTGGAGGTTGGTGAATGTCTCTACTCATCCTGTTATAGTGTAGATCCAAAAATAGTAAATTTAATAATAGATCATTTATGACGGCACTGAACATTTAGACAGGTACTAACAATCTTGAGTAGGACTGTATGTAAATCATTATACGAGTATGTATGTAGAACCATTTTTTCTCCACCCTGCTGAATAAGGCTGAGCCAAATTAGACTAAGGTGCTTATTAGGGATAAAATTGCGTCACAAAAATGAAGCTTATCATTTAATATCCCATGTAGCCCTAAGAAATTTAATGGAAATAATTTGTAGCACCTGTTTGGAAGTTTGGAGACATTGAGGTATTTTTGGCAGAGTTGAACGTGCAAGGTTAGGTTTTTGGTTATTTTTAGAACATTCATTGTGCACGATTTTCCCTTGGGTTTTGTTCCCAAGCCGGGCGAGGAAACCTTGCGTCACACTGGCTCGTGACAAACCTACTCGTGTGGAATGAAGAACGTAAAATTTTGAATTTTCATTGAGATTTAAAAATGATATTGAAGGACAGAAGTTAAAGGGGCGAAAGACGAAGACATATTTTTATATCTGTACCTTTCTGAAAAATATTATTATTAAATTAAAATTACAGACAGATATTTAAGAAATGTCTGAGTTAAATTACTTTCTTTTTTCAATTAAGTATATATCGTACATGTTAAGAACCCCTCACGCGTTTGCGTTAAGTCTCATTTTGTATGGGATTTTGAGTTTCCAAAACATCCCGCTTAGCGCGCTGTTTCTAAATCCCATACAAAATGAGTCTTAACGCAAACGCGTAAGGCAGTGTCTTACCTGAGCGAATAACTCGCGAACGCGAAGCGGCAGGCGCGTGTGAATTCAATCCTTTGATACCTATGGAAGTGTCCTACGTGGGCGATCTCCGAATGCCGTTGGGCCGCCGCGCCGCGCCGCGTCGCATTCTCGAGTCATCGCCTACGTAAGCCGCGCTGTAAGTCACGTCACGCTATCGAATAAATTTACACTAGCGGTTAGCGGTACAGTATTGTAGCGGCAAGTAAGTGAAATGCAAAAGCGAACATGAAGAGCATGAATGGTGGTTCATTTAAAAATAAAAAGATTGAAATAGGCGAACTTTATTGGTTTTATTTGTGCACAATCACGCTTTATTCTTTATTCAGGAAAACACAAAGTATAAGTTTACAGCTACAGCCAAGGCACTTATACTGCTAATACATATGTAGTCAGAACATAAGATTAGTAAACTTGTATTACACACATTATACATTTTTGGAACTATCTCTAGAATTAAACATACATAAATATAATGTATTACTAAGTTACATAGAGATTTAAAAAAAAATGATATTAAGTAACATAGGTAGAGTTTAAAAAAATCCTGATACTACGTTGTAGGGACGGCCAGTTGTCTGAGAATATGTCTGCGTTTTGGACTGTAGCTATGAAGTTATTTAGTAATTCTATTGCTCGGTACATGGGTGCATTTGAACCGTGATAGGTGCGAACATTTGGATATGCGAAAAGGTTTCTGGCTCTACGTGCGCTACGCCCTACTGCAGCTATGTAGTTATATTAGGGTAAAAATACGCATACGTTCCAGAACGGATGGGTTGTCAATATGATTTCTTAGAAGCAGACAATAGTGTAAGGCAAGCGTTTGCTTACGCCTTAGTTCGAGAGACTCTAGCCCTACCATTCCCAATACAAAGGATGATGGAAATAAGTACGGGTAGTATTCGTAATACCTTTTGTAAAGATGTCTAGCAAAACGTTGGACGCGCTCGACCATAATGGTATATTTTGCTTCCCGAGGGTCCCATGCGATAGAACTGTACTCAAGCTTGCTGCGAACATAGGCATTATAAAGAATTATTGCGATTTTAGGGTCACGAAATTCAGAAGTCGTTCTAATAATGAATTGATTGATTGCACCTTTCAAACAAACCCAAATTGTACTTGGTTTTGGGATAGGCTTCTATTTACAATGATTATTTAATAGTAGTTTATGTGACGGCCACACAATGAATTAAAATACGAGTAAGGGTTTATGAAATGAACGTTGTGAGGTGATTATTTTCAGTTACATACACTGTTTTATCTACACACATATATAACTTGAAGCGTTTACAAAACACATGTTACGACCAGCATTGCGGCATCGTTGCGCTGTCGCGAAACCCGTGAATTTAAGCTGGCATTTCCAAAGTATCATGATCGTTCAGTTTATACGAAAGTTTTGCTTTAGATAGTTTATAAACAACAAAACTAATTTATTTTATACAAACAAATTGAAACAGATATTGAACGTCAAATTGCGTTGAATGAAAACTTTTGTTGAAATGTCACGCAACCGTAGTTTTTTTTAAATTAATAGTGAAACTAGAAACTATCCTAACTGCAATATCGTTCGATATCAAGTTACATGCGACATTAGTCGAAATTGTTTGGAATTGATCCTTTATATTTTATATCAAACAAATCCTCATCTCGAATGATATTAGAATAGAGGTCGAATCGAACTGGTATTTTTTCAGAATTGTTGAACATGATGTTATAATTATGCGATAATTACACACTCATGTACACATAAGAAATTTGTTCCAAGATAAGCTGGTCGTAATTTTCAGGTTTTAAACACATCAGAAAAGGTTTATGTAATGTGTGTAGATAAACAAGGATTATAATGTTGAATTTTAAAACCATCCGACACAACTTACACAATTTTGGCTGAATTTCTGTCACCAGTTTTAATGAGGACTGAATATCATTAAGACGACTGCAATTATCCGAATTAAAAATCATCCCTTCAGACAATATTTTTACAGAAACCGCACTTGGATTGGTTAATGCATTTGGGAGCTACAAAGCCATGGATACCATGCCACACAGGCAAACCTATACAGGTTTAAGCCACGTTAAACCTGTATCGCCCATATGTTGCATCGGGTTTATAAACCACTTTAATGGTTTTATAAACCACAATAGTCGAAGCATATTCACATATAATATCCACATCTTTTATCAAAATATTCCCTATGATTATTTTTAACCGATTAAAAAAAGGAGAAGTTTATCAATTCGACCGTTATTTTTCTTGCATGTTTGCTACCTCAGAACTCGTTATTTGTAAACTGAATTGAAAAATTACATAAATATATACCTATAGTTCCAAGTTGGTCGAGTTTTTATTTAATCCAGTTCTGATGATGGAATGAAGGAATGAATTAAGGGAACTTCTCAAATCACACGATTTCCGTATCAACAAATCAAGCACTCCTATTTAAAAAAGTGCCATTTGGTGAAGTGGAAATACTGATGAATTTTGTTAAGTAAGTACCCTAAGAAACATTATTGTGAAAGGTCCAATTCTTACGATGAATTTCATGAGGAATTGAGAGAACTCAAATCTTGATGGATTCCGATCCGGACCTTAAAACATTAAACGTACCTGAAGCGAGAAACTTTTAGTGATAGGACTATTTGGCCAAACATGAACGAGTCCAAACGAACGAGCAAAACTCTGCGTCCCCCATAACAGAAAAATAAACCAAAAATTAAAAAAAAAGGTAACGAACTTCAAAAATATAAAATTTCTAGTGCGTCTAAAGGAGATCATATTTTATTTTAACCTTTCAAACAATCGGTGTTTGGTTTTCTCGTCAATCGTTTACCCACACTGTATATTTGTGTACCGAGAGCACTGAAACGTTTTTAACTTTATACTTACAGCAAAGCTGAAGAACCGTTAAAATGTAATTTCCTCTACAGTAGATAAACAACTTGCTATAAGTCTTTGAATTCGCTCAAAATTGTGAAAGTTCCGCGATGCCGATGACATGTTAGTGTCTAGAGCTTTGTGATTTCGGTATAAAGACTTTTATTTTGTTAGTATTTTGCACTACTACAATGGAGATATAATAGCAAAGTGACCTGTAAGAATATATGTCAAAATTATGCTGTTCTAATGGGATTCAGTAAACCTCTAATAACTAGCCTTTGGTTATTAAATACACTTGGTCCGTACTAATTAGGTTTTAATCCTCATTGTTCTCCTCTAAATTCTAAGATACAGAGACTATGTTTTATTCAATTGGTTTTGCCGTATTTTAAACCTTAACAAAGGAACGCACAAACTTTCCATTTCCGGCTATCTAAGGCTGCGTTTCGACCAAAGCTGTGCAAGGATGTGTAGCGAGGGTTGTGTTTTTCATGATTCAATAGAAACGCTTCATTTACCTATATTCGCCAGTGCAGCTCTAGTGGAAACAACTCATCGGAACGAGGTTTTTGTACATACAAAACAAGTGAAGGGTGTGAGCGAGGAATGTGTTGCTAGGGATATGTTGCGAGGTACTGACGCGGGCGAGAAATATTAAAGGTGACGTTCGGATTCCGACCGCAGCTGCACTACTGCGTCAGTATTGCAGCCTGACAATACTGCAGACTGCATTACTGTTGCAAATGTTGTTGCCCGGATTCTAAACATTTGCTGCAGTAATGTCACGCTGCCATACTGCTGTAGCAGTGCAGCTGCGGTCGAAATCCGAATTCGCTATAAAAAGCTCCGGTACCGGCTCACCGCACCCCGTTCGCTTTTATGAAAAGACCCCGCTACACACGCTTTCACCGCTTAGCTACTTCGCACATCTCTGGTGGAAACATTCACATCGTTCCACATCCTCGCTACGTATCTTCTCACCGCTCAGATACCTCGCACAGTTGGAAACGGAGTCTAATACACCTATAACAATTTCAATTAACAAATGGATTACCGGGCTATTTTATGCATATATATTAGATTATGCTGTCACAAATTCACCAAGAATTTAAAAAAATGTTATGGTGCGAATGGTTTAAAAAATAATACGTTATGTGACTTGGCCGGTATTCAGCTGTTTTTACATCTCATTCAATTCTAAAGAACGGCTTAGGTATACTTAACGGTGATTTAGGAGAACTGTCGTAGAAATTTTACCAGTTATTTGCAGCGCTAAAACACAACATTATCATTTTCTAATAAATAAAACATTATTGGATAAAATGATGTTCAAGTTAAGCATAAATATAGTTTTAATTGCTGCATAAAATAAATCTGGAAAGTACACACATTCTAGTAATATGGGTTTAAATGTTTTTGCCCATATCTGAAAACTATAATTTGTGGGTTAGTTAGGTTTTAGAGATTGGACTGCAGTGCTCTAGATGTTGGATCAAGGAGGGAATATACATATTATACACGTAACGGGCTTAAGCCACTGGACCCTACCTTATACCCGAGAAATTATTTACGAATGCTTTTTTGGTACCTAAGCAAGATATCCACTGAGTATGTTAGCCAGTTCACTGAGCTATTTAACTGAGATGGTATAAGCAAATATCATAACCGAGCGTATCTTATCAAACGAATTCCCGCCGGCTGATTCAGTACTACGTTAATGGTTTCGAATACACCGTTTTCCGACGAAGTGTGAATGATAATTTTGTATTGGTTAACTTCACTTCACTAAGTATCAGAAATTATTTATTTTTATTCCTGAATAATTAATGAAACAGAACATACAACATAAAAAAAGAACCGGGTAAGTGCGAGTTGGACGGAAGGTTCCGCACTTTTTAGTATTTGTTGTTGTTATACAGGCAACAGAAATATATCATCTGTGAAAATTTCAACCGTCTAACTATCACGGTTCTTCAGATACAGCCTTGTGACAGATGGACAGACAGACAGACGGACGGACAGCGGAGTCTTAGAAACGGGGTCCCGTTTATTCTTTGAGAACGGAACCCTAAAAACAACTTTTGGGTAAGTAGATAGTCTACTTGGATGTGTGTATTGAAACATTTGCAAGAAACACAACACAACAATTGATCTCATGGTAGTGCCGAAAAAGCATAGGTACCATTTTTCAAACATTCATACTTAATCTAATCTTAACAGGTGAAAAGAAGATTTACAGGTAGGTGTAGGAGTATTTTTCAGTCGCAATGGGTGCAAATACATATCCATAGAGCTTCTTTGCTGCTATGTCACCTTGTTGTAAAAAAAACTGGTTCAACAGAGGCGATTCCGGCTATTTATTTAAAGTAGATATCAGTAGCGGCGCGTGGAAATTCTGGCTAGGCAACTCGGAACAAAAAAAAACCTAATTTATCATTATGTAATTTTTTCATGATAAAAGTGAAGCGTGCGCTAGGTGTATCCTTAGGCGCGACCTTTTGCAGTTAGTGAATAACCACCTTTTCCATACTATTTTACACAAAAAATACAAAATTTCACGGGCTTAGTAACTTTATATATAAATTTGTGCACAAAACTAAATAAAATCACATAAAAACATTTAAAACTCTAATAATAACAACAAGCCTTGGTATTGGTAACAACCGCGACGGGAGTGTTATCATAACATAATTCCATTTTCCTTATACCTAACCTTATACTCTTACGTTTAAGGTTTTTATTCAAATGAATAACTCGATACAAGACCGAGTTGCTTTGAAGCTCATTCGCGCACACTCTCTATAGCAAATTTTTTGAGCGTGTGCGTGAGTTTTCGTATCTGCGCATGCGTGAATGAATAGTCAAGCTGAGTTTCTCTTCGCGCGCTCGCTATGATTAGTTGAAATGTAATCAATAGTGAAGCTTTAGTAAATCGTGTTAACAATTCCAAGATAATGTATTACGTAGTGTTTTCATTATGGATATAATATTTTTAATTTTAATGATGATTTATAAGCTTGGTTTATGTAGCAATAAATTTTAGGCAAGCCGGTGGGAACCGAGTTGTATAGAGCCGCCGCCCCTGGTAGATATTCGACAACGGTATTGATATACGGGATAATAACGGGACAGGTAAAAATACAGGTCGCGATACTTAAAAACGGTGATGATCTCGTATATACGGGATGTATGGCAAATCTAGTATTGTACAATTAGTGAGAAGTGAGTAACGTTTAGCGAGTTTTTCTTTACAGGCGAGTGAATTCTCGCTGGCCAGTATCTAAGTACCGAAACAGTCAGCTGTTAATACAATGGTGTTTTGTGTTTCTTTGTTCTAACGGCACCTTAATTTACACATTTCTTGTGCGTGAATAAAGACGATAATTTGAATATTTTATTGCTGTTGACTTTGACAAAAAGCATTTAGTTGATTTACGGCCCGATTCGAAGAAGGATTAAGACACGTTTAAGATCTTCGAAAGATCTTAATATAGATCGATAACTAAACGACATGTCAAAATTGACGTTTATTTCGATTCCGCTGTGATCCCAATAAGGGCAATAAGATCTACATATCTACGATATTTCTAACGTCAAAGTGACATTGGTTGCCCAAATCGAGCTGCTTCTGTCAATTATATGACACACAAACGATATCTAAATGAGAACTTATCTAAACCGGAACTTATCGTTATCATATCTTATTCTTCGAATCGGGCCGTGTGTGTGTTTTAAGAAATGCTAAAAAGTATGCAACAAGGACTTTATGATGAAGTTCACGATTATGACTGTCCTAACATCGTATGGTATGGTTTTGTACTTCATGTCCTTATGTTCCCTGAGATACAAACATTTTCAATATATTTAAACGGCCTACTCATGTATTTCCCTTACAGCAACTTATCGTAATGATAATTTGTACTAATAGCCATAACCCTGAACCAAAGTAATATAATTTACTGTCAACAGTTCGGTTTCGTAGGGGACGCAGTTTTAACCTAACCTAACCCACTTGTTGTTTTCGTGGAGGTCGCAAATCTAACCTAATTCCACATTTCTGGCAACAGTTCGTGTTCATGGAAGCCGCAGCATAGGATAAAATGTTAACGGAGTGTGATGAAATACATAGTTACCATTAAATACGATGAAAACCATCATTTTTATAAAGGTCTTTTATTATTATCTTTACCAAAACAGGCCTCTTTATTCCGGAAACAAATTCAGCTGAGTCTACTTACTCCCTGGTAAAGTATTGAATTGAATCGGGTCTAAAATTGTATATTAATTGTAAATTGTAATCGTAAATCATGATCAAATTTATAAATTGTATATTGATTAAGTTATGTACAGTTTTTGCTTTTTACCATACTTCCTAATGGTGAGTAGTAAACTCACAAGGAAAGGTACCCAACTGTCCGGTTCCGATTTGATTTATATTTATATATGTTATAGAGTAGTCTAAAATAACGGACATGTATTTTTTTTAGCTGCCCAAACTCAACCTATTGGGAGGAATTGTCCTTCAAAGTACTAAAAAGTTACTAAATCTTCTAACTCCTATAGAAAGTGATGCTCGAGCAACTTGCTAGTTAATGGCTTCTTTGAGTATATGTTTAAGAGCAGGAAAAATAATGTACACGTGTTTTGTTGTATCTGCTTAAACTCAAGTTTTCCCAATAGGTTGAGTTTGGGCAGCTACTCTATAACATATATAAATATAAATCAAATCGGAACCGGACAGTTGGGTACCTTTCCTTGTCAGTATTAACTCTTGAGAATTTACTCACTACACATCTCTAGCCCGAATAGATTCGGCCCCGGCAAGTAGCAACGCGACACAACCTTATATTGAGACGTAATTTCAAACGTAACACGATTTGGTTCCAAGTTTTGTCTAACAATTTGTGTATGAGGCAACAGAAATTAACGTACGCTGGCTATTATAAATAAGGGAGTGCCAATAACTATTCAAGCGATCTAGTACATATCTAATCCATCGATATGAATTAGATATGTCATGCTAGGTCTGTATGTTTTTGCTAGAGATACGATTTTCTTTAGCAAATGTTTGACGTATCTTAAAGTTCGAATCGGGCCGTGTGGTTATCTTTCACACTCGCATCATCGTAGCATGAGAGAAAAGGTTTGTGATACGACCCCGGTCGTTAGTTAGTTTTTTGAGTAATATATTACCTGTATTCCTTTGTAGTGGAGTAGAGCAGACAAGGCACAGCGAGCAGCATGCCGCTCACCCAGATGACCGCTATCGTTATGAGCGAGCACGTTTTAGACATCCGCGGCCGCATCGGCCGCACTATCGCCTGGTACCTGCAATAAAAACTAGTTTTGACGTTGTTCTTATGAGAATGCTGTCCTTAGATTATTCATTCCTAAACTGAGATAAATAGATGTATAGTATACAGCGATAGGTCTATTGACGAGGAAAAAGTGGTATATTCCCATCTGTGCCCGCCCCACGTCACCACCGACATACAAGAGGCGGGCACAGATGGGAATGATTTGTATGTAGCGCCTATTCCCATCGGTGCCCGCCGGGGATAGATAGGAATACACCGAAAAACTTATTAATTATATTACTGAACGCACGAATATTGAATTATCTGAAATATATGTCATGATATATGAATAATTTAATACATTAGATAATAATGTACAATTCTAAACCCTTGATCTCCCTAACAGAAAAATAATAAACAAATTTAATACTAAAGAAGACGCCGCTGTATTCAATACTTTGATCCTTATTTTATTACAATTCGTTAAAATGTTATCGTTACCCTAATTGCGTTAGTTTTTCCTCTCGATATAACATTACCATTAGTTATTATTTTTCTCCATTCCGCTGAGAAATCGCTGAGAAGTTTCTCATCATTAAAACAAACATTTCCCAGTAAAACAAAACGACAATATTATTGCTGAAAAAAGCTTCATTTTGAACGAATAGAGTACCGTCGCGATATTGTTTTTGTTTGTTCGCCGATTTCTCGAAGACAGCTGGGCCAATTTAGTTTCTTTTTTGTTTGAAAGGAACTTTTCCAATGTAATGGGTATGCCTATTGTGATTTAAGTAGTTTTTAGTAGCTAAGTATAAATCGTGCATTTTCTATAGGAATGCGTCATTTGGTGATATATAACTACTGATGAAGACCATAATATGATGGCATGCTGTTTTGCAAAGTCGGTTCTATTTTTATATTACGTTTTAAGTAATACAATGTTTCACTTAATGTAGATCATTGAAATTCTAACGCAGCGGCTTACGTGGGCGATGACTCGCGAATGCGACGTGGCGCGGCGCGGCGGCCCAACGGCATTCGGAGATCGCCCTATAGGACACTTCCATAGGTATCAAGTCAAGTATCAAAGGATTGAATTCACCCGCGCCGCGCCGCGCCGCTTCGCGTTCGCGATTTATGCGCTCTGGTAAGACACTGCCTAACGGAGTATTTCTTACCTTAACACCACAAAGTTTTTAAAACATATTTGTTACTTACATAAGTTTACAAGTGCTGATGATAGAATCGTGAACATTAGTTTAGGAATATAGGGTGCTTTCTACCCCAGTGCACACCAAGATAACTCTTTAGCTTGTGTATGTTCCCGTGAGAACAGACAGGAACATTATTGTGTCTTTTAATAATTAAACGCCAACAAACTACCTTAGGTAGATATACGACACATGCATAAATAATTTGCTACTGTATTATTTTTTTCAGTCAAGTGTTAATAATAAGAAAAACGCAATTAACCGATTTTTAAGACTAAGTTACTCATATCTGCTCCGTGAACAAAATTTTGTACCGAGCACTAAAAAAATATACTTATTAAGCTACTACAGTTGTGTAGGAGCATTTACAATCAAGTGCGTTCAAAACAGTATTTCGTACAACAGGTATTATAATAAGGGTTCTTAAAATTCAAGGGCTGAAGCAGGCCCGAAAATATCGAGTCCTAATTATGTACCTACCGTTGACACAATATTTTTTCTAAAACAGCAGCAAACACTTAAAATGTTAAATATAATTAAAGTAACTTCCTATACAAGAGTAAATAAATTTGGTTCGTAAAGCGTTGCCTAGACTTAGCTTTTAAAAAAAATCAATGGTTGTACTATATAAAATGTATCTGAACGTAGCGAGAACGAGCATACTTAAACCCGTTAATGTTTAAGTCATACTAAGCAACTTTTACTATGGGACCAATCCTGAAAAAAATCCAAAAAAAATTTGACTGGTTCATACATTTTGCTGGTCTGATGTTGAAATTTCCTATGGGAGAGTAATTTTTTTTTCGCGATTTTGGGGTTAGCCCCATAGTAAAAAATACTCAGTGTGGCCTAAACGTTAACGGGTTTGAGTAATTGCTTGACGTTCAGATAAATAATAATTCAGCCTATATACCACTTCTGGGTACAGGCCTCCTCTCATGTTATAGATGCAGCTTGGGCTATCGTCCCCACGCTGGCCCAATGCGGGTTGGACTTCACATACCTTTGAATTACGTCGCGGATGTATGCAGGTTTCCTCGCTATGAGTTCCTTCACCGCAATGCTAGTGGTAGATATCAAATGATATTCCGTACATAAGTTCCGAAGAACTCATAGGTACGAGCCAGGATTTAAACGCGCAACTTCCCACTAGGCCACACCACGGCTTCAGATAGATACTATATTTTATGAATATTCATAGTAACACTGCTATTGTTACCTACAGGTACTAAATACACATACGAAAGTATTTTTTTATCTATTTTACTTTGCGAAGTGTTTCTACAGTGAGTGCGTGAAGAACTGCCGAGGTGTAATTTATGTGTTATTCTTTATTATTTGCTTAATATGCTTAGCTTGTTATGGGGTGTATGTTATAGTGCATTTATTAAACGTGTTAGTGTAGTTACAAGTTATTTCTGTTGTTGGCGATCTGTCCTTTAACAACAGTAAAGTGTTGTAGGTACGTAAAACTCATAATACTATTTTCATTAGGTCATCTTTGTAAATTTTTTACTACAATATCATACGCTTAATGTATAAATTAAAATTTTTCGTTTCTTTAATTCCATAAAATAGAAAAAAATCATTGCAAATGCTTTGGTAAAATCAGTGTTATCGATTTTTGAAGAAAACTGTGGCGTCGTATATGCAAAATGCCACAGCAATTCAGGGCGCCTTTCGTTAAAATCAAAATCACGTGAGAGACTAATAAATTAATATAGATATCACTGGCACGGCCTGATTCGAACTTTAAGATACGTCAAAATTTTCCTAAAGATACGATATGGATAGAATATGTCAGTGTCAAAAGTGACGTTTTTGTTTGAAGAAACGTTCCTTAGCAAATGATCGACGTATCGTAAAGTTCGATTCGAGCCGTGTGTCATTTAATCACATTTAATTCACAATGACTTAGACGTACTGGAGTAGAAAAATATTTTCTCAAACTTGCAATGAAATGTTGACATGACTTACTTCAAATTAAGTCCTACGAGTAAAATAGGTACTACTTATCCGGTGCGATAAGTGAAGATGATATGTACGAGTAAAGGAATTTCATGCAGCCTTACACAACTCACCTAGACCTAGGCCTGTAAAGCAACCTTCTTTTGTTTTTAAACGTCAAATTGTTACAACGTCTTGGCATTCAATCATCAAATAATAGTAGATTCGTTATTTGTTTTTAGCTGTGTAAACCTACGAATTAAAGTTTTTTTTATTTTATATTATTGTAAGTTTAAGACAACTACTACACAAATCTCGGCGAGAAACGCGGTTGCCGGCCGCGTATGCCTAGCCATCCATATCTACTTTGCCTGCAACCCTTCGTTTCCCGGCCTCTATAGTAATGTTCTAGTAACACAACAAAAGAGGTATGGGCACTGTGAATGTCTCCTTACTTTGTGTGGTAGGGTACAGCACAGCGGATGTCATTCCAGATCTAGAGCAGGGCCCAACTGGGGCAGTACCTTCAGAAAACCGAAGTCAAATAACACTAGACCCTACTCATAGTGTTGTTTTCCTGCCGGTGAGTAAGGTTGCCAGAGCTCAACCAGGGTGCGGGGTGTTAGGGACGGCAACGCGCATGTAACAGCGTGAGCAGCAGGCGTCCATAGGCTACGGTAACCGCTTACCACTAGGCGGACCGTATGCTTGTTTTCCACCGACGTAGTATATAAAAAAACCTAAACAAAACAAAAACGTTTGATTCCTTTCTAAAAACAGTTGTTGTTTGCAATTTAAATGACGTATAAATATGAATAGGCAACCATTTCTAAAGACGATCTCTTGTTTAAATACCTATGCCACATAAATTTCATTACCAAATATCATTCCCAATTCAACGAGAAAGTTATCGAAGCCTAAAGTGCTGATATGACGCATGAATATTAATACTCATAAATAAATTGTACTAAACGTTCACAACCAAAAACAAGGTAACATTTAATTTATCTGATATTGGAACGAAGTTCCTGATCGGACGGTTGGCGGATGCGGGCTAGGCGAAAAAAAGTGTAAGCGCATTTCTGAACCGATTTGTGAAATTTTGTGAGCAGTTTCGATAATTATTATTTTGTCGATTAAGTTTTTTTCTATTTGTTATATGTATAATAATACACTTTTTTCCAACCGACACTCGGTTATCCACGGCATTCGCACACTTTTTTTTCTAATCACGACAGAATATAAATATGGGGACTTGTGTACAAACATAGGTATATTACGATCCTTATTTTCAAAGAATTAATCCGTTTAGTTAGTGTTTTTTGTAAGGAATTGGTTAAAGTGCCGTAGGTTCAGAGAGCAGAGATTTGAAAAATTGTACCGCTTTTTTAGAGAGCAATACGGTTGCTAAAAATTTAATTAGCAATCTTGAGGATTTGCTCTAGGAACTTCAGTGATTTTAATCCTGATTTTTTGACTTTAGAATAAAATCACGAATATAGGTCGAAAACGGACTTTAAATTATTTTAACAATTTATGCATAAAAGCTAAAAATATGAAAATTACTTCTAACAATGCGCAAATTTTTTCGAGAGAACTCGGCGAATACTTGTTTCTTTTTTACAACAACAAATAAACATGATATCCAATGTTTCGAGCACGCATATCTATCTCGCTCACGCTTACGCCGGTGAAAGTGAGAGAACAACACGGGCCTTAACGGTTGATGCCGTTCTATGGCTATGTACGAAATGGGGGAAATACATACAATCGATGACAATCCAAGGCAAGAAATTATGTGGACTACCATGAAACAGCATTTTCACACTATTTGGCAGCTAAAATAATATTCTAATAAACAGGACTAAGTCTGCAAACGATACCACAATGCTTAAAAATAAAGAAAAAGTGCAACAACTCACTGTCTCAGTAAGACTCGAACTTTCGAATACAAGATACCAGCCCACCGCTCTACCAACTAGGCTACCGAGACTTAACCATTAACAGTGAATAGATTCCAGCAAATCCTTTATTTGACAGCTGTCAACTGTCAGATATGCAATATGCGCCATATGCCACACTAGGGCGACGCCACAGTCTAGCACAGCTTAAAAATAAAGGAAAAGTGCAACAACTCAGTCTTCATAAGTTATGTTGCATTAGGCAGTCTACAGCATAACTAGAAGCAGATTAGATTAGATTTCTTTATTTCACGATGTAAATTACACTATAAATTTGCTACATTCGTCAAAAGTATGCTTATCTTCTCATCATGATCATCAAACATTACATTATAAATTAAGAATAATAAAATTAAAATTAATTGTGTGTCCCAATAAGGATCGTCATGTGCAAAGAAAAATATGTCAAACAATTGAATATAAACCAACTTAATATTAATTTGGAATTGTCGTGAAAATGTCAAATAAAGATAAAAATATTATAAAAATATGTCAAACAATTGAATATAAACCTTAAATATTAATTTGGAATTGTCGTTAAAACGTCAAATAAAGATAAAAATATAAAAAAAGAACAATATGTCATGTTTAAAATACAAATGCACACAATTTAATAATAAATAAAATAACATATGTCGTTACAAATTCAATTCCATGTACTCATTTACAGAGTACAGAGGGTTATCTAACAAATGGTTTCTCAAAGAGAGAGACTTTCAGTTTCAATATCCATAGTATCTGGTACTATTGGGATCGTCAGATAGAGTACTATTTAATCCAGTATGTTTATTACTAAAACCCTTACTCAAACCCGTTCATATTGAGCAACTATTATGGGGCCAACTCCGAAATCACAAAAAAAAATTACTCTCCCATAGAAATTTGAAAATGGCGTTGAAATTTTACGCCAGACCAGCTAAAATGTACGAAATAGCCAAATGTTATTTCGGGGTTGCTCCAATAGTAAAAGTTACTCAGTATGACCTAAACATTTACAGGTTTGAGTAAATTGTTTCAGAGATTTAAAGTTTGAACAGTCCTGCAGATTTATTTTGTGAAACATAGTTACAATATATACTCATATACCGTGTGAAATCAGCACGCTGCGCGGAAAGAATGGCTTGCAATTCGGAAAACCGGAACACATACGAGAAAATACGAGTAGAAAATGTTGAAATAACGACGCATTACACATTGCTTGCAGGGTTTGGCCGTACGTGAGCTAAATGTCGAAGTCAGCTGGCGTTGTAAGTGTTTATTAGATTTATATGTGTAACATCTAATTACAACATGGAGGGGGGTAGAGTAAATTCAGCAAAAAAGACAGTCACAGTTTAATCACTGTGAGGTTCACATTTATTTTCAAAAAATATGTAATTATAATGTGTTTACAATTAAATACTCGTCAGGTCATAAGTTCCGTTACAAATATTTAACTGATAAAATGCTATAGGTACAGACCCCTTATTATTCATATATAGGGGTTAAAAGGTTATTTAATGCTAAATTACTCACAATATAATTGAAAGTTATTTTATTTCAAAATGCAAAAATACGCGACCTCTTCGAGGTGATATTGATTCTTATTTATTTATTTTTCGTTTATACATGGTTAAATCCTACATGAAACAAAAGCTGGGCTTTTTATCTTTCTTTAAATATGTAATTCATGTGTATTGGACTGCAAACATTGCTACATGTTTTACTAAACCTACTCATTTGGTGGCAGTCAAAAATAAACGTGTTACTGAAAAGTACCCTAAGTTTGAAGCTGAAGTACGCTCTTGTCGGAGAACTAAATGCTGGTAATATAGAATAATATTCTAATAAAATAGAAACATAAATAAACAATTTTGTACCTACCAAAAAGAGACGAACGAGTGTTAGCGTATAAATAAATTAAGAGCTCAACGAGGGGTGCGGTATGGGTTTAGGGTTGGCAAAGCGCATGTAACTCCCCTGCAGTTGCAGGCGTACATAGGCTACGGATATTGCTTACCATCAGGCGAGCCGTATGCTTGTTTGCCACCGTCATGGTATAAAAAAAATTAAGAAAAATAAAATATTTAATTTTAAAATCACGTGATTTTAGTAACTAGAGCAAATTCAATATTAAACTTGCTTAAAATTTTCATATATTATTAGCCATATCTGGCAAAATTCTCCAAGACTCAGATGCCAGATGGAGCTCGTCCAGAGCAGTCGTGTTTTACAATTGTTTTGACAGTAAATAATAAGATATGTATACCAAAAGGATACCAGTTGTCCGATTGTATTCAAAATTAATTGGATAAATAAATATCATCACATGGAGCTGGAGTCTCATTTCTCGTTATTTATGGGTCTTAATACTCGAAAAACTCAGTAAACGATTTAAAACCAATACGATTAACTACAATCGAATTTCTGTATTTTATTTTCTTTAAAACCGACACAAAATTAAATAAATAATATGTTTAAGATTAATATTTATCACCATACCTCGCAACGGATGTAGCAAAACCGTAACATTTGACAGTTTGTTGTTAGGGTTGGTGATTACGATGAATAATTTACTTACTTTATTGCACGTATGAGTAATAAAAATACATAACAAAATTATACATAATAAAATATTTACCATTGACGTCGGTAGATGTGGAACGCTCGTTTTCGAGTTTAAAATGGATATACACAAGTAGGCGACGCAGTTTGACTGCAATAAATTTAGGAAAAAATATGATGATTTATTTTGAAGATCTATAGAACATTGAACACTATTGCCGCTACACCTACACGTCTTTAACCGTTGTCGTCACTTTTCACAAAGAAACTAATGAGTATTCAAATAAATCCATATAAAGTTAAAATAATAATTTGAAAAGATGTGTCGGGATTTAGTTCATCACTTATTTAAAAGAGAAACCGGCCAGCTATCTCATATGTGTAGCAGGCAGGCTCTAGTACTTAGCCATATGAAGTGGAAACATCAAGCATTAAGAAGAAGAATAAGGTTTATATCAAATATATAATTTTGATGATTTAAATAACATTGTGTTTTTATTTATTCCTAGTAAATAGTGACAACCCTGACGTACATTTGCTACAGATTTGCGGGTTTAATTACGGGGTATGTTTATCACTCATTGAACCTTTTTTTTTAACTGGTCATAGTATTTATTACATATGGCAGGCAATTTATCACATAAATATAACTACTGAGTCAAAGCATCTCGTACCCAATTATCAGATACAAAACAACACTTTTATGACCTACATATTTACGACTCTGATGCCAGTTAGTGGTAATAAAATGTTTCTCAAACAATTCAGATGGCCCAATGCAACCCAAGATGTTCCTAGGAAGGTAATTTAGGAAGTAAAATAAACCCCTCGTTGGGATTTATTTTTAGTCCTTATACTGCCATGAATGACCTACGAGTATCATGTTGTAAAAGGTTAGAGCCCAGGAGCTACAATGTCAACAGAACGTCTGGATCGACTCTCAAATATTACTTTTTATAACGAAAATATTAATATACCAACTTAAACGCTACTTTCGACGCTGACATATCCAATCCATATCGTATCTAGACCTGATTTTTGACGTACATATCTTAAAGTTCGGAGAATCGGGATGACTGTCGCAAATCTTTTTCATATTTTGTGAATTTTACAAATTGATTCAGAAGATATGATTATGAAGAGACGTGACATGACGCGAAGAAGATTTAGACGATATAGTCAACTTGGGTATAAAGTAAAACGTTTTTAACTCAGTTATTATTGATGGCATTTTTCACGTTATTACACAACAACAACTATTTACTTACACATTCATTTAGTATTTATATGGCTCTTTATATAACTTTCTTCTTCTTTCTTTTTTTCTTTTCGCTGCAGTCCTGGAAACCGAGGCCAAAAAGGTGGGCCTAAGTATCAGCCATGAAAAGACAGAGTATCTTCACGTGAAACGCTATAAAAACACACGCGTCAAAAGAGAAGATATAAAGATATAAAGGGGTGGCAAAATTTAGATACTTAGGCTGCACCGTCACCGACACAAATACTCGTTAAGAGGAAATTGACATCCGGGTTCAGAACGCCTTGCGATGTAGTGCCGCCCTTCATAAAGTGTTAGTGTCCAAACTCCTAAGTAAGAACATAAAAATACGCATATATAAGACGGTCATACGGCCCATACTCATGTACGGATGCGAGACTTGGACACTAACACTTAAAGAAGAAAATAAACTCCTGGTGACAGAAAGGAGAATACTTCGAAAGATCCTGGGCCCTGTGAGAAGAGAGGATGGCAGCTTTACACTCCGCAAAAACGTCGAGATTGAAGATCTTGTGGCTACCCAATATTGTCGGCGAAACAAAAGCTCACCGTCTCCGCTGGCTCGGCCACATTTTGAGAATGGAGGAGGATCGAGGCGCCAAAAGGGCATACCTGTACGTCCCAGATATCGCTGGGGCGATGCTGTTGAAGCGGACTTGCGCGATCTCCAGGCCGATAACTGGTGGGAGATGGCACAGGATCGAGACAACTGGCGTGTACTCGTGTCGGAGGCCAAGACTCATTTTGGGTCGCTGCGCCATTAAGTAGTAGTAGTAGTAGTAGTAGTTATATAACTTTGTATTTGAAACTTTCTCAGCCTGGTAGATAAGTCCTTCGGTATAACAACCATTTGTCTGTACTGTACTGAACCCTTATGAGAGTTAAAAATAGATCCTGTCAGTTTGACTTTAAACGAGCACTTAATTATGACTTCAGTGATGTAACTTTATTTATGAAATCATTTAGTATTTATATGGCTCTTTATATAACTTTGTATTTGAAACTTTCTCAGCCTGGTAGATAAGTCCTTCGTTATAACAAATTATACGCTTGTGCTAATAAACCTTAATCAACAAAATTTGATTTCATAACAGAATGTCATAATGATCGGTCTAATTGGTTCTAATAACTCCTGATCCTTTGGTACATATTACGTATCGAGATCGACTAGTTAGTACTTAATTATAAGCATAGATTAAATCTATTTAAGCCCTTAAAGCGTAATTGGCTCATTTTAATGTACCTACACAATAACTTCTTACCTAGGTAAAAGTTTTGTGCTTGTAATTGTATGTGAAACTAGAAACCTGCCGAGCGGTACATACACTGAGAGAAAAAAACATTGTTCGAAATAAAAACCTGATATCTAAAAGACGGGAATAGCAAACACTACATTTACATTTTTTACATTTTTTTTCTAGGAGATAGTAAATATTATAATTTTAAGAAAATTTTATTAATTTCATAGTATAGGAAATACAAAACGGTTTTACTTAACCGTGAAATTAATATTCTTTACTCGGAATAACAGAGTTGTACAAGTTCTATAAAACTTTCCTTGGGTTTATAAATGGTGTACTATCTTCAGTACGTAAAGATTACTAGATAATACAAATGGGATTTATTAAAGTCGGTGGCTACAAATGAGTATTAATAATTAAAAGTCAATTCTAATTTCTAACAAATCCCTTTCTTATTCTTATGAGTTTTATTCTTATTTCCGTAAACAGTAAAATAGCTTTATAGATATTAGTAAAGTGTACTAATAGCAAGGTTTGTAAACGCACCGGCCGCCCCTCCCCCCGCAAGCGTACCCAGTATCTATCCTTGACTCGTCTATTTTGCTTGTAACCTCATCGGCGAAACGACGAAAAATTGTGATTGTGTCAAAAAAATAGTGTGTGGTGCTGTGGTGTGTCGTTCGTTAGTTGACATGGACTTATTAACGGCGGACTTACTAAAGTCGTGGGGTTTCTCCCAGTATAATTTCTGAATTTTTTGCTAAGTGTTTTGTGTGTTTGTTTTTTAGAGTTCTTTATCTTAAATTCATTTAAAATATAATCAGCTGATCGGACAGCAACTTCATTTATTTATTTCATTTTTATTATATTTGTGCGATCAGCTGATTATATTTAATTTTAATGTAAGTATTTAAAAATAAAATGCAGTTTCAAAGGAGCTTACGCTGTCTGAAATGCAAGCACAACATGAAAAAAAAAAATGCGCTGAGGGGCAGATGCCTTGGTTAAATACGTAAAAATAAATAGTACTGTATTCAAACGTTACCGTAGATTTGTCTGAATTTGCCAAGGTTTGCTTTAATTAGTAAATAATCTACACCGAAGAAAATGAAATATAGTCACAGAATACTTTAATGTTTTATTTTATTAAAGAAATTGGTAAAAAATGTGTTAACTGAAAAATATCATTTTTTTTATTTGTAGTTGAATAACAGAATATGTATTTAATCTCCTTTTAACATGGGAATCATCTTTGTGTAGGTACATATAAACAATAGTAAGGTACTTAGGTCTTGGTAAGTAATATAGACAGTACAGTAAGTAGGTCTTATCTTAACAATTTGAGATCTCATACATGCGTTCCGATATATCTGATGGCGACTGTACATACAATGGGGTCGCGTATACAAGTAATACAAAGAGCATTAAAATAGTTGTTGATAGACCAAGTGAGCGAGCTACTAAGGTACCTATCTTTATATCTATTTTATGCATAATGAAATAGCGCAATATACGAGTAGTCAATTTTTTTGACAAATGTAGAATTATTTTTATAATAATAAAGGTTATTCAAGAACCATCTCGTAATTTTTTTGAGCGTTTTTAAGAGAATATGTGGAGCGAGCATTATTCGACGTGTAGGTGTGGGTTCAACAAAAAGATCGCATGTCAATAGTGCTTTATTGTCGTTAAAATTCAATTAATAATCTCCTCGACCATCAACTGTGTGGTGACTTTAATTGATTGACGTTGTCAGGTTTAGTTTCACTACTCGCCGCCGCATTGTTCATAGCGCATTACTTATCCTATCGAATACAAGAGGTCGCCGATTCCTGTAAACTTATATTCTGAAAAAAAAGACGCTTTACTCTATGCCATATATTGTATGAAAGGAGGGGTATTCCCTGACGTACGTCAAAAAATCCAAGATGGTGCCCAAGCCCATGGACAAAAAAGTCAAGCGATAAAATCAACACTGTCAAAATTTGACATTAGCAATCCACAGTCAAGTGACAATCAAATCAAACCGAACCACTTCGAGTTCAGAGCCATTACAAACTGTATACTAGTAATAAACAAAGTTGATTTTTGTTAGTTTTTTTTTCTATGAATGAGTTTTGATTGTTCTAAATGATATTATCCACAGTTGATAGAATCAACACTTGATACAATCAACATGCGATAGAATCAAATGTTGATTTGATGTGGACGCGAAAATTGACATTTGTGCATCTCGAATAAGGCCCCTGATTTCGAATAACGAAAAGGGCATTTAGTTGTGTGATTAGCATAGATATTTGTTCCTGAGTCATTGATGTTTTCTATGTATTTAAGTGTTTGTACATTATATATATCGTTGTCTGAGTACTCAGCCTTCTTGGCTTACTGTGGGACTTAGTCAATTTGTGTAAGAATGTCCCTATAATATTTTATTTATTTATTCCAAGATAATATCAATAATGACAAGGCATTGTACAGTATATCGAGAAGAAATTATGCAAAGCGAATAATTATTATCCTTCCATTAATTACATCGCTGGGTTCATTCTATAGAGATTTATGCGTGTATGGACTCTAAGGAAATATAGCGATGTATAAAAATGTCTATCTGTACAACATAAATTTGTCTGAGTATTAGAAAGCCAATACTTCAGAACGTTTAAGTATTGTCAAGTCGAAATATAAAAATGACTATTATCAAAGTATAAAAATGTCTATAATAAAAAAACGATTTTTTTTAAAAGACAACGTACAAAAATGTCTATTTTATTTACTTACCAGGATCATAATGATATACAGCCTTGGCCAAAAGTATTGAGCACTCATGCGTTTTTCATATAAAAGTCATAATTTAAAAGCTACATTTATATTTTCTACTTTAGAAAGTTGCATATCTTTCGGAATAATTAGTGATATTTATTGATGTTAAAGGAAATTAAGCAGAAAAAATACTATTACAGCGGTTTCGCACTACGTCCGATCCGAACCCGTGAAAATATAAAATTATAATATAATTTTCATTTTAATTTTAAAAATAATTTAATAGTATCATATTATGATACTGACTGTACTCGTAACTGGTCTTTAGCCCTTCGGCCGCGTACGCAACCAGAGCTTCGTAACCAGATGCGATCGAAAACTATTTCTGCCTTGTACGAAACCGGTTGCGATCAAAAACTAATTTCGTCTTACCCGTAACCAGTTACGATCGAACACTTCTCGTTCTTATACGAAACCAATGTCTGGGCCATCTAGCTATAGGTTTCTTTTTCAAATATTTTGTCATGATACTCATGATAATTTCTTATCCTGAATGTCAGTGCTCCATGTCTCTTAAGCCAGTGTCTTTTAAGGAACAATGTTACATTGTATTTGCCAACAAAGTATTTGAATATTATCAACTGGTACATTTTTGTGTTCTGATTTTTGACTGATGATATAACGTGTACAGTACTTATACTGTATAACAAGGTGTATAAATATAATCTTAGCTGACTTTATCAACGGTCGAAAGGTTTCGTACAACAAAGAAAAGTTTTCGATCGTAACTGATAACTAGTAAGACGGAATTAGTTTTTGATCGCAACCGGTTTCGTACAAAGCAGAAATAGTTTTCGATCGCATCTGGTTACGAAGCTCTGGTTGCGTACGCGGCCGAAGGGGTCTTTAGCTATATTTCTTTTCATTCGAGTAGTAATTTTTATACTTACTTCGATATTTTTATATTCCATCTAACATACTCGTATATGTGGACATTTTTATACTCTGTCAAAAATATACAGAGACAAAAATATTCAAGTGGACATTTGTATACATCGTCGTATTTTCTTTTGGTCTATTGTCGCAACATCTTTATATTTCGTCTAATATACACGTGGACATTTTTATACTTTGTCAAAATTATACAGGGACGAAATTATTCAAGTGGACATTTGTATACATCGCCATATTTCCTTATAGTTCATACACGCATAAATCTCTATAGAATACCGAGACAATATTTGTAAACACGATTTCATTCTTAACCTGGATGCTTTCCCACCTCCCTCCACATAATCTTGTACGAATAAGAAAAAACGTTTCACTTTTTTCTGCAAGCAGGGACAACTCCGTCTGGCTGAAATCTGCTAACAAGTTATTTACTCTAGCGAATGTTACCTGCTTAAAATTTACACTTCGAAAAAGGAATTTATAATAGAAAATCTATTCCTATAAATATTGTGGTTTTAGAGTAATTAGCTTGAACATTTAACCAGTAAATGGATACTGAGACGAGAAGAGGATACATCACAAAAAAGTGCGGTTAACCGATACATTTTCGGCCCATTCTGGGTACGTCAAATGCACATTCGGGTGCGGTCTACGCGGGGGCTTATATGTCAGCCTAGCTGTTAATATATAAACAAATAGGGTTTTAAACAGTTGGTACAAATATAAATACAAATATAAATATGGAGGAGGATTATTTTTATAAAAATATCTTTTCTATGTCGTTTCATACGCATCTAAACAAGTATTGTTTATTACTAATTGTTTCTAAAAATTAAGAATGTATCACATGCGCCGTACATCTTTAGATTTATTAGCTTTGCTTTGATTTTCTTTCTTACTGATTTCAAGCAAAAATGTCGTTAGGCGTACAGATGAGCCTGTATGAGGGCTCCAGAGACTTTCATGTTGTTTGTCACAGTGACAAGGTACAAAATGGGTCACAAATTAAATCTTCTGCCTCGCATTGCCGTTTTTGTCGTCAAATGCCCTAATCCTGTAACGAGCACTTTTGGCAATAATAACGATGAAACGCGAATAAATTGGACTCGTTTTAACGACACCTGTGACATGCCGATCACTTGCCTGCTGGGTCTAAAATGTTCGGGAAATCTGTCATCTTTTTTGCGGACAATGCGAAAATTAACGGTTTGGTTACGTTTTACTTAAGCTTTTAGGAAGTAGAAGGTTGGAATATGTCTTTGAGAGGGAAAAATAGCTTTTTGAATTCGAGAAAACGGTTTCTACTAAGTAAATCTTAACAAATCACTTTGATTTTGATGTCGATCGCTTTAGCATTATATATTCTAGGTTTACAGGTTTGACTTTTTGGATTTATTTTATGTTTTGCAAATTTCGTAAAAACAAGGGAAACCTATGAACCTAGTTTTATATTGTGTCTATAACATACTAAAAAAATATGGAGATGAATGTAAAATATTTAGAAGTGGAAAAACGTTTTCTCCTTTTGTACGGACGATCACGTGGTATAATTCCCTCTTTAAGTCCATTTATTTCGTGATAAATGATAATAATAAAGTTGCATAACCTTAACTCATACCGAAAAAGTTTTAGAGACTGCTCTTTTCCTGAATTGACGCGGTGTATGGTGGAATCATAGAAATAAATGTGTATGACGGCTTAGAGCTAAAGTAAAATAAACATTGTGGGATCCTTTAGTAACCATCTCATCCAGACGCATCAAGCCAACATATGCACATGTGAACAGTATGAATGAACGCTGTAGTATTATTATTTTTCGTATCCAAATTTCATATAGCGTCTTTGTTCATTTTATTTATGCATTAACAACATGCGTCGTATTCGAAATTACATAAAAGCATCTTAAATAATGCAGAAATACAATTTTTAAATTAGAAATAATTTACAAGAAAATGTACCTACCAAAAAACGTCAGAATTAAATAAAAAAGACTATTGAGACCAGACCAGAGAGATATTAATACACTGATATTAAAAACTAAATTAATATTAAAATAAGTAGTACACAAAAAACAGGTTGAAGTCAAATTTACAATTAACTCACTCACTATATAAAATTACCTACTTCAAACTCCAACACAGCATAGTAACATTTCAAGCGAATGGGTCCAAAAGAAATGCAAAAACCGGCCAATAGCATGTCGGGCCGTGCTCTGCATAGGTTTACTATAGTTTTCTTTGTATGTTTTTATTAAGATCTACTTTCACGATATTTTCCATATTTTTTGGACCCATCCAACCGGACACGTTTCCGAAAATATTCACTTTACCAAAAAATGGTCGTTAAAGACCCGTATTCATTTTTAAAGACCTATTTAACGAAATCAAACACCATAGGGTTGAAGAGAAAAAAAACACTTTACGCGTAGGGGAGGTACTCTAAAAAAATATTTTCTTTAGTTTTTACTTAACCACTTTGTCGGAATAATTTACTTAATCCATGGCAAATTGCAGCTTTCTCGCACTAACGATCACGGAACAAAGCCTCGGACGGACACACAGACAGACAGACATGGCAAAACTATTAGGGTTCCTAATTGACTACAGAACTCAAAAAAATTACAAATTTCATCAGCCAATGGCGATGTCACGAAATATACCTATATCCTAGTAAGGCTCCATATGTATTAAAATGTACACTTCATTTCAATCTATCGTTCGTGTCAAGGCTCGGAAACCTGTTAAATTGCCAAACCGTTATCATGTAATTGGCGCAAGACCTTTTAATTTTGGTTTCGCTCGAAAAACCGTTATATTCAGCCGGTTTTTATGAGTATAGTTCTTATAAAATTAACCGGTTTAGAATAATAAAACCCGGTTTCTTCCTATGTCTACGTGTCTATGTTTACGTGGCACACCACTAGGCCGACCGGTTGTTACGTCGCTTGTCGAATAAACCGTTTTTTTTAGGTTATAATAAAGTTCTTAAAGCGTTCGCGTTCTTATAAAAGTTCGGAAAAAAACTGAAATAACCAGTTTACCGTGTTTTAGAAACCGGTCCCGAGCCTTATTTCGTGTCATCCATGATGACGCGCAGATTTAACCTACTTAAGTCAAATCTATCCTTTAATAACATGACAATACGAGCCAAGGCACGCGTCGTCTTGACTGACAAGATCTAATAACCCAGTTACACCCCCAAAGCTAAATTCTGTTAAATCTTTAATTTACGCAGGTAATGGTCGTAATTGTGAGCCCAATTGAAATAACCGGCCTCGTTCCCAAATAACAATACGAGTTAAGGCATGCGTCGTCGTGAATGATACGATCTATAATTAGAACCTTTCATAAACCAAGTAAAGTAGCATTTCTTTTGTTTAATGCTCCCTTTAACAAACAAAATGTATCCCAATATACCATCTTCTTCTTCAACCCAGCGTTTTCCCGGCCTAGGGCCAGGGAATAAACAAGGTTTAAATTAAATGACAATGACGATGACAATGTAACGGACTGTTCCTATTGGAAATTAATTGACTTTTTATATTTCTCTTGTATTTTCGTAAGTTTGGACATTATAAATTTATATTTTGGATTTTGTAAGTATTTAGCTACTTACTCTTATTATATTCTACATATATATATATCCTTATTGGAGCGATAATTTTATTTTATTAGTATGGTTACGATAAACATAGAAATTGTTATATTTTTTTGAAATGAATTGAAAGCTTTATTTCAGACACATTAGGTATCCATATCTTGGTTAGTAACAATGTAACAAAACAATTAACGAAATAAAAGAAAAATAATGTTAGTATTACTTAAGGCTAAAACAAAAACGTAAAATAATTTCCAAGTTTAAAATGCGCGCATAATGGCGTGAGAGCCATCTGTCCTGGATTCCATAAACATACCTGAAGTACTGCAGTAGCGCGGCAGCCCCATGAGCATCCTAAATGCGTTGTTGTATTGTACCCTTAGTGTGTTAGTATTCAGGGTACTAATAGAATATCTCACCCACAGGCTTCACGTGTAGAAACTCTGACAGTAGGTCTTAATAAGAGTGGTCTTAACCTGTTTCGTAACATCATGCAAACCTGCGGGCGAGTATATTACAGCGAACGGCCATGGATCTCCTCTCTATATCCACGCCATCTGACAGGTCTTCAGTCACCCAGTGACCCAGGTATTTGAACTGCGAGGTTCGTTTAATTTCCGTTCCGTACAGGTACACTGGTGGAACTGTACCCACGGTACCCCCCTTTGGCTTAAATTTTAGGAACTCGCTCTTCTGTACATTATACCTGAGGCCATAGGTGACTGCATATCCTTCACAAATCCCGAGCAGCTTCCTAAGTGCACTAATTGATGGACTCAACAAGACCATATCATCTGCGTAACTTATACTATTGATACAAGTACCGTCAATAGTGCACCCAACTCTGGTCTTGTTGAGTTTACCAATCAGGTTATTAACGTATTAGACTGAAAAGCTTGGGCGACGTCAGACTTTTTCTTCAAACTGGCCCTTTTCTGGAATCTTGTAATTATAGTTAGTCAGGTTATAAGTCCTGTCACGAAGGTTTTGACTGATAAAATGTAAAAAAATTGCTTTAAAAAAATGGATCGCTACTTTATTAAATAAAGTTTGGATTTTTCTTGTTGAAATTTATATAAACTAGTCCTGTCACTATCTAATTTTATAACAAGGTACCAAGAGTATTGAATACTTATTGGTGAATATCATTTTTAATCTTTCATACATGGGGGATGGTATCCGATGTCGATTAAAATATAAAAACGCTATGTGAGCTCAGTGCTTTTTTGCTGAATGAAAATATACACATTAAAGGCCTGCCTGGTATACTTAACTCATGTTTTGGTATTTTTGTGGATTGGATCCTTTTCCTTTAACTACGTCCATTTACTACTTGTTTACTCTGGTATTATCGTTAGACGCCAATACGCGGCTGGATTGTGAAAAATTATACTTCACAAAAAGGAGTAAAAATCTGTGCATTTGTATGAACCTACATAAATATAACGTTATTTTTTCACTAGCATTTAGTTCTCCGACATGTCTGTACTTTAATCCCTTCAAACTTAGGGTAGTTTTCAGTATTTTTGACTGCGATCCAACGAGTAGGTTTGGTAAAACATGAACAGTTGCAATTTTGGTAGTCAAAAACACATGAATTATCTAAAGAAAGATAAAGACCCAGCTTTTGTTTTCTATATGATTCAACCATGTAGAAATGAAAATAAATAAATAGGGAAATTGAAGAGGCCGCATATTTTTTTCATGTTTTTTAAATATTTTTTTCCGTATATTACATAAAAATATACAAAATTGAGACAGAAAATTATATTGTAATTCAACATTAACTAAGCTTTCGACCCATATAATTATATGAGTAACAAGGGATCTGTAATTTTTATCAGTATTTTTTTATGACAGAACTTATGACCTGACTAAGTAGGTACATAAGTTCATTAAGTTCGCCTATTGTACAGTGTGTTTTCTTATGTGCAATAAAGATTAAATAAATAAGTATGTACCTAACCATTATAACCGCTACCTTACCTGTCAAAGGATATGCCAGTGAGCGTGAACACGCTGGCTGCAACAGTCACGTTGGCGATAAAGTTGCTCAGCTGGCAGTACCTCACTCCAAACACCCAGTCGCTGTAAATAAACCACTGACTTAAAATAAATATTTGACAAATTGTATTATTCGAGGCGAGACGAAAACGGAATTGAGTTACAGGTCCGTAAGAAAATTAAGGCCTAGAATTATATTTCCATAAATACGAATTGTTAAAATTATAAGCCAAAATACGATATGAAATCTATAAAATCATTATTATACATAGAAATGGCTTTACTACGGTTACCAGCACACACTATCTAGGCTTTAACATAATGCATGATTTCTATAGTAATCTAAATTGTATTTATTTTTTCTTATTTAATGCATGTTAATTATAAGATGTAATGTTTTGAAAAGATGTGTCCCGCCGAGTTTCATATTGGGATACCTTCCTCCAATTGAGGGGGGATTTAAATCTTCTCGGGTCAGAGGTGTAGGGTTAGAGCAGGTGTAGCTTTATTTGACGTTCATAAGCGCATTGTAATATGCCTACTTGAATAATTAAGTATCTTTATCTTTATCTTCAATAAAGTTGTAAGTATCAGTGGATTTCACGATTACCTTTATATTTAATGTATAATAAGGTAATATATCATGTTTCTACAATACAGGGATTTCATCAGTGCTCTCGCTCAATTATTATACCGAAACAACGTGTTTTGCGAGATACCATGATATTTTATGCATGATATGTACGAGTATATTCAGATTTTCTCAACTCGAATAATGGTTTGACCGCAGTCTATTTTAATGCAAGTCATGTTTATCGGTCAGACATTGTCACAGTCACACCCATGAATTTTCATTGTCTCTTTTGCACTCATGAACCATTAATTTATGAGCGTTAGCAAAATTCTACCATCGTTGGACAATTCAATGAACTTTTCGATAGCTTATTTATTTTTTATTCTTCGCAATTATTTGTAGAAATATCAAATCATCATAAGTAACAGGGCACTGGAATTATGACCATCCAAAGTAACCTTAACCTTAATTGTTATTTATCAGGGTTCCATACCTCAAAAGAAATAATTGGAACCCTTATAAGATCACCATTTGTTGTCCGTCCGTCCGTCTGTCCGTCTGTCTGACAAGATCCTTTATCTCGGGAGACCGTGGAGGTATCGGGTTGAACTTTTTAAGTTTACAGTCACTTTTAACTGTGAAAAAATCAAACTTCCAAGTAAACATGAAAAAATTACGGCCGTTTACTTGCCGTTGACCTGGAACTATGAAATTTGGCAAGTAATATCATATCACCTTACACTACAAGTACAAGAAAAAATCTACAAGCTATAAAACTGTAAAAAAAAAAATTTAAATTTGGCGACGACGACTCGCACTTGGCCGGTTTTTTTTGTCAATGTTGTATATTGTGAATGCCACGAATGAATGGTTTTATTACTATTATTCTTATATAATTAACCGAGAAAGCGCAATACGTGATCGCAGCGTCTCGGTTTCAATGTGTGCATAAATGTTTTCGTATGTCTCTCGGGCAGTCCGATGATTGGAAGAAATTTTGTCGATTTAATTCTTACATTTTATCAAAATGGTTGAGCTATGGGGCTCGCCAGGTCTACAGCTCACAGAACCACTAGTTAATATTCAACCTTAGCTTTCATGAACAGGATAGACAAATTATAACCTAAGATGTTTATAATGAAAAGCTTTGTTATTATTATATGGACGCTATTTATGAAAGCAGGTATTATGTGGTTACTATTATCTAGAATATACTGTAATAACTTTTGATATCCAATCAATATGTATATGCAATGAACCCAATATGTATGTGCACCGGATCGATTTGAGTTTTCTTCGATACTAAATTTTACTCATTAAAAGTTGTAACAAACTTAAAACTTGTTTGGTTGTAACAAATCGAAAAACTAAATTTACTGCATATATGTTTCCCAAACTCCGTTACTTGGGGGACAGTCCAAAAAATGGTACATTTCAAATTATATGTCGACCGATTGGTGTAATATCGGTTTTCCGTATTTGTAAAATAAAAATAATGTATTTATTTTTGTGGGTATACAAACCAGTAGGTATAAATAAAACGCGAAAAAAGGAACAGCTTTCTAATTGAGTCAGTCCTTTTATGTTTTACCTAATGACCACCCCAATGTTAAACGTTATAATTAATATAACGATAAAGAGTTTTTTAATGGGCAAATTATTACGACATATCTGATACACCGAATGCCAGGGTGCATTATGAAACCCGCAATCAGTTTCTGTTCAACAAATAATTGTGTACTGGAATCCGTTCAAAAAATACTGCATTTTTTCGTAATCCTGTAATTTACTTGCTATAAAAGACTTAAATTACATGTTTTTAAGCTCCAACCCTTGATTTATTCACAGATAAACGTCAGTTATTGGGGTCATATTACCGTCTACGATTTTATTTATGTTGCGGTCACGTTTCACAAACATTTGAAACAAAAAAACATATTTTGGTTGCAATTTTTTTTTATTCTTTATTTATTTTACCTTTTTAAGAAATAATTTTAAAGTAAGATTACAGACAGGTTTTTGACTAAATAAAATCACTATTCATTTTTAAGTGTTATTTGACATTCATAAGCGCATTGTAAAATAAACACTACTACTACTTGGAAAATAAACTATCTTTATCTTTAAAGTGTGACATTATACTAGCGTTTCCGATGAACAAATATTTCTGTTTAGTAAGTAATTGATTTTAGGTGATAATTTTCAATATAAAAAAGTATATTAAAATGTCAGTTTCTTTATTTGAGAAACATGATATTAGTGGCTTTACTCAGGGTAAGTCAAAATAAAAGCCCTTAATTTTCTTCTGACATAAGCAACCTCAATACGAGTAATAATGATCTCAACATTCTTGGCACAACACAATTGAACAAAGATGCAAGAATTCAGCTTGTAAAACTAAAGTAGGTACGTAACATTTTTCTTCAAACCAAACCTACCGGGCTTAGAAGAACAGATAGTGTGGAAAGACGTCATACATCAAATAAATTATGTAAGCTCACACTTCACCCGAGAAGGCGCTTGCTCTCACCCAGGGGAGACGATCCTCCCGATTAGCCGAAAGCCGATGCTAAAGTTCGCGGCTCGCCTGAAGCGGCATATTGGAGGATAAATTTATCAGTCTAACGACTCGTTTTTATACTCTGTATTTTTAGGTATTTAAATAAAAGTAAACAATCAATTTGTAAATTTTTGGGTAATTATAACATTTATTGGTTAATCAGTCAAATACCCCTTAGATCTGTCACTGAACGACCTGACTAACTTACATGATTTGATCATGTAATATTTTAATCTACCCTCAGCTGGATTAAGGAGCTATTTGAGGGTATATTTTGTTTACTTTTATTCAAATACCTAAAGATACAGAATATAGTGAAAGGAAATATAAAGAAGAAGTTATTCATGAAAGAAAACTATGGAAACGGATTATATCACGTATAATGAATTTAAAATACATTCCGACTTTTCGAAACCTTTACAGCGTTTGTGGTCAACGTTACGGGATCTCTATCATCTGGATCATTGTGGGGTAACTAGTGCGTAGTAATCCGTTTTCATAGTTTTATATGATGACTAATTATCGGGTAACCGAAGTCTATTCTTTGAGAAAAATTCAAATTTAAAAAATCTTATTTTTATATTAAGCTTTTATTGTATAAACTTGGGTTATTCCCACTAGTTACAAAATTTTGGTGGTAACTACTGGGAAAAAAATTCCAACCTTTTACCAGTGGTAACTACCTTTTACCAATAGTTACCAGTGGTAAAAGGTGGGAAAAAAATTCCCAGTAGTTATCACTGGTAACAACTTGGTGGTAACTAGTGGGAATAACCAAACTTAGATACCGGCCAATAATATATCACCTCCATGTTTTTACGGTAGAAGTTTTGTATACATTTATAAGTGATTTGAACCTCACTACTTTAGGTAGTTTACGAGTACCTTGTAGTAGTCCTTTGAGCGAGCGAGCGGAAAAAAAAATCTCATGTAACATAGAGGTTTTTTTAAATATATAGTCAATTTATTTTTTTTATCAGAGCTTTTTTAATTATATGCTGAGTCTCATATTGTTACTCATAGTATTTCATTGCAATATTCATCATATATTTGTATAAAATGACTTGTAAAATATGCAATCTACAAACTAACCTATATTGTTTACTCTATGTATACATGTTTATACATAAGAATACAAAGGTGATATATTATTGGCCGGTACTGTATTTAACTCAAGCAAATACAATATTAGAAAGAACAAAATTTCCATTAAAAGGAATTTTCGGTCCGTATTTATTTATAGCTCAACACGCTCTTCATTTCAGTAAAGTTTAGAACTCGCTTTACATCTACAGACAATCGGCCTGATTCGAACTTTAAAATACGTCAAATTTTTCGTAGAGACGATATGGATTGGATATGCCAGTATCAAAAGTGTCATTGATTGATGTACTTATCTTAAAATTCGAATCGGGCCGAATGATATTAAACTCTTATCATTGTGCAACTAGGAGGGTAAGTTAAATTTCGCAAACGAGGTCTTTAGATGTACAACAGCCGCAGGAGTACCCACAATGTTTTTTATCACACTTGCGAAGAAGAAACTAAATTTTAAGCAAAATAATTCTTAAATACATTGACAGACATTTCAAACATTCGTCCGTTATATTGTCATTCTTTGACAGGATAGGTATCGAAGGTCTGTACCTTAAAAATATTTTAAACGACTATTAAATTAATTAAATTAAATATTCTTTAAGATAAACAATAAAAATAAATTACAAACGTCACTATTTAAAAAGTAAAACTCATTTATACCTACTTGGTTCGTATGAACCACACAATTAAAAAAAGCTATAACTCCCTCGATAGCTATAGCTTTTTTTCACAATCCATAACTCCCGCGTGAACAATACACACCTTTATCCTTCAGTACACTTGCATGAAATAATATCTTTTTCGAGCAAGTGTGATGACAAAGCATGAACACACGGTACAGCCTCACCAAGTCGAGTATTTTCTCGATAAATACAAGTAGGTAAGTATTTAGGTAGGTATATACCAATGATTTCCAAAGCACTAAAATATTGGATTTCGCAACCCATTTCTATTTTAGTCATTTCCTTTCATATTCAAATCGTCTTTTCTTCGTGATCCGTGGCCTGGCGATGATAAGGCAACCTCATACAAAGAAGCTGCGTTATTTCATTTACTTACCTACCAACTCGGTCGCATAAGGTTCAGCCAGTTGAGTTTTTGAAAAATCGTAGTTTTTTTTGTAGATTACAATAGGTTTGCAAAAAAACTGACCTTTTTATAGTTGTGCTTGCACACAACATAAAAAGTTCAAATACGGCGTTCTCTGAATAAAAAACCGGCCCGCCTGGTGGTAAGCAGTTATCGTAGCATATAGACGCCTGCGACTCCAGAGGAGTTACATGCGCGTTGCCGACCCTGACACCCCGCACCCTGGTTGAGCTCTGGCAACCTTACCGGCAGGAACACAACACTATGAGTAGGGTCTAGTGTTTTTTGGCTGTTATCTTCTGTATGATGGAGGTACTTCCCCAGTTGGGCTCTGCTGTATATCTGGAATGACATCCGCTGTGCTATGCACTGCCACACAAAGCGAGATACCCGGGTCCAAAGTGTTCCTTTGGCAGAATTAATCTTTGTGTTCCTAAGATGTATTTAAGAAGTGGAGCCACCCAGATCTTTGGTGCAGGTTGGTTCAGCGTCGACGATGTCTGGGGTTAATAATTGTTTAAGTTTAGGTTTTCCCTTTTCACTTAAAAGGATAAAAACTATCCTATGTACTTTCCCGGGACTCAAACTATCTTTATACCCAATTTCATCTAAATCAGTTCAGTGGTTATGGATTCCCTATACAAAAACTGATACAAACTAAATTAGTTCAGCAATTTAAGCGTGAAGAATAATTTTAGTTCTTTTTTTTCATAAATTTTTATTTCGGAATGGTGTCAATATGATACCATAAATGAATTTGGTATTCCCGATTTACACAAAAACAATACCAAACTTGGCCTAGTAGCTTGAATGATATAGATATCAAGACAAAATTAAGACGCCTCCTAGAAATTTACATCAAAAATCTTGGTGGCTCCACTTCTTAAATCCATCCTTGGGTCCTAAGGACCAATCCGGCCTGAGAAATATTGTTCACGAAACGCCGTATTTCATGAGCTACAAGTATGACTAGTAGTAACTTCATCAATTCGAAGCCGAATTTCTTGACTATCGCTCGATAGACAAAAACCACGAACACAGGTCAAACAAAACGCACCTTCAAAATGTGAATTTTTGACCGAATTCATTGATTACTTTTTCTTTCACGCACATCCATCTCACTCACGCTTATGCTCAGTGAGAGTGAGACTAGAACCTGAACCTACGGGGCCTTAAGCGAACCTGTACATATATAAAAGTGGTACCCGATTAGGTACAGTTATTAGGAATCTCGAAGTCACCGTTATACATGTAATGTTTAAACGAAATATATGGAAAGGAATATCAGTCAATCGGATAATCGGGTTTTTGTACACTTATATTCCGTACGTCATGTTAGGCGTTACGCCAATATGAAATACTATGTAACAGGCCAATTCAAACGTACATCGGTATCAGAATTACATCTAGATGATATCTTTCGTCTTTCGTACGCGTTCATTTTTATTTTCGTTGTTATATAATCTGTATATTTGCATGAACATTGAACAGCAAAGGATACTCGTAGTAAGATAATTTGTTAATTGGACAACACGTGACATTTGTCACAATATCTTACGCAGTTTCAAGTCCTTGACTGACTGACTCGAAAAAATATTTTTGATGAAAACCCTCTTAGCCCTCATAGAAGAAAAATTTTCCAAAGCGCTAAAATTATTTTTATTGTATTACAGTAATACCTTTTTATGAAATAAAGTATCTCGTTTAAAGCAAAAAAATCTCAAACTCATTTAATTAATAAAGGGTTTTATTATATTTCCTTTGATCCAGTTTATCTTTGAGACAATGATCTGGTCAGAAGCTTAACGTAAAGCAATTTATCAAAAAAAAAGTGCTTCAGATCCCAGCTACTCTAACCATTTGATCTATTGTATTCCATACATCATTCGAATTAAGTGAATCGCAACAGCGCGAATTTCATTTGTATTCTTGAGATATTCTTTTCTAGACATGTGACTTAACCAAAGGTGGATTACGGAATCATTTTACAAGGTTTTTTTTGTTGTGCACGAAGGCACTGAACGGCATCCTTACGCGTATTTTGGCAAGCATTTAAGGGGAAAGGAACGAAGTGTGTTCCCCTTTTTCCTCTCTGGGTATTAACATTGTAGAAATATTTTTTAAGTAGTTTGATGTCTATTAACCATAGCTATAAGCTAGGAGCTTTTAAAAAATTGGATGCATTTATTTTTCGCTCATAACTCATATACTTATTTAATAATCGAAACTCGAAAAAAATTAAACGACAGGTGAAATAAATTTCGTAAAAATATTTTTTAATACTGTTGCTCAAAAAGTGCTACCTTACGTAGCTGTTTAGCGTGCGGAAAGTTGGATTTCGCGAACTAGTGCTTTTTACTTTTCCACCTGTTCCAATTCATGTCTACTTATTGATGAGTGTTAATGTTAGTTTACTTTAAAAGTCGTAATCAACATAAAAACCTACTGTTAATGTAAGAATAATAAATAAAATATATGCATATTTCATATTTTATTACTTACCTCTTCATCATCATTACAAGTTTATTTTTTAATATTGAATATTGAAAAACTGTTCTTAATAAGTTGTCTGAATGGAACGGAATAACTGCCGAAACCAGGGATCGGAACCGGTTTTTTTGCAAAAACATCGAAATAATCATATATTTCGGTTTATTTTATACTCTAAATGTAGGACTCAGTTGTGTTTTCAGATAACGACTTCGTATTATTAGATAGCCTAATTAGAAATGAAGTAATTAACAAAGAACGAAAAAATACCGTTTTCGTTCCCATACATCTCTAAGGATAATTTAATATATTTTTTATATTTTATCTCTGACACTTAGAGACTTATACATCTCTAAAGAATTTTAGTATTTTATGGTTTTATTTTTTTATCATAGTTTTTTTTGTGTAATTTGACATTTAGAGACAGTATACATCTCTAATAAAGTATTTATTATTTCATAGATTCGATATTTGTAATTGTTTTTTTTTTTTAATTTATTGTTTGTAAAAATGGACATGTAAAAGTGCCCCTGTGGCCTATTTGCTGAATAAATGTTTGATATTTGATATTTGATACAAAAAATACCGGTTTCCGATCCCTGGCCGAAACCCCTGTCAATGCAGAGGCGTTTTTTCTTACTGAAAGAATGTTTTATGTTTCCAAAGGCAACATTCGATATTTTTTCATACAATATAAGTATACGATACACATATAATCGTAAATAACGATACTTAGGTAATAATAGTATAATATTCTATATTTACAATTGTTTCTGTCTTATAGAACATGCAGAAAAAAAGTTTTGTTTTTTTTTCTTTTTATTTCGCAACTGTATTAAAAAACGTCGTTCGATACACGTGCGGAAATGTCATTCTGCACTCGTCCCAAGTCTTTATATCTCGGTACTCGTGGGGTTATGACATTGTTTCCGCATTAGCATCGAAATGTACTATTCCATTAATTGGGACTAATGGAAAAGCGGTCGTCCATTATCGTCTTAGGGTTCCGTACCCAAAGGGTCATACGGGACCCTATTACTGAGACTCCGCTGTCCGTCTGTCCGTCCATCCGTCCGTCCGTCTGTCACCAGGCTGTATCTAATGAACCGTGATAGTTAGCCAGTTTAAATTTCTACTGATTATGTAGTTCTGTTGCCGCTATAACAACAAATACTAAAGACAGAAAAAAATATTTCTTTCCAATCTCGAGGTTCTCACCCAATCACCGAAGTTATGCAACGTCGGGCGGGGTTAGTACTTGGATGGGTGGGCTGTCGTATTTAAACTGGACATCACTGACATATTAGCTTTCTGAAAGTTACCAAAACATATTCAGTATTACGTTCACGTTCCAATTTCCTGTAACTTGGAGTTGCTGATGGAATAATTCTAGCCAGAACTCTCATTACTCGTACAGTCCGCATCAAAAGTAGGGGATCAGATTACTTGTCAAAAATAATATATCTATGTTAACCACCACCATCACCTTGGCATCACTGGCACCAATTATGGAATATTAAAAATAAAATTTGGAGTATTTTTGATATTTCGCCGGCACCTGTAAAAGTTCTACCGCTTTATGCGTTAAAAGTTGAATGCCATATTCATCCTTTATATTTTCTATGTATTTAATGAAAGCTACTGCAATTGGTTTCAATATTATTTACTAATTAAAACTATGGTTTTTTGCTCCAATCATGGGATGTATGGAGCCATTAATTTTCAAACTAACAAAATATCAATGAAAAATTTAAACTTAACTTAGCTGTTTTATGGTAAAATGTTGCCAGTGTTTAGAAGCTGATAGTAAATACTTGTTTGACAATGATTATGATTATGATTATGATTATGATTTGTCCATACCATCACATTACTGATGCCAGTCCCATCATAGGGGCGTTTACTATACCGTTCTCTAATAGCATAACAAAAAGAGATATATCTCTATACGTAGAATAATTAGACTTAAAAAGATACTTTTGAATGGGAATTGTAGAGATTTATTTCTATTTGGGAAATTATTCCAGGGTGGCAGATATTTTTGGTGCCTTGTATCAGCCGCTACTATTGATGCTGACTAAATCCGCCGCCCACCCTCCTACGTCACCGTAGACAGGCACGTCACGTGAGAGTACGTTGACCCTAAAACGTTCCTACGCTTTTACTGCCGCTAAGCCGCCTGGTGTGTCTAAGTCTAAGCAGCGGTCGAAGAAATGGGCCTTCGTGAACCTGTTGACAAGGATCGATCACAGCTGAGTTCAAAAAAGGTCGCGCGACAGAGATGGTTTCAAAAAGGAGCAGAGGACAAAGGTACCGCGCTGACTGAACCCAATCATTTGCTGCGTCCTGCAGCACCGACGACACTGCTGTATATGTCCCGTTTACATTACCTTACGAAGGTCGAGGAGATCTACGAGTCAAGTCTGGATTCGTCGTGATGGTCGTGAAGGTGGGATCTCAACACAATGTGAATTAAAATTTATTTTGTAGTGAACGTTCCGACTGAACATCTAGCGACCTTCACCAAGGAGGAGTTTTGGCCAAAGAGTGTGAAGTTCCGGCGGTTCCTCGTCCGGCTCCTTAACAATGCGAAGTTGCGAACTGCATCGCAGCCATAATTGTGTTTTAGTTTTAAGATATATTTTATAATAATATGTATCCAATTTTAAGATATTTATCTATGTGCAAATAGTTGCCTGAAAATAAAGATTTTCATTCATTCATTCATAATGTGAAATTGTGCATCGCGTCAAAGGAACTTCAGGAACTAGATCTCAAAATTCGTAACGACTACACGAAATCGAAAATAATACTTGTAGGGTTTAGCTGGAGCAAACGCTTCGTATGTTATAAATTAAATTAAAATTAATTAAATTAACGTTTATTTCAAGCGCGTGTGGCTCATAAAATGTTAGTTATGTACAATAAAACTTAAAAACTATGTTAGTAACAATAAATATCTTAACTAAAATCATAACGATTCACCGTTACTGGGCTTATGAAGCCCGCAACAATGCATTATGTACGGACAGTCGATCCTATCCGCAATCATAGTTAGGATGGTGTTGGGGCTGGCGCGCACGCGCCGTATGTACCAGCGATGCGGCTCGCAGGCGCATTGCTGCTTTGAATCATGTTACGTGCGCGTCAGCGAACATCTGTGACGCACTGCAAAAGCGCGGCAGCCCCATCAACACCCGGAACGCATTATTATATTGAATTTGTAGGGCCTTGTACGATTTTTTTGTAAATTTGCTCCACTGGCTGCACGTGTAAAAAGTGGTACAAAAAGCCCTGAACAGGGTTATTTTACTGTCATTAGAGCAACGTGCAAACCTGCGGGCAATCATATTAGCTCTTATCGACAAGGCCCTACGTTCACGTTCAATGTCAGCATTGTCCTTGAGGTCGGTGGTGAGTATATGCCCTAGGTATTTATATTTGAACACTCTTTCGAGATCCACCGAGTTCAAACGAATGGGTGGTACTTCAGATGGTAGAATAGCACCAACCCCAAAGACCATGTACTGACTTTTGCTGACATTATATCTCAGCCCGTGCGCTTGCGCATAGTCCTCACAAACCTGCAGCAGTCTTCTCATACCGCAGACTGACGCGCTCAGCAGCACCATATCGTCGGCATAACTCATATTGTTTACATTAACGCCATCTACGTGACATCCTATATGCATGCTGCTGAGCGCGACAATCAACTCATTTATGTACAGGTTGAACAGCGCTGGCGAGCTCAATCCCCCCTGCCTCACACCGTATTCCATGCCATATGAGTCCGATAGCGTACCAGCCCAACGAACATAGTTGATCTGGTTTCCATACCAATGTCTGAATAAAAAGATGAGTTCCTGAGGTAGGTTTACTGATTCAAGTTTTTGCATAGTAGATCGTAGGAAACCAGATCAAATGCCTTCGATAGGTCTAGGTAGCATGCATAGACCGGCGTGTTTCTAGTAACATAGTACGCAACAGTGTGCTTAAGGGTCAAAATGGCACTTTCAGTCGAAAGTCCGGGTCTGAAGTGTCTGAACCCAAACTGGTTATCGTGCAGCAAGAGTACTTTGTTTAATTGAGCATTAAGCACACTGTCAAGCACTTTTGCAACAATGGTCGCAAGTGATATCGGTCTATAGTTGCACTTATCTGATAAGTCACCGGTTTTATAAGAATACGAAGCTGGGATATTTTTAGTGAGACTCGAAAAAAAAAAAACGTTAAAATGCACTATTTTGGTTCGAGCTCAAAGAGAAAACGAAATTGTTATCCTGTGGGAAATAAAAATCTTTTGCTCTTTTTGTCACTGGAATTAAAAAATTAAAAAACTTTTACTTGTTAGATGGGCTGATCGGTTGTGTCGTCACAATTATTGATTTATTTTTAACTACTAAAGTTGGATTGGTATGTTCAATCACATTACTCTTTATAAATGAGCACACGTAAATAAATATACGATATTTTATTACTCTATTTTTGTCAAGCCGCTAACGCAAATATTCAAAGTCACTGTTCAAATACTTGACATGTTATAAGCACGGCTACCACGAGTTGGCGTTTGACATTTATGTTAGCGTCTGCTTGAACTCGATTGCATTTCCTCTGTATTGCGCGTTAATCAGCGCGAGCGAGATGGACTGAGATCGATATTACGTAATCGCTAACATAAACCGCAAGTGTCAACACTTGGTACGGCTAAAGGTGAGAATCCACTTGATAAACTGAGTGACTTAACAGAATGGTTCACGTAGAAATAATCCACAAACACAAACGCACACACGAATATTAATTCGGAACGCTAATTGCACTGCTCGGTAACCTCATGAAGCTAGTGGTTGCTCACCTTTACGCTGGCAATTAAATCCGAGTGAACAGTAAACCTCTAGAGTCACCTTTCTGGCCTCCCCGTGATAAATCGAGCGTTAATTTAATCTGAGCGCAACTTACTAGTCACGCCTCCACCTGTTAAGTACCAATAAGTAAAGAAAGCCTCGGGTTGCGTAAACTTTTAAACAAACAAAAGAGACTTTTTCTTGAGCTTTAATCTGAATCAAGACCTTTTTAACTTAAAACGAAATAGATTTGTGTAGGTAACTTGACATCTTATTTTACCTCGCCTACCCGTTTCTATAAAAAAGTGTTACAATAACATGATGTAGGCGGAATAAAAATAATGGCTATAAATATAATAAATGCCATATGAGTATTGTACCCCTTGATTTATTTGACACGTGAAAATTAAGAGACCTAAAATTGAGCTTTGCTAAAATATTTAGTTCTTAATAATAAGTATATGCACATTTACGTAACAATTTATGTCTATGTCTGGTAAAAGTTTTGTATGTAGAATTTCTACTTGCTTTAATTTCGAACACGAACGAAAACTACCAGACATAAATATGTGTTCCGTAGAGTTACATTGGCCCTGGAGGGTACCTTTGGTCTCTTCGGTGCTTGTCACTATGCCTGTCACGTTCTAACAAATATGTAAGTGCGAAAGTGACAGGCATAGGGACAAGTGATAAAAATGCGAACGTACAGCCGCAGGTTTAATTACCTATTGCATAAAAATTGTGACATTTTGTCATGAGGTTGGTTTTAGGTGGCCATTCATGTTTTTATATTTTTTGGGCCAAGTTACCCCCTGTTGGATAAATGTAAGCCGAGTTACTTTTACGGTTACTTGAATGTTCATGTTAAATTCCATGTTATTTCATATTTTCTGACTGACTGTTGTTTTAAAATGAGGGCGCAGCTTCGAGTGATTGGCGACGGTTAGGTTCGAGTGACCCTTAATAAAATTAAATAAAGGTCCTAACCAAACTGGTGTATTTGAATACATAAAATCGCCAATATTTAAGCCGGTTAATGAAGTACTTTCGCCACACTTATGCTTTCACTGTTGATTGTGTCTCATGTTTATTGTTTACCTGACTGTCATAGATGTATGTTTGTAATTTTTCCGTATAACGTAGGTAGTGTAAGTACCAGGGTAATGTCAAAACACGAAAGATAAAACGATAATCTTAATCAATTCGGTTTTTATGAGTCTTATGAACCAAGTTAAAACAAAATAACATTCGACTTTTTGACGACGAGTTTTTATTTATTTTATTTTTTTTGGCAACGGTAGCTCGTAGGTATAACTATAAACATTAGAACATTAAAATAATGCTTTGAAATAATTTTAAAATATATGAGCATGACCACAAAAGAGGAATCTACCGATATGTTTTTTTTTATGGAGGATAGGCAGGCGTTATATCTTTTTTTTTTATCCGGCCAGTATCCTAATCTACAGGGTGTACTCGTACTGAATCATCAGTACTTAAACCCATAACCCTACTTTCTGGTGAAGTCGCAGTCAAGTAAAATGTTGATATTGAGATAGATCATGTACAAATGTATACACAAAAGTGGAATTCTAATCACTCCGAGTTCCCGATTAAAAGAATGTCTCCTGGAAGTGTATAAGGGGTAAACCTAGATTCAGCAAGTATTTTCTATAACAAGATGTGGTTAACAGTTTTGTTAAGTGTAGCAAGATGTGGTTTTTCCGCAAAGATAACCCAAACTTTTTCGTGTAGAATTTAATAAGCTTTAATGTTGTCTTACACCGTATTTTCCTAAATAACGTAGATTTTGAGTAAAACGCGAATTTCTCCAGGAATTCCAGGATGGTACACATTTTCCAAGATGGCTGCGTTACCTCGAGGTTCCCAAATGTCAAATGGTATGGAAATGAATAAGGGGCCTCTAATTTACATACATACCAAATTTCAGGACTGTCCAAGAAATTTCGAGGTTTGTAATAATCCGATTGTGCTACAAGATAACTGAATAACGTGATTTCGATTTGTAGAATAGGAAGGCTTATTCTGATTGATTGAAGAATTTGAACTAGATTTATTTATTTACACTTAATTGCACAAAATATATACAACAATGTACAAACGGCGGACATAATACCAAATGGCATTCTCTACCAATCAACCATAGGACCAAACAGAGATACTTACCTAGAATTGGTGCAGAGAAAAAAATATATTGAATGAATAAAAAAAGCAAACCATACTTATAAGTACTACAACTACACAAATAAATAAATAATAACAATAAACTACCACATATATATATATAATAATGACGGATATTATTCGAGCTCTTGTTTTAGCAAATGCTTACGTAACATCCGCTTAAAAGAAAACTTAATTGAACCTTGTCTAATATTTAGAGGGAGTGAATTCCAAAGACGACTAGCCTGAACGTCTAAAGAGTTAGTTATAAAACCAGTAGGGTGCGGTGTAAAGGTACGGTAAGTTTGAAAATGCGGGAGGTACGCAGCTCACATCCTAGACAATGTAATGGATTTGTATTATATGTTATTTGTCAGCTGTCAATAGTGACATTTTTCATTGAATAAATGACAGCTGACAGATCATATCCATAACTAATCGAGATCAAATTGATAACCTGTTATTACAATCAGAATAAGCTTCTAGGTCAAATGAGGTAAAAAGACTAATTTATCGGGACATTTAACAGCAAACCAGAACGTTTTTATTTTCAATTTACACGAGTATAGGCAAACTGCTAAATTGCCATAATGTAGCATGTTCATTTTACAATCGTACGTTAAATTTTATGAGTTTAATCTGGGGCCCATTTCTCGAACGGTATTAGTCTAATATTATTAGTCCACGAACTGTCAAGTCATATGGGTTACCATAGCAGTCTAATATTATTAGTGTGCTAATAATATTAGACTAATACCGTAAGAGAAATGGGCCCCTGAACGAATATTAGCATCCGCCGCTAAGCACGATTTTCTGTGAAGTTGCGAGCATGTTGACCTAAATGGCAACTATTTATCGTACGACTATAATACCACTATAGCCTGGACTAATAAACACACTATTTTATATTTATCTTCTTCTTGTAAAACAAACAACTATTCCAGCTCCTGGGTCATTCTCCAGATTTTGCCTGCATCTAAACTTCGTCAAACTACACTAAATTTATGAAAAATTTGACGGAGTTGAGTTTGACCGCGCAGTCATATAATTTAAGAATGACCCATAAAATATATTACCCTACGATCAAATAGTGACACATCATTTTAAGATTTTTTTAAATAAGGATAAGATTTTAAAAAAGTATTTTTACAAATTATTCTAATATCAGTGTACATTCGAATTGGCCTGAGAGTTCTTTCCGCATGTATAATATAATATTATATACTATACATCGCATGAGGGTAAGGATACCTCCATTATACGTGGCCCAACGCGCACTTGGCCGGTTTATTATTTGATATCATGTGTAGGTGTTGATCGACGAAAGCTGTCGTCAAAATTGCTCGTAGGAGCTTAACTTGGTGTCGTCCAAGTTTTCCCAGAAGTTCAACTTAGCTAGACCAAACTTTGCGTATTCGTTTATTCTTTGTTATTTCCGTCTTATTCTTTTATATGGTAAACTAGCCTCTGCGAGCGTCTTTGTTCGTGTAGTTTATTATTTATTTATTTAAAATGTTTAAAAATTTCAACCTCGAGGAGTATTCCCATATTAAGGATTGAATTTAAAAAAAAGAAGAGCTATACCCCGTCTTTTTCAGATTAGAAATTATATAACCTCAAAAGTAGTGCTTTTTTCCTTCTAAATCTGAGTAACTATGCACTGGATTGTAGTGTCGTTTATTAGGGTTCCGTAGCCAAATGGCAAAAAACGGAACCCTTATAGATTCGTCATGTCCGTCTGTCTGTCCGATTATGTCACCGCCACTTTTATATATTTATACCGCAATTTTACATATCATATGAACCCTAGTATTTCGTACGAGAAAATCAATTACCACTCTAATCTAAAAAGAAAAAATGTAACCTTTAAAAACGGAACATTTGAAAAGTATATGATTAAAATTTCGAGGTCCTACCAGAACTATTTATATAACTGTCTCTATATTTTACGAAGACAAATAACTACACTAGGTAGGTATTGTTTTGTTCTCACCTGTGCAGCATGTAGATGAAGTTGAAGAGGCAGTTTAGCGACGCCATCATGAGGTCGGCGAAGGACAGGTTCACCAGGAAATAGTTAGTTACTGTGCGCATACGTCGATGGGCTGCGAACAAACGTTACAGTGAGTATGTGTGTATATATAAGGACCCTTTAGGTATGGAACGTCACATTTATGTACATAATGGATGGGTCGCATATGGAATTTTAATAAAAGAAGCGTCGTGTCAGAAATGTTTGGGGATAATTTTTTAACAATAACATGTCTGATTAGCCAGCATTCATACCCCAGCATCCATGCGATATGATGCCATGCCCTTTGATTTACTTATGATGCCGCGTCGAATGATGGTCCCTAAAACAGTTCCTAGAAATATCTTTTGTTTGGGTTTAATTATAAAGTCTCTTCTTCTTCCTCCTGCCCTTATCCCACGTTATGTGGGGTCGGCACAACATGTTTTCCTCTTCCATTCTCCTCTATCTTTCGTCACCTCAGCACTCACTCCTTTCTTTCTCATATCCTCTTTCACACAATCCATCCATAGTTTTTTGGGTCTACCATCCGCTCTCCGTCCATCAACATTCATTCCTAACATTATTTTTCCTATATGGCATTCATCCCTCCTCAAATTTAATTATAAAGTAATTGTAGAAATTTGTACCGTATTTTTGTTACTGTAATGTCACATATAAAATCGGCAAAGATCATGTCGAGCCATGCTCGTGTAGGGTTCCGTAGTTACCATTCCCTCAAAATAGGTAAAACGGGGGCTATCTATAACCCACACCATTGGGTTAAAGTGAAAAATTTCAATTTATGTGTGGGAGGGAGGTAGCCTAAAAAAATTGTTTTTATAGTTTTTTCCGTTCTATGACCATGTTTGATTTATGCATCAATGCTAAATTCCAGCTTTCTAGCACTAACGATCACGGAGAAAAGCCGCGGACGTACAGACAGACGGATATGGCGAAGCTAAAAGGGTGTCAAGTCAACTACAGAACCCTAAAAATTTACCGTAATCGACACGACAGGTTTAAATCTGTTTAAATCATCATTTCACTAATGCAGATTTTCTAATAAAAGTATTTATTTGGTTGACGCCAAATTGCGGAGAATAAGCGTTGAGAAAATACCTTACACGACTGTTTAACGAACCGTGCTTAATGATGATGGCGGTCGCATTCAACTTGTAGAAATTCGTAGCTAAATATTACTTGGCTTGGGCTCTGCTAATGAATCGTACGAAATATTTATACACATTCAAAGTTTGCAGTGTCAAGATATTCATTTGGAGTTTTAAAAGTTTCTTATATTTTATTTATAATGATTATAAAAAATTTATATGTTTCGCGCTCAATTTGGCTTAAAAGTACAAAATCACTTTTTTTTATCAAGAATAACATATATGATATGAATAATGGCAGAATGACTACCTGCAGAATAAATTTAAGCTTAACCTCAGCTTTACTAACAAAATAATCTGCTATTTTCGAAAAATGGCTTTTTTTTTAGTTTTAGTAATCTTTTTACTATTCGCTTTGTGCATGATCGTAGCGCCGCTTTGACGGATATGGCAATTGGTTATCTAAATGCGACATCCGGGCAGCGACATAGATTTTGACATATGCGGAAGTAATTCAGTCATGTCGGCAGTAATGTTGCGCATATACTGCTGCAGTCGAAATTGTTTTCGACGACGAACACAATGTCGCTGCATGGAATTTTGACATTTGTGGCAGCATTGCAGTCGAAAGTAATGTCTCGCTGGTATACTGCAGCAGTAATGCTGGTGCAGTCTGAAATTGAAAGTCACCTTAACAGTTTACAGCTGTCAAATAGTAGCCCATGAAAGTTTACTTTTTTCCATCCCATGCATTGTTGTCGTTTGTTTTTCCTCCGACACTTGCTTCACACATAGCCAATAAAGGTAACACCAAAAAATAAATAAAATATATTATTTTCAACATAAATTTGATATGTCAATCAAAACGTTTTCAACACGGACAAGCAACACATTAATATATTTTGGCGGAGCTCATCAGGCGCTGAAAACAATTTCAAGACTAAAAACGATATGTTAAGATTTTCTTTGATAGGACTTCGAAGACTGTTGCTGATAGTAATGCAAAATGCAATGAGAATCAGAGCCATGTCAATAGTCATCTCACGCGCGACAATAAGTGCAAGCGAGATACCTAACGACACGACACGACATCTAACATATCGTTAGATGGAGTAGATTCAGCCAACAGAATTTTTGAAAAACCGCAGCGCTTTTTTAGATCATAATAAAGTTTGCCAAAAAAATAAGAATAGCAATCTTGAAGCCTTTTTATAATAACTTCATCGATGACGACATAGATTTTAATAAAACACACCATAAAAATCTTTAACTATTTTTGCATAAGATTTTGGCAAAAATTTCATTTTTGATACAAGATTTTATCGCTGACTGTACTTTTCTTTCCACAGGTAACTAATACTCATCGAGCAAATTCTAAAAACCTCAAACACAATTAGGTTGCGTTGTTTTATCACAGAGTTCCTATGTCCACCTCTTGTCTCCATCATCAGATCAGCTCGATGGTACCATGATATTGCATTGTCACCCGACTTACATATGTAGGTATGCAAATTTTCAGCTCAATCGGAAACCGGGAAGTGGATCAAATTTAACTTGCAAGATTTGATTACAAACAGACAACGGTCAGGTGAAAGTAAATAAAAGCTTATAACAAAAGCTAGAAATATACGAAAGCTGCTTCTACAAATTGCGAAAATGTATTTTTGATCAAACTCATAATCGATTTTTCTTTCTAAAAGCTAAGTTAAAATAACAATTCAAAAACATAGTATCCGTAATCCCGGGCACGCAAAGCCATCAGGCTCACGTTTACGTTCAGTGAGAGTAGAACTTGAAACCATGGGGCCTTAATCTAAATCGGCCTTTAGAAACTTTATTAGTCGAGTTTCAACGTACCCTTAGTTGATCCTTTACTAAAGTAAAGCTTATGAAAAGCCGCCGCCTGCCATGCAGTAAGTATATTATTGATTTTATTACCTTTCGTTGTAAAGCTGTTAACATTGTATTCGAATTTGAATAAGACGAAGTCATAAATTGTTTTCTAAATCGACTTTTAATAAATTATTCAACAACTTAATACGAAAATGTAAACAGTAATTATTCAGAAGTTAAAATTGGTGCCATTAACATTTTCCATTTTCATCTCTTCAGAAGAGTTTACAAGTACTTTTAGTTTATTTACCTACTTCCCAAAAAAAAAAAAATAACAGACTTATTATATTAGTGCAAGATCAGAAAGAATAATAATACTAACTTTTCTTAATAATAATAAATAATAAATTTCTTTATTTCGGACCAAAGTATTAGTACAACAAGAAAATATCTTAATCTAGTGTTAGTATTTAAACATAGAATTTAAACTTGATGTATTAATTTATAATATATATACCTACAAGATCAGAGACAATCATCTATTAGCAATTTCCTTTAGAATATTCTCATGGCTGATTTTTATGCATGTTTTAGAAAATATTGTTAAAAATTGATAATCAACATTGCCAGACCTTTTTCGAAGGGGGTAACTATTACCAGACGGTTAAGCTGTCAAAAAAATATTGTAACTTTACTTATATTCTCACTCTTGATTTTTATATATGATACTCAGGGTTCTTACCATGCCTCAATGAATACGTATTACTAGTCACAAATAATTCTGATATATGATATCTACAAACTTGTTATGCAAGCAGCTTAACCAGAACTTGGAATGCTCGTTCAAATACTTTTTAATACTTATTGCGCTTGTGGTAAGAAATCCAAATGTCGCAATCTGGTCCGTCTCACTGGTTTTCAATATTATTATGTACTTTTCCAAAAAAAAAAATCCTATTTAAAAACTTCTAAAGTGATTGCTTGATATTAAAGCTTTTAGAATATATTTCATTTTAAGAGGCACCAGGGAAATGTTTTAATCTGACTGGTGAAGGGTTGGCTTTTCGATCTGAATGCTAATTGACTATTTAATTACTTTTAGAATGAGCCCCAAAGGATACTATATCGAACAATTTAAACAATAGTGTCTTCGACACACCGACCTTTACATAAATATTACTCGACTTTGTAATGTACAATTATTATGAACGTTTAACCATTTTTCCACCATACTAGCCCATAAAGGTTCTCTTTGTTGTTCAAAAACTAAATAGAAAGCTGCATTTTATCCACTCGTGTGGCAAAGTAATTTGATGTAAATTTTGGGTTGTTTACTTATGTTGGCTGGTCGAATTTACTTTTAAAGTATGTTTTTATTGATACATATATAAACGTGCATTTGGATTTGATTTTGTTTGATGTTTTACAGTTAGTCTTTTAGTCGCGTTGGTGTGGTGAAAAATGGTGTTTCACTCGGTGGCAAAATAAGTTTAACCCTCGCAACGCTCAAGATTCCACTTTTCGAACCACTCGCTGCGCTCGTGGTTCAATTTTGCAACTTTTCGCCTGCTCAGGTATCAACAACAAACACGAGCGAGTGAGCGAGCGGCTAAACAACAATTTTGTCCCCTTGTAAAACAAATAACTATTTCCCTATGAGTACATTACTGTAATACAAGGAAAAAAGGGAAATGCTGGCTATTATTATTTATTTTACTTATTTAAACTTTATTGCACAATACATGAAGAGTACAAATGGCGGACTTAATGCCAGAAGGCATTCATTCTCTACCAGTCAACTATGAGCTAAACCGAAAGATCTAGTTGGTGCAGGGTCAAAATACAATTAGAGTAAAATGATAAATAATAAAATAAAAAATAATAATTTAGCCTATATACGTCCCACTGCTGGGCACAGGCCTCCTCTCATGCGCGAGAGGGCTCGGGCTATAGTCCCCACGCTAGCCCAATGCGGATTGGGGACTTCACATACACCTTTGAATTTCTTCGCAGATGCATGCAGGTTTCCTCACGATGTTTTCCTTCACCGAAAAGCAAGTGGTAAATATCAAATGATATTTCGTACATAAGTTCCGAAAAACTCATTGGTACGAGCCAGGATTTGAACCCACGACCTCCGGATTGAAAGTCGGACGTCATATCCACTCGGCCACCACCGCTTACAACATAAAAGTAAAATGAAAAAAACAATAATTCAATATTATGTAAAATTATACATACATACATAAATATAATACTTATATACCCATTGTGAAACATCATGAGAAGTTGAGGACAACCTTCGAACCTTGTCAAACAGATGCTTGCGCAGCATGCTCACATGCTTAGCCAAGCATGTTGCGCAAGCAACAGCAAGCACGCAGCACATAGCCATGTGTGATATAAAAGGCCATTTTACTAACACAAGGCTGGCAATCCCTATCCCGATCGAGGTATGAATAGAGGTTTTTTTTATAGGCAATGTCAAATTGTACATATTTCTGGTTAAAGACATTTATTTACTCAAAAGAAATTTACATTTCACTTAATGAGTAGGTAGTTTACAATATTAGACACAATAAATAGTTATGACGATTCGTGAGCGTACATAGTGTAGGTATATAGTTGCAGCAGGAGAAGCAATAAAATAAAACAAAGTTAACTAAGAACTTAAATTAAAAGTACCTATTGAGTGATAGTTAGTTAAGTATATTAACCCCATCAACTAACAGACAATAAAAATCACATTAACATGTTTTCCTATTTTTTTTATGTACTTAGATAGTATATATATATATTTTTTTCATACATTATGGTAGGTAGAACTATACAAAATATTAAAATGTTATTCGCAATGGCACTGGGCGACCGGCCGGTGACTATAAGCTCGCGATAAGACGTCGTGTTTGCCAGGGCCGCATTTAGATAACCGGAATTTCAGAGAGTATATGGGATTTTAATTTATTTTTAAATATTGAAAAGCTTGGCGCGTCTTTAATATTCTTCGGAAGTTCATTGTACATACGTGCACCTTGACATGTTATACTTTTAGTACCAAAGTTTTTAGTTCGCGATAAAGTTAGGCATAAATTATTTGCACTTCGGAGAATTCTTTGTCCACTTTCTTTTTTTGTTTTAAACGAGATTTGACTGTGTATTTTTTTTGTGGTGTATGTTTCTTAGTAGTATAATGGTGTTGTAAAAATAGAGTTGGTTAATGCTCATTAGCTTAGTTTTAGAGTAGACTGTTGTTGTAGGTATTTACTATTAAGCAATCCTAACATTTTGAACGCTCTGAACATCTATAACTGTTATGGCGTACGTTGTCAAAGTAACCTTCCCACTTTCGTAAGGTTTACATTGGCTCGCTTGCACCTGTGACCTTGGCGTGTACGTGACGATTTGTTTTGACGTAAAGCGTTAAAAGATAAGAGCCAAAGATAAGATAAGGATGACTCATGTTAGACCGGCCCGGGGCTGGGCCGGGGCGTCTGGCACTTCATTTTATATAGAAAGGATCACGTGATCACTGATCACCCGTCATAGAAAACGTATCGGACGCCCCGGCCCAGACCCGGGCTGGTCTAATGTGAGTCATCCTTAAAGCTTCTAATATTTCCGTTATGTAGGTATTTATTGATATTTCTACAAGTTTGCTAATCTAAGTATAAAAATTTGATTTCTACCAATATCACTTACCAAACTAAATTCACCTTCAAATGTAGTCAAGCTACAACTACTACAATATACAAGTAAGGGATGTTAACCCTACAGTTGCCATACATAAGTGATGATATTCCACGATTGCCTAGTTCGGAACTTTGGGAGCTCGCATTCCAACTAGCACATTAAAACTTTTGGCGAAATAAACTTTGGGAGAGCTCCCGATGGCAAGTAGATTTTTAATTCTTTACTTTTGAATAAGTAAACATGTTTTGGTCCGGATGATAACTTAAGGCTGTTACACATGCTCTAGAATAGCATGCTAAAAAGCGTGCTATCAGTATGCTTAATATGAGCATACTTATGAACTGTTTACATTTGCTAGCAATAAACATGCTAGTTTTAACATTATACTACTACGATACTAGCATGCTCTTTTTGAGCAAACTCGAAATAAGCATCCTCATCATTAGCAATGTTTCGACACACATACTACTAGGGAACAATTGCTCAATAGTGGCATGCTTTCGTGCTAGTAATCAGCATGTGTACCTTAACTTCATGCTCAAATCGAGAAAAAAAAATGTTTATGTTAGCATTTGTTGGCAGGTTGTGTAAATAAATTGCGAGAATAATTATTTTTCAGAATATACATATTTGTATTATATTTTTATAAAAATAATAATAATAATAAACTCAAAGAATAAAAGTTACATGTACCTATTCACCAAGAAATATTATGTTACTTAAAAGTTACACAAAGCAGGAAAGCCGACTATACGGTTTTACTTGTAGTCGGCGATTAATCGGAAAAAGGCCGACTTGTCAGCTTTTTATAAGTTACTTACAGAAAATAATTACATAAACCAAATCGATTACCATGGTATCAATATTAGCACAAGCGGTTAAACATCAACTTTGCCCCCTTGTAAAATAAATAACTATTGCTTCTTAGTTTTCATAAATCATAAGTACCTAATAAATAAAACTTGTAGAGTCATTACATATACTTATTATATTTATTTTCCAAACCTAAAACTTACTTCCAGAAATAGGAATCGTAAGCGAAAAACTTATCGAACACAGATTCCTTACATTTTTCCTTTCGTGGAGGTTTATTTTTATTTTTCGTACACTCTACAGCGACTCCTAGAAACTAATTAAGTTAACACAGGGTTTGGAAACTGGATAATATAAGGTTAAATTAAATAGGTAGCTTTAACATCTCACAATATTTCACACCAAAGTATAAAATATTAATTATGTTGTTTATTTTTAACACCAAAACCTTCATTTAGAATACTGTACGTAAATGAATACCTATCACCAAAATAAATATGTTCTGCAAAAAATATTTCACCGCGATCTGCAATAAATATTTCAATTTTGTTTTATATTGCAAATATATTTAACAAGCAATAGAGAAAAGCCAATCAGTTAAAGCAATTAAAACCTCGGCTGTTCACAAATATATAATATGTCGGAGAACGACTGAATCGTGCTATCTAATCTAAATAGCCTTTAAGAGGCGTTTCACATGTTTGAGATTTTATAAATTGTGATCCTGTTTGCATTACTTTTTATGTTATACTGTGTGTAATTTTCGTAGTAATGATGTTATAAATGTTTTATATATCGAAGCAAACACGTTTACAGTTTTCTGCACAATAAAAAAGGAAGATAAAATTGCTACGAGATGGCAGCTGCGGTTTCTCCAACATGGGTGTTGTTTACAGAAGCTGAGATGAGCTACATATTTACTGGTTGTTAGACTGTCAATGGAAGTTTGAAATCGCTTGAGTTGCTTACATTCTTTAATGATTTGTTACTGTATTGGTTAGGTGTACCAACAAAGCCAGAGCGATGGGGTCTATTTCGGAAAATATGACTTGATGATAACAGATACGAGATACTGTAGCCCTTACGGTCAGAATTATGTGAAGAAATGGTATGTGGACTCTAAATCGATTGTTATGGCAATGTATTATGTTGGACGCTGTTTAAGTCATGGGGAATATGACATGTAGTTAATACAGCAAGCTTCTAGTAAATATGCACCTTAAAAATCTTTTATTGGATATCATGAACCCTTTCAAATTGTGTCGTAGACCAATAATATTATCGTGAAAAACTAGAACGCCACGAATGAGTACCATTAAATGCGAATGAGTATTAATACCATTTTTCGAACACATATAACCGACTTGCTTTGTGGTATGATTTCTGTTTTACTAGCTTGTGGCTCTGACGGATGCGTGTGCGTGACACTTTTGGGTATGAAAACAAAGCGAAAATTTAGCGGTGCAAAGTTTAAGGCCATTGATGGATACTTGGATAGTTCAGACTTAGTTTTGTGAATCCTTTTGATTAAGTACCTTAAAATGACTTGACTTCCAAACTTTAACAGTCAAAACTTACCAAGCATGAAAACTTGTGTGTTTCTATCTTAACAACCCAAATGGTGAATTTGACCTCGTTAAAGTCGAAGATCCTTTTGTAGTCATGGGTTTTAAATATGAGTTTTTACAGTACAAAAACACTCTAAACTTAGAACTGGGATTTAATTTTTAATAAATATTTCTATGATTATGTTAATATGTTAAAGGGTAATTAAATTTCGAGGGTGAAATTGAATTAATAATCATACATTAATTTAAAAGTTATTCATTTATTTTGGATTCTATTTGAGACTTAATTTGATGTAATTATTACTTAATGGGGTACCATAACTTTTGCATAGCACTAGGTACAATCCTTATAGATTACGATACTTATTCCTTAAGACCTTATTTAATGAAATCACTTGCCGATGTTTTGTGAATAGAGACACAGTCGTTAATAAATTTATGTTTGAAGATAAATTAATAAGCAAGAATTTGAGTACAGTTACAGTTACAGTTATTGTATGATACGCCTACAATTCTCGACTGTATAATGACGACATGTTTTGAAACAGAAGGTAAAATATGACTTGTTACATGAAACATCATTACTTGTCCCTCATCTCGTCGCGCCCGAACTGTAATACTTCGGAGCCTATAATAAGAGACATAACTTCAATATTTCATTGCAAGTTTGGGAAAAGGTTATTACTTATTATATACGATGTATTTTTTCCCAGCTTGTATAAAAGTTTTTGTTTTGCTAGGTCCTTATTAACTTTTGGGCAAACATCAGCTCCATACAGTCAACAATAACGAGCATGTACGTGACAATGTAATACAAGTTATAATTGACTAACACACAAAAAGTTGCGTCGAGAAGTCAGTCAAAAGTTGGGGTGAGTCGTGACTGATTCAATAAAGAAAATACTGGATAACTTCTGAAAAAGGTTTGCCAACAATATTATTATGCTTAACACATTCACTGCCAACGTTTTTGAAGCTCTACGCTCGTAGCCTATCTCAGCGTTTGTAGAGGAAAGCGACTACGAACTGAGAACCCGACGGGCGGGTTCCCGGCACTCGATGTGTTAAGTATAACTCTCCATCCAAATTATGTCTGATACGCCGAAGTTATAATGCATTTTTTAAGATGTGATTATCTGTCATACGAGACCATTTATTTTCCACAGTCAGCTCTGCTTCAATTTTTTTTTTTGTTGAACAAACGGCGGTCCATTTCTAATGAAAGGAGTGAAACAAAGACTTCCAGGTTAATCTAATTTTAGTTATTATAACTCATTCCAATATGGTACTGATATGACACTGACATATCAGTATTATATCAGTATCGTTATGGATTGAGATCTAATAACTAAAACTGGAATTTACCTGATTGTCTAATTTTATAAAATATCGAGAAATAGGCTCGTCCTCCTATCGATCAATGTATGTATTAGCGAGTACTACTCGTTAAGTACTCTGAAAACCCAATGGGTAATGGGAAACTTAGTTCTGATTGCATCTTATTATGCGAAATTATCTACAGTTTCACAAACGTATATGCTATCGATGTGTGCATTTCAACAATGATATCAAAATAAAATCGGTTGATGCTTGCAGAGGCATAAGCGATTGCGATGTAATACGGTTACCCTTTAGTTTTTCCAACCAATCCCTTACTAAGCGATTGATAAACGTTTTACGCTTAAACGTGGATGTTTTCATTGGCATAAGGGAAGAAAAAGCATGCTTGTGTCACATAAAATTTCTTTTAGTAGCTCACCTGTGACTATCCAGATAACGATGGCATTGCCGCCTATAGCGACCGCAAGCATGGCGGCGAACACGCAGACCCACGAGTTGTGCGCCCACGCCGGCATGCCCGGCGCCGGCGCCGGCGCCGCCGTTGTCCGCGGCACCAGCAGCGTTGACGCGCTCAGCACGCTCCGGTTGAAATCCATTTCCCACGTATACACCACCTGGGGCAAGTGTCATATGTAAATGATGAGAAAATTATTTTATGGGTTGTACATAAAGACACGAAACTTTCATTGCATGTTTTTTTAATGATGCAAATTTAAGTGCCAAAGTGATACTTATCTGAAGACAAGTTATTACTTAAAGTATCCAATTAAATGGCAACTCGCTTTATTTCCCCATATGGAATTATCCTTATGGCAATGTATTGTTTTTGCTATGTGCTATAAAATTTGTTGCAGACTTGTCTTGGTCTGACTCTAAAAATTGCATAAACATTAATAACTGAGACGATTTACCCTTTTATAACATATCATCAGCGTCTACGAAAATGACAACGTAGAAAATAAGTATATTGCTTGTAAAATGGATAGTCAATGATGCTGAACTAGACCTAATCTATCAGCGTTATTGGAGTGCCTGATAAAAGTAAATCGGATTGCCGACCCACAAGATGGTTCAGCAAACTACTGAAGGTTGCGGGTGACGAGCGAGATAGAGAATTTTGTTAGTATCTAGAAAAATCTTTACGTTCAAGAGTGAAACGGCCCTAATTTCAACTTTAAGATACGTCAAATATTAAGTCTAGATACGATATAGTTCGGATATGTCAGTGTCAAAAATGAAACATTCATATTGACATGAAAATACATAGCAACATTAATAAACACAACAGTAATTACATGGGTGTATTCATTCATATAAATGATTAATCGATGCTGCTTTTAAAAGTAATGAGTGAAATGACAGAGTTGGCATATTTCGCTAATTTTTGAAATTCATCGTACTTAAATCAGTATTTTTATTTATTTGCATATTTTACCAATTATTATCAGATCTACAATGACGCTTACACTTGAACATAAATGAAGTGTGCAAATGGGAAGCCAAGGCCATCACATATTCATTGAATATTTCATGAGTGCGAAAGTCGCAGACTATAGAATACAAAAAAAAAAAAAAGTGACCACTTTTGAACTTCATAGAGGCCACTAACGGCCACTTGAATGTACCAAAACGTTAGCGGACTGGAAAATACGAGAATGGTTATGGTGGATAGTTACTCGTATATCTTGAAAACAAAATAATTCACGCAATCACATATTATAATTTCTGAATTCAATACTTCCAATGTCACTTGATATCATTCCGATTTTTGTTGGACTTTTGATATTTGACAGGACTTTTTTTTGTAAATTCTAGAATTTCCAGACCTGTTTCAAAATATGTAATTATGTCAAGTCAAGAAGAATGACGCGTGCCTCTTAGAGTAGTTGTGACAGCCAAAATGGCTGTTTGCGGCGAAGCGTAAAGCCCAGCTATGCTGTCAGTGGCTGTTCTGTCGTCGGAGAGTAAACAATCGACCCGATTCGAAAGATGCTGGATTCGGGCAACCAATGTCACTTTGACGTTAGAAATATCGTAGATAGATCTTATTGGGATCACAGCGGAATCGAAATAAACGTCAATTTTGACATGTCGTTTAGTTATCTATCTTTTAAAGATCTTTCCAAGATCTTAAACGTGTCTTAATTACTCTTCGAATCGGGCCGAATTTAACATCTCTATAAATACAACAAGGATACTTCGTTGTGCGACTATTTACTAAATTTCTTCCGTTGTTTGTAATAATATATGTAGGTAGCTGTATTTTAATATGTCTGTGAAGTTGGCATATCAAAGTCTAGCAGATCAAATTTTTATTGGAGTTCTAACAGCATGCACCATAGGGCTAGAGTTCCTGATACTTTATAGCAATAGTTCTGACGTTTTTTTCATAAAAACCAATACTATGGATTTTTACCAAATGTGTTACCTAAATGTGTAATTAATATCCTAAATGTGTTACAGAATCAACAAGTCATTCATTGAATTGTAATCATTATTTGATACCTTTAAATGATGTCATATGGATAAAGATATCAACGCATATTACAGCACTATTTACAGTGATTTTTGTCACTTCAACAATGACATTTCAAATATACTGACACGATCGATTCCTATAAATCCATAGACAAAGCCGTACGTTTGTACCAGTAAAGGGTTTGGTGTTCTGTGAAGGATGTGCTCAATTGGTATTCAGAATAAATAAATAAATAAAATAATAATACTTTTAATATCACTGGGTTAGCGTTGTTCATAACTATTCCAAATTTCAAATCGATGGCTTAAGTAGTTTTCGAGATATTTAGCGAGGTGACAGACAGAAGACGGACGGACAGAGTCGCACCATAAGGGTTCCTCTTGTACTTTTTTAGTATGGAACCCTAAAAATGGCTTCTAATTGCGGCTATAGTAGGTACCATTAATTTGAAATAAAAAAAATAAGTAATAAATATATGAATAGACAACTCTGGTTTATATCTAACGTGAATCCGCAACTTTACTTCCAGCTCGACAAAATATCTACATGATTTTATTCGCGAATTCCATTGTCTTATGAATTTTCAGTCTCAAATTGTTACGTTATTAATTCATGAACTCCGCCTCTTTCCCTGATCCCTCCATCCAGTCTGTTGCTGCTGGTTAATGGTTTCCCTCATTAACTTCTTATATAGACAAGTACTTATTCAAGATAGATCGACGATTTTTAACGGGCTCCAAAAAATAAATGTTTTACCTATTTTTCCGGTTATCGGTGATTTTCATTGAGTACTCAAAACGATTTCTCTTTTCCCCGCATGTGGAAAAGGTTTTAACAGATATATTTATATGCTAATTAGTAATTGTAGAAACTATGTTGTTTCATTAAAAACTTAAGCTTTTTGATTGTATGTACTTACTTTATCCCATGCAAAATGATGAACGAATGCTTGATATGTCACAGTATTTAAGAAATGTTCCGCTTAAGATTTAGGTTTTTCCTTCGCAAGTGTAATGAAAAACATTGTGTGTAACTCTGGGGATAAGAATATTGCAAACTCGGGCCATTCATTACCTTCAGCCGTACACTATCCAAGCTTTCACCTACCTCCCTCGTTGCACAGTGTACTATTTCGAGCAAGTACCTGAATCTTAATAAATAACACTAATGACAGCCATTTAAAATAATGTCGAATTCAAATATAACTCATATCAGTGACTGTGTAACTATGAATTTTGTTCATTGTTATTTATTCTCAATTCTACAAAGGTCAGTTTAATTTTCATTGTTACAATCGGAATATTGATTTGGGTTATTACTTCTTGTATTTATTATTTATTCACGAACTTAATGGCGTGATGTTGGTAACAATAATTTCCACCTTTATTTATGAATCGAAAGCTTATTTTATATATAATCTAACTGTAATAGGTTGTCTTATTAAGTCAAAATGACAGACAACGACAAACGATTATCAGCAAATTGAGCCCGTTAATGAATAAAGGATTAATTTAGGCGTGCTCAACCTTTATGATGGGTGCTGCTATACACGTGACAAATCATTGAACTATTATTATAGTCTTCCTCGCCATGTCCGACGATGGTGACTGTTATAAATCGGAAACATGGAACGCTCTAATATGACTTACGAAGCCAAACTTGATTTGAAAATGCGATTAGGTATATGATGAGCTTGAATCTCGCGACCTAAACGCGTAACATAAATTTCACGACACCTACGACGTTTTTGTCGCATGGTACATGTTATGATTACGACAATTTCATTGTTAGGTATGGTTCCTTTATATGAAGTAATAATAACTCTGTGCGCTAGATAGAAATTCACGCGGACACTGGCGTTACTGGTACAGTCACGTCTGAAAATAAAGGTACAAAAAATGTGCCATAACTATGTATACACGACTTTATTGCCCATATATTAAGGTAGGTAGTGTATGCATATTTTTGGCACATTTTTTGTACCGATATTTTCAGACGTGACTGTACCACGCTATACGTCATATCCCTACAGGAGTAGGTAAGTAGCTTCTTATTATGAAGATGGCAGAGAAGATACACTTCCTCACTATGGTTGCCCCAAATGCGAACAGATGTTCAATTTGTTAATTAATCTGCAGGCACGGCAGTGCCCCCGCCAAGTCGCGCAAAACAAAGAGACGGCGGTACCATTCTTTTCTCAAAGCCATTCAGGTAATTTACGACCTCCTGTGTAACTTGTTCTGAATAAAGCTAGAAGCTTGAATTTTTATTGACCTTTAGGACATAATATAACTCAGAAAAATTCCGTTTTTCATTCAATTTGAACTTGTAGTTTAAGAACTATTGCACGTGAAAGTTTCCTAGTTTTGTCACTGACTCACTGACTCACGATCATCATAATTCTAAGGTACTTCTAGCAGACCCACAAGCTTCAAATGTTAAACATAATTATTTTTTAGCCTATCAAGTCATAAAAAACCTAAAAATATTGCAATTTCAGTCACGTTTAAAAGATATAAAAACCGAATAAGTAAAATTGTAATCCCATTTTGTGATTACAAGTTACAGTTTCTACAAATAATAGATAAAGGCACACTACGATGTACGATGTGAGTAGGAAAATGGCTATAGATTATTTATTTATTTATTTATTTATTTATTAATATAGTATAGTGGTTAGGGTATGGGTAATGGATATGATTATGGTATAGGTAAGTTTTGAGAAAAGTGGTATCTGACGTACTACCCGAAGTAGTACCCGAAAAGAAAAAAAGAAGTACAAAAAGAGGTGAGATCCCATCAAAAATATTATGTTTAAAAAGACTTCTTCTACCACATAAAAGTTTTCAGATGTATTGAATATAATGCTTAATAATTATTCATCCTTTAAATTTTCGCCATAGGCACGTAAAGTGCTAATTATCGCACTAGTGTGGCAAAGTAGCACCATATGTACTGTAATAGTACATTACAAAACAAGTCCGAAAAATAGGAAATTTGCAACGTGTGGCGATAAACTAAAACACGACCGAAGGGAGTGTTTTTAACCGATACGAGATGCGAATTAACTTTCACACATGTATCATATACAACGCTTTACAGTAAATAATTACCCTTTAAACTTTCGACACAGAGAGTGTCGGAAAGTAACACCATATTTAATGTAAAATATAATATAACGAAACGGTAGCTATTTACATGGATTTGAAAACAGCCACAAGCACTTGTAGGCGTATTAAAGTATCTCCCTGAGCCAATTTGAGACATTCTATTTCCAGTCACGTAAAAAAGCAAATGTTTCAATTCTGATCAGATTTTCTCTAATACCCTGAGCTAACCTGTCGCGATATTTGATACTACGAGTATCTTGAACAACGAAGCTAAGCAATACCTATATAAATAAAAAAATATATTGACGACAGTATTTGGTATTATAAGAAACAGGCTCAACGAATTTATTAACTTTTCTTATCCCTACTTAAACGATACATAAATGTTCGTAGCTATGCTTTGGAGATTGATATCAATAGACAAATATCTGTAGGGTTAAGATGATCGGCTCTTTATTATTTGACACTACGCCTGTCACTTTCTAAGAAGTATGTAAGCGCGAAAGTGACGGGCAGTGACAAGTTCAGTTCAGTTCAGTTTATTTATTGGTAAAAAATATTATGCAGGTTACACAGGTACATTTGAAATTATGCTAGTTATACATAATTCTAGATAAAATTTTACTGTTCCTTATATTTTATAATAATCGTGCAATAGTTATAACAATAATTTTCTTAAATTATCTCTTTTATAAGATCATCGACAGAATAACATTATTGGTCTAAAAGTAAACATTGAAGTTTTTTAGCGAATATTGAGTCGCTTTCAGTCAATTGAATGTCGTTAGGAATTTTGTTGTATACTTTGGGCCCAATAACACCGAGTGACTTTCGGACCTTCGCGAATCGTTGAATAGGAGCGACTAGTACAGGCAATCTGCGGCTATTTTCATCGCGGGTACAGGTTTTTAATTTTTAGTTTTTATATATGTTTTAAGGTTTGTTCTAACGTATTTACATACTTCTAATTTATAAAGAGATAAAAATGAAACTATGCTGCCACTGCTGTTCTAAATTTCAAGGTTTTATCTTAAACAATTTACGTTCGCGGTAGCACGCGGTAGCGTACCAAACGTGGTATGGGCATCAAATTTATGTGACGTGAAAGTTATTAGGAATTAATGTGAAGGGATGTAAGGTAAAAGGAAAACCAGGAAAAAGGTTGATGGTGAAAGCGCAGAAGAAAAAGACAAGCTGCGCCGACCCCAATTGAATAGGAAAAGGGCAAGCGGAAGATGAATTGCTATTGTAAAAAAATGTTCGTATTTAAGCGCAGCTAAAGACCTGTAATTAGTCTTAAGTTGTTTAATTCCATTAGTTACGAAAATTAATTACTTAAATTGTATTGTATATTGAATTAATTGTACTTAATTCAAACACATATATTTTTATTACATACATCAACACACTTGCATGCAAAAACTTGAATAAAAAAATCTTAAGGCCACTTAGGCCCACTTGCACCATCCTATTAACTCGGGGTTAAGCGGATAAACTGTTAACCCAGTGTCAAATTGTACTGGTAACCATTGTAACTTCAGGTTTAACCGGTTAACCCCGGGTTAACTCGGAGATTGTGGCTAACCCTGTGTTAACCTATAGTGCAGGGCCTTAATTTTCAATTCACCCGAATGATGAATCAACTAGGTATTTAGCCTGCGCATTGTCTGTCACTATCTAAGTAACGGGACTGTCATACTATCGAATTATGTATTATACACCGTGTTTTATTGAATTCCGATAACTTCGGGGTATTGGTAAGTACGTTTAAGGAAACTACATGACATGGTTATTTACCAAAAAAAAAAAAAAATTTTTTTTTTGTTATAAAAAGTAATTATATGTTGCATAGGTATACCGTTGTTGTTGCACGGGCATTACATGTATCTCAATCAAACAATTGAAAACTGTGACATGTCCATGTCATTTCGAACATCGATCGTCCGAGATAGTACTTACGTTTAGTAGCAAATGTATTAACCCGTACTAAACACTAATCAATATGTGAACGGGCCCTAAGGTAAGTGTACACACTCGTAAGGGCTTTATAAGATAAAAATAAAATATTGATTATCTCCGAAATGGAGTTAATTACAAAACCAGTGTCTTTGAGAAAGTTACTTAATTTAAGCTCAGGAATGCACCCTTGAAATTAACGAAAATTAAAAAAACACGGTGTATATTGTATCGAGTATTTGAACAAGTATCAAAAAGTTTTAGAGTGAATCATTTCCATCTAATGAAGCGTGGGACGGTCTAATGTTAACTTAATTGATCCATTAGCTGTGTAATAAGTGCATGAGGTATTATGTGATGTGATTTTTATACCAAAATAATTCTTATAACATACGTAGTAAGGTACAATTTAGTATTCAACAGATGGAAGGGTTTTCTGGATTAGTGTTTCTGCAGAGTTAAAAGGTATAAAAGACTATTTTCAGCATAAGTAGTCTTCAAAATAATTAAAACTAAAGCAGAGTCATTCCACTACAAAAGTAACGCGAGTCACTATTTTTTTCTTATTTCTTTTATTCCTGCTACAAATTTAAACATAGGTATATTTCTATATATATTATCTAACAGTCATAGTCAACCAAATTAAACTCATAACCAGTCATCGCAGTTTATACGCTATTGATAAAAGCAAAAGGTATATTCTTATTTGGCAATATTAGACCAATCACATGGTTCCATTTTTCTGAGTAAACTTACGTTGTTTTCTTTCAGCGCGACAAGGACTGTTAAACAAATCTAAAGTTTGTATCCTATAAAATCGGGATTCCACTAATGTGCGGCACAAGCATTTTTGTACTGAATATATTACCTTAAGACATACAGTGCCTATTGCCTGCTCGTTATAATTTGTGTACAATGAAGTGACATACACACAATTGCAATAAACTCATCTCAGTCAAAGAAAATTCAGATGGATGCGTCAGCGAATTCATGAATTCGTTTAAAAGCGTCATGCTCTCCAGGCAACCTCACATTGCGTTTCCTTTTTCCTCAAACAAACACGGATGACAAAAACATTTTGACAATACAATGAAATAATTTAGCGCAAAATGCCATAAAACGGTCACAACTCAGCATGTATCTGGCAAAGCCAGCGCTGTTCTTCCGTTGTGAATGAAACTTTAATTTACGATTACTCCTGAAATATTCATTTAAATTGTATAGTGTAAGACTGTAAGGGAACATTTAATCTGTATGAAATGCTTAATATAACTAACATATTTAATTTGAGAATTATCAATACTGTATCCGTGTAAATAGCGTTGCAAATGCCACATACCATGTGATCTTTTTCTAGAAATTAAGGATGGGTATAGCGGACTTTTTTGTAGACCCATGAAAGAGAGACAACCCCACCATACATTGTGTTGTTATAGCTCAAACGGATTAGGCAGCGTTTTCGATTAAAGCTCCTAGCCAGCGTGATTTTGTCCGACAACATCGTTATATTTCAACCAATTTACACAAATCCTTAACAAGTTATATACCTAAACCTTCCCCAAGAATCACTCTATTGATAGATCAAAGTCGTATGAAAATCCGTTCAGTAGTTTTTAGTTTTGGAGTAGTTTTATAAGATGTAGTGCATTGATGTTTTCCCCTAGACTTGCGGACGCTAGGTTGCGTGACAGTCGTGCACATAGCGAATATCGGCTGAAACTCATTTTTTCCTAAAAAAAACACATTCGAAGTTTTATAATATCTTATCGCTAAAGATACACATAAAAACGGGTGTTTTTTTTTAGGAAAACTTGAGTTTTAGCAGATATAACAAAACACGTCTTAATTATTTTTTCCTGCTCTCAATCATATACTCAAACTAGCCATTAACTAGCAAGTTGCTTGAGAATCACTTTCTATAGGAGTTAGAAGATTAAGTATTTTTTTAGTACTTTGGAGGACAATTTATCTCAGTAGGTTGAGTTTGGGCAGCTAAAAAAAATATGTGTCCGTTAGTACTCTATAACATATATAAATATAAATCAAATCGGAACCGGACAGTTGGGTACATTTCCTTGTAAGTTCGCCTACTTGGATTTTCTCCTTTTTTGACATGACAAAAATTTATAACTAATGAAAAAAATTGATCTGAAAGGCTGCTTAGTGATAGATACATAGATAGATAGATAAACCATTTATTCGAATATGAATCAATAGTTAAATAAATAACGGCCGCCATCTTGAAGTTCTTAATTTTTACTCTAGTCATGACAAAATAGATATGTGATGCGCATTCAATAAATTTAATGAATTGTTTCTTCTTTTCTATAATCTGTGTTTCCCGACACTTAAAATTAAAGTTAAAAATAAATCTTTCTATTCAAAAAAACTATCAAAAGGTATCCGTAATTGCTGTAAAAAGAAGAGACAACTGTACTTACTTAGTAGAAGTTCTTCTCATTGTAAATTCGAATATACGTATTACTCCCGCCTGCTTAAAAAATGCTTATTATCCCAGCAAAAAACAGAAAATTTAAAGTATATTAATAATAACAATAATAAATGCAAAGCAGTATGGGATGTTATTAAAGATTATACTTCATCTGATTGTACCGATAAATCTGTTGATAAATTAAATATAGACAATATTTGTATAAATGACCCACAAGAGATTGCCAATAGTTTTAATGATTTCTTCATAAAGAGTATAAGCACTAATACAACTGCAAATTCTACTTATGATATTGATATTGATAATAATGACTTTTCCATATATCTCAAACCCGTAACTTCTTCTGAACTCCATAGCATAATTATGTCTCTTAAAAATTCCCCATCAGTCGGATATGACGAAGTGAGGACAAATATTATTAAGAAATGTGTATCCTCTATTATATCGCCCATGTTACATACAATAAATCTTTCATTGATCCAAGGTAGCTTTCCAAATATATTGAAAAAGTCTGTTGTTAAACCCATCCATAAAAAGGGCGATAAAACTAATATGGGCAATTACAGGCCAATTACCTTAATTTCAGCTTTCTCAAAAATATATGAAAAAATCATGTTTAATAGATTAATAAGTTTTCTGGACAAATATAATATAATATCCGATCAACAACATGGATTTCGCAAATCTAAATGTACTTCTTTAGCCACATTTAAACTGGTAAAAAATGTTCTAGATGCGGTAGATAATAAGATTCCTGTCACTGTATTATTATTAGATATGAGCAAAGCCTTCGATTTTGTGTGTCATAAACGGTTATTGGTAAAATTATACAAATATGGTATACGTGGTCCTGCTCTTGAATGGATAAAAATGTATATTAGTGATAGAACCCAATGTGTAGAGACCATGAGATACTGTCCGGCAACGAAATCTCTAGATAGTTATAGATCATCTTTCATTAATAATCATTATGGAGTACCTCAGGGCAGTATTTTAGGTCCCCTGCTATTCCTAATTTATATAAATGATATGCCCAAAACCCTGCCACATGATTGTTTGTTATTCGCAGATGACACATCTATTATTGTAAAATGTAAAGATCTTTTAACTTATAATGATGACCTAAACAGAACACTAGCTCTTACAATTAAATGGTTAGAAATAAATAATTTGAAAATAAACCTAGAGAAAACCAATTACATCCAATTTCATACAAACAAAAGCAACTCACAACAAGTAGACATACAATATGAAAATATCTCCATAAAAGAAGTACTAGATGCACGATTTCTAGGTATAGTTATTGACAATCAATTGAACTGGAGAGAACATGTAGATAAATTATGTACCAAAGTAAATAGGTTCGTATTTGCTCTAAGAAGAGTGAGTCAAACTGTTTCCACACAAGCAGCACTAATAGCGTATAATGGATATGTTAACTCAATTTTAAGGTATGGCGTAGTAATCTGGGGGAACTGCACTGATAAGCATAATGTATTTATTGTTCAAAAGCGTTGCATTAGAGCCATATTTTCAGTTAATCCAATAGAGTCATGCCGTCCATATTTCATACAAAATAATATTCTTTCTTTCCCCTGTCTTTATATCTATGAAGTTTCTGTTTTTGTTCACAAATATAAATATCTGTTCACAGAAAACATATCATTGGGTCCTCGTGTTGTTAGACCGAAATACAAACACAGGTTACCTAAACCATATGTTAACCTGTCACTTACTTCAAAAAACGCCTATATCATGTGCATCACAATCTACAACAAATTACCTGATCATTTTAAAGACATGGATCTAAAGCTGTTTAAGTCGAGCACAAAAAAGTGGCTTATAAAAGAATGTTTTTACTGTATAAATGATTATCTAAGTTTCTCATGAGTGTTACTAGTATGTAAGTTAATATGTTAACATAATTATATGTGTATACTGTAAATGTATGTACACCTGAAAAGGTAAAGTTTCGGTGTGACTAAATATTCAATTGTATATTCGACCTACAATGTAACCTGATTCTTACATACAATAAAAAACTTTGAACTTGAACTTTGAGGATTCGAAAGGAACCCGAAGTCAAAATTGTAACTACGACCGGCATATTGAATTTCTTCATTTTGCTGTAATTGTGATGAAAATTTATATCTAAAAATTTGCTACTAGCAATTCGCTTGAACAAAACTACAGAAGTTTGAGTATTTAGGAACTTTTCAATACTTCGGAGACCAATTACTCCCAATAGTTTGAGATTAGGCAGCTAAAAAAATCGTGTTTATTATTTTTAGTCTACTCTCTAGCTCATATCAAAACAAATCAAATCGAAGACGAATAGTTGGGTACCTTTCTTTGTTAATTAATATGTGTATTTAATGTACTTAAATTTATTATATACAAACAGCACAAGATATTTTTTACATAAATAAAGTTATTTGCTGCTACTTAAATACGCTCGTACAATGAAGCAAACGGAACAAATGTTTAAGAGATTTCAAGCGCCATGTGTAAATATTTGAAATACATTTCCTTTGTCCGCCTCAAAGCTTCGAATGTAGAGATTTCCTCTTTTTTTCAACATGACTAATAAAATAAGACACGTAAAAATGAGCAAGATTGATGATCTAGAAATATAATAAATATCCTACTGAATATGTATATCACTCGATTAATGCTACGGGAGGCGCAGGATAGAGACAAATGGAGACAATTGGAGGAGGCCTTCACCCTAAGACCTTAAATCATTAAGATTAACTAATTGATAATAAAATATAAATATTTTAAGGCGTAGGGATGTGACGACCCAATCAGTCGTTGATTTTACCAGTGCAATCACTCAACGCAGGGCAGCTTGTGGCGAGCTGTTGGGGATTAGCGACCCCACGTAGGGGAAAGCGGGGACAAATAGAACAGCAGGTCGAAAGTAACAATTCCTCTGTAGGCTTAGCCTGTAGTCAAAACACCACTTCGATGCCGTCGGGTGGTAGCCGGCGCCCCCCTCACTTACATTCAGTAGAAACGCGCGACACGCGCTGTTAGGTTGTGTAAGAGGACGAAAGGTGATTTTACGAATCAAAAGTACGTTTTTTGACGTTTAGTCATTGAGTGTTTAAGTTATATTAAAAGCATTATATGAATTTGAATATTTCCATGTTGATTCTTAATTCGATTGATTGCACAGTGTTACCATTCGTTTTCCTCTGGCACGTTCCGTTTCAAGGTTATCTTTCATGTTTTACAAAAATGCGGTGGGGTACAAAAGCAACAAAGCTCTATAGGTACAAAAGTAACACTTAGATCCTATACAATGTATTGGATGTAAAATTTAGTCACATGCTTAATGCGTCAATCATGATTTTTCTGATGTGTGCCATATTTGTCAATGAAAAGAAGGATGATACTGACTGATCTGATTAGAAAACATGTTTATATGTAACATTATAGTTAATCTCGTTACTTGGAATAATAATAATTTAAAACAAAGAGTTAACATTGATTTGTTTTGATACAATATATAAAGCAGATTAAATGCAAATAAATTATTGAGTTATTGATAATATGTTACATATTGATTAATTGTTTTGATTAAATATGTCATATTATATTCATTACAAACCTTCTTGTCTTGTTACTTTCGACCCACAACGTGCTGCTTTCGGCCCGCAATGGGGTCAAAAATAACAAGAGCCGAATTTTTTTAAGGCACTCTAATGCATACTAAATAACTGAATGTACTACATAAATTTCATAAAAATAATAACGGTTAACCATAAAATAAAGTTAAAGTACAAAGTGTTAAGATTGTCCCCGCTCTCCCCTGCCCGAGTGCTCCTATAAGATAAGAGATAAGTTTTAAGCTCAAAAGTTTTACACCTTATATGTACATAGTCCTGGGGAGTTCTGTCACCCGAAGGAGGGTGGGTGGGACAGGCTGGCGAGCCAGAGTGGAGACGTTAGAGGTATATGCTCCAGGGGTGGAAGTGAAACATGCATAAGGCGCTAGTTGGCACAGTGGTTGCTAGCAGCCACTGGGTAGAAAGCGGCGTACACCTCTCAACACTCCTGAACCACTATGTTGGCCTTGAGCCATACTAGATGTTGCTTTTTGTGAGGATGGGCTTGTGGGGGCGAGTCATCGTCTGCATGAAATAAAATTTAATACCGTTTTATTAGGCAGGCGTCCAGTTTTTATTGCATCGCCCAGTATTTAGTCTATCGCTTTCACCCAATAGCCCAGTTCATTTTAGATTCCATCAACTCTCAAACAGTCCTATTGGCAGGGTCAGGGATTGGGTCAACCCGCATTCAGGCCGGCGCTGCGGCTGACCAGGCCCAGATGCTCAAGCGCCGCAAATACTCAGCCTTACTCAACGACTATGAGTTTGCGGCGCTCGCGGTTTAGACTTTGGGTCCCTGGTCAGCCGACATAAAAGCATTCATGAGGGCATTGTCAGCGCGGCTGGTCGACACAACAGGGGACCTCAGGACTCGCGCGTATCTCTCTCAACGCATCTCCCTTGCGATACAGAGAGGTAACGCCGCCAGTGTCATGGGGTCCATGCCGTAGGGCGACTTATTAGACGGGGTGTTCTCTATTTAATTGGATTTATTATTATTTTGTAGGTAAGTATATTTTTATTTTTCCTATGTTATTTTCTATACTTAATTTTATTTTTAGGTTTAACTAGTTTTCATTTCTTAATAGTATTATTTAATTTCATTATAAACGGTTGGTAATTTGATAATTAAAAATTAAGCAACAGGATTATAAATTTACCCACTCCTTATCGACAACATCAAACAAATTATTTAATAAACTCGATATCCGCCACTTCAACGCCGGTATTCGTTTTTAAATTTTTCATTCCGATTCTTTATTTTCAAGTGATCTTCAAGTTGTTTCCGATGAATATCCGCTTACTGAGATTTTCAATATTTTTATCAAATTACGTAAACTTGATTTTAAGATAATTAAAAAGTTATTTACTCTGCTCAATCCAGCTGAAAGTGCAATTTAGTTTCAATCTCGATGGTGTTTTTTTTCGATATCGCTTCAATGTAATGCGATTCTTTAATCAACAACTGGAAAGCACAAAATAATAGACATTAAGAGGATTATAGCTTTTTGAATCTAACGAAATAACGGTAATTTTTCTATGAAATTCCATTTCGAGAGAAAACGGTTTCCACTAACTAAATCATAACAAATCGCTTTGATTTTGATGTCGATCGCTTCAGCATAATATATTTTAGGTTTATAGGTTTCGCATTTTTGAAAAAAAATTTTTTTGCTACTTTCCCGTACCTGTGCGGGAATTAGCACTTTCCGTGCATATGTCCAAACTTTAAAGAGGCATAATGTACTGTAAAACGTTGTACAATGAACGTGCGAATGGGTAATTCGCAACTCGTGTCGATTTAAAAACTCCCTTCGGTCACTCGTTGCGAATTTTCTTCTTTTCTGCAATTGTACCTATCGTAAATAACTATTTCATCACACTGGTTTCTTATAAAGCGACAAGTGTAAAAATTACGCTAGTCAGTAATCTTTACTGGGTGCAGGCGGAAATGTCTACATCCAAAATTACGTTACTTAGCAATCTTCATATGAACCCCAACGCCAGCTTATTAATATTGATTTATAGTTGAATAATCATATGCAGGTATTTTGCGAATAGTATTTTATACACTCGTGATGTAATAGAGAGCTTTCGGTCGAATACCGTGTTAGCCTGCTGAGTTGCCTCAGTAAGGTACAATATCGAAAAGCTTGATTATCTCACTATTCTATACAATACTTTTTCTACGAGTCGTCTAAAATAATACTTTATTACTATAAAATCTAAATAATTAATGAAAAGACGTAAGTATCTCAGTAGACAAAATGTAGTACAAAAGACATAAAAGCGCGTTGAATGAATAGGTATGCTCATGAAATAGTTGCCCGTTTATGTTTTTTTTATAGAAGCGCGGCGGCACATGATAGGTATAGTAGAATTCATTTATAACGACGTCGCTTATAACGACTAACCGTTTTTAGCGTCGATATTATTTACTCAAGTTCGGTCCAATACATAATTACATACATATGTAAATATCCGTTTTATACGTCATCCGGTTAGTACGACATAATATCGCCGGTCCCTTGAAGGTCGTTATATCCGGATTCTACAGTATTTTTATAGTGTAGTTTACAGCGTATTGAAATGAAAATTATAGTTGAGTTGGGAGCCCATAGATGAATACCTAATAGATACATCATCATAGATGATCTATCAGATCTATCTAATAGTACGCAATTATAGTTTGGTATACGAAATCTTAATTCAACCGTTACAGTCGACGAATACAAAAAACATTATTGTGTTCGTATTCAGCCACAAGTTTTCCGATGGTTTCAATAAAAGTCACCGTCGTTATCAATCTTCAATAAAAATAATAGAAGACATTACTTATCATACCAACCAACCAATTTGAAATAAATGAAAAATAGCAAACAATTTCTAATCACTCGCTGATATATTGATATCGCTCAATTTTCATTTTAATCATAATCTATACCTGTCTGCACGTGGAATCTCTTCACCCCGAAACATACTACACTTCAACATTCCCTTGGCTTCTCATTCCCGAAAATGAGCCGCTCAATATATCAAGGTGCTTTAGGATCCACTAGCTACATTACCCTCCACAAATCTGGCTCTCTGAGGTAGAAAACGAATCACGTTACAAAGGAACCAGACCACTTATCCACTAGGTGGATCACAGAAGGCGACTGGCGATGGCGATCATCAGACATTCATACGCCCATACTAAAATATTATTTTTCTACTCGTCGACTGTCATTGTTTAATTAAGATTTCGTATACCAAACTATAATTGCGTACTTTTCATGAATGGGCTCCTACTCAACTATAAGATTTCATTTCGATACTCTGTAGTCAATTGTAAAAAAACTCGGTACTCGACTGAAAAGCTCTGTATTAGATCACGATTGTATAATAGTTATTTACGATACAAGTGCGGTAAAGTAAACACTATTACAGTACATATGGTGCTTCTTTTCCGCACTAGTGCGTAAATTAGCACATTATGTAACTATGTCGAAAATCTACAGGGTCATATGTTCTGTAAAACATTGTACGATACATGTGCGAAAAGGTAATTCGCAACTCATGTAGATTTAAAACACTCCCTTCGATCGTGTGTTAATTTATCGCCACTCGTTACGAATTTCCTATTTTTCGCACTTGTATCTTAAATAACTATTACCGTCTATGTATACTACGAAAACTTAAGCTCCTGGATGCCGGTGATGCATCTGAGTGTTGCGGTATTTATTATTTGAGTACAAAAAAGTGAAAAAATGAGTGAGTGAAAAGTGTGTTTGCGGAGTCCATAATATATTATAGGCGGTACCTAGTCTCTGCACGGATCTCGAAAAGATTTAATGTACGTGACAGTTTTACTTAAGAAGTACGGGTCCGTTTGCCTGAGATTTCCCATCGGTAATATTATTAAGTAGGAACCATTTCACTTTTGACGAATACTCTTGAAAACTTATATTCCTTTGGGGCTAGTACTAGCACTTACGGAAACGCCTGTTTTGTTGTTACTTTTCTAATATTATATTCTACTCACAGACATAATACACAGAGACCGATAGTCGCCATGCGGCTAATCAGCCAAAAGTGAAGCCGAAACACGATCGACGTGTGCGTGCGACGGTCGTGTCTTACGCTCAGGAACGCATACAAGTATACAAAAACGTGTTGCCAGTATTTATTTATTCCCGTCAGAGTAGGGGTATTTTAACAATATTCTTATACTTGGTTATCAATAATTTGTAACAAAAAGCTTTTTAGGGTTCCATTATTACATTGAACCCTCAAAATTTGAGTGTGATTGTAATACTGCTGCGGTTGACTGCATTACTGCAGGAAATGTAGCTATGGAAGAGCGGTGCCTCCTAGCACAGGTTATTTTGTAAATAACTTACAAGGGGACACCAGCCATTGTAATATTTGTCATGGTTTTTGAAAGAAATAATCAATTTAATTTTTTTTTTTTAATTTCAAATACAGGTCATTTACCTAATACAAAATGTATCAAATTTGTCTATTAAAGCAAGAAATATTACTTTGCTAATCCGCGATAAAATAACGTGTTAGTCAAACAGTGCTAACCCGTTATACTTACTTGCGTATTTTTACATGCAATTAATGTTCCCGCCCTCCCACCGCAAAAATAAATACACTAGGTCTAGTAGTGGTTGCCGCGCACACCGCGTGTACTTGTAATATTTAAAGATTTTATTTCTACAACATAGGTAGATTACACGATGTTACATAAATATTTTGGTATCACTATGTCGTTCCTATTTGCATACAAATTCAATAAAAAAAGCAACGCGACGAAATTGCGGGGAGAGCCACGGCTGTTTTTTAGCAATAAGGTTTAAATAAATAAGCTTTTACTATTTTATTTTATTTTATAAATATGCAAAATATACTATATTTGAATACATGTTTATACTTATTTACAAACCTCACAAGCCGACTCTGTTCAGTATTAGCACTATAGTGTCGGATTTCTAAAACAAGCATTACATAAAATATAAATTAAACTGAAATATTATTCAAAAAAAAACATACTTCGAAATAAAATAATGAAAAATATAATTTTCTTTAATAATACAAGGAACTTAAAGTAAGCGTATAAAAGCTTATTTTAAAATGTAAACGTTATGCCTCATTTGGATGAAACATGATTCTTTAACTGGCAACATTTATAAGCAATGGCGGCTGACAAAGGTTTGGTTTTTTGTATTCACAATTATGTTAAAATATCATATTAAACTCGATGCTTACGCGTGGAATGTAATATCAGATGATTTGTTTTTATTTATTGATGAATTGTGACACCCATTCACCGCACAAACAGCCATCTTTCCTGTATGTTTTAATTTACAACCGGGAGGTGTACACAAACCGACTCGACCTTGAGTGCTGCGAGGGCCGTTCGAACGAGTGCGACATACATAATGTCGCAGCTGAAGAGGCTTCCCTAAGGATGTGCAGACTATTCATCTATGCTTTTTAAATCTATAATTCTACTTATATTTATAGTTTTCTAACGGGAGAATATTTTGAAAGTCGAGCTGTCACTTAACCTTAATCAATTACCCAATAATAATAATAAAATAGTTTATTTACCAAAAAAATTTACAAGATTTCCTTAACCTATGACTGCCACACTAGGCTAATGCCTGTGTTGTGGAGTCAGATTGAAAAAAAAATACTAATTTGAATTACATCCTACGCTGAAGTTTTGGTTTTATAATAGGTTATTAATATTAAAACATTTTTGATAATAATAACAGGCTTAAACTAAATAGGAACGATCACAATTTAGGTAGAGTAAAATTATTACACGAATTTATATTATTAACCGTTGTAGACAGCAATTGTGTGTGTGGTGTGTTTGTGGCGTGTGTGTGTTTAAGTTTAATATTACTAAGAGAAATTGAAGGCAAACTTTACCGCTAACAAAGCCTACCGAGAAGTTAAACCATTGATTTTATCAATCATTAACCTTCATTAGTTGTTCTGTTTCATTATAACTAAGATGTTTTAACCAAGATATAACTGTTGTTTTAGCTTCACCTGCATTATAGTTCTTAATATCGCAGTATTTATTTACTTTATTATATATATGAGGCAAAAAGGAATTTTGAAATCTTTTTGCAAAAGCAGTGTTTGTCCTGGGAACAGGCAACTTAAAAACGCGCTTACTATGAGAAGTTCCATTTACTGACTTTACTAATTCACGGTGCAGTATCATTGTCAATTAACCTAATGATAGCAAGCTTACGGACACTGAGCACGTTCATATCCTTATATATGTCTATTGTAGGGTAGATCCTGGGTTTTTTAAGGATTATTACCTTAAGTAACGTTGGTTTGTAAGTTCTACAAAAATATAGTTGATTTATTACATTGCATTTTATTTTACGTACATAACAAGGAAGAACAAAAGGCAGACTAATTGCTACAAGGCATTGTCTACGGACTGACGGTGACTGGCAGTAGATTTATTTAAATTTAGAACTGGCGGACGCTGTCAGACGAAAAAGATGTGCGGGCCGGCAGTCCTAAAAAGGCAGCCGTCACTAGCTATTGGTCGATTTGTAATATAGCTAAAGAGTATAAAAATATCATAAATATATACTAATTCATGGTCCCTTTTTTAGTTTTTCTTAAATAACTCATAAACGGTGGCCCATAGCAAAACAAATTATTTCAGACAAACAATCTATATAAAATTGCCAACAAAAAAGAATTGTACACTCGTTCGCTAGGATCAACATTTAAAAAGATATTAAAGCGGGAAAGTTAATTAAAAACGAACGACTGAAAAGTACCTGAAAATTGATTATAATTAACATTCCCCCTTTATTATCTCATTTAATATTAACTGAACCTTTTTTGTAGCAATCTTTATTTTTATTATATATGTATGACATTTTTTTTTGCAATGGGCCACCGTTTACGAGTTATTTACGAAAAACTAAAAAATAGGGACATGTGAATTGATCGTGATTTACAATCCCCCTTTAATATTGTTTTAAATATTGGTCCTAGAGAAAAGTGTTCTGTATGTTTTTTGTAGAAAATGTTATGTAAATAACCTGTTTTATTATGACCTGCCGTTTACGAGTTATTTACGAAAAACCAAGAAGCGACTTTAATGTTGATTATTATTAATATTCAGTAACTTTTAAATAATGATCCTAGCGAAAAGTGTTCAATATATATTATATTTATTGTTTATATACCAGACATTTTTGCTATGGGTCATAACTTTACAAATTATTAACGAAAAACTAAAGGAACCGTAGAATTGATTTTAATTAAATTCTTTAATATCTTTTTAAAAATTGATCTTTTCAAAAAGTGTACGAAATCATTTTTGTAGGCAATTTTATATAGATTATTTGCGTCACAGAACATTTCTTGCTATGGTTCACCGTTTACGAGTTATTTGAGAAAAACTTAAAAAAGGGAAAATTTCTTCTGACGACACTCCTCGGTACGGAGTGAAACATGTCGAGCGTTTTTCGACTTAAAATATGTCATCATCATCATATCAGCCTTTTATCGCCCACTGCTGAGCATAGGCCTCTCTTCTAGTACGCCACTTATCCCGGTCCCGAGCCAATCTCATCCAGAAGTGACCCGCAGTCTTCCGAATGTCGTCCACCCAACGAGCCAAAATATGTGAAGACTATTAAATTAGTAGTTTAGTAGATTATAATATAAGATAGTTTCGCCAAAGTGGCTCGGTTAGGAATGTGGGATTGCCTTGAACCTACACTTGCTTATTCTTATATTCAATCAGATTGAATTATTTTACCACTAATTTAAGTACCTGACGGATACTGCCGGCGAGTATTTTACGATCACTATCAATCTTGCAAACCTTCGGGCTGAGGTGTTATTTCTAAACCTTGCCGAGAGATCGTCCGGACGAACTAGAGGTACGTAGTAACTTAGTAAGTAGCCTTACCGACCGTTATAATCTTTATTTTCCTCTCTTTCTTTAATCCAAATTAGAAGACACGTCGATTTTTGAGGCTCGCGCTACGTGCGTAGCGCGGACAGAATAATTTACAGGAAGTAATAAAAATAGTGGGGCGTGTAGGAATAAGTGGAAATATAATTTTGACGCGGAAAATTTTTGGCTTTTATATAGAGCGATCGCCGACTTTTCCGTGTGAAAAATGTTTTTTCTACTTTTTCCTAATCAGAACACGATACCAAATATGCCTTTAAACGGATCCCCACTATTTTTGTTACACCTTGTATGAATATGATACAATACTGGATACAAACAACTAACACAGGTCTTACATTGGTTGATCTATAAACTCACACTCGCCGCCGCCGCGGCCCGAATAGCAATAAATCTACAAAATAAAATCCATTTCTCCAACGTCAACAGGGTTATTTTATAAGAAGTATCGATGGATTCCGGTGAAATAGCTACAGAGGTTACATTACTCATATAAGAGAAAGTCAATGACGAGGTGCCACAATATTTTTTTATTTTTAATCAGAATAATCAAAGTTGAAATGGTTACTTAATTAAGTTGTAAAAATATGTCATGCCATTTGACCAAAAATATATTATGAGATTCAATAGATGAAGCAAAAGTCTGTCAACGAAACCACTTGGTTTTTATGTACAGTCAACCAATTTGATTCCTAGGCCACTATAGAACCATGCCATAATGACTTCTACGACAGTGCTTATTGAGTGATGCGTGTCAAGTATCTAGTAGTTAAAGGGACAAGGTTCTGTAGTGGCCTAGGATTCTAATTGGTTGACTGTACAATACAATGTAACCAGATTGCTGTGGACAATGTCGATAAAGTCATATCGATAAACTATTGATATTTTTACAATTTTAATTTTACTTGAAAGGATTAACTTTATCTAAAATTAGGAAAAAACGCTTTTATTCTTTATCGTGGTCATCAGGTCACAATTTTATCGTGACGTTACAGGTTGAAATGAAGAAGACCATCGAATTTTTTATTAAGTATAATACATAAACTACTGTAACTTATCAACACTTCCAATACGGAAAGTTTACCCAATTGCTCGCTAGATGGCGCTAGTGTCGAGTTAGATCGCGCAAGCGATTAGTCTGTCACAGTTTCATGGCAAGTATTAAGACATTAGTATGCAAACCGTTCGCTAGATGGCAGTGGCATCGAAATAGAACGCGCAAGCGTTTGTCTTCCATAAAATAGTTAAGTTCTAAGTTTTATTTTTCAATTCTCTGTCTATGTTAAGTACTTTGCTAATCTGGTACTTACTGGTTATGCTCGGATACTACGAAGTAGCCGGTAGTTTAGTTAGTGCTAAGAGTGTTTGCTCGTGCATACTCGTATTCTTGTGGGTCTGAAGGTTTACACGAACTATGTTACCTAAAAAAAAGGAGACAAGAACTAACAATCTTAGCGCTTTCTCTGCTACTTCTACTGAAAGTTCCATAAGACCATCTCGTTCGGTCATCTGCCGGCTCTACTATTTCTTCTCTATACTTATCCTCTATAGTATTTGACAGAAGTATTCTAATTGTAGGGTGATCAATTGATCATGCATGTCGTAAATAAATTTTTCACCGCGACCGAAAAAAAAAGACGTTAATCTCACTAATACTGATACGAAATAGTTGCTTATACTCGTAAGTTACTAAATGCGCAGTGTTACTACTGCTCACGTCTCCTGAATCATCCAGTATATTTTGAACATTGTCGTTCAATAGTAAAGTACCTGCGTGCCTGCGTTACACGGGTTTCTGACACGCATGTAATGTATCCTATAATTGGATTTGTATATTTAACAGCAAGTTGACACATACCCTTTGAAGTCACAATTTGATCGGCGGTTTATAAGGACCAAAATGCCGAAACCGAACCACGAGGATATAATGATTGTAAGTAAATATTATTTGTTGCGCCACAAAAGAAAACAATTTAAACAGATTCACAAAGGTTTACCTCCGTTTTCTTTTGTAGGGTTCCGTACCTCAAAAGAAAAACGGAATCCTTATAGGATTACTCGTGCGTCTGTCCGTCCGTCCGTCTGTCACAGCTTATTTTCTTCAAAACTACTGGACCAATAAGTTTAAATTGGGTACTCACATGCAAATCTGTGACCCAAAGACGGACATATAATGAGTTTTAAATATAGGGTACTTTTTGGGGGTAAATGAGAAAACTAAAAAAACAAACAAAAAAAGTTCAGCTCATTGTGGGAATCACAAATATACATGTATTTAATCATATTTTTTAAATAAAGAGTATAGAAGTTATTAATAAAAATGACCATTCCCCTTTTTTCTCCGAAAATTAAAAATAAAATCTACAGTCAAGCGTGAGTCGCACTTAAGACTAAAAAAGGCCGAGCTAAGCGTAGGCCCGAAGGCCCGGAGCCTCCGACATGTGCAATATGTGCATGCTGCAAAGGAGATCGTCGAATTTGTTATGCGATTGGGCCCGCTCCATGAAATCGGACGTATACCTACATATCATATATATGAGACAAATTGTTTGTATTTCTAGATTATTAGGGGAAAAACAGAAACACAAATCATGTATAACGGAAATTTTGAGAAGTCTTGCGATATAAATCGGCCAAGTGCGAATCGGACTAGCACAGGAAGGGTTCCGTACCATTTACGGGTTTTCAAAGACTTACGGTTCACATATAAAAAAGCGGCCAAGTGCGAGTCGGACTGGCCCATGAAGGGTTCCGTACCATTTATGACGTATTAAAAAAAACTACTTACTAGATCTCGTTCAAACCAATTTTCGGTGGAAGTTTGTATGATAATGTATAATCATTTTTTTTTTTTAGATTTTTCATTCTGTTATTTTAGAAGTTACAGGGGGGGGGACACATTTTTCCACTTTGAAAGTGTCTCTCACGCAAACTATTCAGTTTAGAAAAAAATTATATTAGAAACCTAAATATCATTTTTGAAGACCTATCCATAGATACCCCACACGTATGGGTTTGATGAAAAAAGATTTTTTGAGTTTCAGTCTAAGTATGGGAAACCCCCAAAATTTATTGTTTTTTTTTTCTATTTTTGTGTAAAAATCTTAATGCGGTTCATAGAATACATCTACTTACCAAGTTTGAACAGTATAGCTCTTATAGTTTCGGAAAAAAGTGGCTGTGACATAATCGGACAGACAGACGGACATGACGAATTTTTTGCTATTTGGCTACGGAACCCTAAAAAAGAAATTTTGTAATGTACGGAACCCTTGGAACGCGAGTCCAAGTCACACTTGACCGATTTTTTTTATTGTTTACAATTTCCTTGTTTATTTTACGCAGTACCATTTAGTTTTATGACTAGGTAGGTAGTTTTAATTATTATTCTTTGCTAAAAATTATACAGGGCGTCCGGTAATCTGGTATTTGGGCAAACCTCTGACCACCTTAGGCTGGTCCAGAAAATTATATTTTATGTGTGTAAATATAAAATTAAAACAAAACGTAATAATGCATACATTTAATTAACTGCAATATATATACCTACTATTAAATCACAGATGACTGAAAAGAATATTACGTTTCTTGTCGGGTTTTTCCTACCAGCCAGCGTAGCCAGCATGGGCACCAAGTCCATGTCCGTAGGCACCAAGTCCACCGTAACCAGCGTAGCCGGCACCGTAACCAGCGTAGCCAGCACCGTAGCCACCAAGGCCTGTGTTGTAATCAACGCGGTGGACGTAGGAAGTCGCTGGGGCTCCGTAGCCGTCGTAACCCAAGCCGGCGCCGTAACCGAGGCCAGCGCTATATCCGAGGCCGGCACCATAACCAAGGCCTGCTCCGTAACCGAGGCCAACGCCATGGCCGGCTAGAGATAGGCCCCCGGCATGGGCCAAACCGAAGAGACAAGCGGCAAAAAAGGCGATCTAAAATAGGAAAATTTTGCAATAACAGGCAGCATTTGTCATTTTGTCATCACATTTTTTTCAAGCATTTGGGCAACTAATTTATAAAATATTATAGTAGATTGTTAATCAAGGGATGAAATGGTGCCTTGCACCCGAGTTTTAGACACTTAATTTCAAATGCGAGGAAAGTAAAATACATGTGTTTAAAAAACATCTCTAAGTACTTTAATTTTAAAGTATTCCTTGGGGGGTCCTTTAAATTAACAATTAAGGAAAAATCATTATTGTTTATGGGATAGGGAATTAAATATCAGAATGAAAATTGTACAACAAATCCATTTAAAAACTCGTAAAATGCTCTAGAGTAAAAACGTATCACTTTCCTGCACACTTCATAGAACAACAACGACCCACTTTCAGAGCATGAGAAACTAAAAATAAATTGTTAGTGCTTTATGCAAGAGAAGGAGGTATTTTCAGCAAAACAATTTAGACCAAACAGATGGAATTGCATTCGGAGAGACGGCTTACCGGCTAAGGCCTTAAAGGAAGTTAGGTACGTCATAAATCCCATATCATCTCATCGATTCCGATCGCGTCGATCGCCTCGGGCGTACCAGCTGACATACTTTGCAATCTGGGGGCACGGTAGTGCCCCCGCCAACACGAGCAAAGCGAAGCGCAAGGGCACTACCTACCCTTTCTCGAAGCACTTTGTAAATTTTTTGTCATCCTCATAACTTGCGTTTGGATTATACCAGATAAACAAAATTCTCTGGATATAATGTCAATAATAGACTTACTTATTAATCATAAACTATTTCAATTGCATTGCTCTTATACTTTAGAATTTATTCATATCTAAAAAAACCCCGACTTCGTCACTGACTCACTCACTACTGATGATCATCAAAACCCTGAAGTCGTAGGAAGCTGAAATTTGGTATGTATTTGTTAATTGAAAATACCCCCCAAGGAATCCTTTAAAATTAAAGTAATTAGAGTATTAGTACACAAATAACAAAAATCTTGTTTTTTCTTGCCCCTATGGGGGTGAAAGGGGGGTGGAATTTTGTATGGGGAATAAATAACTGCTGAACCGATTTAGTTGAAATTTGGTACATTGATAGTTTTTGTTATAGGGAATGATATATAATAGTTTTTAACCCTAAAATCACCCCATAAGGGTGAAAATGGGGGGGGGGGGGGAACGTTACTTACTACAAGAAGTATTGTATAATAAAAAATAATTAATAGTGAATAAATTTTTCACCTTACGCCCATGTAACGGTAGCGAACGGCCAAGCTATATATTTTTACTAAGGTGTAGAGTTTTTAAAGTTAGGGCTTGAAGAGTTAGAAGCTTGGCTCTACAAGAGATCTGATAACTTCATGACAGTGCGACCCTTATTGTTTTGTATGTGCAACCTTTTACATGAAAATGTTTTTGATGGGACTAATATATTAGTTTGATGAGTATGGACGGATATTAATATCAAATAAATATAATATTTTATCTACTTCCATATCAAAAGTTCCCTACAATATGTTCAGAAGCGATAAGGTAATGGCCTATATTACTAACCTTCATCTGGTGGTGAAATCGTAATGTTTACTTTATCGATAGCCGATATTTTAATTACATTCAAATTTAAAACATCTCTGAGAAACAAAGGAATTTCATTTGCCCCTTATTCTAATATCAGTCGAGATGACGTTTTATTCGAAATGAAATGTCAGTTGCAAACAGTTTAGACGAATCTTGCATGTTACTTGATATCGTAAAAAAAGTTTCATTTACCGCCATTTGACGTTTTGTTTATCTTTGAATTAGTTTGTAAGTATAAAATTAGTTTGTTTGGGTGAAGCTTATGATATCGATTTAGATAAAGCAGTGTATGTTACGTACTGTATATAATTAGGCATTGAAATACGAGTGTGGGTTTATGAATCGAATGAAATGAGTTTCATAAAAGGATCACACGAGATTTCATTATGTAGCAGTCACATAAACTACTATTTCGAATGTGAGTACGTCTACGTTTAACTTTACGAAATCGAAGTTCAAGATACGAGTAACCTGAAGCAATGCGCATATTTAAGTTTGAAATTATGGTTCTCTAAGTCAACATTTTCTCGATTTGTAGTTCAAACAAACCTGAAGGTCTGGACGCACGCTGGCCTGAGTCCGTGATGATATTTTATTTCTGCTAATTCTATTTACAAAGCTAATTTATGATAAAACAAAGGATTTTATATTGTAGGTCATTTGTCTGTTTTCTTCTTTAGTGTAGACATTCTATACAAAGGCAAATTTCTTGGTTTTATGCCAAGTATTTTGTTGTTTACCAGCTATTTAAGATATTGGGCGTGGTCTGGGAAATCGGAATCGGGACCATCGGATATAACCAGTTTATCATAAAACATTAATACGTAAGTCGAGGTCCCGAACATACTTGTAAACATAAAATGATTGATAGATATATGAATAACATTTTTTTATAAATCACACAATATAAATATATGTAGAATGATGCCCTATGGCCTCTGTCTTATTTCTTCTTTTTTTTAAAGTTTAAATCATATACAACATTCTACATTAATATATTACAGTGAGACACCTCATTCGGTTCTCGTATGTTTCTTTTGTCTAAGTTATATAGGATTTTGACTTTTGGAGTCATCTCTAAGGATAATTTTATAATAGATATAATCTTTTAGTTCTGACACTCAGAGACATTTACACCTCTAAATAATTTTAGATTATTATTTTTGTATCAGATTTTTTTAAATATTACTATTTAAGTTTCTTTTGTAAATCGACATTAAGAGACTTTATACATCTCTAAGTAATAATAATTCTTTATAATTGTTGATGTACCCTTCTTTGCTTGTACAAATCCCATATTGACGTACAAAAGTGCCCTTGTGGCCTATTTGCTGAATAAATGTTTAAAGTTAAATGGACGCATGTATAACTATATGCAATAAAAAAAATTTTAATCAAAGAATATAATTAATACAAATAATTTAAAAAAAACTTAGAACTTCGTAGGTCAGTGAGCTTTAAATGCAAAGTCACTAGAAACGTGCCATTAAATGTGTATTCACAAATCGGTGAACTTTTAGGAGCTCCCAAAGTAATTAGTATAATGGTACAAAATGTGGTATACCATTGTATTTTAACACCTAAATTGTAAAATGACAAAACTAAAAAAAAATTACATAAATATTTTTAGCATAATAATTATTTAGACTTTCACGATTTTCACACATAATTATTACACTTATACATATCAACCCGATTTATTTTTAGCACCAACTTAACACTGGGCTTTATGTGCTAAAAACAATAACAATGTTATTTGTATATCTTTCCCATCACGGAAATATGGTGTTCCAGGCCTTTGGGGGGTGTGCGCGAAGCCGAAGCAAAGACATATAAACACTTTAGTGAAATGTAAGGGGTACACCGAGCGGGTGTTGCCCTTGCCCGTATTATGGAACGCACACGGAGGCAGCAGCCGCTAGCCAGGGTGTAAGGACTATTGAGAGTTGATGGAATCTAAAATGAATTAACAGAATACCCCAGGAGCACTCGGGTACGTACCCTGGTCACTCAGCTCGCCACAAGCTGCCCTAAGTTTAATATTATTGTAATTAGCACATAAAGTTCAGTAGTAAGTTGGTGCTAAAAATAAATCGGGTTGATAAGGCCGTCGTACCCGACATACATATTAAGAAGGAATATAAAATTGAACTGAAAGATTTGTTTTTAAGCTCGCTTTATACTTTTTACATACCTAATTATATATTAAATATATTATATATTAAAATTAAAACAATACCTTAGCGAACATTTTGATGTTGTTATTCCTTCAAATGAGGTGATTTGAATGATATCAAACCTGACTAACCAACTCTTATATACCTTGAAATAGGAATTATTCAACAAGGTTTCAAAGTTAACGGTCCGTGAAGTATTTTTCTAGGCTTGGAACTATTAGAATGTCGAATCATATCATTGCTTATGACTTTAGTTAATGTTTTAAATTATGTAACGTAACCTTGAATTCGCTAATTAAGTAAAAACATTTGCAGTAAACAGCGTGTTTGAAAATATATATTGCTGTAATGGACTAGCTCAAATTTTGACTAATCAGCGGAGAAAAAACGACTATTTTTGTACGTGAAACGAAGTTTTAGATGTTGATCCGGTGTGTGAAAAAGGACAAATACGAGTCTAATGGGAGGTTTCAGAAAAAAAGTGTACCCAGTTGACGTAAGTTGTTAAGAAAAGTTAACTGCTATCCGTTTTGTAACGACAATAAAGCATGAAATCTTAAAGGGAATTAACTATTTGCCTTTTTTTACCTTGGAATATCAATTTTCCAAGGCAAAAACACCAAAACCAATTTTTTATTGAAACATAATGCATAATTATCGTTACAAAACTGACAGTGATTAACCTTTCTTAACAACTCATGCTAATTGGGTACACTATGTTCTAGTTTTCAGAAAATAGTGTACTCAATTAGCATACCCTAACCTTGATAGGCATATCGAGGATTCCGTAGAAATATGTTAAACTAGTATGTTCGTGAACGTAGGCACTAATAAGTTTTTAGCAAAAAAAAACATTTTTGGTAGAAGTTTTATCGCTGACTGTACTTTTCTTACCTATCTCTTCCTCTTCCTCCTGGCCTTATCCCACGTTATGTGGGGTCGGCACGACATGTTCTTCTCTTCGATTCTCCTCTATCTTTCGTCACCTCAGCACTCACTCCTTTCTTTCTCATATCCTCTTTCACACAATCCATCCATCGTTTTTTGGATCTACCATCCGCTCTCCGTCCATCAACATTCATTCCTAATATTCTTTTGCTTATATGGCATTCATCCCTCCTCATTAAATGCCCATACCACGCTAACCTATCACTCCTTATCTTCTCCGCTACCGGTGCTACTTTCAAACTTACCCTTATATACTCATTCTTAATCCGATCCTTTCTGGTCACTCCATACATCCATCCCAACATTCTCATTTCCGCTGCGTGCACTCTTCTTTCATCCGTCACTTTCGTCGCCCAGCATTCTGATCCATACATTACAACGGGTCTCACGATCGTCCTGTAGATTTTCCCCTTAAGTTTAAGGGGAATTCGTGGATCGCGAGTTGTTCCAGAGACCTGTCGCCATTTCATCCACTACTTACCACACTTTTCTTATCACAGGCAACATATACTCATCGAGACAATGGTATAATCCCAAACACCATTAGGTTGCGCTGTTTCATCACAGAGTTCCTATGGCCACCTCCTGTCTCCATCAATGGATCAGCTCGATGGTACCATAACATTACATTGCCACCCGACTTACATATGTATGCAAAATTTCAGTTCAATAGGAAATGGGGAAGTGGGTCAAATTTTGACTTCCAAGATTTGACCCACCCTAACATGTCAACATACATACTAAGGTTGTAAATTAAATAAACATACTAAACTGTTATCAGATATTTCCTTTAATTCCATATATACTTACTTCTTGCCTAATTTGCTTTTTCTAGGTAGTAAGCTAAGAGATTATTTTCTTTTAATTTCTGTTGGGATAACCAGCTTGATAAATTACCTGCTATTTATTTATATTCAGTCACTATCAGATTTATCGGAGCGGAAAGCTAAGGCCTTCTGCTCAAAAATATCTGATCACGCACTCGCACGCACGCTTTTACAATAGTTTACGTTTTCATAAATTTGTAAGCACTTTGGCCGCTTCAATATATCTGATGGTGACTGTTCAAGAATAACTTCTAATGCTTGGCCAGGACTATACTTGCAAATAAATTCCCAGAAAGGAATGTTAAAAGGAAGAAGGATATGTGCGAGTACATAAGAAAACTTAAAGGTTTACTCAAAGGAAACATTGCTCCTTTGAATTTTGCAATCAAGTCGTTTTAGTTCGCCGTTTTTCTTTGATGGATCGTTTACCAAGTTATTTCAGAAATAATGAATCAAACTATGCTCATTCCTCAGATAAACAAAAAGAAAAGGTAAAGGTACCTACCCATAACCTACCTACTCATAGCGTGATTTATATGAATTTACCCATGTAATTACAATAAACGTAAACCCGCGCCAATACACTTTAATGGTTTATTTAGTGTAGTTTATCTCTACTACCTTACACCGTGCACCGCTTGCCTGCTCAGAATTACAAAATATTAGATCTCATAACCGTTTACATGACACTTAAAACAATGGCCCCAGCGGGAGTCGTTAGAGATAACTGACTAGTCTCATTTGCGGAAATAACTAAGTAGGTACGATTATTACAAGGATCAAAGTAAACCAAAAATTAAAAATCACATTTACTTGTAGGTGCTAAGTAAAATAACTGAATAAGCAAACTACAGCTCTCTAGATTAACAGTTTACTTGTCAACTTACTTACTGCCTTATTTTACACCTATGGCAACAAGCCGAATTCATTCTTGTCTTTTTATTATTTGGATTTCAAAATAAAAACAATCATGATTGCCCAGAGCAGGGAGCCGATTTTTGTATTTCGATCACTCACTTTCGTGTTCTTCCTTTAATACTATAACTATTTTACTAATAGGATTGAAATGAAAACGAGTAGTCAATATCACTAGATTCCCTATTTCTATCGCTCGTGCACTCACAAATTTTCGTCTGAAAATCGAGCGCTTGCAATTAAAAAATCGGCCCCTGCTACGGAAGCTATAGAAGAAGCTTAGATATAGTTTCTTATTTAAACATCATTTATTACAAACTAAGCTACCCGAGTAATTTAATATTAAATTGCTCATAAAAAACTTAGGTAGAGTTTTCTAGTGTCTCAATTTTTCATGTATTCCAAATGTCGCATTTTCGAGATAAAATCACACGTTACGTGTACTAAAAACTTATTACATTTTCATGCACTTAAAAAGATTTCGGAAGCTTTTAGATTATCCAGTGTAGCATAAAATATTTTTATAGACCTAACTTTAACGACATTTTCCAGTATAAAGGTGACACTCAATTTTAATTTTTACGGATCGTAAAGAAGTTCATTACAGACGTTCCATAAAGTGATATTGCGCCTATTTCAAAGACAGGTGATTCAATTGTGTTATTGAATTGTTCAGGAAATTTTAAAACCTTGTAATGTTGATTTACAAAATAATTAGAATGAATAATATAAAATATTATTATTATATTTGCATTTAGTTCACATAACAATAGTAAGCCGATTTCCAATTCTGAACATAATTGGTGAATGAATAAACACAACCTTCTTCTTTAGAAGCTGAAATAGAAACAATCTAGATTACGGCGGCTAAGTCGATTTAAACCTCACACGTGAGTTATACACGAATATATAAATGGAAACAAAAGCCGAGACGATACCGAAAAAGGGAATTTCTTTAGGTATACCGGATTTTAAGGATACGCCTCTAGCGTGTTTTGGACTAGGGCCCGGATTCAAAATAAAATCAGTGGATTCGTACAAATGCTTTAAGGGTCGGGTATCTGTAGTCATTCATATACTTTTTTTTTACTTCTAAACTAACGACCCGATACGTCAAACGATCGAACTTTAAGATACGTCAAATATTAGTTCTAGGTACAATATGGATCGGATATATCAGTGTCAAACGTGACGTTTCTTCAAACAAAAACGTCACTTTACGGCTGTAAGTTGCGGTTCATAAAATATACCTATTACTCGTAATTAAAATTTCATTAAAATACATAGCTTACAGTTTTCGAGTAATACTGCTGTGACACACGAACAGACAGACGGAAGTACGGACGAACCGACACACGGACATGTAGGCCTAGCACATGATTGGTGCGACAGTATCTCGCGGCGAGAAAGACTACCCGCCTTTTTCTAACTATGTTAATTAATGAGGGACGGGTAGTCTATCTCGCCGCGAGATACTGTCGCGCCAATCATGTGCTAGCCCGGCTGACGTAGTTATAAGGGCCATTTTGGCTACGGAACCCTAAAAATGCTTTTCTTCTTCTTCCTCGCGTTGTCCCGGCATTTTACCACGGCTCATGGGAGCCTGGGGTCCGTTTGACAACTAATCCCAAGATTTGGCGTAGGCACTAGTATTTACGAAAGCGACTGCCAACTGACTTTCCAACCCAGAGGGTAAACTAGGCCTGTTGGGATTAATCCGGTTTCCTCACGATGTTTTTCTTCACCGAAAAGCGACTGGTAAATATCAAATCATATTTCGTACATAAGTTCCGAAAAACTCGTTGGTACGAGCTGGGGTTCGAACCTGCGACCTCTAGTTTGCAAGTCGCACGCTCTTACCGCTAGGCCACCAGCGCTCTTACCCCTAACCCTAAAAATACTGTTTATCTGAAAAAGTTTTCTCCTTTCTAAACAAAGTCGTAAGTTCAAGGGTAATTGTAAATCCATCAAGCTGAATTACACCGAAAGCGTAAACAAAATACAAACTATGAGACAATAACAATAACATTCTACTATAAACAATCGCAATACGGCGACAACATTATTTTGCATCCACGCCAAAATTGAAAAAAAAAAAAAAACATTTTCAAAACCGTATCTTCTAGAAAGTTTATTTTTTATAAGTTTTCATGCCTCAAGCGCGGTTTAAGAGCTTAATTTAGACTGAAAGCACAGAATAACTAATAGTACTGAAAGTTTATATCTGGATATTTTTATTTCATTGGTTTATAGAGATAATATTCCCAGCAACTAAGTATACTTTGAAAGTCTTACCCATTGAAAATAAGCCTGTAGACCAACCGAATAACAGCGCCTAAAAGTTCGCCTAGACCTAGCAAATGTGAGACTCTTAAAAGGTCACGTTTGGAATAATATATATTTTGCTGCTGTCTTATTTTAAATATAAAAATCACTTTCTAAGACGGAAACAGTACAGAGTAGAATACTCGCCTCATTCGACTGCAACCGCTAAGTAATGTGCATTCAGTTTATCTATGCTGTAGGTATAATTAGATTGTCGTTTGGGTAATTAATAGGTATTGGGATAGTTAATGGGATATTTTTTTTTTTATAGGTACGTAATTTATGACAATACCAAGTGACACATGCTAAATTCATTCTTTGAACGATAATGAAGAACAGATGTTGTAGGTTATCCCGTAATATTATAAAAGATGAGTCATTAAAATTAATCTCCGTGACGTCACTGTAATGAAAATCTCCATTTGTTCGCGGAAAATTGCGCATACCTTTCATCTAATATGAAAGCTGTGCGGGTCTTCATATTACTGCCACTGTATAAGATACGAGTACAAAGTGGCTTGGAATTGAAATTATCTTACTGTACCTACATTAATTACCGAACATAAAGAACATGAAATGATAAAAAAATTTACGATAAAATGTTTATCATTGATCTGCACCGAAGTTTAAAAAGTTTAAGCGCCCATTGTAACACAAGTTTACCATAAATTTGTTTAAAGTCGTAAATCATTATCATAATTAATTACGGTTTGTTGTAAACACACACGAGAACATTAATTAGGATTTCCGCTGTATAAACAATGACAACACTTATTTTACATTTATGCTACAGTCAGCAGGAGTTCCTAAGCGAGCGAGCTGTTCATAATAAACTGAGCTCAACTTTATTTTTAGAAGAAAAATACCGTGTGCAGGTCAGTCTGAACTGAACGCTACCCAGTTTAGCCATATATAATAAATACTACTGACTCTGCCTGTCCTGTAAATGAGTATGATGAACATACATGCCGGGGGCTTTACCTATTAAGCCCATTGATTTTTTATTTCGCGTAATACAAAATCGAAAGAACTTCTTCATACTATGTGACAGCTTTCAACTGTCAAATAACGAATGTGTTCCAATAGAGAATATTACGAGAAACTGCTTAACTTAGGGGGCGCCACTACCAAAATCCATCACAATCTGAGGGTCTACCGCGAAACAAGAAAATCGAAATTTCGTTATCTATTCCCTCTTTCGCCTTTACAGGTAGGCCCTTTGTAAACAAACCGTCTTAATGCATCAATGGCATATTTTATTATCTGTGAAAACTTGTCAAAAACAGTATAAGGTACAGTATGAGATCGCTTTTTAGCGAAAAGTCCGCCTGTTGTAACCTACTCACTTATGTCCTTTTTTTGTTTGTAACTTGTATTTTTCTTTGTAGTGCACAATAAAGTATTTTTATTATTATTATTATGTCTGTCTTTTACAAATTCTCGGGACCATGGGGTCCCGGACATTTGGAAGGCGTGCGTGGAGCCGAAGCCAACACGTAGAGGCCCCTTGTAATAAGACAATTTACTCTAAATGTAACGTGACACCAACCGACGATTATCCCTGTTCACACTATAGCAGTGCACCCAAGGACAAGCCCCGGTTAGTGTAGGACTATTGTAAAAAAAAAAAGGGTACCAAAATAAACCGGGCTATTTAATTGGGTTGAGTTGCAAGTGGACTGGTAACCGCGACTATGGAGAATACTATGGCACCTGCCCTGATCATATGTTTTTAAAAACATGACAAAATGGGCAGGTGGTGACTTGCCAACTCACAATATGGGTCCCCGAAAACGGCCGCTCGCACGGAGCGACAAGGGGACAACATTGCGTGAGCGGCTCAGGGTGTGGAGAGGTGTTACGCCGCTTTCTACCCAGTGGTTGTAAGCAGCCACTGTGCCAACTCGCGTCTTATGCAAATTTCACTTCCACCCTGCGAGCATATAGCTCTGACACCCCACTCCGGACGGCCGGTAAAGGCAAGCCAGAGGTAAGAGTCCTACGGCCCCTGCTCAGTGTTCACTCCAGCCGGCTAATCAAGGCAAGCCGGAGAGAGTGGCCTGACCGACTCTCGGGGGTATGGGACCCAAGGGACGTCACTTCCCATTCAGCTCGCCACAAGCTGCCCTGGGGGCTATTATTATTATTTGTATGTCTTTCCCATCACGGAACAATGGTGATCCGGACCTCTGGGAGGCGTGCGCGGAGCCGAAGCCAACACGTAGAGGCCCTTTTGACACTTTAATGAAATGTAAGGGGTACACCTTATTATTATTATTATTATGTAAAAGTTACTTTGTGGTTTACGAAAAGTGCTAGTGCTGCTCTCTAGCGGCAGAACATTGCAGTAATACTCCCTATTAGAGTTTGCAATCTGGATCCCTAATATATAAAAGTTACTATCCGGATCTGGATCCGAATCCCCGGATCTTCCCATACTTTTCAGAGACGTCGAGCAAACCCTAGTCACAATCTCAAAGCAGCCAGGGCGGTGCCAGACCCAAAGGCGATCACCTTACATACCAAGATAACTATACCCCTCGCGTCAATAATGGTCCCTATGATAGCTCATTAATATTTCATTATATAATGTAATTGTATTTAGCACATTAAGTTATATAGAATTTAACATTTACTATGTAATAAAAAACTGTAATAACATAATTCAATTAAGCCCAACTCAAAGACATTTTGAAGAAACCTGTCATAGTGATCATCATTCAACGAGTAAATTAGTTAGTCATTCAGCGATGAAAGCTTTCAAGCAATGAAACGGTTACACGAGTTAACGTAATTAAACTAGGTTTTCATTCTTAAAAGCAAAAATCAATGGAGTTTGAAAATATGGTTGGTTACTTGTTTATATTTAATCTTTATTATACAAACACACAAATCTTAAGGCGGATTTAATGCCTTATAGCACTATCTACCAGTCAACCATTGGGACACACACATGTAATGGCTCCTCTACACGATGGACCATCATAGTGGCCCACTAAGCTGGGCCAGCGTGTAGAGAGGGTAGTGGTGTCGGATGGCTTATGGCGCGCGGGATGGCGATGGGATGGCCGCGGTGTCGGTTTTTCGTCCGCACATCAAAGGCAGTGGACCAGCGATGGCTGTCCGCATCTACACGTGGCCCATCCCTCAGTGCGTGCTCGAACGCGGTCGAATGAGGACGTTCGTGCTGTGTATTATTTTGATTCAAAATGACGAGTATGTGGCCGCATCACGAAAGAATAAAGTTTTTAGAGTTATATCGGGGAGAAAGCGTAACATGGAACCCCAAACATAAAGACCAAAACTATAGAAATAAGGTAGCAGGATATTTAAAAAAAAAGTTTTTATAACAAATAGTGTACGAATTAATTAGAGGATTAGGAAAATTACTTATACATTACGCAGACATCTGTATATACAGTACATTCACAATTTAAATAAATAAATATACCAATAATAAAAGAAATTAATATTAGATACCTACATATCTAAATATACATACATAAATTATACCTACATATCTAAATATACATAAATAATATATACCTACACAGTTGCACATTAAGGAAGAGACAAGTAATGATTTTTAGTAGGGTTTCAAAGCTTTGAAGAGTTTATTGCACAAATTTAAATTGACTTAGGTGACAACCTGTGTGGCCTAGTGGGTAGTGACTCTGCCTATGAAGCCGATGGTCCCGGGTTCAAATCCTGGTAAGGACATTTATTCGTGTGATGAGCACGGATATTCGTTCTGGAGTCATGGATGTCTTCTATGTATTTAAGTATTTATACATATGTATATAATATGTATATCGTTGTCTAAGTACCCACAACACAAGCCTTATTGAGCTTTCCGTGGGACTTAGTCAATTTGTGTAATACTGTCCCATAATAAGTAGTTTATTTATTTATTTATTGCGATGGATAGATATCATCCACCATAATCTTCTACGTCATTTCTTTTTAATTACTTTATTATTGTGCAGATTAGGAAAAGGTTGGTGCGTGGCGTATAAATAAATTGCTGCAGCGGCTAATGCTCCCACGTCCATCTTGGAAAACGAATAGATCGCAACTGAATGTCGCCATCGTGTAGTGGCGTGTCAGCCATCGCATGGCCATCTCGCTGGGCCAGCGCTGGGCCATCGTGAAGAGGAGCCATAAAAGTGCAAGAAGAAAAGTAAAAAGGTATTTTTTTTATGCTACGTCGGTGGCAAACAAGCATACGGCCCGCCTGATGGTAAGCAATCTCCGTAGCCTATGTACGCCTGCAACTCCAGAGGAGTTACATGCGCGTTGCCGACCCTAACTTGATAAATTACGTATATAATTAGTTTTCATTTATGTACAAATACGTCTTAAGGTATGCTTAAGACGTATTTGTTGTTTACAAAGCGAATAGTAAAACTTTGCAGTATCTTACCTATTTAAGCAGCTCACTTGAAAAACTGTTTATAGCTCAACCGTTTTACCGAAGGTGTTGGTAAGAAGTTATTATGGTAAGTTACGGACTGGAAAACTTGGTTGCTTAAAACTGATTTCTATTATGTTAGTAAAATGTAATATGCAAATATTTTTTTGGCAAATACATATAATAAATGAACTTATTTCGTAATCAGTAACATTAGTTTTTTATTTTTATTGATTTGGCAAATTGAAGTGGTTTTTTGTCGAAAATTAGATTTTTGGTACAAACTTTTATAGCTACCTTTCTTTCCACAGGCAACTAATACTCATCGAGACAATTCTAACAACCCAAAACACAATTACTTTGCGCGTTGTTTTATCATAGAGTTCCCATGACCACCTCCTGTCTCCATCATCAGATCAGCTCCATGTCATCATAATATTGCATTGTCGTCCGATATATGCAAAATTTCAGTTCTATCGCAAATCGGGATGTGGGTCATCATCAAATTTAGCTTCCAAGATTTTGACCCAGTGATTTGACCCACACTAACATACTACAAACATACTAGAGACATACAAGATGCGGAGGTTCTTTTGCTCATCTAACTTACTTGTAATTAACCTCTAGCTTTCTTTATGTTTGATCTATGTTTCAATAGTTATAGCATAAGAATAGTAGATTATTCACCAAGGGATGAAAGGCACACATTTCTGTCGAGGTAGTCGCCAATAGTCCAAAACTAAACCAGTCCTTTCAGACGAATTAACCCCTCGTATGTATAAGCACTGATCAGTGCGAACGAATTTAAATTTTATTTTATTAAACAATGATATGTAATATAAGACATACGAAGGGTTAAACACACTACTTTTCGAATACGAGGTAAGTAGAATACAAGTGTATCTAAAAACATGACTAAACTTACATAGTACTTCGTAACGTACTTTCAATTAACAATTTAGGTAAAATTATGGTTAATTATGGACGGGGAGTTGCAAGTTAATAACTGAATCGAAACTGTTCAACAAATCCATTTAAAACCAAATTTTAATTGCTTGTGGTAAAAAAACCATTATCATTTTTCTGCACACTTATTAGAACAACATAAGACTCACTTTCACAGCATGAGTAATAAAAATATTTTTTATGCATCAGCAGTCTAGTTATTACACAACAACGTACTTACCTCAAATGGAAAACTGAAATAGTGGCCAACCTATTTGTGTCCAAGGTTGTATACACATAATATAATGGACACGAGACTGTCCTTTACTGTTTAGAACAGGACTATCAAATAATAAGGACACATGTGGAAGTGTGTACCTATGTGAGAACAACCATTGAGTATTTAATCTTGCCAAGGCATTCCCTAGGAACAAACCAAAAGAGACACAAATTATATTCTTAGTTACGTACGCCTATCGGCCATGGACTATTTTGTCCACTAGAAATGTTGCGATAATTTGAGAATAGTGATATAAGCGAATGACAAAGAAAGGGTATGGGTCGAAATTCGTGTGGGAAAAAATGCGTATGGAAAATTTGCTACGCGAAATTAACGATTTTGGTGAAAAGATCTATACACTCCCATCCAAGCGGGTAACATAGTAAGTATAAATAAAACCGGCCAAGAGCATGTCGGGCCACGCTCAGTGTAGGGTTCCGTAGTTACTCTTCCGTCACAATAAGCTAAACTGGAGCTTAAAGTATAGTAAATTGTTAACCAAGGGATGAAACGGTACCTTTCACCTGTGTTAAACAAATAGGCAAATTTGCATAATCAGTACCTAATTAAAATAAGTCTTTTTACTATGAAGGGGAAACTTTTTTCGATAACTCAAAAACAGCTAAACGTCTTTCTTAAGCTCTACTTCCACGATATTTTTCATATTTTTTGGACCTATGGTTCAAAAGTTAGAGGGGGGGGACACATTTTTTTTTTCTTTCGGAGCGATTATCTCCGAATATATTCACTTTATCAAAAAATGTTTCTTGAAAACCCCTATTCGTTTTGAAAGACCTTTCCAACGATACCCCACACTAGGGTTGAAGCGAAAAAAAAATTTCACCCCCACTTTACGTGTAGGGGAGGTACCCTAAAAAAATATATTTTTTTAGATTTTATTGTACGACTTTGTCGGCTTTATTGATTTATATATCCATGCCAAATTTCAGCTTTCTAGCACTAACGACCACGGAGCAAAGCCTCGGACAGACAGACAGACGGACATGGCGAAACTATAAGGGTTCCGTTTTATGCCATTTGGCTACGGAACCCTAAAAAAGGTACATACCTCAACCTCTTGCATTTTCGTGAGATTCTTCATTGATCCCGCAAATTCTGTTCCTGCATCCACAGTCATGTTAAAACCCATTATTTCACACAAAACAATTCGATTGTTCACTGGTATTCACTATGGTTCTCATCGTGTCACAAAGTTCAGAAAATCAATGCTATTTTCGACGCAACACTGTGAGCAATGGCGTGAGAAACGGCATCTGCAAGAAAAAAAGTAGATTTTAACAGTTAGATCGAGAGAAGAATATAATTGGAATATGAATGCGTAGTCATCAATTTGAATCTTCTTCCTTGCTTTATCTCGGCATTTCGCCACAGCTCATTGGAACCTGGGGTCCGCTTGGCAACTAATCCCTAGAATTTACCATTTAATATTTAAACAGAATTACAGTTTAAAATTAATACACTGTGAAATGACAATTCCATACTATAAGTATGTACAACTCTTGAATCGAATTGGCGTAGGCACTAGTTTTTACGAAAGCGAATGCCATCTGACCTTCCAACCCAGAGGGTAAACTAGGCCTTATTGGGATTAGTCCGGTTTCCTCACGATGTTTTCCTTCACCGAAAAGCGACTGGTGAATATCAAATGATATTTTGTACGAGTACATAAAGCTTGAACACAGTAAAACATGGGCACATAAAGTAACAAAAATAAAAATGTTATAGAACATATTTTAAGGAAATTTTTATTGCATTTATTTACTAGACTAATAACCATTTTTACAAATATACACAATTATTAAATTTGCTTTCTATATGCCATACTAATTCTTGCCCCGGTATCTGCTTGAAGTCTGCCGTGATGTATGTTTCATCATCCAATACAACGCATCCAAATTTTGTCAAGGAATTGTCGTACAACTTTCGTGATCTCTGTTTTGGAGACAGATTTTGCTTAGCGTCGCGATTGGGTGCAGCTTGTGCTTTGAACGACTTTAATCCAGCTCTAGACTTAGTTTTCTATACATATGACTGCGACATTTTGACCTTTTTGCGACATCACGGGACGATAACTTCGGATTCGCTGTAAAAAGCCGCAAGACATGGGCTTCTTTTTAGGGTTCCGTAGCCAAATGGCAAAAAACGGAACCCTTATAGATTCGTCATGTCCGTCTGTCTGTCCGATTATGTCACCGCCACTTTTTTCCGAAACTATAAGGGCTATACTGTTCAAACTTGGTAAGTGATGTATTCTATGAACCGCATTAGGATTTTTACACAAAAATAGAAAAAAAGCAATAAATTTTGGGGGTTCCCCATACTTAGAACTGAAACTCAAAAAATCTTTTTTCATCAAACCCATACGTGTGGGGTATCTATGGATAGGTCTTTAAAAATGATATTGAGGTTTCTAATATCATTTTTTTCTAAACTGAATAGTTTGCGCGAGAGACACTTCCAATTTCATAAAATTAAAAAAAAAAAATTTCATCAAACCCATACGTGTGGGGTATCTATGGATAGGTCTTCAAAAATGATATTTAGGTTTCTAATATCATTTTTTTCTAAACTGAATAGTTTGCGCGAGAGACACTTCCAAAGTGAAAAAAATTGTGTCCCCCCCCCCTGTAACTTCTAAAATAACAGAATGAAAAATCTAAAAAAATATATGATATACATTAACATGCAAACTTCCACCGAAAATTGGTTTGAACGAGATCTAGTAAGTAGTTTTTTTAATAAGTCATAAAATAAAAAAAAATTTTTTTTTTCATCAAACCCATACGTGTGGGGTATCTACGGATAGGTCTTCAAAAATGATATTGAGGTTTCTTATATCATTTTTTTCTAAACTGAATAGTTTGCGCGAGAAACACTTCCAAAGTGGTAAAATGTATGTCCAAAGTGGTAAAATGTTGAACGAGATCTAGTAAGTAGATTTTTTTTTAATAGCTAACTTCCCGGCTTGCAATCTACTGTCAATCGTTCTCGGAACCTTTTTAAAACTAAACATACAGAAGATTGCGGTAATTTTAAAAGTTTTGCTAATGCCCTATAACTTAAATGGGGATTTTCAGTATGTTTGCGCAAAATAATTTCACGTTTCTTGTGTTTAGAGGTCGCCATCGTGAAAACAAATGATCAAAGTGGAACGCTGTCATAATAGTTTTTATTCATGATATCAAATAGTTTTTATTTATAATACTAAGAAGTTTCCATATTGTATAAATAAAAATATATAAGCATTTACTTGTGCCCACATTTTACTGTGTTCAAGCTTTAAGTCCCGAAAAACTCATTGGCACGAGCCGGGGTTTGAACCCGCGTCCTCCGGATTGCAAATCGTACGCTCTTACCGCTAGGCCACCAGCGCTGCTATAGTCACCAATGTGAATAATATTACAATAAAAAGTCTTTCACCACATCAGCTGGTAAAGGGTTTCTCGATTCTCCAAAAATTGACGAGAAAGTAATCCAATAAGTCCAAAAGTAATCAGATGCAAGTTTTGGATTGTTTTCTAATGTTAGCTGCTGGAATTAACTATTAAATGATGATTTTGAATGATACATTTTTAAATGACGTTCATTTGGATTTGATCTTGTTTGATATCTTACAGTAAATATGTAAATTAATCACAACCGTAGTAGATATTTAGTGAAATAAATCGGCAAGTTTTCAAGAGAAAGCGGATTTCATTACTTTTCGAGTTGACAAATGAACAATACGCTTATAATCGCTTATGATGGGACGTAAGCACTTACGGCGGTCCAAATAAATCATTTTAAGTAAATTTTGCGATCGTATGTCGTGCAGCTATTAATTTACAGGTAACGGCCTAAGAAAGTGACATCCTAAGATGTGACCTAACTCGAAAGTGACCTTCTAAGAAGGTGACCTATTCCACCTAAAGGAATCTTCCTTTACTAGGCATTTATTACGCAGTTGCAACCTTCACATTGTCGCTATCTGTAATAAAACACCAACATAATAATATCTGTATAATAGCCTATTGGAACTGAAATTACCTACTAGATCAACACAATACAATACAATATCCAAGCCATAATTTCTAATATTAAGTTAGCTTTTAATTGACAAGCTATGAAAAAATTTTTAACACAGCGCGTTTAACATTTCACGAGACTTTAAGGCAAAAATAAATATTTAATAAAATTTGTACTTATCACATTTTTCATTTGGTAACCTGGATGAAGATTATCGAGACTAGCAAAATAAGTAATAATATGCCAGTGAAGTTATTTATACGGTGAAAAAGCAATGTATCGCACTTTTGAGGAACAAAAATTATCTACTCAGTATTAATTTACATGTAACTACTACTTATTAATATTTTATACAATCTTGATATAGTAGAGAGCTTTTCAATCGAATTTAAGCAACGAAGCTTGCTGAGTTGCCTTAGTAATGTACGAGATTGAAAAGCTTGATCATATCACTAGTGTATACAAAACTTTTTCTACGAGTCACCTAAAATAATACTTTTTTATTTGACGACCGGTTTGGCCTAGTGGGTAGTGATTATGAATATTCACGAGTAAAGTGAAAATCTTTATGATAATCCTGCTCAGTTTAGTGTCCATAGCGACGGTATCATAGTCGCATTTTTATCACTTGTCTCGTCGTGCGTCACTTTCGCACTTACATACTTGTTAGAACGTGACAGGCATGATGACAAATGAAAAAAAATCGACCATCTTAGCCCTACTATCACATAATACTTGAACAGATATCGCACAGAATAATAAAACACTAAACATTCACTAAGTTTACACGACATAAGAAAATGTATGCAACAGAGGCAGATGGTATGATTTATGTCAATACGTTTTCGGGATTGAAAAAATAATGAGTCTTCTGTGCGTAAGGGAAGTATCATGTATGCTTTATTTATTTTTTATTTTTTTCCTTTATTGCAAACCGTGGTACATATATGTTGTTACAAAAGATTAAAGTATCACATGGACCCGGACAGGGTATAGCAAGTATATTCTTAAAAAATAATCTTAAAGCTAGTTCTTAAAACAAATGTAATGGGGTGATAACAATTCTTCCATTATAGGTACTTATCCTCCAGGAACTCTGCAACAGAATAGTAGGCTTTCTGAATTAATAGCCTTTTAAATTTTGTAGTAAATAAGTTATTAGTTGTGATATTTCGTACATTTATTGGTATTTGGTTATATGTTAATATTGAGCTGTAATATGGGCCTTTTTTGTAGATATTTAGTATCGGTTCTGGAGGGATGAGTTTATCATTCCGACGTACGCTATTATAAAATTTCAATAAATGAAGGTTGTTCCTGACAAAAGTGGCTATTTCCAGAATATATAAAGAAGGTAAAGTAAGAATTTTTAAGTTAATAAAGTGTGGCTTGCAGCTTACGAGTTGAGGAATATTTGCAAGTATGCGAATTCATTTTTTCTGCGTTAAAAATATGTCGTGTGCGTCGGTGCTATTTCCCCATAGCATGACACCGTAGCGTAAGCAAGCTTGAGCGTATGCATGATAAGCGGAGAGTGCACATTCTGTATGAGTGCTAGCCCTTAGTATACTTAATGCATAGAGGAAAGAGGATAGTTTTGCTTTGACCTTGGCTGCATGTTTTTTCCAGTCGAGGTGTGAATCGATTGTCAATCCAAGTAGGGTGGCGTCCATCGTTCCGATGATTTTAAGTGCCTCTAACAGTGGTTTTAAGTCGATAGAATTTTTCTGGTATGGCCTAAATTTTATTATGTGTGTTTTATTTGTATTTAGTACTAGGTTATGATCTTGCAGCCATTCGGAAATTTTACTAAAGGTTTCTTTAATGATGGTGAAATCGCTAGAGTTATTGGGATGGCAAAACAGCAGCGAGATGTCATCAGCGAATAAAACACACTTTTGGTTGGTAATCTTAGGGGGGTCATTAATGTACACTAAAAATAGCACGCATCCCAAGACGCTTCCCTGTGGGATGGAGCTGTTGACTGTCACCATTCTTGATTGCGACGTTTTCAGTAGTTGCCCGGAGTCTTCCTGTAGGTATTTAATTTCCACGCACTGTTTCCTATCTTTCAGGTAATGTAATTCTGTGGCAAAGAGATTCCCGATGGATTTGCCGGAAACTTAGAATTCTGAGGTAAACGTTTCTGCCAATCACAAGTTTGTTCAAATTCCCATTACAGCTTTTGTATCGAGTGCACTTATTTTTTCCCTTTACGAAGCTAAGTGAACCAATATAAGTACCTATGTATGAGATTCTTTTACTGTTTAAAAAATGTATTCAATATGAATGGATGATACAGTCATGAAGCGCTAGCCTGGTCTAGCGCTAAGAGCGTGCGACTTGCAATCCGGAGGACGCGGGTTCAAAATGAGTTTTTCGGAACTTAATATAGGTACGAAATATCATTTGATATTTACCACTCGAGGAAACCGGATTAATCCCAACAAGGCCTAGTTTACCCTCTGGGTTGGAAGGTCAGATGGCAGTCGCTTTCGTAAAAACGAGTGCCTAGGCCAAATCTTGGGATTAGTTGTCAAACGGACCCCAGGCTCTCATAACCCGTGGCAAAATGCTGGGACAACGCGAGGAAGAAGAAGAATGATACAGTCATAGCAAGAGACCATTCACCTACCATCAAGTTCGGTATTATTGATTTTATAGTTTATTAAAGTTTTGATAATTTGATACGACCTTGGCTACTAATACTAGTGCTTTTTGCACGCACCGGGTGTGGGTGAGCGATCAAATATCAATTTCAAAAGCCGAAAAGATTCTAAAGCCAGAATACTGCTCTAATTCGTAGTAAGTTAGCCATGAATCGAAGCTCATATTTTGAAAAATGAGATTTTAGAATTTGCTTGATTGGCTAACTTTCTTTCACTCCTTATGAACACTCAATTGTGCCATATGTAGTCAAATCTTGCAAACAATACCTAAAAGCCTATACAAGAAAATAGAACGAATATTAGGTACGTTCCGTCAGCTGAAGTTATTCCACTGCTAGTATTCAGATAGTTTCCCAACGCAATGTGATGGCGCTCAGCAAGAAGTAATTTAACTCGGAGAGTTTTGTTTTTACTGAGTATTTCTGTGATTACAGGAGTGACTGCCAGAAGTTAAGGCTAGGAAAGTTGACATTTTATTAGATATGATTTAAATACCAAAAAATTACGTCTTAGCAGCTGGCTCATTTGACAAATTTACGACATAATATTCCGAAAATAACCGGATATAATAAAATTCAAAAATGTCAGGACTTTATTATGCTACAGTACATTTATCCTCCATAAACACGGACGCAAAATTACAAAAGAGTTTTTTAATCATTAACATAGCAAGCCTCTTCGTCCAAAAGGATGATTATTCTGAAAAAGGCTCAACAAAAAATGCTTAAATTTTATTCCAGAGATTCTTATAATATTATTAACCTTCTTCACATTTGATGTACCATCAGGTTCAATTAAGGAATGATTTCATTCATAACTTGTCCATGCACTTTTGAACCTACTGTACAATTAAGACGATAGTGAACGACCGCCTCTCCATACAAAAATAGTCCCCATTTTTCACCCCGGATATTGACATTATAGTAAATATTTTGACACATTGTAATGTATATGGACCATAGCTATGCCCCTTCGTTTGATTTTTCTCATTGTTGTAATTATTATAAGTTAGGGGCTTTTCAATATTTGCTTGGAATTTGTTTTACGCTCGTAACTCTTAGGCAGTGTCTTACCTGAGCGAATAACTCGCAAACGCGAAGCGACGCGGCGGCGCGGCGCGGGTGAATTCAATCCTTTGATACCTATGGAAGTGTCCTACAGGGGCGATCTCCGAATGCCGTTGCACCGCTGATCCCTAAACTGATCTTTACGGATAAATACATACTCGGGCAAGCAAATCAGCTTCGATAAAGAGAGCAACGATGAGGGAATAGAAAGGCGTATTCAACATACTTGGAACAAATATTGGAGTCTGAAGGAGATTTTCAAAAGCAATATGCCGATTAAAATTGCAGCGCAAGTAATGTCGTCCTGTCTTTTACCATGCTTAACATATGCTTGCCAGACCTGGAAGTACACAGCAAAAATAAAGAAAAAGATTGTCACGTGTCAACGAGGCCTTGAGAGAAGCATGCTAAATATTTAAAAAATCCAAAAAATACAGCACTCTGAAATAAGAAACATATGAAAAGCTATTGATGCTCTAAAATATGCCCAAAAGCTAAAATGGAAATGGGCCGGGCATGTAGCACGACTGACAGACGGCCGATGGACCCTAAGAGTGACATCGTGGAAAGGCCCAAGTAGGAAACGCGGTAACGGAAGACCGCGAAGAAGATGGGCGGACGAAATAAATATAATAGCTGGTCCAAACTGGATCCAAATAGCCCAGATCAGAACAAACTGGGCATCTTTGGAGGAGGCCTTCACCTGTGGAGGGGTTCTTGCACTTTAAGTACTATTAAAGTCTCAAAAAAGAAGTGTTAATCATAATTTAGATTTAGTGTTTTAGCTATGTGAAAATGTAGTCTTAGTTTGCAGGAAATAAAACTCTTATGATACTTAATCAAAAAACAGGACAAGTGCGAGTCGGACTCGCCCGCTGAAGGGTTTCGTACAACTTATTTTTTAATTTTTTTTTGACATGTATATAGTTTTTAGATTTTTCCCTATACTTGTACTGTAGTGTTCCCTATACATGCCAAATTTCATTGTTCTAGGTCGACGGGAAGTATCCTATAAATTTTGATTTGCCCTTGAAAGTGTCGAAATATACGTGTTTTGCGGCATAAACGGACGGATGGATGGAAAAACAAAGTGATCTTATAAGGGTTCCGTTTTTTCCTTTTGAGGTACGGAACCCTATAAATTCAAAGAATCTAATTATTGATTACAATAAATATTTTACATAATGGTAATATCCACAGAGGAAAATGAGGACTGCGTTTGTATGGAGAACCGGTCGTACCCTTTCCTCTTGAATGCCATATATGTTGTTACTCATTAACACTTGTCAAATCTAACAAGCCCTTAATAATCGCGTGTCCTTATTCTCCATTTTGATATGTTTGATAGATAGGGACAAAATTTGACAGAGGTTTGCTGTGTTGTATAAATAATATTTTTTATGTCTAATTATTTTCCAGATACAGGTTATAAATAACTGTCAGAGAATATAAAGTATAATATTAACTGGAGACCGAAGAGCTGGCGGCTTCCTCGCACAACGTATCAGTATTGCGATACAACGAGGAAATGCCGCCAGCATCCTTGGTACAATGCCTCAAGGGCCTATTTTAGATATAAGCTAGTTATAGTATTCATCTGTATATGTGACGATCCACGGTAAAAGGTACCTTATGGCGGTTGGCGCTTACGCTGTTATTTACGACGCTCCAATACTAATGCCATGCTATGCAACGTAAGCGCCAACCGCCATAAGGTACCTTTTACCGTAGATCGTCACATATATCCATTATGTATATTGTTATTGTCAATAAATAGAATTAACACAATAATAAATAAAAAAAGTATAATAAATAACCAATAATAAATCCATTGTTTTTTATAATAAATGAAAATAAAAATAAATAATACCTATACACGGTGTTTTTATCGAGTTCCGTTAACTTCGGGGTATGCATAAGTACTTATTCATAGTACGTTGAAGGGAACTAAATGGCATAGTTAATTTAAATGAAATGTTTTTTTTTTATATAAAACCTCCTCAGATGTTGCATATAGCGTTGTTGTTACACCGTTATTACATTGAAATACAACCAAACAATTGAAAACTGTGACATATCAATGTCATTTCGAATTCGAACATCGATCGTCCGAGATAGTACCTACGTTTAGTAGCAAATGTATTAACTCGTACTTAACACTTATAAATACGTAAACAGGCCCTAAGGCAAGTGTTAACGCTCGTAGGGGCCTTATCAGATAAAAATAAAATATTGATTATCTCCGAAATGGAGCTAATTAGAATATCGGTGTCTTTTGGAAAGTTGCTTAATTTAAGGTCAGGAATGCACTCTTAAAATTACCGAAAAAAAAACACGGTGTATATTAAATCAAAGTAGCCAACAAGCAACTATTCTTACAGGTTCCTACCTAATACTATGACGGACCTGTCGTAAACTTTTTTGTTGAGCAACTTAAACCGGGATAGTTGTAAAAAGGGTTTACGTATCAGTGATTGATGAGGTTGTCATCTCGAACTATGATTCATGCAGGGACCTTGAGTCGGAATCAAACTTACAAATTGTTGTCAATTTGATCCCATTTTGACATCATTCGCCCGTTTATATTGGTGTGAGCGAGATAATTATCGAGTAACATTTCAATAAGTAACAGTTTTTTAAAGTTTCAATGCCGGTCCAGAGGCCCTATTGCTAACATCGAAGAATTGAAAATCGTTATGTACGTTATATTTATGTAATATATAAAGTACCATTTGGCGTTGAAACTCTAGGGCCATGGGGTCCCAGCGCGCACAAGTTTTTTGGAGAAATCGCGAAACGTCTGGTTGACGTAACTGGTGACCGAAGAGCTGGCGGCTTCCTCGCACAACGTATCAGTATTGCGATACAACGAGGAAATGCCGCCAGCATCCTTGGTACAATGCCTCAATCGCCTCGGGCCTATTTTAGATATAAGCTAGTTATAGTAATCATCTGTATATATCCATTAAGTATATTGTTATTGTAAATAAATATAGCGTTAACCTCTTGTATATAAGAGCGAGTTTTAAAATATTTAGCTGGAGAAGATTCACTGTCGGAACAAAGTTTTGACAGGAAAAATCCAACTACGAGCGTAAAACTCTGGATATGTAAATAGGTATTTACTAAAATTTGGGGAAACGAACGCGAAAACGGAAAATTAAAAAGTTACACATAGTTAGTACATTAAAAAGTTGTGTTATTTGCGTATTTTTATCTTATCTAGATTACAAGTTATGGTATTACAAAAAGTTATATACCGTCACATAACATGATTACAATATATAACTTTTGTGACAATTTTTTTTTAATAAAAAATATTTATTTACAATAACAATATACATAATGGATATATACAGATGATTACTTTAACTAGCTTATATCTAAAATAGGCCCTTGAGGCATTGTTACAAATTGTGATAAAATTTTATGAAACAAATGTAGTTCAGACAAAGCTAAGTTAGATTTTGATAGCTCAGCCTGTGCAAATGTTAAGTAAACGTCATAATTTCATTGAAATTTCACGTTTAAAACAACACCTGCATTGTCTGGGCTGTCAAAATCGCTGCAAACTTATCTTGGTTTGACTCTATGCTTGATTTGATTCTATCATTTTATGATGATACAAAATTGCCGATATAATGAATAACAAATTTGCAAATGCAGCTGAAAAAAAGTCAAGGCAATTTTCCTTACAAGCGGTAAAGTATCCTATTTCTTTGGATATTATATTTATGATTTATGCGCACATCGGGCCTCGGGCAAGCATAGTATGAAATAAAGTAGTACATCTTATGCAGTTTAGGAGTTAGATTAGTTATAATTATACTATTAGGGTAGAGTCGGTTATATTGTACCTGTTTTTACTTAAGCATGGATATTTTGTTTTCGGAGGTATGTAGTTACAAATGTCTTTGTTGTAAAAGTTCAGCATCTTGGCTGCATTCATTATGAAGGTGAGCATACTGGGAATTAACTTAATCAAAGTAGCAGTATGCTATAGTACGATTTAAACGACTAGCAAATAACCAATAAAAAAGCGGCCAAGTGCGAGTCGGACTCGCGCATGAAGGGTTCCGTACCATTTATGACGTGTTAAAAGAATCTACTTACTAGATCTTGTTCAACATTTTACCACTTTGGACACACATTTTAGCACCTTGGAAGTGTCTCTCGCGCAAACTATTCAGTTTAGAAAAAAAAGATATTAGAAACCTCAATATCATTTTTGAAGACCTATCCATAGATACCCCACACGTATGGGTTTGATGATAAAAGATTTTTTGTTTTCAGTTCTAAGTATGGAGAACCCCCAAAATTTATTGTTTTTTTTTTCTATTTTTGTGTCAACATCTTAATGCGGTTCATAGAATACATCCACTTACTAAGTTTAAACAGTATAGCTCTTATAGTTTCGGAAAAAAGTGGCTGTGACATAATCGGACAGACAGACGGACATGACGAATCTATAAGGGTTCCGTTTTTTGCCATATGGCTACGGAACCCTAAAAACAAGAGCATTCAAAATTGACAAATTTTAATACCTACGCTATAAACCCATTTATATTTTAGTCGTTTTCCAGCAAAAGGTATCACATTGTCGCTTTGCCATAAGGACGCTCTGACAGGTTGTTTGTATAAAGATACACACAAATTTCGTCCTTATGGTAAGCGACACCACTTATACCTTTTGCGCTTGAAAACGTCACATTTGTAGTTAAATACTGTTAGTTGCGCATTTTTAACGTATCTAGATCACAAGTTATGGTATTACAAACACACATTAAAAGGTAGATCAAGTCAGACGAAAAAAATATTTTCTCACGTCAGCAGCTCGAACAACGGAAATTTTCTGCTTAAAAACAGTGAGCAAAATCGCATTTTTCTCACTGAATGAGACAAAATAACATTCAAGTGACCTTTATATTCGAATGTCATTTCAATGCGGGGCCTAATACAAGTTCGAAGTATTTGGATTCTATTGTGTTTGTCCCTTTCACGTCATTAGCAAAAAGAAAGAGACAAAAAAGTGCATAGGTAATTCAACGGTATATTGACGGTTTATAATAGACCCCCGAAATTTGTTCTACCCCGACCCCGTCAGAACGCATCGTGCCAAAACACCCTACGAGTCTTCATTCGTAATAATTAATTAATTAAATAAAAGTTTCAAATTTAATAAAAACTCCATAATTTACGTATTTTATTATACAATCAAAACAATGAACTTATAAAAATTTACGCAATTGTTACGCAGTAAATAACTCTACTTAACTACTTTTAACGATCTCTAATATAGTTGACAAATAGTAGTATCCGTAATTCGGACCGTATCTTACAAATTTTTTTTTTACACAAAAAAGGTTGTCGATTGAACTGTCAATTGATGTTCGTTATTTTCGTATTATTTTATTGAAATTTCTTTCGTTTTGTTTTATTGCGGTAATTAAAGTTAATTGTTAGAATACCTTCAGAAAACATGAGTGAAATAGTGATGAAGACGGATTACAATTTTTTCAGGTTGTATTTTTTGATGGCTGACGACTGACGTGAAAAATTTTGTGTACTACACGAGATCAAAGTTATTTACATCTCGTGCGCTTTTGAGTCCCTTACTACGCTCACGATTCTAAATTAGATTCACTCGCCACGCTCGTGAATCTTTCGCTTGCACGGGACTCAAAACAAGCACTAGAAGAAATATCAAATTTTGCTCTCTTGTTGTACAAATAACTATTGTCTCTTTCATTCGTTTGTAGTCGCATGTCATGTCTGATTAGATTATTGAGGTTATTTCCATTAGAACACTGGTTGTTGCTTCTCGTGTAAATAAACAAGGTTGTTATAATAAACGTAAGGGTGTGGGGAGGGCGCTGTTCCGCCGAGTCACCCTTACTAGAATATGGAGTTTTGAACTGCGAGATACCCCCTTTCCGTAAGCCTTTTTCTATATAATCTGCGCAAAACTACCTAAAACCGGGTTAAGGTTTTGAATGGTATGTTGTGATATTTTTCATTTTCTTGAGTGTTCTAAGCTACTGGATGCCTTTTTTTAGTTATTGAACGGTTCAAGCATTTTTTATAACAGTGTAGAAAATTGGGGATCCTGCTATATAATTTTTTCGATGAGGTTTAAATTTTAATAGAACAATTATTTGAAAACCTGTCTCCTTCCTTTTAAACAAATTGGTTTAAGATATAGATAGATTATTATTCAAATAGGCATATTACAATGCGCTTATGAGCATCAAATAAAGCTACACCTGCCCTAACCCTACACCTCTGATCCGAAAAGATTTAAATCCCCCCTCAATTGGACGAGGGTATCCCAATATGGACCGGCAAGAAACTCGGCGGGACACATCTTTTCAAAACCTTACATCTTATAATTGTGCATGTGCATTAAATAAGAAAAAATACAATATAGATTAGTAGGTATAGAAATCATGCAATTACATACAGTAGCTACTTTTCAAATCAAATCATACAAATACCCACTCACATGATTCCGATTTTAACGAAAGGTGCTGAATTGCTCTGCCATTTCGCAGATACGACGGCACAGTGTCGTTATATCTTCAAAAATCGATAACTTTGCTTCTGCTTAAGCATTTGGAATGATTCTTTCGGTTTTATAATGGTGAAGAAACAAATTTTTTTCTTACTTTAGCTATTTGCTGTTATAATAAAAATAATTATTAAAAATTCACGAAGTTTACCCAAAGGAATAATTTCCGAGTTATAGTAGAAAACTATTTTTAATAAAAAATCCGAATCGATAACATATCTTTTTTTTTTATTCAATTTAAAGAAGGCTTAATAAGCTTTTAATTGATACTAAACACCTTGATAGCTCACCTATAAAATTGCAGAGTAAAACCGATTCTAATTCTGATAAGGAACTTTCGAATTGCTCCACCTGGCGTGTATCTATGTGCCATGTTCGTGATTTTTTTGTAGCTAATTTAGACACTGAAGTACAAAAAACAAAAATATAGTAAAAAACCGTTTAAGATACTAATTACCTTGAAATAAAATACATAATTTATGTAATTATCACAATGATAGTGGCTTTATAACTTAAAATAACAAAAGAGTATTTACATACCTAACTTTAGTGTTTTTAAAACGGCCGATCACCAACAACCGAACAAACTTATAACTACACTAACACGTATAATATATGCACCATAACATACACTTCACAACAAATTAAGCACAATAAGCAAATAGTAACTATTAACACATGAAATTATACTGATTACAAACGTAAATAAACAACACGTGATAACAGCGGCGGCCGGCAAACTGACCTGCGCCATGTCAAAAACAAAGATGGCTACCTATTTAGGGCGGAGACACAACAGTCGCGCGGTGCAGATGTTCAACAGAAATAGGAACTTTTAACACATTCACTGCCAGACGAAAAACGGCAAGCTACCCCAGGATCCGGGCAATATATATAAGAAATATTAGTAAATAGAAATTATAAGTATGTAGTAACAAACACCCCAAAACGCGTATGCAACGTCTAGTGTACCACATGCCTTACGATGTGCAGAAATGCTTTAAGCAACCACAGTTGCTGTGTTTGTACTTACAATTTTCCGTCACATAGTTTGTTCGCTAATCCTGGATAATACACAGTGATTTAATGCATTTTATTGTTTATTAATGTCATTTAATAATCGAACTATTTAATGACTTAATGACTATAGGTTGCTCAAGATATATTTGGTAGTCATAGAAATCTAGGGCATTAAAATAGGAAACACGCCAAAAATCTACAGAGTTATTGGTTTGAAGTGAGATTTTATGGTCATCAATAATAAGTATATATATAAATATAGTTTTAATCTAATAGACCGATAAACGCGGAGTAATTTAATATATAATACTAACAGAAATATGTAAATTTGAATACTTATGGCATTTTAAAACACGCAGCAACTTTTAACACACGCACTTTCCCGAACAACTTGCAAAGTAACATAGACAAAAAATACTGTGGTTATGTATATGTGGTTGAAACATTTTTTAAATATTGTCACGTTGGTATTCTGTGTTTTAATAAATGTTTACACCATATCTGTGCAGCCCTTCACAGATAAGAAATAAAAAACCGCATACACTCCGTTCGCAACTCGAGTTGCGACGATCATTTTAGAGGTGCGAAATGTTGAAACCTTAGTTGCTGGAATCATGTGAGTGGTTATGTAGCTCTTCCAGAAAACATCGAATTCTTACAAAAGGAAAGGAAAATAAAATTAATAAGGAAATGAGAATATACATTACATAAATCTGACTGATTGCTAGGATATACCTTCATAAAATATTTGACGTGCTTTCCTGAGCTGTGTCACCTATAACTCTACACATAATATACAATGATTTTAATTGCTACTTATTTGCACCATGTTTGTTTGTCTGTCAAGTAGTCCTCGACTCTGTTTGATGTTTATAAAGGCTAAGCTACTTCAATCCCTTTTTACTGTGGACACAAGCGTGGGAGTATGTGGGAACACGTTATTGAATAAATTCAATGAACTAATTCAATTTACCTAAAGCTACCCGAAAAACCACCACAGAAGAAGTCTCCAACAAATTTAATTTAATACCGACAGTTCTATTTCAGAAAGGGTGCAGAACTGTCTCCGGAAATATTTATCTTTCTGGGGTTTCTTTGAAACAGAATAATATTAAAGAGAAAGGGATTGACCTTTTTGGTGAACTTTGCGAACTTTTAGTTTACATTGGGTACGTAATTACCTGCGTCATGGTGAAATGCAAACGTCTGTACCTATACCATGGTTGCAATACTTGCAATTGAGAATTTCAAAAAATAATATAAATTTATTGAACTACTTCAGAATGTCGGCTAATTCCTAAAATCGCCCATAAATTCATTATAATTTTGCGTCGACATTGTGAACTTTTCAGCATTACCCGAATACACCTTTTTTTAAATTCTTTATGAAGTTTTATCTTAAGTTTACTTATTTTTATTCTAAAAAAGTGTGTTAGTAGAAAAAAACGGCAAATTAAAAAAAATAGCATGAAGGGTAATCGTCCCATAGAAAATTTGAAATTCGCGCCTTTTTCTACTGACAAACTTGGTTAACCGACTATATTTATAATGTACTGTTATCAAAAATAGTAGCGAATGAAACAACGCGCCAAAAGTATCTGCCACCCTGGAATACTTTCCCAAATAGAGAGAAATCTTTACAGTAAAGTGGCCCACTGATTAACAGTCTGCCAGACGGTTTCGGTCGGTCAGCTAATCTGTACCCCTAGTATAAATTTATTCGATAGCGTGACGTGACGTACGCGTTTGCGTTCGTTTGCGGGGTTCGTTTGCGTCAAATCCGGTAGTTCTGATTTTTTGCAGACTTATTTATGATGTTGGCTTAAGAGGAAAGGGGACGGCCGTTTCTTCATACAAACGTAGTCCCCATTTTCCTCTCTAGATATTGACATTATGGAAATTATTTTTACAAAATTTGATGACCTTAGATACCCCTACGTTTGATTTTTTTATACTACGTCGGTGGCAAACAAGCATACGGCCTGCCTGATGTTAAGCAGTCTCCATAGCCTATATACACGCCTGCAACTCCAGAGCAACATTACTCACCGGCAGGAACACAACACTATGAGTAGGGAAAAACAGATTTCATTCAAAAATGATAAATGCTCCTAACTAGGTATTAAATATAAATTAAAAAATCTAAATAAAATCAAACGTAGCCGTAGTGCAGATTGTGTCAATATTATTTCAATAATGTTAATATCCAGAGAGGAAAATGACAACTACGATTGTATGAAAAGGCTATTTCTCCACTTTTGTCTTAAGAGGGAAGTATACCACGTACTCCTCCATACAAAAAGAGAAATAGTTTTTCTACTACTTAATATTTTCCATTCTCCATAATTTTTCTGTATGTTATTGACACATTGAAAAACTGAGGTATACGTATATAGGCATATATCGTATAGGCATAAAATATTGCAAATTATGGAAAGTGACTCCTACAAACTTTATTATTAGGTATAATGGAAAATTAATATAATTTAAATTTCTAGTTTTAGTTTAGTCTCAATTGTTAGCTTAAAAATGTTTCGTTGTTAAAGTCTTAATTTAATTTTTCTTTAATTGTGTATTTAGTAATTATTATAATATCGTCCTGTAATCTAGTATTAAGTTTCTTATGTTTTTTTGTGTAATTTGGATAAATAAAGTGGTTCAATTTAAATATTATATAGTTTATTGTTATTGTATATTATAATGTATATAGTTTAATTTAAATCAATATTTGCATGCTGTCATTGGCTAAACATGTGATACTTACTGCTTATAATGATTATGTCAACTTCAATTTAGCATGTTTAAGCAAATAAATCATTATCATATCTTATCTTATCTTATCTTAAATATATTATGTATCGACATCGAAAATAACGTTATTTGTTAAGAGTAAGTAAGTTGGTAAGTAAATATTATTTATTGCACCAACAATACTACAAATAAATATGTAGTTTTTGCAAACCGTTTTCTTTCGAATTGGAAATTTCATAGAAAAAATACCGTTATTTCATTAGGATCGCAAAGCTATTCTCTCTTAATGGATCATCCAATTTTGTGCCCTCGAGCGCGAACACCGAATGCAACTTTGTCAAAAATCGAAAAAGCCGCGGAAACTTCTGTTTTTATTAGATTCGAACAATTATAACCCCAAAGGACTAGTTTCTCATAGTACCTTCTCAGGCCCTGTTTAAAATAGACAAAAAAAAATACAGCACGAGACTAGAATTCTCTCTGTAGACCTAATAGTTTCGATATTACATTAGATTAGGTAAAACCTTCAAAGTTTATAATTTTTTCGAACTTGACAAAGTTGCGGTCGGCGCTCGAGGTCACAAACTTGGATTATTTATTGGGCCAACATCATAAACAAGTCTGCAAAAAATCAGAAGTACCTGATTTGACGCACACGCTGTTGCTGTATTATTTGTGCCAAATAAAAAAAAGCGAAGCCCAATAGATCACAGTTGGCTATATAAGCTCATGTCATTTACAACATATCATTCATGTCAACACTTATTTAGAAATCTAACAACAAATATTCGCACGTACGTGGGAATGTCATTGTACTGAAATCGCGTAAGGGAAAAGGATTTTTTATTACTTACGAATAACTTGTCAATTCTAATATTACAAAGTACTTTTACCAATACAGTTTGGCATAAAAATACCTTGATATTTTTGTTTAATGTGCATTTTATTGATAATTTTAAAAAAGCGTTGTGTTTATGTATCAAAGCCAAATGAGAATATTCTGAAGATAATATTATGTTCTGTATCAGTTATATAATTGCAGTGTAAACATTTTGTAAAAGACGTGTTAGTCAGAAAATAATTTAAATTAATTATTAGCTAACGTATTTTTCGCCCACCCTGTAAAACTTATTAAAGATGCAGGTCGCAGACCAAAGCGAAAAGTAACGTCAGGTAAATAAACGAGCTTTCACTATTCAAACCGTTATTCATTTTTTAGTCTGACGTTATTTGAGTGAAAATAATTCGAATGCAAAAGCGTGTAGAAAACGCGTCCTTTTTCTCCTTCCTTCGATTCCATTTCAGAATTTTATAGCAGATTCCCTTAATCAATATGGTATTATACTATCAGCAGATCGTACGTTTTACACACTAGTTTATTTTCTGTGATAGGTATTATTTGTGATTTTAAATATGCAGTATGTCTAACAAGGAACAAAAATAGCCGTCCTTCAATTAATAAAAACTTTGTTTAATCGAGGTACTAGTTATCCGTGTTAGAATCAGTTATAAGACTTTTATTAGCATTTTGAAGTTGCTGGGCGTCTAAAACTTATTTACTTATTAATAAGTTTTTCTACTCGTCGACTGTAATGGTTAATGGTTACTGGTAGATTTCATATCCCAAACTATATTTATCTCCCACTCAACTATAAGATTCATTTCAATACGCTGTAGTCAACTATAAAAAAAATTACCAATGACGTGTCACCTCACTCCCATAGAAAAGACTAACAACCACAAACACAAACAGGTTGCATAGTTTTATCATATGTAGAGTTCCAATGGCCACATCCTATCTCCATCATCAGATCAGGTCGATGGTACCACAATATAGCATTGTCATCTACTTCATAGCTTCATTGAAAACCGGGAAGTGGGTCAAATTTAACTTGCAATATTTGATTACAGACAGGTGACAATAACATAATAATTAATAATTAATTGTAAAATGTCAAAGACTGACAGACAAACTGACAGCAATAATTATAGAAATTATATTATCTTAGAGCAAAGTGCAGTCTCTCACGTCTCCCCGTTATGAGTTTTGAGTGAAGGAACAAGCATGTTATTTTGTTTTCCTACTCCTCTACTGTTATCTGTCATTTATGCATTCATTAACACGAATATAAGAACATACATAAAAGATTTCAAGAAAAGTCTATATTGTCTATTCCTCATAACAGCTCTTGTGCTTTTATAAGCTATAATGTTACTGCGATTAATGGCTACCAACCTAACAAAACCAAAACGAATACAGTTTTAAACTAAGTGCATTGCTGCCAACTTACAAAATATTCATTTGGTTGCATAGTAAAAATAATTACTTCATAAGTCAGAAACACGCATGTGACACCCGTAATATAGCAACACCCATAGACTACGAAGACCGCTTAGCGTTGCTTGTTAGTCTCCGTAGGCTACGGTGGCCAAAATTGAGAAAAAACTGTCCAAAAAATTAATTTAGCAAGTAGCAAGTACCAGGGCCTCATGAGTTACGAGGAGGTGTCGCCGACCGGCCGGCCGCGGCCCGGGGCGGGCCGGGCGCGTAACAAGGTATGCTCGCGCATCTTGGCTATATACTTTTGCTGTAATTTGTTTACCTAAATTAAGATTTATTTTTGTTGACTCGTAGGAAAAATATTGTATGCAACGTTGTATAAGTAGGTCAAAAAATTCTCGTGGCGTATTCCTTTACAATGTTCGCCTACGCCTTCGGCTCCGGCTCACATTGTAACTCACGCCACTCGCCTTTTTTGACCCTTCTTATACAACTGATGCATAAAATACTATTTTAGTGCTACCAGTAAGTGCTTTCTTGGGGGCGTCACTTAGTTTTTTTTTAATGATTAAAGCCGCTTTAGCCACCAGGTAATTTTGAAATTGATTTTTCCTTGGAAACGAATTTGTTTAATGGCATGGTCGCATGCTGTAACTGCTAATGTGGAATAATTTGTTCTGTAAGTAAACAAACATTTGGGCAAGTTGGAATCTAACTCGCGCACGATGGTTTCCTTGTATCACTTTTTTTGTAATGTTTAATTTTTTTTTATTGTACTCAGTACTCAGCACTTTTTAGTTCTGCGGATGCTTATTAATCAAACCGTTTGACATTTACGTTTTACCGTTCCAGAAATTTACTAGCAATAGCTCAAAATACACACATTTTGGTTGTTATTTATTATTTAACAAGGCTTTTGTCAGAACGATGCATACTCGTATTATATCGTCAATGTTGTAAGCTGACCATACATACCGGGACCAGGGTATGCCTGCGCAGTTTTGCCTGTACAGTTCAACTGCACGAGACAGGTAAAGCTGTATAAGAAACTGCACAGTTGAATGTCACACAGCCTCCATTTTACCTGTGCAGTTGACAAAAATTGCTTATTGCGAATATAGGCATATTAATTATGTGCGGAATCCTAAACGGCAACCTTTACAGCTAAGTCAATATTAATAAAATCGCTTTTCAGAAAATTCCTTTGTATGTAAGTTCTTAAAACTTATCTCATCGCGTATTTGGACTTTGAAAGCTTTTGATGTTACTGAGTTGCGGAGTTTCACAAATTTTTGTGGTGCCCAATTGTTCATTTAGTTTACCTTTCAATTTATGTTTCTAAATCGAACTTTTATCTTGTTTTTATATCCTTCAATTAAGTGCCACATAACCTTCATATCATGTCCGTTGAAAGCGAGGCTAGTTAAATGTATATAACGGCGGCTGATTGTAAGATCAGGCAAATCGTGAAATTCCTACGAATATCGTGAAACGTAGAAGTCTTTGTCTCGTTCAGGCATCTGAAGCAATCTATGTTCGTGTTAGGTAGGATAGGTACTTTATCCTACTACATACACATACCTATTGGTTTAACGTGACTACCGTCAAAACATAACGATCTCCATCTAACGATAAGCGACCGAAATATACAGCATAGGCCATATAACACTCGCATGAATTAAAAGGTAAGTTTTAACAAAATTAGTGGTTTATGTGACTGCTACATAATGAAAGGCATTCAATACGAGTGTGGGTACCTAAAATCATGGACTATTTAGTTTGTTTTATGGTAATAAAAAAATCGAAAATTTTGCCGGAAGTGTTTGGCAGACGCTCTCAAAGGTGGTCATGGGGACCCCAAAATATGCCCATTTAATACCAACGTGAAACCATGGAATTCAAGTCGGTAGGTTCGAACCCTCATTTCAGGAATATACTCGTATATCTCGCCTGCCAAGGCTTTTCCTGCCGAAACACCTTGACAGACGAGATTACAATTCTGAATTGCGGGTCCCACGGATGTTGCTTATATAATCTCGTCTGTCAAGGAGTTTTGAGTTGTCAAGGTGTTCGTCGAATATATCAGTTTGACACTGATAAGGCAGTCGTGGTAAAGCTACTGGAAAGAGGGTGGTGTCATTTTAACGACTTAAAAAAATAATTATAAATGTAATATAATACTTGAAATGAAAGACGCAAATATTCCTAAATCCCTTGACATTCAGAAGGTTCGTTTGATGTTTTCTTTTTTAAATTTGTCTGGGTAGACCTAACCTTGTCTAAACTTTCCTGATTAAGCGGAGCTTTAGTAAGCAGTTTTTATTGGTTTCGATGTAGTACCTAATCCTAACGTATTCTAGTACCTTAAGAGGGAAGTATACCACGTGAACCATACAAAAAGAGAAAACGTTTTTCTACTTCCAAATGTTTCCCATTCTCCATGATTTTTTATTATGTTATCGACACAATGAAAAACTAGGTTTATAGGTAATCCGAATTTTTTTTAATTAGCAAAACAAAAAAAAATATAGGGGAATCTAGAATATACTATGCTGGAGGGATCGACATCAAAATCAAAGTGATTTGTTATGATTCAGTGAGTGGAAAACGTTTTCTCCCGAAGTGAAATTTTATAGAAAAAATACCGTTTTCACGTCAGCAGTTCGAACAAGGGTAATTTGTTGCTTAAAAACACAAAACAACATTCAAGTGACCTTTTTATTCGAATGACATTTCAACGTGCGGGGCCTGACATGTACAAGTTCGAAATATTTGGATTATATTGTCTTTGTCCCTTTCACTTGATTAGCAAAAAGAAAGAGACAAAAAAAGTGCATACGTAATTCAGCTGTATATTGAAGGTTTATAAAAGACCCCGAAATAAGTCAAACCGCATCGTTCTAAAACAGCCTTCGAGTCATGATTCGTAATAATAAAAACACCATATTTTACGTAATTTATTATACCTACACAATCAAAACAATGAACTTAAAAAACATTACGCAAAGTAACAAATTCTACTTTTAACGATCTCTACTTTAGTTGACAAATAGTTGTATCCGCAATTCGGACCGTATCTTACAATGTTTTGTTTTTTACAAAAAAAGTTGTTGAGAGTTCAATGTCAATTGATGCTCGTTATTTCATTATTTCCGTATTATTTTATTGAAATTTCTTTCGTTTTGTTTATTACGGTAATTAAACTTAATTGTTAGAATACCTTAAAAACATGAGTGAAATAGTACTGAAGACGGAGTACATTTTTTCAGGTTCTATTTTTAGCTTTTAAATATGTTCTCATTGCTGTCGTGAAAAGTTTTGTGTAACTACACAAGATCAAAGTTATTTACATTACATCTCGTGCGCTTTTGAATCCCTTACTATGCTCAAGATTCTTAATGAGATTCACGAGCGTAGCGAGTATACTACGCTGGAAGAGGAGTATATAATAGTAATATTATAAAATCATTCGCTTGTACGGAACTCAAAATAAGCACTCGAAGAAATATCAAACTTTGCTCTCTTGTTGTATAAATAACTATATTTCGCTAGGATCGCATAGCTATTCTTCCCTCTTAACGCTGCTTGGATAAAAAACTATCCAAATACCCGATAACATTCGTGTCAACTAATTCACGAAACATCAAAAAGAAGATAGGGTTATGATTAATGATATCATTATTCACCCTCATGTAATATTTATCGTAAAGTACCATCGCCCACACTCTTAACTGCCCATAAGTGGACCTTATTACAAAAGGCGTAAGGTCCAATTGACAGTAAGCGAGTTGCTGTTTGTACAGAAAATTCCTAAACTAACTACATACCGAGTATTCCACTAATTACCTAAATAAATGTAAAGTTTTTGTTTTTTTTGGATACTTTGATGTTCCAATTCAAAAGTTTTGCAGAAGTACCTACCTAAAAGTAGATTTTAGTGTAAATACAGGTGTAGTTTTTAGACTTTACAAGATGTACGCGGGGAGCACTACGCTTTTCATAATTAGTTTTCATATATTATAGTTTGACATATCGTTATTTGTAATAACGTAATAAAGAGCATACTACTATATTATCTAACGACATACCTGTTATTCTTGGTATAATGGTTAGAGGGTATAAGTATTTACACTTCGTCTAATATACAGTTGCATAATTATTATATACTTCAAAACATGTTTGTTATATAATATTATGTAAGTCTCGATTGAAATAAAACATATGTTGGGTCTTGGGTGTGTTAGATTAGGTTAAGACTGACCGAAAACTAACAAATATCTAGCAAAAAGCAGGTTCGGTTAAGTTAGAATGCGACATCGTTTAAAAAATAATGTTTTTGATTGTATAAAGTATACTGTTATATTAAAATATATAACATATAATATAACAAAAGCCATTATACAATATGTATTTATACTAGTTAAAATTAATATACAAAAACAAAATAGACATTATATCAATTAAGTTTAGATTAAATCATAACATTCATTTCATAATTAAGAAAATCAACGTATAAAAATAATTACATTATTACAAGTAATAATAATTATATGAAATGGCATTATGGCCAGTGTATGATAGTTTTATTTTTATAATAATATTAAATATTACGCACCCATGTACGCGACTGTACTCATTACTGTTACCAACTATTGTTGAAAAATTTACTTACCCTGAAATCGAAAAATAAACTGGCGATCCATACATTATGACGACCGGTTTGGCTTAGTGGGTAGTGACCCTGCCTACGAAGCTGATGGTCCCGGGGTCAAATCCTGGTAAGGGCATTTATTCGTGTGATGAGCATGGATATTTGTTCCTGAGTCATGGGTGTTTTCTATGTATTTAAGTATTTATAATTATTTATATATTATATATATCGTTGTCTAAGTACCCTCAACACAAGCCTTATTGAGCTTACTGTGGGACTTAGTCAATTTGTGTAATAATGTCCTATAATATTTATTTATTTATTTATACAAAAGTTTAATGAGACAATTTTATGGACACCAGGCCCCTGTTTCACGACGGTGACAAATTGTCATCTGATATTGTCAATTTGCTGTACATTCCTGTAGGGCTAAGATGGTTCCATTTTTATCGCTTGTCGCTATGCCCGTCACTTTCGCACTTACATACTTGTTAGAACGTGACAGGCATGGTGACAAATGATAAAGAGCCGACCATCTTAGCCCTACTGGTCTAACAAGTTAAAATTGACGCAAGCACGTACCGTGGATTGGGTTACTTTGATCAATTTCAAAATTAATATGTAATTATCTCCCCGAATATGGAATCAAAAAAAAATTAAAAAATGACAATATCGGTTTTTGCTCCTCTGTCGATTTCACTAATAATATTATTTTTATTTTTTATGTATCGCTTGAAATAAAATAAAAAAGTGGTGATCAACTTTAAACGGAACTTGGGGCTATTTTGATACCCCCCTTTTTTTCGACGGAATTCGATAGTAACCCCTATAGAGAGTAAAACTACAAAAAAATCCGTTCGCAGGTTTAGGATTTATAAAGATTTTTGTGCATTTGGGGTTACTTTGACAAAGAAAAACAAGGATAATTTAAGAAAAATCAACTTTATTTCAAAACAGTATTTTACTTATTTATGTTTAGAAGCATAATTATTGAACAATAAAAAGTTATCAAACTTTACCAACAATATGTAATCGACAACATGTTTGGATGCTTGGCGTATCGACAGCCTGGCTTCAACCTCTTCTGTCACAGCTTTAAAACTTTTTCATAGTAGTTCCGATATGCTCGGGAAACTAACCGTTTTTTAAATGATCGAGGCGTTATTCTAAAACAGTGAAACAAAAATCAGTTAAGAAACCATTCATTAAAAAAAAACTATATTTCGCGGGGTGTCGTTGATCAGTGATCAAAGTAAACCCTTATAAGCGATCAATGACACCCCATGCCACAAAATCCGAAAAAATATAAATAACCGCCATGATTATGATTTGCAACAAACATCGATGTTATAGGCCGATACATGCCTGATTCAATGATTTACATTAATTTTTTTGTATTTACTATATACAAAATAGTAAATTAAAAGTTTTACAGGCTATTAAAAGTACACAAAACTAATACTTAAATATTTTAATTTTTTTCTCATCGATCGACGTGGTTTATCCCTCGAACATAAATCACAAACTGGCAGTGACGTTCAATCTTGCCAACCGTAAAAAAAAATATCCAAAGGATGCGTTCAGAAAGCGTAATATTTGAGTTTGAACCCGAGGTAAACATTTTATCAAAGTAAACCCAGGAATCAAAGTAACCCCAATCCACGGTACCGTCGTTACTTATCGACTCAGAAATGGACTGACATGTCAGCGTCATTATTACCTACACAGGAATAAGGTGCAGCACAGAGCCCCTGGTGTACATTTATTCGTTTGAAACGTGACGTATGCGTTTGCGTTAAGTCTCATTTAGTATGGGATTTAGACACAGCGCGCCAAGCGGAACGTTTTGGAAACTCAAAATCCCATACAAAATGAGTTAACGCAAACGCGTACGTTACGTTACGCCATCGAATAAGTTTACACTAGGGGTACAGATATCTTTTTACCGCAACTGTGGGGAGTATGATGTTCAGTATGGATCAAACGAAGGCAAGTTTATTGATAGAGGATCTTATAAGCTACCGATATGACCCTCATGTATGTTTAGCGCAAGTAAATATAGATCGTGTCATTTGCAAGACACGTGCTTTGAATCGTAATGTCATGTTATTAAAGGTTAGATGTCACAAATCTGCGCGTCATCGTGGATGACACGAACTAAAGTATCGGATATTCTTATTCATCTTTTCATCTCCTTCGTATCTTAGTTTTTCTTATTAAAATATGTTACTGTAATGATATGTTATTTCGTCACTTTTCTGTCGCAAAGTGCAAATTAATTAATTCAGTGAACATAATTTTCTGCTATGTATTTTAATATTTGTTAAATTTTATTTATTAATAGCTTAATTCTAAATGTCCTACTGTACCTATATTGTTTGTTCTAATATACTGGAATAAGGCTGTGGTTACCTATAATTGGACAAACATCTACCCTTCATGTTATTTAAGCTACAGATTATTTTTTCATGATGTATTTTGTCTGTTGGTGATGCTGAATAAATTAAAAAAAAATCTTCCACAGAACGCTTTTTAGCCCAGACGTCGTTTTCTCAGGGGATGGAGCGTGAATTAGAACTAAGGCGGGAATACGCTTAATGCATGTTTAATTAAGTACTTTTACGATTGTTGATCACGTACTTATCTAGTTAGTGTTTTAATTTTAAGTAGTTAATAATCTTACGTTTAGTTACACGGAATAACAGTTGGTTTAGAACCACGTTCTATGTAAACAAGGTTGATACATCAAAATATTTACGTCATGCTCTCTTGTAACTCCATCTTGTTTTGGCATTTTTTTATACCGGGTGTTTCCTGTAACAGGAGCAATAAACTAAACTGTAGGCTGTACCTACTCCTCCAACTTACCAACAATTGTTCAGCACCTTTTAAAAATAACTTACGTTTTAATTTTTATTACACAAATTATTAAATAATATTAAATTTGTATGAAATGGATAAAATCTAAAGATTTCATATTTTTTTTAAAGTTGTTAATCAAAAGCTATATCGTTTTAGAAGTACAATATATGGTTCAATTATTTGCTCGTATTACAGGAAACACTCGTATATCGATACCCTAGTTAAAACTCGTACTAATTACGTGGAAAATTATATATTACAAAAAAAAAATCTCCGTAATTAGTATGAGCGTGAAAGGGTATACATGAGGATTTAGTACACAATTGGTACTTAATTTATTTTATTAACTAGAAAAAGTTCTTTAGTTTGGAAGTACAAGCTAAATGAAGTTGGGGTTGCTCTAGAGCATCCCTCTACCAACCCCTACCGAATTCCAGCATGGGTATTAACTTTTTCTGCAAATTAAAGGCTGGAAAAATTTGTACTCACAATATCATTTTAATGTTTAATGCCTATTGGTTGCCAGGAAAATCGTAAATTACGCCAACTCTTAGCTCTGAATTAAGTAGATTGGTTGTATCGTGGACCAAGCCGTTAAATAATAATAATAGTAAATCGAGAGCAGAGTAAAAAACAACCGGTCAAGTGCGAGTTCGTTTTACTCGCGTAGCGAGGGTTCCGCACAAACTTTGAATTATCTCGTGTAACTATAAAGGCGAAAGACTTTTGAACAGAAGTACCTATACTAAGTATATTTGTATACAACGCCATCTATCGGCAAATTGTCTAATTTGCGCAATGTTGGTTTTTCAAGGATTTCAAAAATTGAACTTATATTTGAAAAAAGGTGTATTATTGAAATCTCATAGAAATATCAAGTGTAATAAACACACGTAAAGTCGGTCAAATTGCAAACTGAATTCGGAAAGGCTTTTGTTAATTCAAGAAAAAGTTAGTTGAAAATTGTTTCATTGATTTAGGCTATCCACCTATATACTACTTCGGTGGCAAACAAGCATACGGCGGCTGTTGGTGGCTAGTTACTGTGGCATATCAACGCGTGTAAAAATAAGAGTGTCACATGCGCGTTGCTGGCCCTACAACGACCTGAACAATTTTAATCATACCAACTTCCAGTTAAAATGGATTACTTGTTTATTCTGGTCATCCGAATATTCGGCATTATTTGGGCTCACCTGTGTATAAATGAAATAATTTATACACAATTTTCATCAAATTTACATTTATACAGACAAGGGTCGGCTGTTCCAATCCAATAATTGTACTTTCCGAATATTGTGGATAACAGACAGAATTATTTATCATAAATTAATATTGTTTCCTGTTTTCCTAACAAAATCTTTGAAGACTCATTTACCTTTCGCTGCCTTAACTTGCCTTTATTTATGATTGTATAATATAAAATCCATGTATGTATATATGTATTTATTTTATTAGTATGTAGATATGTATTACATTGTTTGCGTCTTCATTTTATTGAATTATATGTATATGATGTTATGTTTTTTCATTTCCTGTCTAATTTTAACTGTATGGTGCACAATAAAGAATATTTACTCACTTACTTACTTACATTCATTAATACTCATTAACGAGAATTTGTGACGTCGTATCATCGCTTGGATGCTCCGCGAGATGATTATGTAGGACATACTACTATCTACTATCCTCCATAAAAAAACATACGGCCCGATTCGAACTTTAAGATACGTCAAACATTTGCTAAAGATACGATATGGATTAGATATGTCAGTGTCAAAAGTGACGTTTCTACAAACAAAAATTTCATTAAACTACAGCCTACGCCAATTCTAGGGATTATTAGTGGCCAAGCGGACCTCAGGCTCCCATGAGCTGTAGCAAAAATGCTGGGACAACGCGGGGAAGAAGAATAAGATCGTGTGTTTAGGAAAATGTTTGACGTATCTTAAAGTTGGAATCGGGCCGGTATTTTAAAGTAGGTTTTAGAACAATCCTGACATCGTTGAAAATAAATATAAAATAATTGTTCCGTGATGGGTAAAGATTAATTAATTTGTACCTATTTTAATGTAATTGTGAAAAATTACATATAATATGATTTTTTTAATGACGGTGGCAAACAAGCATACGGTCCGCCTGATGGTAAGCAGTCACTGCAGCCTATGGACGCCTGCAACTATAATGACACACGTTGGGTAACATTATCACTCCACCTTATAAAACAAATTCCCCCGCCGCGTCTGTCTGTATGTATGTATGTTTGTGATAAACTCAAAAACTACTGAACGGATTTTCATGCGATTTTCACCTATCAATAGAGTTAAGTACTTATTAAAACATGATGTTGCATCGTCTACGTTACCTGCTTTGTCCGAAGGTTGACTGTTAGAGAATACCTTGTAGCGTTAAGTCCGCCTTTTATACGTTTGTGCTTTCTTTTGTGCAATAACGATTAAATAAATAATTAAGTTTGCTATATACAAACTTATTTCAGTTTGATTAACAATTTAAAGCATTAAGCAATTCTGGAAATCTTCATAAAAATATTTTTCATTCATTTTCCCGGCAACCATTTTTTACATGAATATTAAGCTATAACTAAGGTACGTTTTATTTTATTAAATATTTAATTTGTATTTATTAAGTAGTCAAACTACTACAAGTCCCTATATAACTATAAGAGTTGTTCAAGACAAATTAGGCATTAACCTAGCTTTATAATTAATTCAATAATAAGTAACTAGTTTAATTGCAATAAAAATCAAGAATTCTCGTATAAGTTTGTATGAATAATAGCCTACGAAGGTATATACGATGATGAAAATTATTTTACAGTACATATGGGGCTACTTTATAGCACTAGTGCGAGAAGTAGCATATTACGTTACTGTGTCGAACATTTAAAGGGCCATATGTACTGTAAAACGTTGTACGATACATGTGCGAATAGGTAATTCGCAACTCGTGTCGATTTAAAACACTCCCTTCGGTCGTGTTTTAATTTATCGCCACTCGTTTCGAATTTCCTATTTTTCGCACTTGTATCGTAATGTACTATTGACGCTAAGTTGTATCAACGAAAACTTATTATAAACTTTTCATACCTGGCTAATACAAAAAAAAATAAAAACTGAGGAGTCAACTTACTAAGTATGATATTATATTATTATCATATAATTAAGTAACAATAAAACTTACCTTCAAAATTAAAAAGTCACATTTTAACACTCAAATTCGAAGTCAAAAACTTTCTTAACTTTTTGGAGTCATTCAAAGCACATAAAGTTTCTTCACAACTGATAATCTTAGTACAATTTATAATTTAAATTCCACCACCCATAAATATTTCGCTATAATTAAACTGTTAATAAGAATAATCGTGAAACAAATGAAAAACGCTCGCTGTCAAACTTTCAGTTTCGGGAGCGTCGAATGCCCACGTCTGTCGAGCTTGGGCGATATCAACGAACTAGTCTTCTGGAGGGTTCACTGCAGAGATACGACCTTTCCGTGGTACTTGCCGACGAGGGGAGCATCGAGAATTTGGAAGACGAGCAGTACAATTGAATTCCGGAGAGTATTTGCGGAAAAACCACTTCGACGACGATGTTCAATTTTTATCGCTAAGCTTTTGTGTCGAAGTCGATCTTTGTTGTTTTTGAAAGATATTATCATGTTATATGTACTGTTACTTGATTTTGATAGCGGGCATCTTATAGTACTTTATATGACAAGTCATTAGAATATGAGTGTATGATTTTATAACGACCCGTATTGGGGCATCGTTGCCGTCTCGCGGAACTTGCGTATATGAGGTAGAACTTTACCGCTCATTTCACACGAAAGTTTTACTATAGTTCGTATATAAACAACAAAAACTAATTTTATATTTACAAACTAATTGATCTTTTGAACGCTTTATGTTATAAACAAAAACGTCACGCCAAGGTCCCGGGCGCAAAAGAGCTAATGTAAACCTTACTTTTTTTCCCTTAAATGGCTTTTACTTCTCGCTAATTTTAGCAAGGTGGATTCTGCCAATGTCGAGGTGTGGACTTTTGACTTATGTGAGCAGAGAATGTTCAAACCTTACTTGAAAATGTGAAAGTTACTTTGACAGCGTACGTCATAACACTTAGATTTGTCCATGGCGCGGTGGGCATTACTAGTAACGATGACTTTAGGTATTCTTGGCGTTCAAAAGGTTAAAAAATAATCTGAACGTCAAATATCCCTTGTGAAGTTCAGTCGTCGCATGAAGTCAGGTAGACCGCAAGGACTAGATATAAATAGTAAACTAGCCGGAATAAATTTACAATTAACTTTAAGTCGTCTTTTCAACTGAGCTGACACACCCAAAACGTTCTCTTCCCCGTCTGTACTTGATCTGTACTGACGGTAGCACGCTGCATTGGGTGGGTGTCCGGCTTCGATGTTCCGGATCCAGGCCGGGCCCACACATGGAAACATCCGGAATGCGCGAGAGCGTGCGCCAAGGGATTGCTGAGTCCCAATTCTAACCCTATACTTAGCCTCTGAGAGATTGGCATTTTAAAGAAATGCCAACCAAAATCATTTAGTGACTCCAACATTAGGCCATTCGGGTTAAATGATTTTTAAGTTTGATTTTAATATTCACTGAACTAACAGTCACAGAGAATAAGTTTTTGGCAAAAATGTAATGTAGGTGCGCCGTAAGCATTCAGTAAGGCAGTGTTTTACGTGAGCGAATAACTAAGCGCGGGTGAATTCAATTTATTCAATCCTCTGATACCTATGGATGTGACTTACGTGGGCGATCTCCGAATGCCGTTGGGCCGCCGCGCCGCGCCGCGTCGCATTCGCGAGTCATCGTTCATGTAAGCCGCTGCGTAAGAAAAAAAATCGATCAATGCCGCCGTGACCCTCGTGGGCGAGTGGCTCAGGCACCTGCCGCGATAGCAGAGGACGCTGGTTCGATTCCAGCCTGGGGCACTGGAGGCCTTGGTCACTTTTTCTTAGTAGGTATATGACATTTATTTCAGCTTAAAGTTGTAATTTTTGGGTACAAGCTTTTATCGCTGACTGTAACTTTCTTTCTACGGGCAACTTATACTCATCGAGACAATTCTAACAACCCCAAACACAATTAGTTTGCTTTGTTTTATCACAGAGTTCCCATGGTCACCTCCAGTCTCCGTCATCAGATCAGCTCCATGTCATCATAATATTGCATTCTCATCCGATTTACATAAACTGCATACTGTATGCAAAATTTCAGCTCAATCGGAAAGCGGGACGTGGGTAAAATTTTCTAGGGTGGGTTAAAGCTTCTAAAATTTGACCCACCCTAACAAATTAACAAACAGACATAATAAGTTAATAACGGGGCAAGTTAAATAAAAGCTAATAAAGATACTAGTTTAGATACATAACAGACATTTAAGTAAAATAGTGGTAAAATCATTCTTATGTAATAACTTGAACATTCACACTTACCCGATCCGGGGAAACGCATACAGCACTTTATTAGAGTCTATGTAGGTAATCATATTGAATAAAGGATATTTCATATAAAATTAGCAAAAAATATGTGGCAGATATTAACCATTTTTTCACAGCTTACTGAACAAAATCAGTGATTAATTTTGACAGCTGGCCAGCACACAGCGCCCAACTCAAACGAGTTTTCTACGCCCGGCTCGGGATAAACCCGGAGAAAAACCGCAGCCAATTAAAGTAGTCAAAATAACTAAAAGTTTCACAGCACAGATTCAAAATTGCAAAATCATCAATGACATCAAAATTAACTTAACAATGAGGTGCTTCCAGTTATTTCCATCAATTTCAGGACAATGTTTGTGACACAATTTATTCCTGAGCTGAAGGCAAATTTCCCGAAGGCCAATTATTCTAGTCCTAAGCACCTTATTGTAAATTGTCTCAGCCTATAGAGCTGCGAAGGCAGCACGGTTCCATTTTTATCACTTCTCACTATGCCCGTCACTTTCGCACTTACATACTTGTTAGAGCGTGTCAGGCATGGTGATAAATGATAAAGAGCCTACCATTTTAGCTCTACAGGGTCGTGGAAAAATGGTTCTATAATGACTTTATATACAGGCCTACTCAAAGTTGTTCGTTTCCTAGACGATGCCTCTATATCTTATACCTTTAAACGAGCAATTCTTGTATATATATATATGTATATATATTTCTGTGATCTCGGAAACGGCTCTAACGATTTCGCTGAAATTTGGTATATGGGGGTTTTTGGGGGTATACAATCTATCTAGATTAGTCTTATGTTTGGGAAAACGCGTGTTTTCGAGTTTTCATGCGTTTTTCTTTCGACGCAGAATATGGTCGCTAATTTCGTATTGCCGGCCACTGTCCGTCTGGTCCAGCGGGTTAAGACGCGGACTGCTAAACGAGTGTTCCGAGTTCGAATTTCGCCCGGTGACTAACTTTTGTTTTTTTGTTATATATTCAAGTTTATATATAATTTTTTAATTTTTATTGTTTTAGACAAGTTTAATTTAGTAAAAAGATGTAGTTAAGATTATCACCTATACACCACCATATTACAATAAATAGTTATAACCGAGCAAAGCTCGGTCGCCCAGGTACTTTGATTTAATACAAAATTTACTATTCTGCCTCCAAGCATGAGTTACCGCCAGTTTAAACCAGTTGAGCCATCCTACGCTATGCTGGAGGCACGACGTGCCGCTGGCGATGGATCCACAGCGCGGCGCACTAACTACAGTAGGATCATGGCATCAGATGGCAGGAAGCATCTCCTCCTCCCATGAAACCTCCATCTAGCAGAAGATTGAATGTTTGTTCAGAATTGATGGGTTATGGGATTTTTTTCCCAGTAGTTACCAGTGGTAAAAGGTGGAAAAAAAAATCCCAGTAGTTACCACTGGTAACAACTTGTTGGTAACTAGTGGGAATAACCCGAATTGATGCTGCATTCTATTTACTAGATACGATTTCTATTTGAGAGGAAAGGGGACTGCTGCTTCTCCATACAAACGTAGTCCCCATTTTCCTCTCTGGATATTGACATTATAGAACATATTCTTAAAAATTAGGAGCGAAAAGCAGTTTGCTTACAAATATTTAGATGCTCCTAACTTTTATAATAATTCAAAAAATTAAAAAAAAAAACCAAACATGGCCGTATACAATAAATTGTGTCAAAATAATTTCCACAACATTAGTATCCAGAAAGGAAAATGAGGATTACGTCGCTATTTTGGCCAATCTGTCCGGGTGCATCCTACAGATGTGCCCCGCCCAATCCCATTTGAGCTTGGCGGCCTTCACACCCACATCTGCGATACCTGTTTTGGAGCGCAGCTCTGTGTTCCTTATCCGATCGATTCTACGAACTCCGAGTATGCTCCGCTCCATTGCTCGCTGGCAAATCTTGAGTCGGGACTTTTGAGCTTCTGTTTTTTTTTAAATTAAATAAATATTATAGGACATTATTACACAAATTGACTAAGTCCCACAGTAAGTTCAATAAGGCTTGTATTGAGGGTACTTAGACAACGATATATATAATATATAAATATTTAAAAATACTTAAATACATAGAAAACACCCATGACTCAGGAACAAATATCCATGCTCATCACACGAATAAATGCCCTTACCAGGATTTGAACCCGGGACCATCAGCTTCGTAGGCAGGGTCACTACCCACTAGGCCAAACCGGTCGTCGTTCTGTTAATGACCAAGTTTGGGCGCCGTAGGTTAAGATAGACAGGATACACATGTCGAAAAGTTTGCGTTTTAGTGTTAGTGGAAGGTTGCCCTTCATTAACGCCTTCATGGACCAGAAGCTCTTCCAGGCGTTTTCGATGCGTCGATCGACTTCCTTGGACTGCCTGTTATCGAAGGATGCTATCTGGCCCAGATAGGTGTATTCATCAACATATTGTATATCCTGCCCATCTACCGTGACCCCACGTTTCGCGCCATTGATCATTAACTGGGTTTTTGTCCTGTTCATTTCGAGTCCGACTTCAAGACTTGCCGTGCTAAGGTCTTGTAGCATTTCCTTTAGATGGGGTGCAGTGTGGGAGAATAAGACAATGTCGTCGGTGAAACGCAGGTTTGTCAACCTTTTTTCGCCGACGTCAATGCCCATTGTTTCCCATTTGGTCGCCAGCTTCTGGAAGATTTCCTGTAGGCAAGAGGTAAACAACTTTGGAGACAGCGGGTCACCCTGTTTGACTCCTTTTTGGATGCAGAATTTAGGACCGGGAACATGCAGTTTCATACTTTCATGCTTTTTCATAATCGCTTTATAAGTGAAATTTAATTAGGCAAAATCATGTAGTCACTGGACTCGCTGGCGTCAGATGTCATCGGCAGATGTATCTACAATCTTCCTTTCTCGTCAGATGAAGATTTTTCTATTGTTTGATATATGTATATGTATGAAATTTTGTTTTTTACGCGTGTATTCCGCTACGCCTGTCGTAATGATGACAGAAATCTCATACGCTATGCGACGACGCTTCGTGTGCGGACATGTTTGAAGTTGTACGTGCTCGCAGTGCTCTCGTTCTACAAGCGTATTACGATACGCGTCTCTTACGCTTACACGCTGTGTGGTGAGGGCCTTATATGATTCGAAAAATAGGCCTCTTTGTTCCGCGCACGTCCTTGCTTTCGCTTTTTTGAAACCGCCACGAGTGGCGCTGATCGTCGTTAAACGTCCGATCATCTTGAACTACTTAAATATTAAATGTTGCAAATAAATTAACAATTATAAAATTAAATTAAAAGTTGTGTTTTAAAAAATAATTAAAATAAATTCACTATTTCAATTGATAGTTCACACTTATTGTTTAGAATTCAAATTAAAAGTAAACAGATACAGTCAGTCTGAGCTATCTTTGCACAAAATTGATCAAAGTGAGTGAGTGTCATTATAAACGTCATATTTTCATATCATATGAGTTTTATTGACGATACTATTGTTACACTCTTTCATTACAACATCCATGCAGAGTTAGATTGGTCCGACTCTACTTATTTATTTACGTGTTGGATCGACATGAGTATTCGTAAAAGTACCATTTTAATAAAATACGCTTTTAAGCCACGCCAATTTCAATCGGAACGAGGGTTTGGAGATCTCATCTACATGGAATCCAGTCATTAGTAGTGTTGGCCGAACGTTAATTAGAATTGACCTTAACCGTTACAAATTGAACCGTAAACTGTAACCGTCCGTTACGGTTTACGGTTCAATTTGATAAATAGATAGATAAATTAATTTATTTTTCATTGAAAATTACATGATACTCGTATTAAACAATGTAACAATGTTTCTAAATAACATGAACTCACGAAGAGATCATCCGATTTTATAAGATAATAATAATTCATTAAAAATAATTAAATATTAAGGAAATATAAATAAAATAAGCGGCCAAGTGCGAGTCGGGCTCGCGTTCCAAGGGTTCCGTCGTACATCACACGATGTTTAAATAGTGGCTCTGCAAACTGTAAACCTCACTATTATAGACTTAATATATAACTAAAAACCGAGTACAATAAAAAAACCGCGCCACATATCTATATTAGGCGTCAGCCCTATAGTCATATTAGGTACCTACTACGAGGGCATCGGATCACGCGCAGTGCCCCCTGTAAGTAGCCCCGTTTATATGAGGACGCCTTTGGTGCCCAAGAATGTACGTCGGCCTTCGCCCGCCTCGTCCTCATTCTGTAACAGAAGTGTAGTCTTTAATATAGAACAACTAATACTGTAAAAGATATATTTTTGACGCGAATTTTAGAAAATTATCTACTTTTGCAAAACCACCACCGCCACCTCTGGAGTTGCAGGCGTCCATAGGCTACGGAGACTGCTTACCATCAGGCCGTATGCTTGTTTGCCACCGATGCAGTATTAAATAAAGGTGATATAAGGCGGTCGATATTAAAATCGTAAAGTCACAACATAAAACCCCTTTGCTTTTTGGCCATCGGGTTTATAAGTATAATGATTTTCGTTATCTAATACAGCCATTCCCTCTAATTCAATCGCACCATAGTAAATGCCCTCGTACAAGACAATAAGGCTTGTGATAAACATGGTGTCTAGACAAATAATTTTATTTTTCTGGCTGCAACTTCGTTCGTCCTACAAAAACAACAAATACTCGTGCAAAACTACCATAGAGTCGTGTTCAGAATTTTAAAACACGATTGAATAGAGATTGTGTAACGCAATGAAATAAAATCAGTATCGTTTATTGAAATTCTGAATACGACTTCTGTAAACTACGCCTTACTCGAATAGTGAGGTTTCATCTAATGAGAATCATTCGTATAACATTACAGTTTGTCTTATTTTTATTTCGGTTTCTCTTGCTCGTAGGAAATATGTGTATGTTAGTGAATATACGTCACAATTATGTTTTATAACGAAAATGTAGTGAGGAAATGGGACTAACCACAATAAAGAGCACAGTTTTCTTTCTGGGCTAAAAGGGTAACTAACAGTTGCATTCATAAAATATGGTAACTGCGACAGTTCTTGACATTATTTATTTCACAAAGCAAACTCAAAGCGAAATATAAATAAGTGAGATATACGGTGGCCTATTCTGGTTTACAATTTGTTGAAGTTTTGATCTTGTTATCATCCGACCTTGACGTTCGCCTATGATGAGAGGTGCGCGCGAAATAAACTCTTGTAATGACAATATGCATCACGCTCTCCTTCTTCTTCCTCGCGTTGTCCCGGCATTTTGCCACACATCACGCTCGAATCACAAAATAAATAATAGTACCTATAACGTACAGAAGGTTCACTCCATAACAAATAACTGTATTAGCTAATTAGCTATACACCGTGCCGACCGTGTCCAAACTTTGCCGATTGGACATATTATGTATAGTTATGTGTTGTCAGCATTTTGTATTTTTTTCTGCAACCATCTGCGATGAAGTCTTTACTTGCTTTAGACATATTTCTATGCGTCACCAGATCTGGTGCAGACCGCGCGGCGCGGAGTGACATACTATATACGCCTGCTCAAACTTAGCGATGCGTGTGACTAGTAACAAGGTCGTATCATAACAAGATTAAAACCGTTACAAAGGGTAAAATCAGAGTCAGCCTCCTGAGCGAGGTGAGTAGTGGCGGTTATAAGAAGAAAGGGACGACCGCTTATCCATACAAACTTAGTCCCCATTTTCCTCTCTTAATTTGATGAATATTAACCAAAGCTAAGCCCTTCACTTGCCTGATTTACGGAGGAAGAGGCACCAGGAAGGAGGAAGGAAAGGAAGGAGGTAGTCCTTACGTTTGTATGGAAAGGCGATTTCGTGCGATTGTCGCTACACCGCATTTAATGAACAGTTGTGCCAAAAATAAAGGGCAATAAAGTCGTGTATACAATTTTTTGGCACTTTCTTCGTATCGATATTTTCAGACGTGACCGTACACATACAAACAGGCCCGGCAGGAAACACTGAAGTTGAAACTTTAATAATCTCTTATTGATACATTATTTAGGTATACTTATTATCTGTTATTTTTGTTTTTGTTTGTCATTCATGGTTACTTTCGCTCTACTCATTTCCTCAATAAGTTTGTCTTTGTTGTATTTAATTTACTCTGTAACTGTGTCTCTCGCATTTCTGTTACTATGTAAAGCATATAAATAGATATTGTTTCTCGCAGGGCATTACGCTCACTTTAATAAAATAAGCTTCGTGTTTTTGAACTTAAATTGTTTGTGTGTTTTAATAATTAAAAAAAAAGTAATCTCTCAGTTCCCGCAAGCATAATATAATATTGCTAATTTTTAGAAATCATTTTCATATTTTTAGTTTATGTGCAAAATCTATTATAATTTTATAAAATGCATTTTAGACCTACATTCGTGATTTTGTTTCTATCGAACGATACTCAAAAACTCAGGATTCGAATCACTGAAGTCCCTAGAGAAAGGCCTCAAGTATACAAATTAAGTTTTTGGTAAACGTATGTATAATTGCTATCTAAAAAAATGCTACGACTTTTCAAAAACTCCATTTCTCTGAGCTTACTGCACCTTAAAGGCACGCTTTTGTTAGAATTACTCATACATCTCTTTCTTTGGGCTCATAATGGGTACTTAATGCGTCCAGCCAGATAAAATTCACCAAGCAAGACAAATTATGCCGCTAAATATCAGTAATAAATCTTTGGTGATAACCATAAAAGCTCTGTTTTTATGTAGGTACAATCAGCATCAAAAGTAGGTGCAAAAAGTATCAACATGACACACGATTATATTGTCATGAAAATAAGGATAAGAAGGGGGGGCGGGGGGGGGGGGGGGGGGGGGGGGTTCACGAAAAAAGTAGCCGAAAAAACCTCGCGTGATTTGTGCACAAGCCCGTCAACCTAAAGTAAACTTTTCAAGCGAACTCATTCTGTGACTCACTGTATTTAATTTACTTGTTGTATTTAATTTACTCTGTAACTGTGTCTCTCGCGTTTCTGTTATTATGTAAAGCATATAAATAGATATTGTTTCTCGCAGGGCATGACGCTCACTTTAATAAAATAAGCTTCGTGTTTTTGAACTTAAATTGTTTGTGTGTTTTAGTAATTTAAAAAAAAGTAATCTCACGAAAAAAGTAGCCGAAAAATCCTCGCGTGATTTGTGCACAAGCCCGTCAACCTAAAGTAAACTTTTCAAGCGAACTCATTCTGTGACTCACTGCATTTTAAATAGTGTCGTAATATCGAAAATTCAATACAGCACATTTAGATGTTAAATATCCCACGATTTACGGTGGTTACATTTTTATCACTTGTCACTATGCCTGTCACTTTTGCACTTACATACTTGTTAGAACGTGACAGGGATAAAAATACGACCGTGAGTGAAGTGACTTATAAGAATAAAGATTGTTATGATTAAGGTAATACTGACCCTGTTTTTCCGCAATTTTATCTGCTGACCGTATGATGCGAAAAAGTCGCGAGTCGGAACTTTTCTAATACTTCTTTTAACGGATGTCGATAAAATGTTGATGATTATACAAAGAAAAACTTTTATGTTTGATCATTTAGGAGGGTAATACTTTTGAACTTCTTGTTTCAGGCGATAATTATTGTTTTTCATTTCTCATGCTCTGAAAGTTGGTCGTTGTTGTTCTGAAAAGTGTGCAGAAAATGATTCGTTTCTGCTCTAGAACACTGTTCTTTCGAATAAATGGATTTTTTGTACAATTTCCATTCTGATTAACTCCCCATCATCATATTTTTAAGGGTAAGACTCTTGTCGGTGGAGCAATTTCCATATTTGGCGGTCCTCTGAGCCTGACACGACACGAACGTTCATGTTTTCCTTTATTTGATTCATGTACGCTTTCATTGGTTTTCCCTTCTTCTTTTTTGCTTCAACTCTCCTTTCTTTGATGTTTTTTTATAAATTCGTCGTGTCGTAACAGGTGCCCCAGCATCTTTTCTTTTCTATTATCTATGGTGCTTATTAAACTCCTCCTCGCTCCTACTATACGTAGAACTTCTTCGTTGGCTTTCTTTTCAGTCCAACAGATTTTTGCCATTCGACCCAAGCATCACATTTTAAAAGCCTCTTCCTATCACGTTGCCTCAATGTCCAGGTTTCGCTCCCATACAGTGCTATACTCCAGATGTACACATTTATGAGCATTTGCGTATATTTCCTGATATCCGGGCTTTTGATAGGCACTTTTTTACGTTAAAAGCTTTTTTAGCCATCGCTATTCTAGAAGTAAGTAATATATTGTGTACATCTGGAGTCATGAGTAATTATGCTGCCTAAATATATAATGATTTTACCTGTTCTATTGTAATATTATTTAAGTCGATTGGTCTTTGTTTTTGCAGTGTTTTGGAGGTATGTTTTAAGCTCCAAATATCTTAGTTTTCTTAATGTTTACTTTCAGTCCGAACTCATCAAAAACTGTATTCATTTCAGATATAACGATTTTTTAACTAAATATTTAATTGAAAGTACCCTCGAGAAATACTACTGAAGTTTATACTTACCGAGTTTTTTTTAATGCACATGTATTGTACTTTCCTCTTATTCGAAATGAGAAGAAGAGTGTTTAACTCGGGTGAAAGGCACCATTTCAATCTCGGACTATTGGCGCTTGAACGCAGTGAGACGCTACCTCGACAGAAATGGGTGCCCTTCGTCCCTTGGTTAATAATATACTACCTACATAAACCGTTGTGTTGGTAAAAAGTTTTTACTTCTAAATTTATGTTTCATTTCCTTAGTTTATTTTTATAATATTCCTACTTTTTGTATGATAGTGGCGTCGAATGATATGGACCATGATAGTTCCTTCAAGTTTCTTGTAGTCGGGCTTAATTGAAGAATATATTAACGTGCAAAACTTGTCTACAAACATTTTAAGTGACAGTAGTACATATACATTGGACGTAGTTTGCAAACGGAAATCAACCCCACAAACAAAAAAAACTGTGTGTGTGTCTTCGAACACTCGATTGGAACATATTATTGATTAACGTAGTGTGTTATTGATTAACAAATATAAAATAATAACTATTATTATTATTATCGAAACTGCTCACAAAATTTCACAAATCAGTTCAGAAATGCGACTTACAGGCAGAGAGAACCAATACCTAAACATAAGAAAACATTGTATTACAAGCTTAAATTAATACACTTTGCACGAGCTTCACACTCGCTTAGTCAATCAAAAACATGAATTCAAGTGTGTAAAGTAATATTCCGCATACACGTCCGAGGATCGACCCCGGATCGTCGCTGTTACCACGTTTCTAAGCGGTTGTTTGCCAACTGCGTCAATAAAGGATATAAACGTAAGTCGGTGAAATTAGGCTATTTATTCTCGAGAAAGAATTTAAACAAAAGAGAGCCGTGTTGGAAAAATATTACACTTTTATCGCCTAGCTCCCATCCGCCAACTGTCCGATAAGGAACTTCGTTTCAAAAATTGAATGGTGATTTCGTGTGGGTTGGTTCCTGTTCGCAGAATTACGCCCGTTGTATCATAGCTCTTTCACTCGACTATAGATTATATTAGATCGAAAGAAATGTTGAGAGCCATGACTTGGCTTCGCTTTTAAACAGATCTTATCAATAATAATTAATTACTTATGTTACTTTATCGAAGATAGCTCTACAAGTGTTACAAGTCAAATTAACTAAGTCCCACATTAAGCTCAGTAAGGCTTGTGCTGTGGGTACTTAGACAACGATATATATAATATATAAATATTTATAAATACTTAAGTACATAGAAACCCCCATGACTCACGAAAAAATATCCGTGCTCATCACAAGAATCAATGCTCTTACCAGGATTTGAACCCGAGACCTTCGGCTTCACTTACCTCACTACCCACTAGACCAGACAGGTCGTCATTACTATTCTCTATCCTTCGCCGACACACATACTACCTCCGTAACTTGTTACTTGTCATGATTAAAAAAACATGTATTTTTCTTTCCGCGTATTCGAAATGAAAAGTAGAGTGATTAACTCGGGTGAAAGGCATCATTTAATCCCTTGGTTAACAATCTGCTAATGCGTGTCAAACCTAGATTAAAGGAAGCATTGGTGGACAAGTAGCCTTACTACGAGTGCCTTAGCAGAGACAAAGTGACATATTCGCTAACGTCTGCGTAACTTACTTTCTGTACATCTCGCTCGCACTAAAAAACACTACCACACTGCATAGATGCATTGAAAATTAGTTATATCAGTGTCAAACTGGTAGCAGGTATCTGTACAGTACCCCTAGTGTAAATAAATTCGATTTCGAAACGTGACGTACGCGTTTGCGTTAAGTCTTATTTTGTATGGGTTTTTGAACAGCGCGCCAAGCGGGACGTTTTGGAAAGTCAAAAATCTCATACAAAATGACACTTAACGCAAACGCGTACGTCACGTTTCGCTGTCGAAAATATTTACACTAGGGGTACAGATCTGAAATGTCAAATTTGTGAAACTGTGTCAAGGTGAAAAGACATTTTTTTTATCGGTATTAAAAGTAAATAATTAAATATTATTTTTATTCCTAGTAGATTTTTTTCCCACTATATGAAGATATTTATTTACACAATTAAAACTTAAAGATATTAAAAACTAGATCAAATAATAATACCTATTGAAAACTAATGCATAATAAAATAACTTAAAAACTTACGTAACAAGACTTTCTACATTTTGCTCCCCGTATCCATTTAAAAGCAAAGTCTCCATCACGCAGACGGCATTCCCACGCTGGATTGCGATGACCAATCTTTGCGCGAGAAAGCCGCCCGTGTGAGGGTTACTTGTGGCCTCCCTTAGAATTATTTTTGAAAAACACTGTTTACCAACCATTTCAAATTTTATTGAGTAATTGATTTCAGTAAACTGACGCATAGATTAGTATATATTATTACGTACAAACAGCAACACTCTTAATTGTCCATCGGTGGACCTTATGCCTTTTGTAATAAGGTCCACCGACGGACAAATAACAATGTGGTTAATAAATCTGTCATTGCAATTATCATTGTACGAGTATGTTGTTGAAATGAAAAAAGTGTATCTATCTATATATCTATTCCAGTTTATAACAAATTTACAAGCTTAGTTAGCGTAGTCATATAATAGTACATTACTATAGAGGCCGGGAAACGAAGGGTTGCAGGCCAAGTAGATATAGACGGCCGAGCGCAGCGAGGTCGATAGGGATACGCGGCCGCAACCCCGTTTCTCGCCGAGATTTGTATAGTGTTTTTCTCAAACTAGCAATGAAAGAATAATAAAAATAGGATGATGATGATGATTGTTTCATGTCCTAATGTGAAAGGTATTTGTTTATTATTACTTTAAGGTTACCAAAAGGGAACGAAAATTTGATTATTTTTGCGCTACGACGCACGGTTTAGAAGATACCAGTGCAAAAATAATCAAATTTTCGTTCCCCTTTTGATAACCCTGAAATAATAACAATAATAAAACAAAAAAGAAAAAAAAAAACACAAAAAAGAAAAAAACACAAAATGAAAAAAAAGCACAATGGCGGAATTTTGCTTAAGTATAGGTTTTTTATGGTTGAATGCCATGACGTGTCACAATTTGACTTTTAAAAACAAACCGGGTTGCCTTACAGGCCTAGGTGTGTAAGGCTATATGAAATCCCTTTACATATCATCTTCACTCATCGCGCACCGGATATGTCGTATTTCTGGACCTAATTTGAAGTAGGTCATGTCAACTTCAACATTTCATTGCAAGTTTGAGCAAAAGATTTTCCTTGTTTCCACCTGCCTTGCTACTTAGTATTCTGCGTGAAGTTTCGTCGCCGCGAACTAATGGAAAATTGACTACTACAAAGACTACTTTCCATTTCAGTTGTGAACAGGGTACGTAAACTAACGTGTATATTTTATGAGGATGGATTAAAGAAACAAATTGACGAAAACTCGAACTTTTCTGTCCTGTCACGAATGTTATGTTATGTGGATAAGTAAATTTAGTAAGCTAAAGAAATGTACCACAATGTTAGCAGGAACAAGTTTATGAAAAAATAAACACATTGGAATAAATAATAGAATATTATTTAATAGCGCATTTTTACTTCCCGCTTGTCTTAAAAATCATCTTTACCATTACTTATTTAATTGTCATAGAAGTAGTGGGAACAAGAATTGGTAAAGATTGCTGAATATTGTTATGTGTTACATTTTGGATGATTTTGCGCAAACAAGTTACATTTCAATATGTCCAAATGTACATAATATGTTGTAGCACTCTTGCGTGAATAACGTTTATTAATGTTGTTCGCACCCACGTGCCCATTTCTAGAACTTTCATTTAGTTTCGGCGTAATATTCCGTCCAAGGCAATTCGTTTGTCCTATTTTAGTCCTATGTCCATTTTGCCCTACAACAAGTATTTGTATATTTAGAGGCTCTCCGTAAAAAGGTCGTCCCAGAAATTACATTAATTAACAAACTAATTGCAAGCGACCTACACGCATTGTTGAATGAATAGTAATAGGTAATAAAAGTCTTATACGATCTAATAGAAAAAATATAAGTGTCAAAATTACTCAATAATCAAAACATGTCCGTCAAAAGATTTTCAAAAAAAATCCGAAAATATTTTTAGTAAAATGCCAAATTCAAGACGAAGAAAATTCTCAGTTCAGAATGAAGTGGCACGAAAAAACCTATCTAAAGGAGGTACAATCACAACTAATAGGTACGCTGCAGGGATTTAATAGTTTTCGTAAGAAGGCTTTGCTTGATCAAAGCCGTTTCTTCCTAAAACCCATTAATGAGTCTTTTATAGCTGTTTTAGTAAGGGTAAGCATATCCCAGTCTGTTTAGACGGGCTGAGTGATTCAATACACTGTTTGTAATAATATATATATAAAGGTATGTTTGTACTTCGTACAGCAATGTCAAATGAAAAGGTTATGCATTTTAGAGATAAGTTATTTGAAATAATTCGTTCATTGAATAGCCAAAATAACTTATTTGGGTTTAAATGATCGAGTTTTTCTGCGTTATACATTTGTCTTAATCTTATTCTTATGCAAACTGATTGTAAATAAACAACGCTTAAAATTAGTTTCAAGTTAGCATCAGAGGATGCACGCGTACTAATAGATTAATAACTGCGAGTACAAATAAATATGATTATGAGAATACAGATGATTAACGTCTGTTTTTCCTGTAAATTGTAACTAACCTTTAGTATGCTAAAGAGCAGATATGCTCTATATATATTCAACATAAACCTGAAGTTGTCATGATTGTTATATAAATGGCAAATTTGACAGGAGCATACGAAAGGTCAAGGCTGCATAGCAGTTTGCAAACATCACGTTCTCTAGCAACCCCACACTGCGTTTTGTGCTAGTGGAGTGCAATTTATATTTAATAGGGAATATTACGCAAAACTCTGCGTAGGGGACGCCACTAGCACAAACAGAGGACCTACCGAGAAACACGAACATCGAAATTTCTTTATCTGACTATCACTCTTGCATTGCGGTAAAGAAGCAGATAACGAAATATCAATTTTCACGTTTCGCAGTTGGTCATCTGTAAACAAACCTTCTTGATATATAAATGTCAAATTTCTTCATAACAAATTATTTGTGAAAACTTGTCAAAAAAGCATGAGTTACTCTATGGTTTACAATATGTGCTAGTGCTGCAATCTAGCAGCAGAACATTGCAGTGGTAATACTCGCTGTAGCACGAGTGTGTGAATATTTGATATACTTATGTAGAACGACAGAATACGAGTGCAAACTAATTACATAATATAAAGACTACTTTTGTTTATTGCACACGTATTAATCATAATGATGCTGATCTATATCCGTAACAGTGAAATTGGTGTTGATTCATGTATATGTATGTATGTATGTAAACACTTTATTGTAGATAATGGACAGGTAAAGATACAATAAGCAATGTTGGCAATGTACAAAGGCGAACTTATCCCTATAAGGGATCTCTTCCAGTCAACCTTTGAGCAATTGAGAGTCAAAAGTAAAACATGAAAGACAAATGATTAATAATTTTAGTAATAACTTATGCTTTTTTTTAGTAAGAATGTTCTATAATATTAATACCAGTCACGTGAATGGTTACTTGACTGATATAAATATTATAGGACATTATTACACAAATTGACTAAGTCCCACAGTAAACTCAATAAGGCTTGTGTTGTGGGTACTTAGACAACGATATGTATGTATAATATATACATATTTATAAATCCGCAGCGTTAAACGCTTGCGGGCAACGGAATGCGTTTGCCACGTCTGCGTCCCGAAAACACGTCATTGTTTTTTGCGGCTAACGCGTGCGGTAAACGCAGCGGCAAGCGGATTGTCATTTTTCCTGCGTTTAAACAACATGGGGCAACTTTGTTTCATGCTAACAACGCTGTGTCTGTAATGCAATTTAGGGTCTCTTCACACTTTGCATTTTACATTTTGGATTATTAATATTATTTCCACTCAAAACCACGAGCTTTCGATCATAATACGAGAAAAAAGTGCCCCCAAAATTTGATACATTTTTATTTTGTCCGTTTTATTACGGTCATAGAAAGTTGTATCGAAAATGGACCAACAATACATGTATTCGGGACATTTTTATCTAAGTAAATTGTTTAAACTTATAAATTCTAAGTAGCAACAATAAAGAAATTCCCAATCCTAACACAAAAGTGGGAGGTACTTTAAGTAGACATGCCCATCGACGCGGAATCTGAAAAACCGAAAATGATGTCACGTCGGAAAGCGACGGCTGAGACGACTTATAAAGCTTTTTCCTATCGGCTTTTGCCGATTGCTTCTCGATATGTGTGGAAAGGGGAGATCCTAACCGCTTGCGTCGAATGGACGCGTTTCACGCAATAAACAAGGAGGATATTCCTCACACATCCTATGAAGATAAAATGTTTTTGTGCAACGCTGCGGTTACCGCTAGCTGCGTTCACCGTGTAAAACAATGTTCTATAATAAGATACTCTGATGCAAAATAGTGCGCGTCAAACGCATCCCATTTAACGCATTTGCCACGATGTGACCCGAAAACACGTCATTGTTTTTTGCGGCAAACGCGTGCAGTAAACGCAGCGGCAAGAGCTTTGTCACTTTTTCAATATTGAAACAACACAGGGCAACTTTGGTTTATGAGTACAACGCTGTGTCTACAACGCGACTTAAAACGGTCTTCCCACACCTTGCATTTTAAATTTTAGATTCTTTTTAATTGCCACTAAGAATTACGAGCCCTTTCGATCATACTACGAGAAAAAAAGTGTCCCCAACATTTCATACATTTTTTGTTTCTCCGATTTGTTACGGTCATAGAAATTTGTATTGAAAACGTAACCAAATGGACGCGTTTCACGCAATAAACAAGGATACACCTTACACATACTTACTATGAAGATAAAATATTTTTTTAATACAGTTGCTCAAAAAGTGCTACTTTACGCAGCTGTTTAGCGTGCGGAAAGTTGGATTTCGCGAACTAGTGCTTTTTACTTTTCCACTTGTTTCAATTCATGACTACTTATTGATGAATGTTAATGTTAGTTTCCTTTAAAACACGTAATCAACATAAAAACCTGCTGTTAATGTAAAAATAATAAATATAAGCATATTTCATATTTTATTACTTACCTCTTCATCATTATAACACTTTTATTTTTTAATATTGAAAAACCGTTCTTAATAAGTTGTCTGAATGGAACGGAATAGCTGCCGAAACGCCTGTCAAAGCAGAGGCGTTTTTTGCTTACTGCAAGAATGTTTTAAGTTTCCAAAGGCAACATTGGATGTTGTTTTCATACAATTTAAATATACGATACACAAACAATCGTAAATAACGATACTTAGGTAATAATAGTCTAATATTTTATATTTACAATTGTTTCTGTCTTATAGAACATGCATAAAAAATACTTGTTGTTTTTCTTATTTTTTCGCAACTGTATTAAAAAACGTCGTTCGATACACGTGCGGAAATGTCATTCTTCCGCACTAGCATCGAAATTTACTATAGTGTGCGTTTGACGCATTATGACTCGCGCTTCGGTTACTGCTGCTCTTACCGCGTAACAACTTTAAATATAAATGCCCCGACAGTTGTGGTGGGAAGATCCTAAATCGCGTTACACACGCAGCGTTACAGTACGCATAAATAAAGTAGTCCTATGTTGTTTTAACGAAGTAAAAACGACAATGCGATTGTCGCGGGGTTTCACGCACGCGTTCGCCGCAAAAAACAATGACGGGTTTTCGGGAAGCAGGTGCGGCAAACGCATTCCGTTGATACTGAGTGCTTTATTATAAAAAAAGTTAAGGTGAAAACTGGTAGCAACAGCTACGAAAATCATATCAGTGCTCTTCTGATTTTGTGTTTACAGTTCTTGAGTCTAGTTGTTCCTTAGCATTTTCGACACGCCATCACATTTTAACAGCAAAATTTTGATTACCTTAATTTTCTGAGGATTTGAGGGACAAATTGGAAACTTGATAATATTTTTTTTTTTTTTTTTTTAATTTATTTAGGCAACAAACAGTCTTGTACAAAAAATAATGTAAACATAAGTAATGTGTTAATAGACCTTGAGTGCCCTACCTTAATAATAATAAGTAGCTAGTCTAGGAGCAGTAAGCGGAAAACAAAGTTATCAGTTAGTAACAATAAAATATTCCAATAATTATATGTAGCAACAGCGATTTTTGGTATTGTCTGACTTAAATTTTCGGCAACATTATTTTGGTCCTGCTCAATTTTCGCTAGAAATTATTTATTTACCTGCCTGATATGATGCACGTCACTTTTTAATATGTCTAATTTTATTATAATGGGAAGTCGACGGCTCGTAAAATAGTCATGTTAATACCTAGTGATAAATTGGTATAACAAGCTATTATTGGTGACATCTTTTTACTTGAATGTCATTGTAGGTATGAAAAATACGGATAGTTTCCTAGTCGTAATATACTACAACAATGTAACTAGTGGTTATATTACGTTTTTTACTGTTTTTTTATTTTATTTTTGTTAAACAAAATACTTACATATGTCACTTTTGAATTGTAATATAAATAAATATTGGATATTCTTACACAAAGTGACTAAGCCCCACAGTATGCAAATTGACGACCGGTCTGACTTAGTGGGTAGTGCCCTACCTATGAAGCCGATGGTCTTGTGTTCAAATACCGGTAAGGGCATTTATTTGTGTGATAAGCACAGGTATATGTTTCTGAGTGGATGTTTTCTATGTATTTAAGTATTTATATATTATATTTATTTTTCGTTGCCCGAGTACCCTCAACACAAGCTTTAGTATAACCACCAGCCACCACCATCCATCAGGCGCGCCGTATGCTTGTTTGCCACCGTCGTAGTATAAAAAAATAATATAAATAACACTTTAAAACACCAATGTGAGAGCAATATGATCTTTATGTATTTTGTTTCAGCAATTCATCTTCAAATTTGTCACTGAAAAATAATAAATCCATAAACAAAAGTCTTCAAAACCGCTCAGTAGCATTAGAACCGATGGCGGTCGTGTTAGAATGTGATAACTGTTCGACCACGTCACCAGTAAGAAAAGAGATCAAACTCGACCCTGTTGACTCAAGTGCCGTCAAACTCCATAGCCTGAGCACATCTACACACAACGCATCAGTAGAATCCAACCAACCTACACCACAGTTGACGCCACCGCCGTCTAAACGGGAGACAATAAATAGAAGCCGACGGGAGCCAACTCGTCAACCACGAGCAAGAGTCCGCAGTCCCAAACATAGCTTGGTTGTCTTTGATACACTAAGTACAGAAATATATACCTCAGTTGACTTAAGTCCTACCAAACCCCATAATTTAAAGACTGCCATAGACTCTGCATCCTTAGAATTGTCACACCCTACACCGCAAACGTCTCCACACTCATATAAACGAGAAACAACGGAGAGAGCCCTTCGGGAGCAACGGCATCAACATCGAGCAAGAGTTCGCAGTCCAAAGCATAGCTTATGTGTCTTTAACACCCCTAGTATAGAAATTCACAAAGTAATTGATAATGGGACAAGTGTAGATGTTGCTATAGACTCTTGTATGGAGACAGTAGGGACAAACGTGATTGACTGGGCTCAAGAAACGCGAGATTGGGCCCAAGAAATCCATGTTTATACGGTGAACACGGCAGAACTAGAGATGTTAGAGTTGGAACAGCAGAGCGATAATTCGTTGGATGATATGTGTAGAATCTGTCACAGTGGGGATTGCTTATCTCCGGAGCTCGGGAGGTTGGTGTCAGCATGCAATTGCCGTGGCACGGTTAGTACAGACAATCGTTTTAATAATATTATATATTAAAAAATATTAGGCATAAGTGGCATTATGACGATAGAGGACGAACTTGGCTACTCATCATAGGTATCTTGTCATTATAATAAAAAATATTATTTGTATTTAATATTATTATTTTTTTACATAATAACCATTTATCCGTACTAGGTGGGACGCGTCCACGTGCGGTGTCTAGAGCGATGGCTAACTGAATCCGGCAAGTCGCGCTGCGAGCTTTGTGGTACACGGTACCATACGCGCCGTGTGCATCGCTATGGAGTGCTCAAAGCGCTGGTCATGTGGTTCTTGAGTCAGAACGCTAAACAGGTAAGAGCTAGTGCGATGGTTTCATGTCGGGCACGACCTCTGTGAACGAGGAAACATACCCGCTGTGTGCACCGTTGGGGTGATGCGTAAACACTGCTCATAAGCACGTGCTGATGTGTGGTGTGGTGTTGTGGCTCATCAGGACACATCGGGGTTTTAACTACGGGAATGCTTTGCACTAGCCAAAAAAATAGGTAAAAACTTTGAAAACAGAAACTATTATATTATTTCTAAGCACATTTGGAGCATACTACCTATTTCGTAGTTTGGCAACTATTTTACAATAAACAAAGTTACCTACTCGTATATAAACACATGAGATCATTCCCGCACCCAAAACCCCAATCAATATATATGCTCATGTGCCAAAAAGTTAACCAGAACTCTTCCGGTAGGTAACAAGTTTCATTATTATTCAATGCGGGGCTTTATATTATGAATTTGAAATTCAAATTCAGTTAAGTGGCTAACGAAGTAAATCAATGAATAAAGCCAAATATAAACCCCTTTTACTTCCGCTTATTACAACATCGTAATTGTAAAGAAGACAGACTGATATTATGAAACTTTACGTTAAATATTTTATATACACACATATCATAAACCCTCTATGATGCCTTCAAAATCCGTAAATAATGGCCAACATTACGATAAACTGTTTTGTTACAACAAATTTCTTATCTGTGATGATGTTGTAATTGCTTCATAACTACATCAAAATCGATTTTATTATATTCGTTATACATTCAAATTCGGACCATATCTGAAACAATTCGATTTGCCCTCTATTTTAATATCAATCGAGATGCCTATTTGTTCGAAATAAAATGTCAATTGCATACAATTTTGACATATCTCGCATGTTAGTTTGTATTGAATGATACGGAAAAAGGCCCCCGACTCTAGTTTGTCTCTGAATTAAAAAAAAATACGAATGCGTGACATGCGTGAAAAAAGTTTTAATTTACCGCCATTTGACGTACAGTTTATCTTTTAATTAGTTTTAAGTATAAAATGAATATGTTATGTGGTTTTTAAAGTACCTATAGCAAAAGTTTCGTGTAAAATGAGCGATAAAGACATTTCGGTGACGCCACCACATACCCGCGAGGTCCGCAAAGATAGCAACGATGCTCCGACGTTGGCTGTAGTTCGGGTTTGTGAATATATTATAGAAAGTTTATAATATGTGTGTAGATAAAATAGTGTATGTAACTGTACATAATTAGGCATTAAAACACTCGTGTGATCCTATTAAAAAACAAACTCACTCACTCACTCGTTTCTTAAACCCACACTCGGGTATTTTAATGCCTTTTATTATGTAGCAGTCTCATAAACTATTATATCTGCAACATTATTATATAGATGCGATAAAGATGGCCGTATTCTCGTGCAAATACATGGTTATTGACCTCAGACGTCTTAAAATAATTAGACGTGGTAAGTCGAAGTGACAGTTGAGAGATTGAAACTCATTAGTAAGAAGCCCGATATTGCTATTAGGAACGATCAAGTCACGCAATTAAGGGTCTTATATGAAATTATTTCGTTTTTTTTTGCAATGCGTAGTCCTTTGGAAGTCAACCTATGTATATAATAACAATAATAATTTAGCCTATATACATCCCACTGCTGGGCACAGGCCTCCTCTCGTGCGCGAGAGATGTATGTATGTGTAAAATTTATTTGTTGTTGTTTATTCTGTCTATGTGAAAAATAGCATACTAGGTCAATATTGCTACTTATTTTTATACAGTTTCCATTATTGCACAAGTTTATTTCGATATTTCTTAAAAAACAGCTTTACATTGTCAATCCCAGAACTATATCGAGATAGAAGGAAAGAGTTCGTTGATTTGTAGGGGAACTGAGCGTGTAACAGTTTGCGAAAATACTTTGACGTCACGAGTGTAATTTAGTAATGGGAAACATAAGTCTTTTTTTTTTATACTACGTCGGTGGCAAACAAGCATACGGCCCGCCTGATGGTAAGCAGTATCCGTAGCCTATGTACGCCTGCAACTCCAGAGGAGTTGCCGACCCTAACCCCCTCCCACCCCTCGTTGAGCTCTGGCAACCTTACTCACCGGCAGGAACACAACACTATGAGTAGAGTCTAGTGTAATTTGGCTGCGATTTTCTGTAAGGTGGAGGTACTTCCCCAGTTGGGCTCTGCTCTAGATCTGGAATGACATCCGCTGTGCTGTGGCCTACCACACAAAGCGAGATGACATTCACAATGCCCATACCTCTCTTGTGGACGTAGTTTAAGGACGTACCCGGGTCCCCAAGTCACGCAAAAACGATTAAAAAAACATATTATTCCTATCGAGTTAATCTTGATAGAAACATTATGGAATAATACCGCTGACTTAAATGTCCAGGGGTGGCAGAGTACCGGGCACAACACCTCGGTTCGCCGGGGTCTCGCCCAAAAGTCGTCGGCAACATGAAGGGACTGTTAGGCTTCTTGGACACGCCAACCCACCGTGAAAAAATTGGCGCAATCTTATGACGTTGAGTTGCGGAAACCAAGCCCGCTAAACCTATATAACTCTTCTGTAATGTAATGACTGTTTGTGCCAAAATAAAGAGAAAAAAACCTAACGCCGACTGCCGAGAATCGGCCGGTTTGTATGACGATAAAATGAGGGGCCAAGATTATCCTGAATCTTCTGAACCTTCGCTTTCCGTAATTTCGTGCGGCAGTTAGAAAAATGTAATGTGACTTTTTCGTGATTTTCTACCAGTTCGGCAAAATTTGCAGATGCATTTTCTTTTTTATTTCTAAAAGCGGAAATAAAAGGGATTGACAAGAACTAAATTGAATTTTCCGTGGTAATATTTCGGTTGTTCGGTTCGGTCGATGTACCTCGGTAATTTACTTGTTTCAAATGCAATGCAAATGTTTCAATGCAAACAGTTTTATATAAATAGAAATGTAAATAATACAATGTAAATGTATTCCAACTCAATTTTATTAACCATTCACATTTGTGTATTTTAAAATTATAATTTTAACTCTACACCTAAGGTAGGTGTGTGTGTCGTTTTTACATTACAAGTCCAGTCAAAATCATTTTTAATTACTACTTTTAATTTCAACTAGCGCCCCGCCCCGGCTTCGCATGGGTTACACAAAACCTTAACAAATTATAAACTTAAACCTTCCTCGATAATCACTCGATTGATAGCTCAAAACCGCATGAAAATCCGTTCATAATTTTTGAGTCTATCGCGAACATACATTTGTTTTACAAAGTGTAGTGATAATCACCTAGCTCATCTACGACCAACACAAAAGGTCACTAATATTAGAAACTTAGTGAGTCAGTTTTTTCAGATACTATCAAATGTAAACACGACGGTGTTATTTACTGTACAGAGGGTACTTAGCCAAGATGCCAATCGTTTGCGCTACGACAAGTAAACGCTATCTGTCTTTTATCGCACTTATATGTAAGAGTGATAGAGACAAAAAAAGCGTTTCGTTGTCGTAGAGCAAACAATTGGCATCTAGGCTAGGCATCCTGCACACATAATTAAAGTTTACCCCTATCGATGACCATTTACCGGACGTTTGGCACTCTGCCAAGTCCCAGCCAGTCGGGTTCATTTAGGGAATGAACCAATCCAAAGTGTGCTTGTGATCTATTCGAAAAGTAAACTGCTTTATTTACGAGTAGGTGGAGTTTTCAAATTCAAAGCGTCTATTTTCATTTGGTAGTAAGAGTAAGCACAACATAATGGTAGACAAAGTATACACGGAGTAGGTAGTTTACATACATTCAAAATACAGTCAATGAACATCAAAACCCTTACAAAACCCTTACGTCTTTCAGTTTCATCGTACATGTATGTATATGATCGTATATTATCATCTTTATATGCTATCTTATTTTCATACTGTAGCTATTCAAGATTAAGTCTCTTTTTTAGGGTTCCGTACCCAAAGGGTCAAACGGGACCCTATTACTGAGACTCCGCTGTCCGTCCGTCCACCCGTCCGTCTGTCACCAGGCTGTATCTCATGAACTGTGATAGTTTGCCAGGTGAAATTTCTACAGATTATGTATTTCTGTTGCCGCTATAATAACAAATACTAAAAACAGACTAAAATAAATATTTCTTTCCAATCTCGAGGTTCTCATCCAATCAATGAAGTTAAGCAACGTCCGGCGGGGTCAGTACTTGGATGGGTGACCGTTTTTTATAGATAATGGTACGGAACCTTTCCTGTGCTAGTCCGGCTCGCATTTGGCCGATTTTTTTTTAACCGACTTCAAGATTTCAAAAGGAGTAGGTTCTCAATTCGGTTGTATGTTTTTTTATATGTTTGTTAATTCACAACTCCGTCATTTCTGAACCGATTTTATATATGTAATTGATTAGATATATGTACAATGGGAACCATGAGGAATCGAGGGAACTCTTCAAATGAGAAAGGCATACATATAGTGATTTATGTATTTTCATCAACAAATCAAGCATTTACATTTAAAAAAGTGACATTTGATGAAGTGGAACTGCTGATGATGATCAGAATGGAACTTTTCAACGACGCATAGTTCATATTTGGCAGTTTGTCCTCTTCGCTGTGTTTGTTAAGCAAATTAGATTTTCAAGAAAGTTTTTTTGTCAAGTTCGAGTTCTGACGATGGGGTCCATTAAGAATCGAGAGAACTCCTCAAATGTGTAATATATAGTGATCTTAGTATTTCCATCAATAAATCAAGCATTTACCTTTTTAGAAGTGACATTTGATGATGTCAAACTGCTGATGATAAACAGAACGGAATTCTTCAACGACGCATAGTTCACGTTTGGTAGTTTGTTCTCTTCGCATATTTGTCAAGCAGTTAGGTTTTCAAGGCACATTTTTGTCAAGCTTGAGTTCTGATGATGGATCCCATGAGGAATTGAGGGTACTTCACATCTCTTTTAAGCAAACTTATTGCCTTTTTGTTATTATTATATTTTTAAATTCAGTCGAATACCCTGTCTTTCCAGTCAACCATAGGTCAAATTTGGAATGTGTCAAGGTGGGTGCAGCGAAAAAAATTACCCCCTTTTCTACATAATTAGGCCGTAGGCGTAGGACGCTTTTTTGTAATTTCATTGTATGAAATACAAAATCAACAATAATCTTTCTTTCACCGGTCTCTCTAATAGAAGTCGGTTTTTTTTCTTAAAAATATAGAATAACAGGCAGGCCATTTCAAACTTTTACTTCTTTACGACTTCTTTCTTCTTTTTACTTTCATCTGTCTTCTTTTTACTTCTTTAGACGACCGGTCTGGCCTAGTGGGTAGTGACCCTGCCTATGAAGCCGATGGTCCCGGATTCTAATCCTGGTAAGGGTATTTATTCGTGTGATGAGCACGGATATTTGTTCCTGAGTCATGGGTGTTTTCTATGTATTAAAGTATTTGTAAATATTCATATATTATATATATTGTTGTCTTAGTACCTACAACACAAGCCTTATTGAGCTTACTGTGGGACTTTATTCAATTTGTGTAATAATGTCCTATAATATTTATTTATTTATTACGTTAGTCTGAATATTATTCCTGTATTTGACCTGATGTGGCCAACCAAATGATCACCTCATGACTATTTGTTTCAGCTGATGGTGGACAGTCTCGGCATAATGCTGATGTCCCCGCTAGCGGTGCTAGCCGCGTGGCTGTCCGGGCGCACCCTAGCTGGTCTGATGACGCAGGAGAGCCAAGTCACGCCCTGGCCGCTGGCTTCCACGTTCGTGCTCGCCTGCATGACTCTGGTGAGTAATCAACTCCAGTATCTGCTGATATCCCGGTGGCGCTGCTGACCGGACTGTGTCGCAGGAGAGTCAAGTCACGCTCTGGCCACTGGCTTCTATGATTGTGCCTACATGAAGCTGGTAAAAAATCAGCTTATAATTACCTAGAAAATAGTTATTTAATTGTAGGTAAAGAAAAGAGGCTTAGGGCCTGTTTCACGATGTCCAAGTAAAGTTCTGAATAAGCTACTTGCCACTAGTTGCGAATTATCTGACGAATAAAGTCATCGTTGGCGTTTCACAATCTTTAAACATTGAGGTATAGTACTAGAGTCGGTATCTCTAACAAAATGTTTCCGCACCTCAATGAAGTGTTGGCACTTCATTGCGTTTAGTTCGTCTCCTGCTACTGGCGAAATGCCATGCATGTGCCAAAAATTTTAAAAAATATATAAAAATTAAAAATGTCAGTGTGTGTTATGAAAATGTATTCTAATTATGTCAAGAAACGTAATAAAAGCAATATATTAACAATCCACTGCGAAAAACTCTTGTTTTACGCTCATTTAGATTATTTTGTAACGTCATTTTAATTAAGCACTCGCGGTGGTACGCCATTTTCTTTGGCGCATAGGATACGTTATTACGCAGATACATCTTAATAGTCACGTAGGTACTAATGATAACCTACCTTATTGTTTGCAGAATATTATACACAATAATAATATATTACCCTTTATCTCGTCATTTTTTTATGGTGTTTTTCTCATATTTATAGAGTATATTATGCTATAAATGCAATTTCATCAAAATTGCTAGGAGTACGAGAGTCAAATAGAGTTGTGTGACTATCTTGTTTTAATAGTGGACTTCAAAGGGTTCTTCTAACGGGGTTGACAGGGATTACATCGAGAGCATTTTTTTAGTTAGGATCTAGAAACTTCGTTGGTTGGGATGGGACGGACAAATCCCATTCGTTGTATAATTGGTAATAAATGATTTACCGTCCTTACTGCAATCTTTTGCTGCATAATGTTCTACGCTCATGAAGAATATATAACCACCAACATACAGATTCACGCGTACGAAGTCGCGGGCAACAGCGAGTAAGGAAATAAATACATTTTATCTAGATTCTTTACAGTGCTTATATAGGCAGAAAATGAACAGTTGTCATGACAGTTTCGCTTCTCGCTAGCTACACAGCTATGCTTATTCTTTAGCTTAGTGACAGAAGATGTCACACGCCGAAAATGGTAGACACAATTTGTTCTCGATAGCCTGTCTAATACATATATGTCAGTGTCTTTAAATAAGCTTAACTGATAGAGAAAGTGCTAAATTTTGTAGTAGGTTTTATCTGGCAGTTAATTAATTTGTTAATTAGCTATCCAATACTTTACTTGTACATTGTGAAACAGGCCCTTAAAGTCACAAAAAATCGTTGACAACCGAATTCGATGGCCTTATACGACGGGTCTTGAAGCCTTTTTAATTAGTAAATGAGGATTAAATTAGAGATCTTTCGACAGGCGAAGTTGGTTGAAAGTTGTATTCGACTATAGTAACACATGAAACTTCTATTGCAAGTTGTCAAACTACAAACACCGCACACTACCAGAGTAATCTATTGCTACATAGAATTTCAAAATAGACAACAAAGCGGACGCCTCGTGTTGAAACCGTATATTTTAATATTATGAATTAGGTGTCTTCGTGCTTATCTTCTTCCTTAGTGAGTGTTTGCTTAGGATCTGGCACAATAAGATCAGCCACAAGCTCCAAAGACTTCTTCAGAAGTTCGTTGTCAATGACATGAATGTGGTTAACTCTGATCTTGTTGTGTAATTCCGACTCACCTGAGTGAATCGGCCCGAATATGATCCAGCCTAAGGAAGTTTGCTGAGCGATGGGTCCTCCTTGTGGAGCTTTGAGAACACCGCCCATGAGTATTTGACTATAAACTTCTCCACCAAGTAGCAAGTCGATTTGTCCCGGTTCATTGAATGTTGTATCCGCTAAACTTAAACTAGACAGCTCGGACCAAGACTCAACATTGACTCGTTTCTCTGGAAGATTTAATGTGAGTTTGCTTAACACAAAAGCATTTACATTTACCTTAAAATCAGAGTCTACGCGAGATGTGATTGTTAACTTCACCGACGAGTTAGAGCTCACAGAACTCTCTCCTTCATCTTCACATAGTCTCGTGATTGTGCTTTTGTGCGGAATCCTGGGAAGTCCGAGCAGATGAACCGCAGACTCTCTAATGAACGACTCTTCTGATCCTTGGTCGATAAAGCACCTGAGTGTTATGAGTTGACCAGATTTCGACATGGCATTAACCAATGCTGTTGGTAATAAAACCAACCTACGAGCTGTCGAAAAATGGTTTTTAATGTTTGTAGTAGTGGGTTCATCATCAAGTGACGGGTGAGATGCAGTTGCAGGTGCAACCACATTTGTTACAACTGAGTGAGTTGTTTCTTGAGACTCCTGAGACTCAGTTGTTGGTGTGCTATTTTTGGAATGCAACAAGGAATGGTGTTTTCTTTGGCAAATTCGGCATCTAGATGATTGACGGCATGCATGGACTGAATGATGAGGTCTTAGACAGTTAAAACAAAGGTTATGTGACTGGACAAAACCACGGCGAGCATCAGTATCAAGTTTAGCAAATTCCTTACAATTACTTATCTTATGGGCTTCAGAACAGAATGCACAAGATGGGGTTGTTACAACTGACACGTGATGGACTTTATCAGAAGTATTAGAACCCTGGTGAGCATTGGTGCTGGGTCTAGAAAGCTTTGGCTCAATGAACTCCAATGCGCGAAACCGTGTCTCTAAAAATCTTTGAAATTGTTCATAAGTTGGTAGCTCATTGTTGTGTTCAATTGACTTGAGTTCCCATTGCTTTCGCGACTCAGCATCTAGCTTTAAACACATTAAATGCACAATAATAACATCCCAACTCTTAACATCTATGCCTAAGTTCTTCAGCGCTTGAAGACACTCGTTGGTTGTATCTAACAGCTCCTTTAGGGCACTCGCAGATTCAGTAGCCAAGTTACGCTGACTCAACAATCGATTAAGGACGCAAGTTGATAAATATTTCTTATTGTTGTATCGCTTTTCAAGTTGCTCCCAACTGGTACTGTAGTTATCTTTAGTGATTGGAATGTGTCTCAACAACTGTTCAACTTCGCCAGTTAAATGCCCCTTTAAATAATGTAGCTTCTGTACATCATCTAGATCCTTATTGCTGTGGATCAATGAAACAAACATGTCACGGAAACTCACCCATTCAGCCAAACCTGTCACTACACCTCGAGTGACTTACTTACCGGGCATCGGCTAAAGGACGAAATGATGCCGCCATACGTTTGGCCCTTCATCTATTAGATGACGCCTCTTTTTGATATTTAAGAAATTTAACACATATAAGTGAAATAATAAGGATCAAAGTCAAATGGCGTTAGATGGCAGTAAATTTACTGTGGCTACAAAGTTTTCTTTGCCAATCCACCTCTATTTCAAATTCTCTTTCATAGGTATTGGTGATTTCATTGTTTTCAGATAATATTATAAGAAGAATTGGACAAAACTTATTTTTTATTTTCATATCACAGATACTAAAATAACCTATTAAATCTATTCCCAGTCCTTTTAATTTGGATCTTTTTAAATAAAGAGTGAATAGACATCTATTAGGTAAGCGCATTTTCCATCCTAGACTGCATCGGCACTTACCATCAGGTAAGATTGTGGTCAAATGCTTACCTTTACCTAATAAAAAAAAAAACTTGCGCCTCACCATTCAAGGAAAATTGGCAATCGAATTAGAACAAATAGAAAATAGAGTTGAATTTGTTTTGTTTTTAAATCAATCCATACAAAACAAAAGCAACTATGTTTCATTTATTTAAGATTTAAATTATATTGGAGGTGATTTGTACTAGTATTAGGACACTGAACCCTAAGAGGATAATGGTATCCGGACGACCTCTCATTTTACTTATAAAAGCAAGATAATTGGATTCGTAAATTGGCCAATCAAACTGTCATTCTAGTGTCTGCGATAAAATCAGAGCTTAGGGTATTTTTAATGCCACGCGGAGTAAGTGCGTTTGCTTCATTGATATAATAATTTATTCAGTGTTCTATTCTGTATACAAGATGTAACAAAAATAATGGGAATCCGTTTAAGAGGCAACAGGAATAGTCATTTCTCCATACAAACGTACTCGACTGTTTCCTTTGACGCTAGAGCAATATTTTTTTTACAACACAGATTATTGTTATTAATTAATATCTGTGTCTGACTGATTTGCTTTTTTGATATTTTTTGTTTCTTAAGGCGCTAGGGCACTTTAAATCTTCGCAGAAACGGTCTAATTTACTAGGCCGCAAAGAAGCATGGTATTCAAAACTGGCATCAATTGGCCTAAAAAAAAACAGTCCGACACACATAATTTTATTACCATTTAAATCTCAAAAATTTGTTACTTTTGGTAAAGATTTGGAGAAAGAAACAGTCGAGAACGAAACATAGTTTTTTGAGATTTTTACTCAGGATTTTTCACCTAACCTGGCGTTTCTTTATTGCACCAGTTTTAGGAGGCGCTCCGTTAGCAAGACGGATATATTCACCTAAAATATTTAAATTTCAGCTCCCGTATCCTCTTCAGGGCATATTCGGGATCAAATTCCGGTGAGGAAAAAGTAGAAGAAAAAAATTGTAACGCGATAATTTTTTGGCCTTTGTATGAAGGGTTGGCCGAATTGGATGACCATAAAAAAAAAATCGCGTCAAATATATTTTTATTCTACTTTTTTCTAAATCAAAACTTAGCATTGTTGTTACTCATTTTGTGCGTCACATGGCAGTATGTCAAGATTAACTTAACGTTTTATTGCTAACAATAAAAATACATTCACTAACAATGAGAAACATCTACGAGTACATAGGCAACATTAAAAGGTATTGCATGCAGAAGTTGTATTGCAAATTATAATAATGAAGACAGAAATACATAGCATCGACTTCTAAAAATAAATTTACTATTAACATTCCTAAAACTTTAATCGCATTAACCAAATTAGATGACCACGCTTAAAGCTTTTTATACCTCATAAAAAATACATCAGGTTTAAAGTCTCCAGGGGCGGCGGATCCATACAACTCGATTCCCACCGGCTTGCCTAAAATTTATTGCTACATAAACCAAACTTATATATCATCATTAAAATTAAAAATATATCCATAATGAAAACACTACGTATTACATTACCTTGGAATTGATAACACGATTTACTAAAGCACTAATCATAGCAGGCGCGCGAAGTGAAGCTAAGCTTGACTATTCATTCATGCGCCACTACACACATACGAAAACTCACGCACACGCTCATAAAGTTTGCTATAGAGAGTCCACGCGAATGAGCTTCAAAGCAACTCGGTCTTGTATCGGGTTATTCATTTGAATAAAAACCTTAAACGTAATAACATAAGGTTTATATTGGAAAAATGCACGCACATATTCATAAAGTCCGCGAGCACTGAGGGGCCTACCGCGAACACCGTAGTACGCAAATTGCGGGCTACTTTCTCTTTTACTCCAATGGCGTAACTAGGGTGACAGAGAAAGATGCTCGCAATTTGCGAACTTCGGGGTACGCGGTAGGCCCTCGGTATACGGCCGCGATAACGTCAGTTATTATTAACATGCTGCTTCATTTGAATTTAAACCTTAAATACAAACAGGTAAGATTTATATTGGAGTGTAATGGTTCACAATTTTGAATCGAGTGGCGTTTGCCGCGCAAATGCCTAATATTGCCATACAAAAACATTGAATTGAATAAATGGGTAAAATTGTACAGTATTTTGCTATCATTGATAACAATTTTTGTAAAAACCTTTAAAAAAATGTGGAATTTTTATAGAAAAATCCAAGAATCTTATGTAGTCTCAAGTTTAATAATTTGATAAAGAACGTTTCTTCAAAGAAAGTACTGTTTGTAGGTTTGTAGTAATAGGTTTTAGAATTTGTGTGTTTGTGAACACTCCCGTCCCGGTTGTTACCAAGGCTTGTTGTTATTATTAGAGTTTTAAATGTTTTTATGTGATTTTACTTACTTGTGTGCACAAATTTATATATAAAGTTACTAAACCAGTGATATTTTGTATGTTGTGTGTATAATAGTATGGCAAAGGTGGTTATACACTACCTGCAAAAGGTCGCGCCCAAGGACACAACTAGCGCACGCCTCACTTTTATCATGAAAAAAAAGTACATAATGTTAATGTGTTTTTTTGTTCCGAGTTGCCTAGCCAGAATTTTCACGCGCCGCTACTGAAAGTCTCTTTATCGCTAAGTTATAATTTACGAGTATAACGTAGACCTGATGCGGAAATTTTTTCATTACTTTAACCTTCGAAAATCCCGCCACCCTTTTGTTAATATTTTATGCAGCATTTGACCTCAAGGTATTTGCGTATAAACTAATTTAGGCACATCTGAGTTTGTATATGTATATTCTATGTGATGTGGGTGCACAAAAAAGGGAGAATACAATTTAAAGATTTCTTTATATGTCACGTAAAGAGCATTACAAAGCTGGGACTCAATTTGAAATGAGTAAACTATCTATATACAGTTTAGCTATTGGGCACAGGCATACTAGAGGTCAAAACAAAATTTTTGACTCGCAGTTCCTAAAAAAAATCCCTTAGGACGGGAGTGCTAAATCATTATATTTTTTGAATGGGTTTTTTTTTTCTGAACCTATCGTGTGCAGTGATTGATAATACCACACACGATAGGTTTCTGAAAAAAAAATGTTTTTTCCTATACAAAAAAATAAACGACTCGGCGCTCCCCTCCTAGGGGATTTTTTTTATTAGGAACTGCGGTTCAAGAATTTTGTTTTGACCTCTAGTATGCGTGTGTCAAATGGCTAAACTGTTCATCGATTTGCGGTTTTTTATGCGTACACCTTACACTATTAACGCCCAAGGTGGAAATAAATGTGCTACCATGTTACACATACTGCTTTTCACATCACATACGAGTAAATCAGTTTCATGTTTTGTTTTTTACGCCTGTATTACCCTACGCCTGTCGTAATGACGAGAGAAATCTCATACGCTGCGCTACGATGATGCTTCGAGTGCGGACTTATTTGAAATTGTACGTCCTCGTAGTGCTCTCGTTCTACACGCGTATTACGATACGCTTACGCGTCTCTTACGCTTACGCGCCGTGTGCTGTGGCCTTAGTTTCCTCAAACGTACTAGTACCCACAACCTGTTACCCATACCCCGAATTTAATGGAATTCAATTAAAACACGGGTGTATTCTTTAAGCTTTTGTCGATATAAAGTTACAGTTATCATCATTATGATTAAATAGCTCGAGATATTCAATTCCATATCATGATTCATGATGTTTAGAGCATCTGTATTCGTTACGCCACATTGGCAAGGCGTAACATCCTGACATACAGGAAATTAGATTCACTCAAACGAGACTTGAGATATTCAAGACGCATCTGTTTTATTCAATTTGCTAGGCTAATGATATTGAAGGTTTCCGTTTTATTTAAATTGTAATATCAAATGTCCTCCAAACTTCTGTTTCAGGTGAATAAACTTTTATAATTTTCCGTATAGCTGAAATTTACAAATTCAATAATAATAATTGGTCCAATTTCACTGGGTCCAGTTCATAGAACTGGACAGATAATTAACTTTCCTCCTTTTGGTGGAACTTCCGAAGGGCCTACATTTCATTAATCTCGCTAAAATGGCGGAGAAAACAAAAGAGCCCCCGAAATAAGAGGAAATTTGCTTTGCTTTAAATAAATTCATAAAACATATAAAATAAATGTGTATATAATAATATAATACATTATATATACTTGGACATCCTTACACACATATTATCAGACAAAGGAATGCGTGGGGCAAAACTGTTTGGCAAGTAGGGAGTTCCTGTATCGATAAACTCAACTATCGATGCTAGTGATCACTCAAGGGTTTGCTTGTAAAAATATGTTTTTATTAAGTGTAAAAAAAAATTCTTAAATAAGAACTCAATGTACTCTTCTGCGTTTTTAAGACAAGACAAGACAATTTTATAATTCACCAGGCGTCACCGGCAGAAGCTAGTTGTTTTATACAGTATGTATTTTTGATAAAACCACAAACTTAAACTAGATGTAGGTTTTAGTGCTATAAAACAATTCTGAAAGGTTTTTTTAAATTTGGTCATAACTACCAGAGCATAATTAATTTTGATTTGAATTGATTGTGGGAGTTTTGGAAGTTACGAAGAAAAATTAGATAATATTTCCTAATTTTCTCTAATCGATAAAATGTTTGATCCCAGGTATGTTATTACTGCTGGATCGTATCGGCTGCGACACGGCATGCCCTCGGCTGGTGGATCTGGTATCGTTCACAGTACGAAGTTCGTCTAGAGTTGCAAGATGATCAATGATATAGGCGTATCCTTGATGTGGCGTACGTATTTTAAAAAAAGTAACTACTTATTTAAGATATATTGTGGATTAGGTCTCGGTCCAGCCCTAAAGCCAAGTATACCTTAAAACTACAGAAGCTTTACCCCGACCCTGATGGAAAATAGTTAACGCTTATTGTGAGTAAAATGTACACTATCGTTTTGCACCATACAAATCCATTTCAATACAGCTATTTTCGTGCTTGTTTTTTTTTACTTCAGCTTCAGGGATGGAACATTTCCAGGCCCTCATTGTAAAATTAAAATGTTTAACGTGATTTGATGATGATTCCACATTAAGTACTCACAGTGTACACCAGTATGCAAGTACAGGCAACATGCACTGCAGTATCAAAATATCACTTATATCAAATCATGTAAAGATTTTTAATGTCAATAGCATATTTTTTAAACACGTGCGAGTCCGTGTTTAGTCTAGGATTGTGTAATATGTATGCAACCTAAACTAGTAATAAACGGTTTGGCTTCTACTCAAGCATTTTATTGAAACTTTATATACCAGATGAATATGTATCCAACCCTATTTATTTACGTACACGGTGACAGTGACAGCCAAGTGAACATGCCTGATATAATTTATGGAAATTAGTAAGAAATTATACATTATTGGATATTAAAATTACCTATACAAGAAATTTGACATGACGATGTGAAGGGAAGATGTGTGCCTTTGTCCTTACAGTGGACAGCTAAATAATGGAATGCGCTCTCCCCATCTGTGTTCCCTGATAAATATTACCTCGGTCTCTTTAAAGCCAGAGTGAATAGGCTACTACTGAACCGGTGAGCTCCGTCTTAAACCCTGTCTTCACTTTCCATCAGGTGTGATTAGGGCCAATCGCCGATCAGATTACAATTGGCTACTTGACTGTTTTTTGTAAATAATGTCAAACGATCTTGATTTTCCTGAGGATCAAATGTCTATATAGGACTCATGGCAATTAAGCAACACAAAGGTCAGAAATGAGAGTAAAAGTCTGACGCTCGCAGTCGACGATTGAAACGCCTCTCACAAAATGATAAGGTGATGTGACGTCACATCATACATATAAGTCTGTCCTAAATGTATGGAAGATCAAGGAAATTGCCATTTTGACCCTGAAATATTGCGTTTATGTGTATAGTTGTAATACAATTTATTTTTCAATAAAATGTAAGGATTCGAATGGTACCATTTACTTTTCTATTTTTGAAAGACAAAGAAAAAAAATTTTTTGAGACTTCGGAGCCTTGTATTTTTTTATAATCTCAATATATTTTTTTAAATTCCACTTTTTTATAATGGATGGCTCATTTTCTATCCATTTAACTAAATTTTGTTATAATATTCAAAATGTGTCAAGTACCCAATTTAAATAAAGCTGAAGCCGTGCTTTTTGCCGCATAGTTTTTCTTGTTGTTCAAAGCAAATTGTTTTTTGTTACAACATAAACACTTTCGAGGTAAACCTATCAAGGTAAGCTAATATTTTCATGCTTAACTCTACGGTCATATTAAGTAATGTGCTTAATAGCATTATTAGTGGCGGAGACTTTCCTATACAAGTGAATCAGTAGATTTGTCTGACATATGGGAGTCATGGATTGATGGACAAAGGAAAAGTACGTTTGGTAATTAAGACTAGGGAACAGGTGTGCTAAATTGCAGAGACTCAAAAACATGAAAACTCTTGGAATTTTTCAGAGGCTTAATGCCTATGAAGTCGACAATCGTTGATGAAAAAAGCCGAGCGAAACTTAAATAATGTATAGAAACAGTCACGTCACTTTTCGTAGCATCTGTCATTTCGATACATTTTTACTATTCATTTGGCATTTATGGATTTATGATTATCATCTTGGGATTTGTTAGACCTGTACCCCAAAAGCATAAAATTGTTGTAGTAAATCACCGAATCGCATTTCACCTCGATCTCATATTTAATTTTCGCATTGTGTCTCAATAGTTTTTTTTTTCTAGTGGCTGTAAGTTTTAGTCGCATTTCACCTTGATCGTGCATTTAAATATCGCGTTGTGACTCAATCGTTTATTATTTTAGTCGTTATTAGTTTTAGTCGCATTTCACCTCGATCGTGCATTTAACTTTCGCGTTATGACTCAATCGTTAATTACTTTAGTCGCATTTCACCTCGATCGTGTATTGTATTGGCGACGTGATTCAACGCAACAGTATGAAAATTGAGTAGATTGATGATTCTGTAGACTAGGGTGTAATTCTTAATTTCGGATACTTGGCGTTAAAGAAAGCAAAACAAATGATCTAAGACACAAAGCTGCTTTATTACTCCTTAAAAGAAACCTAATTATCTTCTTAAACTAATACAAATCTGCTTTGTTACTACTTAAACTACGCACTTACACAACAGAAAACGAGGTTCAACTTACAAAAAACAGAAAAAAAGAATAAGAAATAATAAGGAGTAAAGACATACATGCTTAATTTAGTATTTCAACATGGCAAGTTTACTTATGCACTGTTCAAGAGGTAGTTCATTCTGCATATAAGATTTTACTATATTGTCTATTTTGGAATCCATAATGGTGAATTTTTTCGCCCGTTGACGAAATATCGGTTTATCTAATTCATTTCGCAACAAGTTGAAATCGACTGTCATAGATTCGTCTTTCAAAACCGATATTAAGTATAGTACGTTCGCATTCGATTTAAATAGTTTGTTGATTTTGCTGTGCCACCCTTCTAGCACATTATTAGTCCTGTGCCGCTGTTGATAGCACGACAACAGGCTGAGTTTTGCAGTGCAAAACCAAGTGTCACCCATGTAAATGTTAAATAAGTCCATGTTTGGTAACGCCGGTGCTTGTTCAATAATGCTAAACCAGGCTTCGTTCATCTTTGAATGCGGAAGGTGAACTACAGCTTGGCACATCTTTACATAACGGCTGCCTTCCCTGCTAAGTGATATGCCTAATTTTTCGGCACGTAACCAAACGTTTTTAGCGAAATGAAAATAGCAGCCTTATCTTGACCTGTGGAAATATGGTTCGTAGTGCGTTAATTGGAGCTAATTCAAAGTCTGCTTTTACAACTTTTGGGTTAAAATCTGGTAGGATTTCTTTTATTTTATTAAACAATATTTCATATGTCACTTGCTGCTTATTTGTTAAAAGAGCATATACAAAAGGAACAACTTTTGTAAAATCCTTATCTGTACCGATGTCTCCGCACAATGTGTACAGCTGTGCGTATGGGTGTGGTACTATCTTAAACGTTCCATCCGCAAAAAAAGTCTCCACGTTTTTTATGTAATTTTTGCATGGAGGACTAATGAATATAAGGCATTCATCAGTCTGAAGACATAGAAAGTCACGAGCTAAATGCTCCGGGATGATCACATCCGATACATTTTCAAATGTGCAGAAAACGGAATTTCTTTTTTTATTTCTGTATAGTCCATCACGCTTGCTAAAAAATGATGGTACTTTGTCAGCATATTCAGGTGTACGAAATTTAGACATCGCTTTTTGAAATAATTGTGGCACCGGCCTGTAATCGGTGATTACTTTTGTTTTTAATTTAACGATGGATTTCTCTACCTCGATGCTTTCAAAGTCCGGCGTACAAGTATGCAGAGATTCTCGCACTATTTCCGTTTTAGTGGGATTAAGGACGATATTGCCGTTACAAAATTTCGTTGCACACGTGTAAACTGATGTCCCACAGCGATTCGTCCTATTGATGCGGTGTCTGTACCCTGACCTAATTAAAATTTTCCCCCCATGTGAACTATCGATAAATTCGAAACTACCCCGTCTACCACCAGCAGATCCAGGTTCATTCTCCATATTTTCTCTAAATATATATTTCTTCCTCTAAATATTATATCGGAATTCAATGTCACCGCACTTCAACGTCGCAATGACAGAGTATTGTCTATTATTCATTAGTCACATAGATAATATTTCAAGGAGTTTGATAGCACTTAAGGCTTAATCATACAAGTACAAAACGTGTTTTAAAAAAAATATTTCATTTAGTGCAAGCATCAAATTAACGTATCAATTTAATTAGAGTCCCAAACAAACATCGATCGCGGCGAAATGCGTCTACGGTAACATACTACACAATAAATTTAATTCTACAATTTAATTATACTAATGTCAAAAGCTACGCGAAAAAGTCGATCACGGCGAAATGCGTCTACGGTAACATACTATACAAAAAATGTAATACTACAATTTAATTCTACTAATGTCAAAAGCTACACGAAAAAGTGCGTCAAGTAAAAAAATCTAGTGATATCTTTTTCATTCAAGGTGAAATGCGATTCGGTGAATTACTACAACAATTTTATGCTTTTGGGGTACAGGTCTAACAAATCCATCTTGGCTATCGGCTGGGTGGCAGGCGGGATATTGTTAGAAATTTGTAATACCCTGGCGACTTTAAGTAGGTAGGGAGTCGCGCGGGAAAATGCAAGTCTTGCTAAGCGTTCTGATAATAATTTCCACTTTTGCTATTTTGGACACACACCGTCAGCTTAGTAGGTTTACATGAACATTGTATTAAAAATACAGTTTATTCGTCGATTTTTCTCAGTTATTTTTAATTCCGTCCAAATTATCGGTCCAATCAGACCAGCCGCGTATTTCCTGGTACAGCTTGCGGCCCGGGCTCTCCGTGGCGATGAGTTGCCGGGCGCCCACTAGTTTGTAATCGCTCTTCAGGTGTCCCTTGGTCACTCCGCACTTGATTAACGCCTTGGCGGCCGCCAGCGCTTGAGGGGTTGGCTTGTCATCTAGAAGTTAAAAGTACAACGGTTCATATCGGTCGATTAATTATCAAGTGTACAAATACAAGTAAATGCATCAAAAATTAATTAATGGGTAAATTAAAAAGAAATACGTTTTTACTTAGTACTTATAATTACTAATGATGTTTAAAAATTACCTAATGACGTAATCATATTATTTGTTACGTAAGTTTAAGTTTCTTAAAGCACATTGTTTTTGCTTTTAATAAATAAAAAAATACGTAAATTTATTTCGCTATGCTATAACGGCCTCCGTAGTCTAGTGGGTAGTCATTCCTGCCTACTTAACTGGAGGTCCCGGGTTCGAATCCCGGAATTTTTGTTCCTTACTTATGGATGAGAAACGATGAATGTGGGCTGAGAATGAGTGGGTTACTCGTCAAATGTCTTCTTTATGCTGATGACGATGGTACTGCTGGCGTCATCGGGTGAATAATTGCAGGAGATGGTAACTAAAATGCATAAGTCTTTTGAAAAGAAAGGAATGAAAATAAATGTGAGCAAGGCGAAATTAATAGTATTTGAAAAGGGAGAAAGTATTACAAACTGTGAAGTTTTGATTGGTCAAGAAAGAGTGGAACAAGTAAAAGAGTTATTGTATCTGGGAACCTTGTTCACTAGGGACGGTAAACATGACGAAGACATTGAAAGGAGAGCGAATGCTGGAAATCGTGTGAATGGGGCACTCAACGTTTTTATGAGCAGCCAGTAGGTGTCGCAAAAAGCACGGTTGGCTGTGCATAGAGGGGTATTGGTGCCTACACTTATGTATGGTAGCGGAAGTTGGATATGGCAGAAAAGGCATCAGAGTCAAGTGAATGCAGTGGAAATGAGAGCGTTGAGAAGTGTGTGTGGTCTAAAATTACCAGATAGAATTAGGAACAGTGTGATAAGGGAAAAGTGTGACAAAAATTGAGAAAGGTATGTTGAGATGGTTTGGCCACGTGGAAAGAATGAGTGACAGAAGGTTAACAAAGAGAGTGTATAAGGGAGAAGTAGAAGAGGAAGCTGGAAGGGGTCGACCTCGGCGGACTTTCTCTGATCAAATCGGGGAAAAAAGAAAGGCCAGGTCAAGAGGCCCTAAACCGACGAGCGTATATGAGGAATGTCATGAAAGTGAAGGAAGCGAAAGAGGTATATCAGGATCGTAGCAAGTGGAAATCCGTGGTCTCTGCCTACCCCTGCGGGAAATAGGCGTGATAGGGGGTATGTATGTATGTAACGGCCTTGTCTTTGGGTCATTCTCCAGATTTGTGCCTGCGTCTAAGCTCCGTCAAACCATACTAAATGTATGACAAGTTTGACGGAGTTAAGTCGGACTGCAGTCATATAATTTGAGAATGACCCCTTTACCTTACATTAACTTGAAGTTTGATACCTATTTGCACTTTTCCAAAGGGTACCAGGAGTATTTGGTATTAATTTTAGCCTGATACCCTCCACGCATTCCAGAGAAAAGGGGTCTTGATAGATGAACAAAAAAGTAATCTTATAAGGGTTCCATTTTTGCTGACGGAAAAGGAATTTTGAAGGCACGGAACCCTAAAAACGGAGCAAAGGAAATGCAACTTTACTCCTACTCGTTTTATGAATAACTAAAATTTCATTTAAGCGGAGTGTACATATGCATATTAGACCTTAGGAGGAAACTCATTAATTATGTACATAATTTAATATATTAACTATTAGAGCAATTATTTTGAGAGGAAACCACATTAGACTAATATTTTATACGGTCTCTTCATGACATCGCTAGCAAAAACATAACACACATACATAATTCATGTTAAACATACATAATTCATACTCAAAATTATACATTTATTAGCAGTTGTTACTATGCTACAACCCAAACATATGAGATCAACGTACGCATCTCTATCAATAATTATGTGCGCCTCGACACGTCTTTATCTAATTAATTCAGTTAGTATTTAGATACTGTCGCTGGCAAACAAGCATATGGCTTGTCTGATGATCAGCAGTCTCTGTAGCCATAGCGTATTATGGAAGCCTACAACTCCAGAGGTTTTATATATGATGTTGTTGTTATTGTTAGTCCTAGGACACCCCGGAGCAGCATAAGGCCTCCATAAGATCCTTCCACGCCTTTCTACCTTGAGCAACCTACTTGGCTTCGTTCCAGCTCAGTCCTACGGCTCGCAGCTCGTTATATATGATGCCAGCCAGAAATATTAGAATGCGACTTTCAGCGGTCACAACAGACACATCGCTATAATAACTTATCCTAAACAAACTTAATAGGTACGCAATATTAAATTTACGTTTCATCCATGGTCTACAGTAATTATGGGGTTCTTTAAAAAAGGTGTATACAGGTTTTAAAGGGTCGGCAACGCGCACATAACACCTCTGGAGTTGCAGGCGTCCATAGGCTGCGGTGACTGCTTACCATCAGGTGGATCATGAGGTATGCTTCTTTGCCACCGTCAGTATTAAAAAAATGGAAATTTATCTATCTAGAAAATAAGCGCACATATAAAGAAAATTATTTTAGAAAACAATCAACAATGAAACTATATAAGAATTTTAAAACAAGCCATATCTCAATTGTATAGTAGTGAAATATTTATTTTGTTCACCTCAAATAATAGAAAATCTGTAAACGTTAAATTAAGACGAAAAGACCACTATGATATTATTACCTTCGCCTTTGTCGTATTTAATTTAATCTGTAACTGTGTAACTCGTGTTTCTGTTTCTATGCGTACGTGAGTTATCCTTATTCATAAACACGCTAGGTACCTCAATTATTTTTATTGTAGAATGCTTTCCCTCTGCCTATCAGACAAGCTCAGAGCAAGCTTACATTCAAAAACAAGTTGCATAAGCACCTATTTGAAAACATTCGCGACTAAATGTCTGCGTGATATCTCACACTAGGTACATAATTATATATATATGTATGTTTATAAATATATATATATATATATATATATTATATATATATGTATATTTGCGTAAGTATAGTATCATAGTAGTCTCGACTTGTCTCTATTTCTATATCAACTCTTTACAATCCTGCACCAAACTGTTTCTGTTTAGCCCAATGGTTGACTGGTAGAGAATGCCTCAAGGCGTTAAGTCCGCCATTTGCCGTAAATTTGTGCAATAAAGATTAAATAAATAAATACATATATAAGTCAAAAGATTAAGAAATGATTATGAGCTAATTGAGGCTTGTGGCGTGTTTACAAATAAATGGATAAGGATAATTATAAAACAAATGAGTAAATGGGTCTTTTGTTAACCGCTTTATTATTCAAAGGTTCTCCCAAAACAAGGGCGTGTAAACAATTGCATGGAAATGAAATGAAAGGAGACTCATAAGCTATGCTAACCCAGTTGGTTAGAACAGTGGGACCGGTATCCCAGAAAGTTGCAAGTTCTAATCTGCTTGTTTGTTTAAAATTGAATTTTATTGGTAATGCTCTGCTTTGTTCAAAATTAATCGGTACAATTTTGTATGTAGTTTAGTACTTGAGAAAAGGTTTCAATATATATGATAAATCCATATAAACATAAAATTAGGTCTGTAATATGTATGTACAATACCAGCCAATAATATAACACCGCCATGTTTTTACGATATAATAATAATAATGCAGCCTAAATACACAGGCCTCCTCTCATACGCGAGAGGGCTTGGGCTATAGTCCCCATGCTAGCCCATGCGGATTGAGGACTTCACATACACCTTAGAATTTCTTCGCAGATGTATGCAGGTGTCCTCACGATGTTTTCCTTCACCGATATTTTTTGTACGATATAACTTTTTTATGTTTATGAGTAATTTCCACCTCACTACTTTAGATATTCTAAAAGCGTTCCTTTGTACGAGCGATGAGAAAAAAGGTCTCATGTAATGTTTTTTATAGAGGTTTTTTTTTAATGTGTGGTTTTATTAGTAATATTCTGATTTTCCTATTGTAATTCACAGTATTCCATTGCACTATTCATCATGTATATAAAATGACTAGCAACAATGACATGTAGCAATGTACAAACTAACTCATTTTGTTTACTCTATACAAGTTCATACAAAAACACACAAAGGTAATATATAATTATGTATATACACCGTGTTTTTATTGAATTCCGTTAACTTCGGGGTATCGGTAAGTACGTTTAAGGAAACTAAATGGCATAGTTAATTTTTAAAAAAAGGTTTTTTATTTATTTTTATTATTATTTTAATTTTTGTAAAAAGTAATTAAATTTTGCATATAGCGTTGTTGTAACACGAGCATTACGTTGAACCAAACAATTGAAAACTGTGACATATCAATGTCATTTCGAACATCAATTGTACGTTTTGTAGCAAATGTATTAACTCATACTAAACACTAATCAATATATAAAGAGCCCCTAAGCTAAGTGTACACGCTCGTAAAGGCCTTATAAGAAAAAAAAATATTATCTCCGAAATGGAATTAATTAGAATACCGGTGTCTTTGAGAAAGTTACTTAATTTAAGCTCAGGGATGCACCCTTGAGATTAACGGGAATAAAAAAAACACGGTGTATAATTATATAATTAAATGTATATAGTAGTAGTAAAACTTTTTATTGTGCAAAACTGAAAACAAATCAGGAAATAAAACACTCATCATTAGTACAAAGGCGAACGTATCCCTTTAAGGGATCTTTTCCAGTTAACTTTTGAGCAATTGAGGGACAATTGGAGACGGTAGACATCCGTAAAGATAAAGATAAAATAAAATAAAAAAGCGGCCAAGTGCGAGTCGGACTCGCGCATGAAGGGTTCCGTACCATTTAAGACGTATTAAAAAAAAACTACTTGCTAGATCTCGTACAAACCAATTTTCGGTGGAAGTTTGCATGGTAATGTATATCATATATTTTTTTTAGATTTTTCATTCTGTTATTTTAGAAGTTACAGGGGAGGGACACACATTTTTTCACTTTGGAAGTGTCTCTCGCGCAAACTATTCAGTTTAGAAAAAAATGATATTAGAAACCTAAATATCATTTTTGAAGACCTATCCATAGATACCCCACACGTCCCATACGTGATGAAAAAAGATTTTTTGAGTTTCAGTACTAAGTATGGGGAACCCCCAAAATTTATAGTTTTTTTTCTATTTTTGTGTGAACATCTTAATGCGGTTCATAGAATACATCCACTTACTAAGTTTGAACAGTATAGCTCTTATAGTTTCGGAAAAAAGTGGCTGTGACATAATCGGACAGGCAGACGGATATGACGAATCTATAAGGGTTCCGTTTTTTGCCATTTGGCTACGGAACCCTAAAAAGGTATTTATTTTACTATTATTTACATTTTTTATTTTATTTAATCATTACATATTATAAAACAAAGTCCCCGGCCGCATCTGTGTATATGTATGTTCGCGATAAGCCCAAAAACTACTAAACGGATTTTCATTCAATTATGACCTATCAATAGAGTGATTATTGAGAAACGTGTAGGTATATCCTCCCTCGGACCCTCCGGCTGTGGAATAGCTCCCTGCCGAGGTTTTTCAGAGGGTATACAATATAGGGTTCAAGTGTACAGGTTTTTAAAGGGTCGGCAACGCGCATGTAACACCTTTGGAGTTGCAGGCGTCCATAGGCTACGGTGACTGCTTACCATCAACGGGCCGTATGCTTGTTTGCCACCGACGTGGTATAATTTTTTTTTATTAAGGTTTTGTGTAACCCGTGCGAAGCCGGGGCGAGTCGCTAGTAGGTATAATATAATTTAAAAGTGAATCAGGCGTCGATATTATCTGATGTTAATGCTTCTCGAAACATTGTACCCAGATGATATTAATTTCATTGTTCAGATTAATTTCTACGTTTTCATGCTATTGTGAAGGAAATAACGATCAATACGCGTTCCAATACATTGTTATTCTCATCATAGGCGAGCGTTCGCCTCAACCCCTTCAAAACCAGGAGCCTGAATCAGATATAAAAGTCATGTTATGAAACGGTAATAGATATGATAGCTATCAACAATGACAACTGGTCCAGAAATTCATTACATACATACATATAATCACGCCTATTTCCTGGAGGGGTAGGCAGAGACCAGGGATTTTCACTTGCTACGATCCTGACATTCCTCATACACGCTCGCCGGTTTTGGGTGCTCTTGACCTGGCGTTTATTCAAGATTTCCCCAATTTGATCAGAAAAAGTCCGCCGAGGGCTACCCCTTCCAGTTCCCTCTTCTACTTCTCCCTTATACACTCTCTTTGTTAGCCTTCTTTAACTTACTCTGGTCCAAAAATGGGATCCAGTGTGATCTCAACACCAGTGTGAAGTTTAATGTAATAATGCGCATACGCAGGTAACTTACGAAGTACGCATAGTATATATGTAGTAACTATCCGACAGTTACCTATAGTTACTTGAGCAAATGCTCGCGATACGATCAGAATAACCCTGCAGTAATTAATTCTTTGTATTAACCTATTCAAATATCCTAATCGGCTTAGCACTTCAATGGGCTATAGTTTTAGTCTGAAATGTTGAATTTATTTATTGAAACCATTCAGTTTAAAAGAATCTATATTCATGGACGCCAGAATTTTAATTTTTTGATGAACGAGTTATGGCAAGAGGAGAGGCCTTTGGACAATACTAGCAGTGTGTTGGTAAGATCTTAAAAAGTTCAGTTAGTGTTTGTTTAAGTATATTTATTCGCGGTGTTTTTCTGTTTAGTGTAGTACTGGTACACTGTACTACAGTCTACAGGAACTTGCTGACGAAAAGCCAAATTCTCTCCAGTTTCTAATGCAGTCATTACTACGAGTATATTAGGGTTGTCCAAAAAATAGTTACGAATATTCCTTTTCCACAAGGTTCTTTTTTATCCCACATACATATAAATCATCTATGCCAAAATTTTCAGCAATCAATCATCATTTAGACCATGAAATGAAACAATTCTGCCATTTATAATGTATGAAAATAACCAATCATTCTGCTTTAGAGATATTTTAAGGGCCTACGCTAGCTGACGCGGGTGCACGGAGCGGACGAGCGGGTTAGCGAAAAATAGTATGAGCAACGCTAACTAAAGCGGACGCGTGCGGCGGATTTCACCTACAAATAGCACCCGCGTGCGTGCGCACGCGGCGGGCGTTCGCGTCAGCTAGCGTAGGCCCTAATGGCTCTTTTTACGTTTTATCTATTAGTTATAAGTATGGAAAAATATGCCCGTCAAATTGTTTACTTTCGGGTTAGTTTGTATTTTTTTGTTTGTATGAGATTTTTGCAAATCATTAACTAAATCATTAACAAATTAAATCACTAACTAAATCATTAACAAATGAGTTCAAATTTGGCACACAGATTACTATTTCATTATATAATAAAGGAACCCTTGTGAAGATAAAATTTATTCAACTTTTTTTCTCCATAGAAACTTGGGCCACTGTAGAGTATATATTTTATATGCTTTAAAAACACACTTTCTATCATACATCAACTTCACACATGTCCGAATGAGAGATAAAGTAATCAGTCAGTGTGACCTACGAGAACTCCATTAACTTGAAACATTTTGCATACGTTGTGTCAGGCCTACGCAAAACGTTTGAAACTATATCGCCATAGATAACCAATATATATCTAATGTATTAATTACGCACAGCTGTATTAAGCTAAGGGTCAATGTTTAATGGAACTAGCTCACATTCGGGTTCAAAATTTATCGTTAATCTAAAAGCTGGATAGAGTTGCAATGACTCGTATGATGTTGATGTATGGGAGTGGAATGTGAAATACCTCTTAGCTAAATAACAACAATGGAAATGCATCATTATGTAGAAATCTATTTTGAAAATGGGTCTATACTGTGTGTTCATCGCGTACAGGATTGCTATTTAAATTCGCAAGGCGCCTCTTATTCCTTCATGTGTCAAGTTAAAGATCGATCGCCGTATTTTATTTGCTATATTTGGTGCCATCCACAATGACGCGCCGATTTGTGAAATCTAACCTTTAATAACATGACAATACGAGTTAAGGCACGTGTCTTCGTGAATAACACAATCTATACTTTTGTAATACTGCGTAACACCATATAAGTGATAATAGGTAAGGTCCGACCGACATCTCGGTCTCGGTCTCGGCATTCTCGGCCAAAAATCAAGCCGAGATCTCGGTGTCGGCTCTCGGCCAAAATGGGCCGAGATTGTTGCCGAGACCAAGAATAGGCAATGAGTTATCATTGGTGAATTTGAATTTTCCCCGCACGAGCGCCCGTTTCTTAGCCTACGCGTTGGTTGCATCGCCCGGTTGGTGTGCCGTTTTTTGTGATTTTGATTGGTATCGTACCCACATTTTAAGCCAATTACTTATCAAATACTAAGTGGGGATCGGATAGGTGCGGTTGCAAGTAATGACTAGTTCATTTGGGTCTTTTCGTTTTGTGGTTATTGTTATTGATGAATAAATAAGTGTATATTGTTATCGGGATCTAACTTAGATTACCTTGTTGTGAGTAGGAGATGACACTGGATATTTTGATACTAAGTATATTTGTGTAAACGGCAAAACGCAAAGCAGTAGGTATGTACAAAACGACACCTGTGGCGGATATTTTGGTTTACAATATAGAACTCTTTATTTTGATTATTGTTATTGTACCTCTCTTTGTCCACATCCGTACTAAAAACCGGCCAAGTGTGTGTCGGACCACGCATAATGGAAGGTTCCGTACCTTCATACAATACAACAAAGCCGGCAACTTTAAGTGGCACTTTCGTCGTTTTAATAAGAAAATCAGTTTTTTTTATAACTCTTAAATGTCTTAACCTACCATATTCAAAATAATTTTCCTGAAAAATTATTTGTTTATTAAGCTTTATTATTTAGATATTTTTAAATGGTTTTGCTCTCCCAGTTCAAAAGATAAAGGGGATCACACAATTTTTTTTGGAGCGATTATTTCTAAAAGTATTTACTTAATCAAAAAAACGTTTTTAGCAACCTTTATGTATTTTTAAATACCTATCTAATGATAAGCCACATGATTTTTTTAAACTTTTAGTTACATTTATATGGAGTATATATTTGAAAATATATTTTACAAATTTTTTTCGAAACTAAGAAGCGACTTACATCATACATGTATGTACGCCTACGTTCCAAAGGTTATAAAATATATCGTATAGTTTTTGAGTAAAATGGCTGTGACGTAAGCACAGACCGACAGACATATGGACATGACGAAACTATAAGAGTTACATTTTTGCCATTTTGGCTACGGAACCCTAAAAATACTATTTAATAGCGCTACGGATTGATTATGATAACTTTTTTCTGATAAATCGTTGAATTTGAATTATAAAACATTTTTAGTGCAAAATTCGTCTTTTTTTTTCTATTTTATAAATTCTCGGTCTCGGTCTCGGTCTCGGCCGAGAATTCAATTGAATCTCGGTCTCGGTCTCGGTCTCGGTCTCGGCCGAGACAAAAAAACCGTTCTCGGTCGGACCTTATAATAGGTCATAAGAGAGGTATGGGGATTGTGAATGTCATCTCGCTTTGTGTGGTAGGGCACAGCACAGAGGATGTCATTCCAGATCTAGAGCAGAGCCCAACTGGGGAAAGTGAAGTCAACGATTGGCCGTATGACATTAAAAATAAATCGATTTCTCGAAAATATTGTACCTATTTTTTTATACTATGTCGGTGGCAAACAAGCATACGGCCTGCCTGATGGTAAGCAGTCTCCGTAGCCTATGTACACCTGCAACTCCAGAGGAGTTACATGCGCGTTGCCGACCCTAACCCCACCCCCCTCGTTGAGCTCTGGCAACCTTACTCACCGGCAGGAACACAACACTATGAGTAGGGTTTAGTGTTATTTGGCTACGGTTTTCTGTAAGGTGGAGGTTCCCCAGTTGGGCTCTGCTCTAGATCTGGAATGACATGTGCTGTGCCCTACCACACAAGGCGAGATGACATTTACATTGCCCATACCTCTCTTAAAAAATATAAACTTTACTCATCTGATCATCAGTTTGGTTGTATCCAACAGAAACCCGGGGTAAGCTTGGCATTCGTCGTTGAAAATCCAGTATGTGCGCGATTTTAATCAAATTAAATAATACCTTCTGTAGTTTGTTATTAGGTAACTATTTGTTAATCAAAAATCGAGCACATAACGGATTTGGCATTCTCAACGACGCAATGTGATCCTCAGCATTGATGATGGTATTAGTTTTTACAATAACCAACTGACTTGTTAAAATCTTTCCTGCCTCCTCACGGGACCGAATTAGAAAGCTACCGAAAAATATCAAATGATACTTCGTACCAGAGACGGGAATTCTCGTGGCATTTTTGAATTCTCATCTATCGACTTCCGATATACATATATCGATAAAATGTAGAATACAACATATTAAAGAAGATTAAAAGTAGAGATAATCCAGCAGGCGGTCTTATCGCTAAAGAGTGATGTCTTCCAGATACCTTTTGAATAGTTTAAAAAGGTGAAATAGAAATATGCAATAAAATAATGAAAATATATAGTTCATAATTTCACATTTATTTACTTCAGATCTTTTTTTTTCAATTTCTTGTTCAAAATCTGTTTCAGTGATAAGTATACCATTAGTTTCTTGATAAAATAAATAGATAGATAAATTAAATAGTCATATTTTTCCATATTATCTGGTTAAATTACATCTGTTACAGTTGAATTTACTATTAACCGTTATATTATATGTATTAGTTTTTAAATATGGTCTGTTCCACATTCTATCGATATACGTACCTATATCGGAAGTCGATGAACGAGAATTCCCTATGACAGTTCAAAAATGCCACGATAATTCCGAGCTCAGCTTCAAACATAATTACATATATTTCGAAAAACAAATCTATCGGTTCACACCGGTTGGCATCCATCAGCTATTTGAAGATGTAATATTGACGAACGTTACTCACTGTTAAAGTTGCCTATAAAAGCTATTCCGACGGACTTCCTGTTGTAGCCGTAGGTGTGGGCACCGACGTGGAGCCAGCCGGGACCTTCGTACACTTTGCCGTTTCCACCAATCAGGAATCTGAAATATTTCACCTTTGAGACCCAGTTGTTATCGTAAAATGATTGATGAAGATATCAGAATTCCCTTATACTTAAATTATAAATGCGAAACTAACTACAAAACTGATGGCGCTGTACTGTGCCATATGTTTTGCGGTCACTAAATTGTCAAACGTTAATTTTTGACATTCAGAGTTACCGCAAAATGTATGGATCTGTACAGCGCCATCTCGTTTACCTGTCAAATTCAAAGCACGAAACGTCTTGGATTTTACACATCTTACTCCATGTATCTTTGGAACGAGTTTAGTACATTTAGTAAGTATTATCTCGGTCAGTCGATGTTTGAAATGACATTGGTAATATCACAGTTTGTTTGGTTGAGTTAAAGGCATTATGCCCATGTTACAATTACAAGCACGCTACATTTAATTAATTCTATTTAAAAAATATTTTTTTTTAAATATCAACTATGCCATTTATCTTCCTTAAACCTACTTAACCCCGAAGCTAACGAAATTCAATAAAAACACGGTGTATTACTATTTTGTGATTAAGAAATTGCTCTTTCACTCATTCATAGTTTTCTCTGCCTTATTGGCTTTATGATGGACAGCAATCAATGGCCGTTAGTTATCGGATGGTTTCAGTGGGCAGTATAAAATAGAAGAGTTTTCAAATCAATATTTATTCAACATCGAACTATCAGTTCCTCCATCTCGCAATTTGCACAACCCAATTTACTGTGCTTTTCCAACCTTCTATCAGTCCTTGTACCTATTGTTTCTGATAGATATAGGTGGCCAACGAGCAGACAAATCGCCTTATGGTAAGCATGTAACATGGCTAACCTGCATAGTGTAGCCACCGTGCGCACTGACAGGTGGTAAAAAAAGTAAGCCTTTCCGCGCGTCTTTTGTTTTTTCTCATCATTTTTCAAATCAAATCTGAACATAAACTTTGATTGTATTTATTTAATGTTATTCGATGCTCATGACTTCATGAGTTATTTGTGATGAAAGTTAATAATTTATATGTGAGCTGCCCCTAACGCAGGTAAAATTTGTAAACCTAATTCAAATCTTATTTGTACGTCACTGGATTTTCTTACAAAATGAGGCTTCGAATAGGCTTCGAACGGAAATTTTAAGCACGCACGATTGTTGCAGCCCTTACTTCTTTCTCCAGACGTACGACGGCCGCTACTTATTTACCCGATTTTTGCTGCTAAAGTTTTTATCTGACGGTGCCTTGGTGAGCGCACTTTGTCGGACGGAAGAAAGACATCCGAAACCGCATTCGTTTGGCTCCGAGTTACCTCAGAAATCTACTGATCTATGGACGTTAAGGTTAGTGACTATCTTTTATTTATATACGGCTCACGTACTGACGGATAATAGTTTATTTTATTGTACCTACATACTTTAATTATTATATTGTTTTACTATAAGAACCTAGTTTTCATTTAGGTACCGCTATAGTTAGCTGGCTACAAACGATCTTACCATCGCCCACTCACAACACCAGAGCGTTGTAATTTTGTAAAGCGCATAATATCTGTTATGCAAAGAATCTTCATACCAAACGTATTACTTTTATCACTCCATAGCGACAACTTACTTGCCTAAAACAAAAGCGCATATCTACAATAAGAATTATGGTTCGAATTCGCATATCTTCAGTCGGTGAAACAAATTTGTCAGTAGAAAAAGGCGTGAATTTAAAATTTTCTATAGGACGATAACCCTACACGCATATATTTCTTTAAATTTGCGGCTTTTTAGGGTTCCGTAGTCAACTAGGAACTCTTATAGTTTCGCCATGTCCGTCTGTCTGTCTGTCTGTTTGTCTGTCTGTCTGTCTGTCTGTCTGACCGAGGCTTTGCTCCGTGGTCGTTAGTGCTAGAAAGCTGAAATTTGGCATGGATATATAAATCATTAAAGCCGACAAAGTCGTACAATAAAATCTAAAAATTTAATTCTTTTAGGGTACCTCTCCTACACGTAAAGCGGGCGTGAATTTTTTTTTTTCGCTTCAACCCTACAGTGTGGGCTATCGTTATCGTTGATAAAGTGAATATATTCGGAGATAATCGCTCCGAAAAAAAAAATGTGTCCCCCCCCTCTAACTTTTGAACCATAGGTCCAAAAAATATGAAAATAATCGTGGAAGTAGAGCTTAAGAAAGACATTAAATGAAAACTATAGCGGACATGATCAGTTTAGCTGTTTTTGAGTTATCGCAAAAAGTTTTCCCTTCATAGTAAAAAGACTTTAATTAGGTACTGATTATGCAAATTTGCCTATTTGTTTAACTTGGGTGAAAGGTTTACTTTAAGCTCCAGTTTAGCTTATTGTGACGGAAGAGTAACAACGGAACCCTACACTGAGCGTGGCCCGACATGCTCTTGGCCGATTTTTTACTGATGGAAATGGCGTAATAGACTATATAAAGAAATGTCAAGTGTTTAAGGGTTAATGTTCACTCCAGCGAGCAGTCTTCGTTGAATTGTCACTTTTATGAAATAAAATTGTAATAGTGTTAGCTACGGAGCCTGACAATGCGACGTTAGCACCCATGGGACCCGAAGGAGCGAGGACCGAATTCCAGCCTATTTCATCGTATACATTCGCTCGAGTAACGTCATAGATCCCATGACACGTGCTGTCAGGTTTTATTCGTATATTTCATGTGCCATTTTACTTAAGTCCTTTTCATTTCAGAACATTGTTTTAGATTTTGGTTGGTTGGTAGGTTGGTTTAAGTCTTCGAGCAACACCGGGAATGGAGACGGCATTCATACTGCATATTTCCCCTCTGCCGAAGCATAGGTACAACCGTACCTATGGCGGTGCATGTTGTGACTCGTCCGTACACAAAAGAAGATGTCATTTTCTATGTATTTGTGTCGTCTTTACAGATTGGATTGTGTATGTATGTAGGGACTGAGAAGTGCGACTGTGTGCACGTCCCCCCCCCCCCCCCCCCCGCAAAAAATGGCAAAATGATTTGTTCGGTAAGATATCGCTTGGGCTCCTCCCTTCCGACGTGTCGAGAGCCGGTGTTGCTCGAAGGTTTAGATAGATACTTCCTTAAGAACTAAAAAAAGCAATTGTTATAAAATTGAATACAATACGTTTTGACATTAACTGATCAATGTTTATTTGTACAATATTACAGTCAAAAATCCAATTAATAAATAGTAGAGTAACTGCTATAGTTATTGGCCACTACTAGGGTTTGCACGACGGATCTAAAATGTATGGGAAGATGTGAATCTGGATCCAGATCTGGATAATTTCATACATTTCGGATCCGGATTGCAAACCTTAGCCACTACATTGTCCCAGTACAATTGGCCACTCTTAGCAATAAGACTTCTATTGGCTTGTTTATTTCTGATTCGTTAGGAGTGGCCAATTACTTTATAGTGGCCAATAACTAAAACGCACTGATCAATTATTTTAATTATTCTTGCAACAAAATTTATGGCAGGATATTTCTCGCATCTCGAGAGCCTAATCATCAGGGGTCGGACAAAAAGTGCGGATGACGTAAAAATTACGTAATCTTACACACAGGATGATGTTTGAGTTTGTATTTAAACTTCCGTGTGACATGTAGTAACAAAGTAGTATTAATGAAGTAACAAAATAATCGTAAATAAATCCATGGAATTAATAATACAGGTGGTAGGGTGATGTAGTGAATAAAATAAATTTCACGAAACTTAAATTGTTACCGTAAGGTATAATTATTTGAAATTAGTTAGAACAAGTCTGTGGGATCCTCAGATAAATAGGTTTAATAGTCAAAAGTGGGAACAGTAGGTAAGATTAGTAAAAATAAAAAAAGATAATTTGATGTTATTATACTTATTATTTAATGAAATTATGCATAGATGACTATTTTTGTCCGACAAAAAGTATGGTAACTGTTTTTGCATATTCACCATCCATGCATTTTTTATGAAATTACGGAAGTTTTCATTTTGTAGTTGCACCCAGGGTATGTTTGCTGCTATCATAAAATTTGTAAGGTTCATATTAAATTCACTTTGGCCTTTTTTTTCTACGTTTCCGACATGTTTGGTTGTAGATTGCTTACCTTCGTTGGTATATCTTGATTACAGCAAGAGCAGTATACGTGTTTGTCACGTACCTTCAAAAACGGAAAATTGCCACAATATTCGAGTAAAGATGACATTTTAGAGCGTTTTCTTATACATTAGTAAATATAAATTTTAGCTAAATATAATCGTGAAGATACAATAGCTAAACAATAACGAAGTCAATTTATTGTTCATCTGATTGACAATGTGTCAGTCAAAAACGTACTTACTCATTTCAAGTGGCGATATCGTTTAATAAAGAGGTTGATAAATGATAAGTGATAATTGTTTATGAAAATCAAAAATACTATTTGAAATCACCTATAAGTGGTTTGACGTCATCCGCACTTTTTGTACGACCCCTGCTAATCATAAAATAAGAAAGAAGAAAATGTGTCTTTCTTAGATGGGAAGACCATTGCCTTAGTTAACGCGCACAATTAAAACTTTCATGATGAATAAAGTTCTATATTTCACAACTATAAATACAGAAATAATTATAAAGTTTGCTAAGGTAAGTAAATAGGCGTTTGAAAGGGAAAAGTTATAGTAGAATCGACCCCTTTGTTGGCAATTTGTAGGAACTTATAAAACTCAAACCTACAATTTCAGTTTGAATAATAACAAATTGTTTTGAACATAGTACGTAATTATATGAAAGGTAAACAACCTGTTTCTAGGCTGATGTTCCATATCTATTACAATAATTACAATAATGTTTGTGATATTTTGTTGAACTTGTCAACCTATAATAATACTAGCGTATTAACAGTGGCAAACAAGAATTAATGAACGAGTGCGAATTGAAGCCCGAAACCGAAGGTGAGGGCCTAATTATTATGATGAGTTCGTAATTTCTGTCCCGCCTGTGATTAAAACTTTGTGTGCCACGTAGTTTTAATCACAGTTATAAGGAATAGTTATTTGTGCAATAAGAGAGGAAAGTTAGTTTTTCTTGAGAGTGTTGATTTTGAGTCCCGAGCACAGATCATATAATACTAGTAGTCCCGAGTAAGCGAAAGATGCTATAATTGAATCACGAGTGAAGCGATTGATTCTAAGTTAGAATCTTGAGCGTAGCGAGGGACTCAAAAACACGAGATATAAAACAACTTTGCTCTCGCGTCACACATAGGTACAACTTTTCACCTCGGTAGTGAGAACATATTAAAGGTTAATAAAATTCAACATAAAGTAAAGTTTTTATTCCTGTATTCATGGCCTTCACTAAATTGAAAAGCTACATTGTCTCATTCCCTGGAGTGACGAAAGTAGGCTTGTTCGAGCTGCTGAGGTGAAAAAATAGGAATAAATAAAACGTCTGCAAACGTACGCAATTACGTTAATTACAGGCCTAACAGAAAAAATTACCATACTTGCCGCAAAACTGAGACCGAAATGCTCTCCTTTACCCTTGTTAAGATCAACAGAGAGTAAAAGAGATGGCATTATGACCTGACTCGCCACTTAGTTTTGCGGCAAGTATAAGCCCCACAGTAAACTTAAGCTTGTGTTATGGTTACTAAGTCAACGATATATATACAAATACTTAAATATATAGAAAACACCAATCACCCAGGAACAAATATCTGTGCTCATTACACAAATAAATGCCTTAACCGAAATTTGAACCTCCTCTTTCCTAGGCAGGGTCACTATCAACTAGATTAGAAGGTCGTTGACCACTAGCGGCTCGCCCTAAAGAGCGCTTGTGCAGTGCACTCCCATAAATAATCATAATGAAATTATAGTACCCAATTAATATAATACTACTTATTCATAATTAATTTATCTATCGTCAACAAGTCAATAGTAGTTAAATAAGTAATTATTATTCATTATAAGTTCATAGCCAGCCTATGACTACTCACCTACAGCTATAATTTCATACGTAACGCGTGAAGCGGAGCGCCTAATTAGGCTCCTATGAAAAAGATTTAGTACATTGAATCAATAGGGTATTCCATAAGAGCGAAAGAGAAGTTTCGCCGCAGTTCCGCACGTGAAACAGAAGATTTTCTATGAAGAAAGACGTAAAATTGGAGCGGCGCGCCTAGAGCCCGTTTGACCTTGCGCCCTCGACGAATGCGCGCGCACTCCGCGCGCCATGTTGTCATTTGTTTGAAAACATACGTAAAAGGTATGTTTTAAAGTACGCTTAGTATTTTTTTAAATACGCGCGGGACTGCAATTTTGGCTTTATTCATTCTAAATAATTGGACAAGAATTCAGAAAGTGAGTGCACATAATTTATTTGTAGTAATGTGTTTAAAAATGAATTAATATAACGTGACATTCATAAAATAATGCGAAAAAACTTGGCCGGATTGGACGAAAACCGATATCTATAGGTATTTTGCGAGGGTTAATAGATTGTGTAATTTTAGTTTTTTCTTTAATGTAAGTGAACACCCGCAATATATGTATAGTCACCGGCCGCCGCTGCCGTTGACTGTGTAGGTATCACAGTACAGCAAGATTCTTCAAATTTACTTACGAAGGCCCCAAGTCCCAGTAGCTGAGCTGGTCCAAGAAGTACGTCTGCAGGTTTCGAACCTGCTCCGCGCAGCCCTGGTCCGTGCTGCACGTGGGGCTGACCGTGTGCATGATGATGACCAGACCGACAGGCCGCGGCAAGTACTCCACTCGGGTCGGGCTTAGACCGTCCCATTGCTCTCTCGTTACTACTCCGCAATCTAGAAAATACACTCATTTTTCATTTAAATCGAGGATGTGAAAAAACTGTCACTTCAGTTGATTGGATTTTTGATTAGAAATGGCGGGACTTTTAACTTTTAAACCGATTCAAGGTAAACTGACGTTTTCAATTTGTCGACCGTTTTATACTTACTTTTTAATGCAGTTTTTTAAACAATCGTTTACAAATTTCCGCAATAATAATTTTGGTAACGCTTTTAATCCGTTTTCTTATAAGTATTTAATATCGGCATTATAGGTTTTATACGAATAATGTATATATAATAGAAGGCCTACCGCGAACACCGAAGTTCATAATTCGCGGGCGTCTTTCTCGTTTCAGAATCAAAATCAGAACTTTTATTGGTAAAATTAATATTATTTTACATGTCAGGAATTGGGTAAGTAAGGTAAGGTAAGTATTGGGTAAGTACTTACTAATGTTTACAAGATATGTCACAACAATATTAAAATGTTAATTACGCCGTAATTAGAGTGATAGAGAAAGATGCTCGCAATTTGCGAACTTCGGCGTTCGCGGTAGGCCCTCAGATGACTAAAATAAAGCTAACTAAGCGCCATAGTTCATGGCATACAACGACTATATCGTATTTGGGCATTTATAGAAGTGTTGGCATCTACCATTTGCTTTTTTCGACAAACCATAAATCCCTATATTTGGGTTATTTTAATTCAGACTCTCAAATACTACTAACTGATTTAACCTCATAAGGTCCACCATACAAAATTTTCCTATTTTTAATTTGAATCTTGTAGTACCTATAGTAAATAAGGGTTAATTTCGTTTGTTTAAGAAGGCCATGAAACAAAAGAAATGCTCTTTTATTTGGTTTATGAAATATTCTAATTAGATTGAAACGGAGTGTACAGTCAACCAATTTGATTCCTAGGCCACTATAGAACCATGCCATATTGCCATAATGACTTCTACGACAGTGCTTATTGAGTGATGCGTGTCAAGTATCTAGTAGTTAAAGGGACAAGGTTCTATAGTGGCCTAGGATTCTAATTGGTTGACTGTACATTGTAAGGCATATCGGGCCTGACGAGGTAAAAAAAAAGTTTAGTGTTGCCTTTTCACATACATTTCGTATGGACCGTAACAAAACTGACCTCAAAATTTGTATGGTGTAAATAATACTTTTTTAATTATTTTAAAGATAAGGATAGTTTATTTTCCAAGTAGGCATATTACATTACAACGCGTTTAATCAATAGTTCTCGTGATTCTGAGTCGAAATAACCCAAGAGTTGTTAGTTCTACGTAAAAAGTAAAGGGTTTATACACTTTTTCTGATAACCCCCATTTTCCCAAAACTTTTTAAACATAGCTTCTAAAATTAAATTTCAAATTAGTTCTGTACGTAACTATGGTATAATCTAGACTAGTGTGTTTTTAGGGTTCCGTAGCCAAATGGCAAAAAACGGAACCCTTATAGATTCGTCATGTCCGTCTGTCTGTCCGATTCTGTCACAAAATTCAAAATTCAAAATTCAAAAATTTATTCTGCAAGTAGGCCTCAAGGGCTCTTTTACAAGTCAATACAACATTTATAGTAACATCATATAGTGACATGAAAAATACATAGGTAACAACATTTATAAATACAACAGCCAATACCTGGGTAAACATTACATTATAATAATCTTAAAATAAATAATTAATACAATACAATAGAGATGTATAGTCTCTATGGTTAAAAACACATTAAATCTGGAGATTTAAAAGGTCCCCAATGTCAGAGTACTAATACTAATAAAATTTGGAGGTGTAAAGTCTCTCCAAGTGTCAAAATAAAATTTATACTAAATAAATAAACCGCGTCTGGACTGTTAAACTAGCAGTCTCATAAACTAATGCTACATTCTGTACATAACTAGTATGTACCAAGTCAAGTATATTATACAATATGACAGAGACGTATAGTCTCCACGGTTAATACATTAAGTTTGGAGATGTATAAGGTCCCCACGGTCTGAGAAAAATAATAATACACAATAATAAGATTTGGAGGTGTAAAGGTTCTCCAAATGTCAAAGAATAAAAAAATAAAAAATTGTATGAAATACATATTTCACGTCAAGAGACTGTTAAGCTAACAATCTTAAAACTAGTTCTACAGAATACATAACTACTATGTATTTAATATGTCAATGTCATCATCAAAATAACTAAAACATAACAAACATTAATACATAAGGTTGAACAGCTAGAAACAACAGCGCCATATGCCTCTCCGGGACACTGCACGCAAAACTATTACAGCTTTTGAGAATGGATACTTGGCCATGATTCCGTGTCTCCCAAGTAGTCATCTATTTTATAGTATCCCTTTTTGAGAAGTGCATTTTTGACGTATTGCTTGAATGAAGTATAGGGCAGGTTCCATGCCTCTAAGGGTACTTTGTTATAAAATGTTACACAGTTTCCCATGAACGATTTTTTAACTTTCTGTAGACGAAACTTGGAGACTACTAACTTATGTTTATTTCGCGTATTATAACTATGGATATCGGACAGTTTCTTAAAGGACTTTATATTCTTATGCGTATACATTATCACATCTAGTATGTATTGTGAAGCTACTGTGAGAATATCTATTTCCTTGAATCGTTCTCTCAGTGAGTCACGAGAAGCCATGTTATAAATAGATCTGATTGCCCTCTTCTGAAGAACGAAGATGGTTTCTATGTCAGCTGCTTTGCCCCACGCCATTATGCCATAAGACATAATACTGTGAAAGTAACTGAAGTAAACTAGGCGAGCTGTCTCCACGTCAGTAAACTGCCTGATTCTTCTTACTGCATACGCGGCAGAGCTCAACCTTTTCGCCAGGGCAGATATGTGAGGGGCCCATTGCAGTTTACTATCTAAAGTAAGGCCCAGAAAACCGTATTCTCGACAAGGTCCAGCGTTTCGCCATTTAATGTGATGATAGTTTCAGATTTTCTTACATTCGGCAGCGAAAATTTGACACATTTCGTCTTTTTCGCATTAAGAAGTAAGTTATTTGCTGTGAACCATTCTAGTACCTTTTCCAAAGTTTCATTGACTTGGCTATAATCGCTCAGTTTCCTGTCAACTTTGAAAATTAGTGAGGTGTCATCAGCAAATAAGACTATCTCACATTTATGTTTTACAAGGTTCGGCAGATCATTTATATATACAAGGAAGAGAAAAGGACCCAAAATTGAACCCTGTGGAACTCCGAGCTTTACAGTCATTCCAGTAGACTCCGTTCCATTTACAACCACTTTCTGGGTTCTTTGGTTTAAGTAAGACTTAACAAGGCTTAGAGCTTCCGTTGACAGACCGTAGTGCTTCAGCTTGTGTAGAAGTGTGTCATGCTCCACGCAATCAAATGCTTTGGACAGATCGCAGAAGACACCTATAGCATCTAGCGAGTGTTCCCAGGCGTCGTATATGTGCTTGATTAGTACAGAGGCGGCATCAGTCATCGAACGACCTCTTGTAAAACCAAATTGCTGATCTTGAAGTAGTTCATTCGAGTTGAAATGTCGAAGCAATTGGTTTAATACAATTTTTTCAAACACTTTACTGAGAACAGGAAGTATTGAAATAGGTCTAAAATTTCCAAGGTCATCTTTGCTGCCCGCTTTAAATAGAGGAATGACCTTACTGTACTTCATCAGATCGGGAAATACACATTCTCTAACACAAGCATTAAATATATTGGCCAAATACGGTGCCACTACGTCGATTACAGATTGCATGACTTTCACAGAGATCCCCCAAAGGTCCTCAGTATTCTTTAATTTCAAGGACTTGAACGTTTTAATGATTTCATGGGGGTCAGTATATTGGAAGTATAATTCCATGCTGCATTTCTTGACATTGTTTGTATCTAAGTAAACACCAGCCTTTGCTACAGAGGAGTTCAAGTTCCGTGTAGCATCTGTGGCTATTTGCACAGCCACTGTGCCACTGTGGCACAGCCACTTTTTTCCGAAACTATAAGAGCTATACTGTTCAAACTTAGTAAGTGGATGTATTCTATGAACCGCATTAAGATGTTCACACAAAAATAGAAAAAAAACAATAAATTTTGGGGGTTCCCCATACTTAGAACTGAAACTCAAAAAATCTTTTTTCATCAAACCCATACGTGTGGGGTATCTATGGATAGGTCTTCAAAAATGATATTGAGGTTTCTAATATAATTTTTTTCTAAAATGAATAGTTTGCGCGAGAGACACTTCCAAAGTGGTAAAATGTGCCCCCCCCCCCGTAACTTCTAAAATAACACAATGAAAAATCTAAAAAAAATATATGATATACATTGCCATGTAAACTTCCACCGAAAATTGGTTTGAACGAGATCTAGTAAGTAGTTTTTTTTTTAATACGTCATGAAATTAAAAAAAAAAAATTTTTTTCATCATACCCATACATGTGGGTTATCTATGGATAGGTCTTCAAAAATGATATTAAGGTTGCTAATATCATTTTTTTCTAAACTGAATAGTTTGCGCGAGAGACACTTCCAAAGTGAAAAAAATGTGTGTCCAAAGTGGTAAAATGTTGAACAAGATCTAGCAAGTAGTTTTTTTTAATACGTCTCAAATGGTACAGAACCCTTCATGCGCGAGTCGGATTCGCACTTGGCCGCTTTTTTTAATTCGTTCATTTCAAAGGTGCATTCCTGAGCTTAAATTAAGTAAATTTTTCAAAGAAACTGGTACTCTAATTAACCCCACTTTGGTGATAATTCATGATTTATTTTTATCTGTTAAGGCCCCTACGAGCATATACATTTACCTTAGGGCCTGTTTACATAATTATTAGTGTTTAGTATGAGTTTTTATAGTAAGTATATACATTTGCTTGGTACTAAACGCAAGTACTATCTCGGACGATCGGTATTCGAAATATCATTGATTTTAATTGTTTGTTGGATTTAAATATAATGTCCGTGTTACAGCCACGTTATTAATTACTTTTTACCAAAAAAAATTAACAATGCCATTCAGTTTCCATTAATTTACTTAGCCATACCCCGAAGTTACCGGAGTTTAAAAAAATACAGTGAAAAAATTATATAGCCTTAAGGGCCTGTTTCACAATGTCCAAGTAAAGTATTGGACAGCAAATTAACAAATAAACTAACTGCCAGATAAAACTTCCAGCAAAACTTAGCACTTTATATACCAGTTAAGCTTATTGAAGATTGTGAAACGCCAACGATGACTTTATTCATCAGATATGTGGCAAATAGCTTATTTAGGACTTTACTTGAACATAGTGAAACAGGCCCTAAAAATAACTAATATACCTGCCAGTACAAAGTCTCTTTGTAATATCACAACCACAAACACACTCAGTATTCGAATCATGTTAAATATTTGCAACGACCGGCTTAGTCGAGCGGCGCAGGAGCACTAATAAACTAAAACAACAATGTTCAGTCTCAGTCGTCTCAGAGCGATAAACTTTAACATAGGATCTATGCATCCTTATCTTGCACATGTGTTGTATGAGGCGTGATAAATATAAAATACTAACTACTGTCAGTGAATTCGGTTGCGTGGCATGCCGATGATTGGTAAAAACTATCCTATTAGACCGCGAGCCAGGAACAGATTTCCATAACCAATTGCCGCCGCGAAAACTCGTATAGTGGTTATGTGTGATGAACTCTCGTGGACGTCAGCTGCTGCTCCGTTGGTGGATTGAGGAATGGCAGCAAAAAAATTAGTTTTCGCTTCCCGTTTGATACTTTGACAGATGATAGTTTGGATGCTATTGTTATTTTAAAAAATCATCAGCCGGTTGTATCGCGGCAGTAAGAACGTCAGCTGGTCGCATGGACATGTAAAAAATAAGCGCTTTACCTTTTTATGATAGTGATAAAAAAATATGAAACTTTGCATGTAGCATTCCATCAGGCGTTCCAAATAAACGGTTACGCAATTTACACATCACGCATACTTTGCGGACATAAAGTGATAAGGCATGTATTTTTCACATGTTCATTTCATCTACTGGTGGTCTTTCCACCTCGATACAACCGGCTGACTGTTTTTTTTTAATTCATGATAGCATCTAAACTATCATATAACAAAGTATCAGCCGGGAGGCGACGACTGACGATGTCCTGGCCCGCGGTCTATATGTCCTATCTGAGACCTCAAACTATCTTCATGGCAAATTTCATCTCAATTGGTTCGGTTTAAGCGTGAAGAGGTAACAGACAGACAGACAGATAGTTACTTTCGCATTTAGAAGCGCCTGGCGTCCGTTGGCTCGTTGGTTGGATGACATTCGTAGAATCACGGGACACTTCTGGATGAGACTAGAGGATATATAGGTATATAATATATAGCGGCGATTGAAATACAAGTGATAGTTGATTTGTCTATTATTACATTTAAGCCATATAAAGAGGGAAGAATAGCTTTGCGATCCTAACGAAATAACAGTACTTTTTCTATGAAATTCCATTTTGGGAGAAAACGGTCTCCACTAACTAAATATTTACAAATTAATTTGAATTTGATGTCAATCGCTTCAGCATACTATATTCTAGTTTTATAGTATTTGCTTTTTTGAAAAAATAAAAAATTTTTGTTTTGCATATTTTGAAAAAAACGAAAACCTATAAACCTCAATTTTCATTGCGTCAATAAGATACTAAAAAATCATGGAGAATGGAAAATATTTAAAAGTGGAATAACATTTTCTCTTTTTTTACGGACGATCACGTGTTCTTACTTGACATAATAAAATTATATGTTAACGTATGTACATGGTTATGGAAAGTAGAGGCAAGGAACAGAAACTCCTAAGGCAGAATTGTTGTAAAAGTGTCCAGCTGTCAGCTATAAATAATAGTTCCAAATCTCCAGAGTAGCGCTGGAGTAGCTAAGAACCTAGGCGTTATTGACGGATTGAAGTGCGCTGTCTATGATTAGATTTTTTTCTCAAGTATTCTAGGTATTGTAGCGCCACCTATTTATGGTTTTTTTGCCGGACACTTTTTGGTATATGGAGATTTTGTTCCTTGCTTCTACCTTCCATATACATGGTACAGTCAGCGTCAAATACTTTGTGCGCTGGTGGCCTAGCGGTAAGAGCGTGCGACTTGCAATCCGGAGGTCGCGGGTTCAAACCCCGGCTCGTACCAATGAGTTTTTCGGAACTTAAGTACGAAATATCATTTGATATTTACCAGTCGCTTTTCGGTGAAGGAAAACATCGTGAGGAAACCGGACTAATCCTAACAAGGCCTAGTTTACCCTCTGGGTTGGAAGGTCAGATGGCAGTCGCTTTCGTAAAAATTAGTGCCTACGCCAAATCTTGGGATTAGTTGTCAAGCGGACCCCAGGCTCCCATGAGCCGTGCCGGGACAACGCGAGGAAGAAGAGAGAGTACCGAACTATTTGGCGACTTTGACTGCTACGAAGTATTTGACGCTGACTGTACTCAAGTATCAAAATATGCACAATGTTATGGTTGACGATTTTACGGAAAATGCCCAGCGTAACTAAAGGCGAGTATTTTAGTAAAAGCTAATTGAGGGTAATATTGGTCGATTAATATATAAATAAGGTTAAGAGCAATTTCCTAACTTTTGGAAACAGAACAAATTTTGTTATAAATTTGTGTCTGCATGACCATTATATTTACCGTTGTAATTCGTTTTAGTAGGCGTGTACATTATTTTTAATTGTCTGTCTAAATTGGCTCTCTGTGTAATGGTCGGTAGAAAATTGCTTATTTTTAAGAACGCAACGCGAGATGAAATAATGAGCAAAAACAACAACATAAATTGTAGTGGTAATACATTTATTTATTACTGATCGGTTACTACGATAACAATAATTTGAGATCGGCGGTAATATTGCTCTATCGTCATTTCTAGTTTTACAAAAAATGAAGACTTATTATTTATATTTGCAATTTTTTTTTCTTCATAACATTTGTTACTTATGTTATTATTACTCTTCCAACAAAAATACATTGAAACAGCAAAACTATTTATAGCAGACTGTCTAAACTAATTGCCTTCACCTACGTTTATAAATAAATACTCTAACAAAAGTACAGTCAAAAGTCAGGTCTTACCATACCTTCAGTGCTTACCATCAGGCGGGCCGTATGATTGTTTGCCACCGACGTAGTATAAAAAAAAATCAGTACATGCACTTGCAATAATATGTTACACAGCGAAGGCCGCAAAACTCGCAAAACCCTGGCTGTATGCCATAAGAGCGTGTCACATATTTTTGCGGCCTTCGAAGAGTAATATATGATTGCAGGTGACTGTACAATGTACGGTGTACATGCAAGCACGTGTTTTAGGAATAATTTACATTGGAAACGGTCATTACCGTCATTCAACTTGTTTACATTAGTTACTACATATATTAACATTTTTTTCGGGTTATTACGTCATGGGTCAGCATTGGCCGGGAAGTACCTATGCGGGTTATCTCTAAGATACACACTTAAATTGATAATGGTCGGCGGAGTGCTAATTGGGTAATTTAATTTCAATAATATTTTTTATTATTCTTTAACTTACTAAAACATGTTCGTAAAGCATACGATTTTAGTCATACCTATAAAAATAAAAACCAGCCCTGAGCATTGACCGTCCGTCACAATAGATATAATTGTTCAAATAAAAAGTACAGCACTGCACAGTCACCAATTCCGGCTTTCAAATATATCGACTAGTATTATTATATTTAAAATTACGATAAATATAATTTGTCGTTTTAAATAAAGCTAGAATACTGTATGTATAATTGTACAGGAAGGAAAATAGAAACGCTAATCCATTACATACTCTAGTCCGGTGTTTACTGATAAGTAATAATTACATTTAGATTAACAACGTCAATGACTCAACGCGTTTTTATCGGGGAGTCCCCAAACCAAACAATAATTAAGATGCGGCCTTCAGGCGCGCTAAGTTCTATTTTTGGATATTATGTATCTAGTGCCAGTATTTTAACGCATTCACTGCCAGGGGGCGTGGCCTAGGGACAAACTTATATGACGGTGAACGCATATATGCGTCGGTGGCAGCGAATGCGTTAATAAGCTTGGTACCATAACTACAAGTAGGTATATATATTGGGAGCGTGCACGACTGTCACGCAACCTAGTGTCCGCAATTCTAGGGGAAAACGTCAATTCACTACATCTTATAAAACTACTCCAAAACTAAAAAGTACTGAACGGATTTTCATACGACTTTCATCTATCAATAGAGTGATTCTTGAGGAAGGCTTAGGTATATAACTTGTTAAGGTTTTGTGTAAATTGTTTGAAATATAACGATGTTGTCGGAAAACCTCACGCTGGCTAGGAGCTTTAATCGAAAACGCTGCCTAATGCGTTTGAGCTATAACAACACAATGTATGGTGGGGTTGTTTCTCATTCATAGGTCTACAAAAAAGTCCGCGATGTGAAATGTCTATCTTTTAAGGATAACTTACTATATCCATTCTTAACTTCTAGAAAAAGATCACGTAATATGTGGCATTTGCAAAGCTATTTACATGGATACATTATTAACAATTATCAAAATAAATACGTTAGTTATATTAAGCATTTCATAATACAGATTACAATGGTCCCTTACACCATATAATTTAAATGAATATTTCAGGAGTAATCGTAAATCAAAGTTTCATTTCGAGCCATATAATTGTACGAAATGTTAAAGACGATAGCGATAGCAGTTAGTTCAAATTTTTACCACCTTATGCGCTGGGATCGCTTTACTTACCCCCACCACGCACTTCGCACGGTCCCAATGAGGTGCTAACAAATTAGTTACCAATGTTTTTACAGCCTAATAGTACTCTGGAGCATATTTGAGTATGAATATGAAACATCATAGGTTTTACGATGTTTTTTAGAGAAAATGGGAAAAGAAATTTGTTACGTAAAAACGTGTGTTTCGATGAGACCTCATTCAAAAGATTCTAGAACCTCTTTTAGTTATCATTTAACTGGCCACTTCACGTTGACAAATTAAATGACACGTTGATTACGAGTATGACATTTAACTCTAACGGACAAAATTTCGATTTTATATGGCAAAAATGACCACCCCATAACACTATTATTTTAAAATTCATTTCCAAATAACAGGGTTCAATTTTCCGTAATTACTGATACTCGTCTGACCGACAAACAATTTACTACAAAAAAAGCGGCTAAGTGCGAGTCGGACTCGCCCATGAAGGGTTCCGTACCATTTATGGCGTATTAAAAAAAAAACTACTTAAGGACTAGATCTTGTTCAAAACAATTTTTGGTGGAAGTTTGCATGGTAATATACATCGAATATATTTTTTAGTTTTATCATTCTCTTATTTTAGAAGTTACAGGGGGGGGGCACACATTTTACCACTTTAGAAGTGTCTCTCGCGCAAACTATTCAGCTTAGAAAAAAAATGATATTCGAAATCTCAATATCATTTTTGAAGACCTATCCATAGATACCCCGCACGTATTGGTTTGATGGAAAAAAAAATTGAGTTTCAGTTCTAAGTATGGTGAACCCTCAAAATTTATTGGTTTTTTTATTTTATTTTTGTGTGAAAATCTTAATGCGGTTCACATCTACTTACCAAGTTTCAACAGTATAGTTCTTATAGTTTGGGAATAAAGTGGCTGTGACATAAGGACGGACAGACAGACAGACATGACGAATCCATAAGGGTTCCGTTTTTTGCCATTTGGCTACGGAACCCTAAAAAGTGTTTACTCTCGTCAGTTAATGCACATGATGATTTTTTTATATATTATTATAATTTATATTTTTGTTTGGTAAATGAAAACAAAAAAAAATATGAACAGTTTTCTTAATTTATATTTAAAGCCCGACCAGAAATATATGATCATTGTCAAGAGGGCGCTGTTATTCTCTTGTATATATATGGTCTATATATGGTGACAGTTCAGTTTGGTATGAAAAAATTAGTTCCAATGAAATTCCGCAACATGGCGCGTGATCATATATTACTGATCAGGCTTTAAATTTATTTGTTTTTGCATTGATCAAAGCATTGATGAGTGTTGTCTCTTACTTCCCCAGTTCAAATGTCTATTTCAGTTGCAGTTTATGCCTCCGTATTTTAGTATTTTACCAAAGACAAAAGAAAAAATACTTCTCAATGCAAAATAGAATCTGAAGAAGTCATTCTTTATTCTAATTAAAATAGCACATAAAAACTTTATAGCTCTCTTGGGCTGTTCATTTATTCAGAAGCACCATACCCAGTCTTTGTAAGTTAAAATTGCTTGCCCTTTACTCTTAATTATGAAAAAAATAATAATTTATTGCGAAGGAAAATTATGACTTCCTGTTTCTCATCTCATAATTGTGACGTTCCATGGGAAAAGGTACTTTATGGCGGTTGGCGCTCACGTCGCGTAGCACTGCAATAGTATTGGAGCGTCGGTAATAACAGCGTAAGTGCCGACCGCGGGACGTCACAATTAATGTTAACCGAAATAATATTAAAGCTATAATATTGATATATAAATGTTTGACGGATAGTTTTATTTTTACATATCACAAAAGATACTTATACACTGCGAAATACCTATGTATACTTAATTTTCAGAAACACGTAAGTTTCTTATTTCGTTACAATTTGTAAAAATGTAGCTTGCTTTTGTTTAAAAAAGTACACCGCTCCATTCAACTTATTATACGTAACTAATCTTGGATATATTATCTTGTATCAAATTATTCAAGTTGTTCATATACTTCTTCTAAGGGTTCATACGTCCAGTCTTCACTATACACTGAATAAGAGCTTTGCCGATCTGCAAATAAACAGAAATTTAAAGCTTAACTTACTTATAAAATTTCATCCCGTCTACATTATTTATATACAATACAATGCAATACTCTTCATTGAACACCTCACATAGTTGACAATAAATGTACAGAAACAAACAAAGACAATTTGATAGAGGTAACAACAGGCGGTCTTATCGCTTAAGAGCGATCTCGGTTATCGGAGACAATAAATTACATACATATTATTGTTTTTAGGGATATCTATCTATAAATATCTTTATTAATTAAACAGCCGCTTCTGTATGTGACCTAGGTAGGTAGCCATTTATACTTAGTAGTATGTTTCGTAATACAATGGAATCAATTAAGACTAAATACAAGTACGTATTTTTTTTAACTAGCCCGAATTAGCACATGGTTCTCTCAAGGTACTACTAAGGACTTACTATTCAAATTTGAAGCTAGGGGCACACCATGTAACGGAGGCATTTTTGAATGTGCTATTTGGTTCCCAAGATGGATTGGTCGTTTTGTCTCATTGTGAACTGTTGATGTTGATGGAGATCCGGTGTGGTAGGCGTTGTGTTGACGTACAAATGTTGATGCTGGAGTGGTCGCCGTTATTTTTCTATCTAATTTCCCGTTCGGTTTACTAACAGATTTCGATAGTTCCTCCATTTCCATTAGGTTTCCGTAGATAGGACCAGATTCAGGGTCTAAAAAGTACAAATTAATTTAAAAAAACGCTTAGTAACCAACATGACCATCCGGCAGAAAGCACGAAACATGGCATGCGTATAGCTTTTAGGTTTATAAGAATAAATAGAAGTAAAAACATGATGAGAAGTTATTGTTTCTCTCCCCCCCCCCCCCCCCCTACTTTTATACTAAACTAAAACTGTGAAAGCTACAATAAAATGTCTAGAAGAAGTAGGTATATTCTCCATAAAATTCCCTACAATCTTGTTTTTGGAAGTAAGTGCATATTTTTAAATTATGCTTAATTTCTCGGTATAATATTTGCGATTTTGAAAGCTTGCATGAAAAAAAAAGGCTAGTTCAGTGTTCATTTAGTGTTCAGTGTTTTGTGTTGTAGGGCAAGTTGTATATCATTTTCGTATAATTTAGGGACGAAAATTCATTCTTAACATAATTCTCAAAGTCAATTGTCAGACACTTTTTTTTTCATACAAAAAAATGCAATATACACAAAATAAATTGTTTTACAATTTAGCCCATTTATTTACTAGTCTTAAAAGTATCACTTCAAAGTAGGTACTCATACATTATTTTTGTGAAAAAATAATAATTTGTAGCGCGTGGCGGTGGCGATTTTCATATAATGGCCGAAGTCAAATATTAAAAATGTTTAAAGAAACACTGAATTTGGCATTTTAAAAGTATGAATACAATATTTTAATGCTTGTTTCATGCGCTTTTGGCCTTTTTGGTACAAATTTGTCGTTTTATTTTCATGCAAACTTTCAAAATCGCAAAAAGGTATTATAAGGAGAAATTAAGCACAATTAAAAAAAAAAACTTACGAAGACAATATTGTAGAGAATTTTATGGAGAATGCACTTCTCCTATAGACATTTTATATTAGCTTTCACAGTTTTTATGAAAATTTATAAATACTAAAAATGGGGATATAAAAGTGGGGGAAAGGAGAGAAACAACTTCTCGGCATGTTTCTACTTCTATTTTCAAATAGATATTTAATTTATCTATCGAACGATATATCAAACTTCAAAACAATGTTTAACTAAAAAATAGTATACATTCTTTGGGATATTGCAATGGATTTGTCGATGACAAATATCTATGAGATGTTTCAGTTGGAGTCTTACATTCTTTAGCTGAAGTAGCAGACACATCGTGGGGCTTGGCTGATTTAAATAAAAATAATCCTAAGTTATTCGAAAGTCGTTTCATTTGCTTCATTGGTGTTTCAACTGTTGACTTCGTGTCTTTGGCCTTATGTTGGCGCGGAAGTTTTGAGGCTGTAGTGGTCTTATTCTTCACATTTGATCTTGTTGGAGAACTCGATGATTCTTGAAGTTCATTATGATTTTGGTAGGTTAAGTTGGGGGCCTGTTCTGTGATCAAATATAATTAAATGATGGTGGAAACGATTTAAAAACTAAAATGTATAGAAAGTCGATTTTTTCCTTGGTAGATTAATTTAACCGTACGCGCAATAACTATTAGCAATCACATTTTATTGGTTATCCTGATTATTTCAGTGGTCATGATGGTTTAATGTCTTGAAAAGTACTTGTTCAAACTATGTGTTTTCAAAACTAATAGGAATCTGGAATATGAGTCAAGCTTTCTGATTAAATGTATTTTTCTTTCTAATAATATAACATTAATCTATGTAACATTTGAAGTCACTGACTAAAATTGTTTTGAAAATACAGCGCAGTAATATACTGCCATCCCGACAACTTTTGTAAAAATAAAACCGGTAGGTAACCAGAGGTCATTCTAAAATATATATTTTATTACAACGGTTTAAATTAATTAACTATGTTACCAATGTCTTGATTTTCTTCGATTTCTTCATGATTTCCACTTTCCGTAACGACAGAGCCTGCGTCAGGTCTATTTTCATTTTTACGGGTACCTACAAAAGATAATGAATTTTCACCAACATGTTTTTTCAGGAAGAGAGAAATCTTGTACAGTCGAGTTCATATACGTATTTTCACCTTATTGGAATGAATTAAGGTGAAGAAATCTATACATATTTACGAACTCGACTGTACATGAATTACTCTCTCAAAATTACCTAGTACAACCGTAGTATGTCATACTTCCATACGTTACTCAAAGGTTTAACTCTCAGTGAATAAGTAGGTTCCTATTTATAGATAGAGAGCATGTGTGAAACTGTTTTTTGTTTATAAAGTGCAAACGAGATGCATAGAAAGTAAGTTACGCTCACGCTAGCGAATATGTCAGTGTCAAACTGGTGGTTGGTGGTGGTTATAACAAAGAAAGAGATCGCAATATCTTACTAATAAAAAATACTTCCGTCCAGTATCATAAAATAAATAAATTTTCATCAATTTCCTTAATATATCCAGGAATGTTACAAATTGAGACGTTACATTTTTTAATATTTAGCCTGATTCTGATTTTCATTTATTGTTCCGAAACTGTTACGGATTCATTCAGTCTGCTGTCAAAAGTCACATTTCTGGACCAGAACAAAAATCAAAATCAAATTTGGGCTCTTTTTTATTGTCAGTGATGTGGCCTTTGGCTATTGTCTTTTCAGGAAAATATTTTCCTCTTCTTCTTCTTCCTCGCGTTGTCCCGGCATTTTGCCACGGCTCAAGGGAGCCTGGGGTCCGCTTGACAACTAATCCCAAGATTTGGCGTAGGCACTAGTTTTTACGAAAGCGACTGCCATCTGACCTCCCAACCCAGAGGGTAAACTAGGCCTTGTTGGGATTAGTCCGGTTTCCTCACGATGTTTTCCTTCACCGAAAAGCGACTGGTAAATATCAAATAATATTTCGTACATAAGTTCCGAAAAACTCATTGGTACGAGCCGGGTTTGAACTCGCGACCTCCGGATTGCAAGTCGCACGCTCTTACCGCTAGGCCACCAGCGCTTCTCAGGAAAATATTTTCCATGGGTTAATTACCGGAAAGATTATAATTTACTCAACGAGCAAAATCGAAAAACTAATCGGAATGCACCTTCAGTCGACTGAGCGGCACGATGAACTCTCTACGGTTACAGCACTATTTTGGTATTTACGCCCACCACGCTAAGCTGATGAAACGATATAGCAACTAGATCGAGCAATGTATGCATGTCAGCGGCCGATCGTAAAATCCGCCTGATCATGAAATTCCTAGGCATGTCGTGAAGCTCCCTGTTTTTCATTCCTTGGGTCGACGGAGCCCCGCATAGTATCTAGTAGCTATTTCTAATTTGCCCTTCGGGATCTGAATCAGCCTAACGAACCTATCCTACCTATCTATTGGTTTAATGAATGTGACTAAAGTTAAATCATTACACAAGAGCATTACGTTCATCGCCAACATGCATTATAGGTGTATACCTATAATGCATGTTGGCATGTTGCATTACGAGTGTGTAAGTATTTACACACTCGTAATATATACCACATGCACAGTGATTTCAGTATAGTTGTCTAAATAATGAGGTGGGTAAGTTTTATCCTACCCAGTATTTCCTAATTAACGATATCGGCTTACTATATCGATAGTTGTATTCTATTGTCATTGTTTTAGTTTATTTTTAAAATTGAATTTATATCAAATGACTGCAATTATTCAAATGATTTGTTACGGGTAATGTGAGAAGCTTAGTTAAACTCAAGTTTACCCTAGTATAAGTTATAATTAGTATTACTCAAGCCTTTTGGGTAAAGTCCGAAAACTTAAGGAACTTTAATCTGTATTCGGCGTTTACCCGTATACATCTAAGCCTACCTAATACTGGCTGGGTAATAAGTATTAGGTGTTGCATCATCACTTCTGACATTAGCTTTAGGTACCCTCCCAGTGTTGGGTAGACCTAGATGTATACGGGTAAAGGCCGAATACAAATTAAACTTGATTTAATTTTCGGGCTTTAACCAAAAGGCTTACTACTAGGTAGGTACTCGTGTACCCAGGTTTTTTTCAACTTAAGTTTTCTTAAATTAAGTATACCTGTTATGGGTAATGCTATAATATAAAGCAAAACTAGGTTTACCCGGGGCTACTTAGGATTACCCAAGTTTTACCCATAAGGCTTGGGTAAAACTAGTTATACCAGGGTAAACTTGAGTTTAATTAACCTACCTAACATTACCCGTAACATTATAAATAACGGAGTATAAGTACATACCTTTCGATTTGCATGTGCAGTTTATTATGCATAAAGTTATGCTTTGTATTATGATTATCAACAATAATACACCCGATACACCAAATCCTATTATCATTAGTTGTTTGTAGTCTGAAATTAAAACCGATTTATTATTAGGTGATCAATGATATTATTTATAGATAGGTTATACTCATACATAAGGAGCACAACAGATAATTCCATATTTATTTATATACCTACGAACAAACCTGTTTTTTTTTTTTAAATTCCGTTTCGCATTCCATTCAATTTCGTCATACTCGTTGTTAAACATAAGTGTGACATAAGCTTGTATCGGGTGTTCTAGAAAGTATAAGCACAACTTTGCACTGCTGCGTTTTTGGTCCATAATATGAACAAGAAAAAAGTTACCTATATTAATTTGTCAGTTTCTTAGTTACCTATAATTATTTACATTCGTCGCAAAGTTTGTGTGTAAAATACGTGAAATGCGGGAAATTTCTTCAGAAAAATGAAAAAAAGATTATGCACAAATGGTGTGCCATTCCTAACATTGCGCTCAAAGAGTTGGCGAAGTCTGTAGGAGTTAGCATCGGAGCCGTGCATACGGCTATTCGAATGTATGGTGAGGATTTCATCTTTTACGATGCACCAAAAAGTGGTCGGAAAATGGGGCCTGTGGATCGAAAATTGAACCGTAATAGGTATTACTCAAGTGTCCAGCAAAAAAAATTACTTGTCTGTTAGGAATGTGGCCGTAAGACTACGAACATCGGCTAACAATGTACAACTTTCCAAGGCAAAAATTGATTTAAAGACCTGTAAAAAGCAGAAGAAACCAAATTAACGGAGCACTAAACAGGCCACATGCGTGAAACTAAGGGTGAGAAAATTTAATGATAGCATATTGTGCCGAAAATAGGCGTGCGTTATTATGGACGACGAAACCTACATAAAATTTGAATATGAAATGCTCCTAGGTAACCAATTTTACACTGTACGAAAAAACTAGGATGTTGTTGTTGTTGCCGACAAATTCATTTTCGTCGAAACTTTTATCAAAAAATGGTTTGGCAGGCCATTTGTGAGTGCGGGAAGTCGTCCAAGCAATTCGTCACCACACAATCAACGAAGGCCGATATCTACTAGAGTGCTTGAATCCCGCTTGTTTCCCATGATCCGTAAGTATGATGGTCCTGTTTTGTTCTGGCCAGATTCCTGGTATAGACACAACGGAGTTAAATACTTATATGTCTAAAGAAATGAATCCACCGAACTGCCCGGAAGCCAGGCCAATCGAAACTTTGTGGGCTCTTACTAAGGCATGTCTCCGAAAAAACATTAAGCCTGCAGATTCTATTGAGGCCTTCAAAAGAAACTGATCGAAAGCCTCCAGTCATTGGAAATAAATCTGTGCTGAATCTTATGTCGAACGATCTCTGGCTTACAACAGACGGATTTAAAAAGCGGCCAAGTGCGAGTCGGTCTCGCCCAAGAAGGGTTCCTTTATGACGTATTAAAAAAAACTACTTAAACTACTAGATCTCGTTCAACATTTTACCACTTTGGACACACATTTTACCACTTTGGTAGTGTCTCTCGCGCAAACTATTCACTTTAGAAAAAAATTGTATTAGGAACCTAAATATCATTTTTGAAGACCTATCCATAGATACCCCACACGAGTGGATTTGACGAAAAAAATTTTTTTTTTAATTTTATGACGTATTAAAAAAAACTACTCACTAGATCTCGTTCAAACCAATTTTCGTTAGAAGTTTGCATCGTAATGTATATCATATATTTTTTTTAGATTTTTCATTCTGTTATTTTAGAAGTTACAGGGGGGGGACACACTTTTTTTCACTTTGGGAGGTTCTCTCGCGCAAACTATTCAGTTTAGAAAAAAATGATATTAGAAACCTTAATATCATTTTTGAAGACCTATCCATAGATACCCCACATGTATGGGTATGTTGAAAAAAAATTTTTTTTTTTAATTTCATGACGTATAAAAAAAAGACTACTTACTACATCTCGTTCAAACCAATTTTCGGTGGAAGTTTACATGGCAATGTATATAGTATATTTTTTTTAGATTTTTCATTCTGTTATTTTAGAAGTTACGGGGGGGGGGGACACACATTTTACCACTTTGGAAGTGTCTCTCGCGCAAACTATTCATTTTAGAAAAAAATGATATTAGAAACCTCAATATCATTTTTGAAGACCTATCCATAGATACCCCACACGTATGGGTTTGATGAAAAAAGATTTTTTGAGTTTCAGTTCTAAGTATGGGGAACCCCCAAAATTTATTGTTTTTTTACTATTTTTGTGTGAAAATCTTAATGCGGTTCATAGAATACATCCACTTACTAAGTTTGAACAGTACAGCTCTTATAGTTTCGGAAAAAAGTGGCTGTGACAGAATCGGACAGACAGACGGACATGACGAATCTATAAGGGTTCCGTTTTTTGCCATTTGGCTACGGAACCCTAAAAATATAGTACCTGAATTTTTTACATAATAAGTAGAAAATATAATATTGACTAATAAATAATTGTAACATTCAAGAAAACTAATGTTTTTATATCATTTGGAGCTTGTGATTATACTTTCTGGAACACCCGGTAATCTTTCTTTTTCGGTGTGCGGGAGCTCGTTAGCACGTACAAATTTTTAGCTTGCCTACGCGCGACTAAAGGCAATTTGTACAACGTAAGCGCTACAATTTTAGCACGCCTTAACCTATCTTGTGTTATAATACCATTGTTGGTGATCAGATCCGCAAAAAAAAACCACAATCATTCAGATATTCAGCAAACACACATTGTATTTAAAATTATGCCTAACAATAAAACGACAGATGTATATAGTGCCTATATAGTGCCTATAAGTAAACTTATTATCTACAATAAAGGAAATGCTAAAATTATAAGTTTTCTAATAATCAAATGGTTACCGAGTGGGACCCACGGAACATCGTAAATGGTACAGGCCGGGGTGCAAGCAGACCGAAAAGAAGATGGCACGACTTCGACGCATCTTATCCGGAATGGCGGGAAAGCACAAACGACTGGGTAAGTGAAGGAAACGAGGGAAGGCCTTTGCCCAGCAGGGGGACACGAAATTAGGCTGTATTTATTGTGTATTATTTTATACACATTTACATAAAATATGCAATAGAAACAGACTAACCATATTTTTTAATTTTTGGTAGTTTTAACGATTTTTGTCCTATTACAGTTATTATTTCCTCAAAATATACTTTATGATTAACAAACATACTTATGATTTCTTAAATTGCCAATAACGTGTGATAATATTATTATATTATTATAATATTATTATCACACGTTATTTAACTAGCCTTTGTTTTATTATTTACATACCGACTACTGAAGTAGAAATCTCTTCAAATTTGTGTGTAGTATCTGAAAATAAGTATTAACATAATTGATTTAATAACGCAGGCAGAGAGAGGACAGTAACTCTCCCCTGATTAGTGTTCAGTTGTACTTGCGATCTTAGCATTAGTTGTTGATATATTTATTTATTTATATATTCTCGAATAAGTACTTTCTTATCGAATACATTTACGTTACGTTTATAGTACGAGTACAGTCAAGATCATAAATATATATAGGTACACATGTCATCATATTGATCTATTTAAAAAGTGGAAACCAATTTGTTCCTATTGTGTCTAAAAATAGTATTAACAACTCTTAGCGCCACTTGCCCCCTCCTAACCCGGGATTAACCGGTTAAACCCGGAATTACCATGGTTACCAGTACAATTCGAGACTGGGTTAACGGTTTAAACGAGTCACCCTGGGTAAGTGGTAAGGCGCAAGTGGCGCTTAATGTTTAAGAGGAAACATAATGTATTAGAATAAAATAAATATTTACTATCGTTTACAGGAGTATACGAATATATTTCCACACTTTTGAAAATCACAATAAACACAAAACAGTTTATTAAAATCATTGTTACAACTTCAACTACACCAGTGGGGACTGAAAATGATATTAAATTAAATTATGAGGATAACATAGCTTAACCCATACTCATCGACGTCACCATCGCTGACGCAAGGCAAAACTATGGTAGATATTACTAAGTAGCGGCTATATTTAATAATATAAATTTCGCGAAAAATACTGGGCGAAATAATCATCACGTCTTTTCACCAAAAAAAGTTAAGATTATACTTTATGTATTTTGTAACTGCCTACATAAAATTTGTCAGACTATTTATGTATGTAATAGGTTACTTATAGTTATTAGTGCTTGCGCGGTATCTTTTCTAAAACCGACGATACCTTTTTATAACTATTAAAGGGGAAGCCCGCTTGTACAATGGGCTGTGCTCTGAGGAGTTGTTTGACATGATACCAACGGTCACTTTCTATCACCGCAGCGCTCGCCGTCGGCAGGGTGTTCACCCTCACACCTTAGAACCGGTCGCGTAATGTGCGGTTCAAGAGGAATTTCCTCCCGCGGACGCTCCGGCTGTGGAATGAGCCCCCTTACGAGGTTTTCCCGAGAATCTACAGTATGGGGTTCTTCAAAAAAGGAGTGTACAGGTTTTTAAAGGGTCGACAACGCGGATGTAACACCTCTGGAGTTGCAGGCGTCCATAGGCTGGGTGACTGCTTACCGTCAGGCAGGCCGTATGCTTGTTTGCCACAGTCGTGGTACCACAGTTCCAGTGAAAAAAAGTATGAGTTTTAATAATATTCAAATACTTTTTGACAGTCTAAATAAGGAAGAACTAGATTTTTTTTAGCGCGTTCACGCTGCTTAACTAATCTTTGAGTCACTTATAAAAACCAACGATAATTCCTAAGTTTTTTCGTTGATTTATTTGTGTAATATTTGTTTGTAATACGTGTTCAAGATAACTTTGCCGGCGACTCCAAGTTGGAGAAAAAATCATGGCTAATTTTTTTGAAAAAGAAAATCATAATCATAAATCATTTATTTTGTGGCCTCAGCATAATGGTGACCTGAAGGGCAGCGCTGATCTTCCAGCGAGACCATTTGGCTTTGTAACTGTACGGCACAGCCTCTTATAAACTGAACGCATCCACGTTTCGACGTTTTTATTCCACCGATTTTTGGGGCTCATAATCCTAGATACACGTTTTCATAATATTTCACGCTTTTTCATTATATTATCCGACCGAGTTAAGAAAGTAACTGATTGCTAATATAATAATATAGTGAATTTTCCATCATCTTTACCACCCAATGCGTCAGTACATGTATCTTTTTTTGTCGTTTCTTTTCATTCAGTTGTCTTGCATCACAATTGCGCGTGTAATTATTTTCTATGTAATACTTATTGATCTTAATTTCCTGCACCTCACTTGGCAAAGTAAACTGTAACTGTGTAAACGTTAACCACTTATTTAGTCTTATTAATTTATGTTGTATGTATCTTTCAAAATATTTGTATTGTTTTCACGGTAATTTCATTGTTCCATTGTTATTTATTAATACTTTGTACGGCATGTGGCGTTTTAGGTTATCTAACATTGTCATTTCTGTCATACAGGTAGATGGTGCTAGTAGCTGTCGCAAGTGGATGCGCTCAGTTTTTACGAGGCTGTGCCGTACAGTTACAAAGCCAAATGGTCTCGCCGGAAGATCAGCGCTGCCCTTCAGGTGACCATTATGCTGAGGCCACAAAATAAATGATTTATGATTATGTTTTTTTTTTTTCAAAAAAATTAGCCATGATTTTGATTTTTCTCCAACTTGGAGTCGCCGGCAAAGTTATCTTGAACACGTGTTACAAACAAATATTACACAAATAAATCAACGAAAAAACTTAGGAATTATCGTTGGTTTTTATAAGTGACTCAAAGATTAGTTAAGCAGCGTGAAAGCGCTAAAAAAAACTAGTTCTTCCTTATTTAGACTGTCAAAAATATTTGAATATTATTAAAACTAATACTTTTTTTCACTGGAACTATTTCCAAACAAGGAAGATGAAATCCATGGAATATTATTAAAGAAGAACATGCCCCTAAATTCTACATTGCCTGCTCTTATACATGTAGGTTTATAGAAGAATAGATAGAGATAAAAAGTGATCTAAGCATCCAGTGCCCGGAGCAAGAATCGAAGAGCAGTATAATTGTAGTGTTTGCTATTAAACATAGATTCTATTTCATTAGCAGATTTTGCGCACTTACGTCATATAATGGCAATAAATAACGCACGTACCTAGCTTTCAAATTTAGTTTGAAATTATGGGGTTGGCGTGACTTTTTTATGACCCGGCGGTGACGACGGCGCGCTGGTTCAAGTCGGCGGCGGCGCGCCGGCGTGACGCGGATCTCTAGGCTGTATGTTTAAGTAACGTAATTATTTACGTCACATTTATCTCATATGTGCTCATACTTCACAGCCGGCCACGTGACTCTGATTTTACTTAAAAGTATTACCTATGTTTATATGATTGGTAAATACATTGTTTGCCAATCAATAAAATCTGCATGATATTTATTTTAAAATATGTTTACAATGCAACTACTTTAACATAATCAATCAACATCTCTGGACGTTCCCACGTATCTTGCCACTCGTCGATGTCGTTCCAGAACTTCAGGGTTGCCTTCGACGCCTGGTTCTTCCACGGTTTTGAGTGATTACCCTTCGTAACGCCCGCGTCGGGAAATTCCGAGTGACCACCTGCTGCTAACCCTAGAGTTATGTAGAACTGAAAGAAATAGGTATGTGTTATTTTTGTACACTGCAGATTTTTTCATAGCAGCATTAATGCTATAAATTTGACGTGTTACATTAAATCTTCCGCACATGCGTACTCAAACTGGGAACATAAACCCGGAGATCGCGGGTTCAACCCCGGCGTAGGTACTGACTTTTTTTAACTTTAGTTTCATATATCATTTGAAATTTACCAGTCGCTTTTCGATGAAGGAAAACATCCAATAAGGCCCAGTTATCCCTCTGGGATGGAAGGTCGCTTTTGCAAAAACTTACCAATTCTTGAAATTAGTTGCCAAGCACACCCCAGACTCCCATGAGCCATGCAGTTTGTTAAAGTCAAACGTCCAATTTAGGTAGATAGATCCACTCACATGGTCATCAAAAGGGGCCATGCCTGATTCGTGAGGTCCAATGCAGGCCTTAGGAAGACGTGCGCGCAAACCCTCGCTGCCATGAGGCTCCACTCGTGCATACTCTTCGCCATCCACCGATAAAATCAAGCTATCTGCAAAACAGTAAAGATGAATGTGCTATGTCAAATCCAAAAAAGCTTTTGACTGAGTAAATCTCCTTGGAAAAGTTGTGAAGGCAGGGAAGGAAGGGTGGTCATTGTATATGGGTGGGCGATGTTATATCCAGATAATCAAGTTATAGGTGATTTTTGGACAATCAACAATTGGAAATATTATTATATTTAATAACGGCAGCTTTCGCAGCATAGATTCGTTTAAGAAAATGAGCAGTTCCAGACACAAGCATAAAATTGGAATGCACAAGTTTCGTGTGCGTAAAATATATACATCTTTTTTGGGCCAATGTATATTATTTTATAACAAATTGTCCAAAGAGGTGTTTCATTTGCCAATGTTAACTATAAAAAAATATTTGAAAACCTGCTTGATGAAAAAAGGATAACTACAGTATCAAAGAGTACCTTAACGATAAAACTGCTTGGCCTAAATTGAATCAAAATAAGAACGACTCCGTGAAGCTTAATAATGATTTGCTATAATTTATTGTTTATACATATAATAATTTATTGTTTATACATATTAAAAGATACAACGCCATTGAGGTCAGAAGCAAAACTCTTTTATTTCCAAACTACCTTCAGCTGTCATTACAATTCAATCCTGCAAGTACCCATCTAAATACATAACATACCTTTCCACCATAATCAACAAGTCTAAATCAACACTATTAATTACAAAATCATTATACAATTAATAATCATTAGGTATTCCTATGATGTCGGGCCATAACTCTGGCGGTGGTATTTCAATAGGAGGATCTTCTTCTGTTGTCGACTGAGATCCAAATTCAAGCGGTTGTTGGTCCCCAGTAGGAGCTTCCATCGGCTGTCTCAATGCTCGAGCTATGATTTGATCAGCATGACGACGATGCAGCTCTCCATCTTCCGTTCTTACCACATAAGTACTGGGTCCCTCTATTGCCTCAATCTCGCCTTTTGCCCACTTAGTTCCTGGCGTGTACATTCGCACGAGCACAGGTTGATGCAGATGGAATGCACGCACGCACGGCCGCTGCGCTGCCTGTTCTAGCTGTTGTTCGGCACGGCTCGGTGTGCTCTCCGGGTGCAAACTTGATATGGCTGTTCTATATTTGCGTCCATTAAGCATTTCCGCTGGTGTTTTATTGGTAGAGCTGTTAGGGACGGTACGCAAAGCGTATAAAGCTTTCGCCAGTTTTTCACTCCAAGGCATGTTTGTGGCAGCCATTTTTGTTCAATTTATTTTAAATGTCTGCACAGCCCTTTCTATTTGGCCATTGGTCGCTGGGTGGTAGGGCGGAGTAAATATGTGCCTGATATGGTTCCTCCTCAAAAATGAATTGAAATCTTCGGACGTAAATGTCCTGCCGTTGTCGGACACCAAGACATCCGGCAAACCTTGTGAGGCAAAGATGCGTCTCAAAATTGTAATTATAGTATCCGAGCTCATAGATGCAACAATTTCTGCCTCTATCCACTTGCTGTAAGAATCGATTAATAGCAAGAAGGTTTTTCCCTGGAAGGGACCAGCAAAATCGATATGGACTCGACTCCAAGGTTTGTCCGGCATTATCCATATTTGCGGATCTTTAGGTGGGTTGTTTCTCACAGACTGGCAGTCCTCGCACTCAGCCACCACCTTCTCGATATCCTTGTCCATGCCAGCCCACCAAAGGTACCCTCTAGCGTATGCTTTGGTCTGTACAATCCCGGCATGTGGAGCATGTAGCAATTTAAGTACCTTTTTGTGGAGCGAAGTAGGTATGACGACTCTGTTACACCACAATAAACAATCTTTATTGTGTGAAAGAGCATCTCTGCGGATCCAATATGGTTGCATTTCAGGATCTGTATTGGAGCGCGGCCACCCATGGAGTACGTTAAATAGCACCTTCTGTAGCATCTGATCTTTCTTGGTTTCTTCAGCAATTGCTTTTACATCCAGGTTCCATCCCAGTGGTTGCTCTTCTAGCAAAAGTACCTCGCCTAGACAGTCTACATTTGGGTTTACAGAAGACGTCTCCGGTTCTGTCCACCTGCTGAAAGCGTCCGCATTGCCAATCAACTTGCCTGGCCGATATTTGATAGAATAACTGTACCCGTTAAGTTTTAGCGACCACCGTAACATTCTAGGCGATATTTGGTCAGGAATTGGTTTCTCCGGGTTGAACAGACCAACTAAGGGTTTGTGGTCAGTGATGATGCAAAATTTCCGTCCGGCCAGGAATTGATGATACTTAGTTAGGCCGAACATTATCGCGAGGGCTTCTTTGTCAATTTGCCCGTAGCGTCTCTCATGTGGTTGTAATGTCCGAGACGCCATCATCACTGGACGTTCGGATCCATCTTCCATGATGTGGACCAACGCGGCTCCCAAACCATAATCTGACGAGTCGCAAACCAGTAACAAATCTTTATTTAGGTCATATCCGACTAATGTACAATCCGACGACAAAAGATTCTTAGCTTTATTAAACGCAGCTTGTTCCTTCTCACCCCAAGTCCACGGTGATTTCCCTTCCAGCAACCGGTACAATGGTTCAAGCAATGTTGCTTTGTCAGGCAAGAATTTCTCGTAGTACGTGTATAGTCCTAAAAATGCTCTTAATGTCTCTTTATTTGTGGGCGCTGGTTTACCCTGAATCTCTTCTACTTTGTCCGGTGTCGGATGAAGCCCCTCGGCGTCCAGCATATGGCCCAAAAAGGTGATACTCCGTGAAGCAAAGACGCATTTATTAACGTTTAGTCGAAAACCCAGATCTTGCAGCTTTTTCAGTACTGCGTTCAATCTCTGGTTATGCTCTTCCATATTTCTCCCTGTGACGGCCACATCGTCTAGAAGACACGCGACTCCTTCCATGTCTGCCAGGGTGGTAGACATAAGCCTCTGGAAGATGCCCGGCGCAGCGCTCACCCCGTAAGCTAAACGATTCACCTTCATTAGTCCAATGGGTGTATTTAGTGTTAGCAGCGTCGCGGTATCATCGTCCACCTTGAGCTGGGTGTACGCCTGCTTCAAGTCCAATTTGCTAAATATGCTTCCCCCGCTAAGCTTCACGAATGCCTCTGTCGATGTAGGGAGCGGGTCTCCACAGATACGCAAAGATCCATTATCTTTCTTAACAATTCTTAAGGGAGTTGCCCACTTTGAATATTTGATTGGTGTTAATACACCGTCCTTAATCATCTGACGCAGCTCATCCTCCACTTGCTGTTTTAGTGGGAATGGTACAGGTCTCGCTTTCATGAATCGTGGCGCGGTCCCGGGTCGCACATGCAGTGACACTGGTGGCCCGGTGTACTCTCCCAAACCCTCCATAAACAAATCTGGGTATTTATTCTTCCATTCAGCTACTTCCTCTTCTGACCAGCCCACGCCATCCACTTGCAGCCCCAGCTTCTTAAACCAGTTCCTACCGAGCAAGCTCGGTCCGCAGCCCGCGACCACCAACAGTTCACATTGAGCCTCCTTGTCGCCTAAAACTACTCGTACGTGTAACAACCCTAAAACTCTTAAAGGGGCACGGCTCCACGTAACTAGTTTCACATTTGTGGTATTTAATGGGGGCGGGTTGAACCACAACTTTTTAAATGTCTCCTCGGATATTATAGATCTCGAGGCTCCGGAATCTATTTCCATTAATAATTTGGTTCCATTAATATCCACATTTGCTCTAATCGGTTCACAGTAATCCTCCGCGCAGACATAAATTCCATTCATCATGTCTTCCTGGTCAGAGTTGGAGTCGCATGAACACTTGTCATCAGTCAGATGGACCTTACCTAGTTTCTTATTGCAAGCCGAAGCAATATGCCCATGTCGCTTACAATAATAACACTGAGCCTTACTGAAAGGGCACCGCTCATTCGGTTTGTGAACCCGGGCACAATGTTTGCAATTCACTATTGACTGTATTTTATCAATTTCCATCTGTACAAGTCTGGGAACGTCGCCTGGTAGTTAAGACAATACTGAACGGCCCCCGTATACGTGAGGTCCTTGGTCTTCAACAATTCGCGGCGCAGGCGCTCGTCGCGCACCCCCAGTACTAGTCTATCTCTCAACTGTCGCTTAAGATCGGCAAAGTTACATTTAGCACCGAGTAAACTTATCGCGCCGATGAACTCTTGCACGCTCTCTTGTTGTAATTGTATGCGTTTATGAAACTTTCCCGCTTGTAAAATTTCATTTACTTCCGGCTCAAAAAACTGATCCAAAACACGGATAATGTCCTCAAATGAAGCACTTGTTGGCCTCTGCGGGACCAGAAGTGATGCAATGAGCGAATAAGTGTCCTTGCCACACTGGGACAGAAACAACGAGCGCGCCCGAGCCGGGTCCTGCGCTACGCCCGCCACGTCCAATGCACATAATAATTGTTCCTTATAATCACACCACTTGTCAGTTTTTGGGTTGAATTGTCCGAGAAGCACCACATTTGAAAGATTACTGTTTATTTTGCACACAAATTACATTAATTTACCATAGTCGCCAATAAAAGATACAACGCCATTGAGGTCAGAAGCAAAACTCTTTTATTTCCAAACTACCTTCAGCTGTCATTACAATTCAATCCTGCAAGTACCCATCTAAATACATAACACATATTAAATCTTTAAATAATTTATTCATTTCTAATACATGGTTAGTAACATGATAGCTCATTATCTTATTATCTACGTTAGTATTCTTATATCTAAGGTTTTTACATTGCTATGACTATGTACACAAATAAATACTCCATTGCAACAGTGCGCACGTCACCCCACTACTTGAGCATTGTTAGAGATGTGCACACTGCAGCAATGTCGTATATAAGGACAATCAATCCTATCCGCTATCATGGCAAGGATGCTGTTGCGGCTATCCCGCACCCGCCGCACCAGGGACGCGCATTTCTTTCTAATTGTTGCATAAAAGCAGTCAACTCTCGCTTCCGCAAACATCCCTGATGCGCTGCAGAAGCGGGGCAGCCGCATCAACACCCTGAACGTATTATTATATTGTAAGCGTAGGGCGGTATAAGTTTTTCGAGTGTAGTTTACCCACAGGCTGCTAGTGTAAAAAGATGTGCAATAAGCTTTAAAAAGCGTTTTTTTAACTTCGTTGGAACAACGAGCAAACCTGCGGGCCAACATATTGGCTCTCACCGACAAGGCCCTACTAGGGATTGCAATCCGGTCCAGCGGATCCGGTAATCCGGCCGGATCCGGCATTTTTCAAGAGCTACCGGATCCGGTAAAAATCACCGGATCCGGACCGGATCCGGCAAAATAAAAAAAACGCCTAAATACAGCAGGCACTGCGTTTTAGATGAGGACAAGGCGACGGATGAGAGGTAAGAAGTTGAACAGAGCATAAAACGAATGAAAAAGTTTAAATTTAGTTAAATAAAAATATATTTATTATGACGATGACTGGGAACAGAAGATGCCTTTCATGTTGGTGGCACGATATGACGATTACATAAATACTGTAATAGAAGGAAAAATTAAAGAATGGAGATGCCATGGAAGGCATTTGTAATTTATGCTAAAGAGAAGGTTAATGTTTGTGTCATAATGATGTGATAGGAGATTGTAAAAAATGAGCAGGATTAAGTTGGCGGTACTCAACCGACTAGAGTTGGCTAATCAATATGTGTTACATGTGTGAATGAATATATGATAACATTGATGATCTTTAGTTTACTCCGGATATATATATGATAAAATATTGTTTATTTTCTATTCAAATTTAAGAGAGAATCTTTTGTATTTACAATTTCAACCAATCTTATGCAATTTCCTTCATCTCCTGGTACATGCAACTCTACGTCTAGCCAATTCTTTATTTGATCCATGTAACTTTTCTTAGGGAGTCCCTTTCCGCGATGGATTTCAATCCTACATTCTATTATTTTTTGCATGAGATCATCGTGTCGTGTTCCATTCCCTATAATTTGACCAATATAATTTTCTGTAAATTAAGAAAAAGTTCAATTATTTAAATCATACAGTCAACTACTTTCTCGGGGAAAAAAATGAGGGCAAATTTAATATCATTTTGGCTTATTTTCTTACTAGAATGGATGTCAACGTTACAAAGAATTCAATCAAAGAACAGTTACGAAAACTTGTCCTTTCAAGGAGCGCCAATTCCCACCCCACATCCCATTACAGGGCTTTGGAAACTGATCAAATTTATAATTGTAAACGAAAATTTGAGCACTTGTGAACGGTTAAATATAATAAATGACCGTTTTCATATTTTGTTTTTAAAGTAATATCTATTTTATTGTTAAGAAGTTATTTATTAACTTCAAATTATAAATTAAGGAATACGTATTACGCAAAAAACTAGAAAAATATGTCATTTAATTAACTTTAATATCCCTATACCAAACCGGATCCGGTCCGGCCGGATCCGGCCGGGTTATGGCCAAAATCCGGCCGGATTGAAAATCAATCCGGTTTGCAATCCCTAGGCCCTACGCTCCCTTTCTAGATCACTATCGTCTTTAAGACTTGGAGTAAGTATATGCCCCAAATACTAAAATTGCTGCACTCTGTTTAGTGGAGAACCATACAATTTAATCTCCGGTACACTACTAGGCGCTTTATTTCCCCCGCTAAAAACCATGTATTCGGATTTATTTACATTATAAAACAACCCATGATTATGGGCATACTTTTCACAGGTACTCAGCAATTTCCTTAACCCACACACCGAGGGGCTCAGCAGGACCATGTCGTCCGCGTAGCTTATATTGTTGACGGCTAGGTCGTCCACATGACAGCCAACATGTTGACTGCTAAGCTCCTCGATGAGTGAGTTAATATACACATTAAAAAACGAGGGTGACGTCAGCCGTCCCTGCCTTTCGAATATAATTATATAATTTATATTAAAAACTTCTTTGTTTGTTGTGGAAATTATTGTTGCACACTCTTTGCAGTATCAGGCTTATTTGTCTATTATAAATTCAAATTCAAAATTGACTTAAAAATAAATTGTCATTCTGATTTGACTTCAGGTTACATATTTATACTGATTGGTTGTGTCGTTGATGTGATTTTATGTTTATTGTAAATATTTTTTTAAATAATATCGAAGGCATATTCCTCCCTTTTATTAATTAAGTACAGTCCACCATTTCATACCATCTTTTTTAATTATTATAAATTAATTATATACTATTGTTGGATTATTATTTTGATTGTTGTACTTATAATTTTGTTTTTGACGATTAAAATGCTCATTCAGCCTTTTTACAAGTATGTAAGTATAATTTGAATGTATGTTATGTTGCATGAAACTTAATTATTGTAATGACGTAACTACCGTTAGGTAATCGCACTTTATGCGCATGTTTATTTCTAGTCTAGTATTAAGTACTTTAATTTCGAAATGGAAATGTATTTTTATTTTACAAGGAAATGTCTAAAAATCACACATTCACTTGTATTTTATGGACTCCTTTTAATCAATTTTTGTTATAATTGGGCATGTTTAAGATAATATATTAGATGTTGACAATGCAAAAGAGATCCAACATATCCTACTTGAATAAATTGATTTTTATCTTTATCTTTAATATTCCTAACCTGGACCTTACCTGGTGTCCACTTAAGAGAGTACACATGGAAATCATCACCCCAAAACTTGTCCGAGTTTTTGATGACCAGCAGTGAGTCGTGACACTTTGTGTCAATAACAGGGCCGCTGTACAGCACCTTAAACATTATTGATCGCCAATTACTTTAAAATTAGAGGGATGTAAGTGATTAGAGCATAAGAGATCAGTTCTTTACATTGTTAAGTCAAAAATGTTTCTTATTTTATATGTGCTTGTATTTTTCTTCGAAAGCGGTTATGAGACCGATGTACGACCGGTATGGTTTCCGGCTTCCTGTCTCGCTCGCACGCCGGCGGGACACGGCATCAGTATGATAACCCTCTCGTCTATTGCTCATCAAAAAAATTCTAACATAACGTAACGCAATGCTTTTTTTATTACAAAGTTCCTATGCTACCTTATTAGCTTTCCATAATCAGATCGTAGTCAGAAACCGAGATTGCTGCATTTGGAATATCATTAGCTGCCGAATAAGCAATTAATTTCATCAGATCTTAAACCAGCCAACCAATTCACTTCAGCGGTGTGCTGTTTTTTTTTATTATTTACAATACTTTTAATTTAATAACATCATTTATTTTAATAATCATAAAATATATTTACTTAAGCACCAAAACACGACTATAAATTTACCTTATTCCCGTACTGAGTGGATCCTTTCTTTAGCTCTTTATTGCCTCGGGCGCACGCTATCTTCAACACTCCAGAATTCTTTGTTCCATAGACAAACTTCTTTGAGAATGATTCCAGTAATATTTCTTTAACAAATACAAATGTTTATACATATATCAGGCAAACAGGTTTTGTTTAAATTTCTGATTCTATTTGTATAATCGATGCTGAACAAACATCGATCTTCGAATCATACATAAATTTAATTATGACAATAATGCAGAAAAGGCTTGTACCGTAAAGTTTTTTTACAGTTACAAGATATAACAAAAGTAAAAGTTGCAAAAATAATTATTCTTTTCTGCTTATGTGGCTAAATTTTTTACATTTTGAGCTCTAAATTGATATAGCTAATATTCTGTACGATAAAAACAATAAAATTCCGGACCATAAAATAATGCGGAGAGAAACTGCTTTGCATCAAAGTCATATTTGTATTAACAAACAATGATCATAGTTGCTCCTTAAATCAAATGAAAATGAAATTATTTTTATTTCTTTCGTTTAGAATCGATCTCTTGATAATGTTGAAAAATATTTTATGACGTATGTTTCATCTCGATAAAAAAGGAAATTCAGCTCGCATTGCAGTTTGTAAAGGTTCCTAACTATTTGTGGGTAACTTATAATTTATTTACATGTAATCGTATGTGTTAAAGTATTAACTCTCTTTACTCTTTGGCCCATAGACTTATCAGTTATTAGTTTTTTGTAGCACTTCTTACTTCCACTACAAGCTTTCTTTTTAATTCTACACGTCTCAAACTACATGTTCACCATATATTTAACTATTATAGGTTTAATTTAAATTCACAATTTTTTCCAATCAACGCAATAAGCGAATGATGATTTTCACGGAAAGTTCGCAAAACAGTTTTTGCCAGTTTTTTTTCTTCGTCTTGGATTTTCATTAATTCTGTAATTTCGCAAGCATTTAGTATGTCACATAATAGACTGAAACTTCACGAACTGAACAGTATAAGTAAAAATAATAATTGACTCACTAGGGCGCTTTATACTTATGCAGAATTTATAATAAATCTTTTCAGTACAGGTCTTTTCCACAAACTGCCTATTACCTACTGAATAAAACTTCCAAGTTATGTAAAGACAGGTCTGGTAAAGAATATCTGTGCAGGCTAAACTAACGAGTATATGTATATGTACGAACATTATTATAAAAGTAAGGGAAGTTAAAGAAGTGTAGAAATTTGAGAAAGCAGGTATATTTTGGTGCATTTTATACACTTAGTATTAAATACACCTAGTATTTAAGTGTTGTAGATAGGTAGGTGTGTAGGTTGTATTATTTTAGCCATAGATTTCACATTACCGGCTGACATAAAATTGTATAATACAACTTCCTATTTAACACATAACCTTCTTAAACTGACCTGGGTAAATCCAGTCTCCGATAGGCAATTTGGCGCGAACACTGACAGTGCCATAAGTGAAGGCAAAGCTTGATCTACTAATAATGCGGCCGCCAATCACGGGAGGGATAACTGAAGAGTGATCACCGGCTTCTACGTAGCATGAACTGGATTGCGCCGACGTGCATCTAAAACAATGAAGTAGAAGGACTAAGAGATCCGACTCCAAAAATATGAAATTTGGATTTTGGAGAAATTTACGTACAATGCAGTCATATAAATTTTGATTTGATTATCATACAAACATTTCGATCTGATGATAGTAATGATGATAGCATTAGAAAAGCTTTGAATGCCTCTAAAAATATAAAGCAAAGTCCTTAATATAAAACCACAGTAAGACCTGTCGTGATCTATGGCACAGAATGCTGACCGAATACTAAGCTACAGCTGAACGAGTGCATCTGGCTGAAATGCCAATGCTCAGGTGGAACGCCGGAGCGACAATGTTCGACAAAGTGCCTAATGCCTACATCCGCGGAAGCTATAAGATAAAGTCACAGAATCGCACTTGCGCTAGTCTAGTACGGGCATGTCATGAGAATTACTAGATGTGCCCATGACAAAAAGTGCGTTAATCCTCATATCGGGACCAAATCCCCGTGGCATACTCCTAAGCTACATGTGCCAGTTATTAAAAAAGACCTCTGCAAGAACAATGAAGCGAAAAACGATATCTCTGGAGAAGGAGGATTAAAAGAGCCGACCCCAATTAGAAATGGGAAAGACCGGAAGAAGAAGAAGAAGCTGGTAACAGCCGGATGAGAGAAGAAGATCGGTAATCTTTTTTATTCTACATTTCCTCAATAGCAGTTTATTAATTATTAATAAATAATTTACCCTTTATATAAATCCAACGCGTCAAACATGCTGGAGTGGGTAAAACCCGGCTGGTTTTCCTGAAGCTTTGGAGCAATACGGAGATATCCATTCTTAATGGACACTGTGGAACGCTGATATGTCACAAATGGCAGCTCCTGTGAAGTCAAGAAAAAGATAAGAACGATACTGGCAAGTGGTGGATTACAACTCCCATTTGACAACCAGTCTGGCCTAGTCGGTAGTGACCCTGCCTATGAAGCTGATGGTCCTGGTTCCGAATCCCGGTATGGGCATTTATTTGTGTGATAATCATGTATTTAAGTTTTTATTTATTATGCAATATACTTACTACTTAGTAACAAGCTTTCTTAAGCTTACTGTTTGGCTTAGTCAATTTGTGTAAAAATGTCCTATAATATTTATTTGATCTCGCGGCTGATCATCGTTACAAAATTGATCCAACGTAAAGCAAGAGTATTTTACCAATTAGAAGCGTCAGAGATTTTTAACTCTTAGGGAGGTTTTTCTTTTAGTCTGCTCTGTAGGAAAACGTAAAAAAGTCGTGAGATGGTCTGTAAGTTTTCCATTTACATAGATGTACAGAAGCAGTGGGTTCTAGACACATACAGGGCCCAGTACTTACAGGGTGATCTACTGGCACGTATTGTTGCACTTCCCAGATGTCTTCTTGCAGAGTGTCGAAGTTCTCTTCAAAGACAGTCTGCCCTGCGCAAGCTGTGCCCTGACGAAGGCGTGTTAGCGTCGGTGCACACACCATTGGCATGTATATATGTGTGATTGGTATGTGTTCTGAAAGTTTAGAGACACCTAATATTATTGCGCAGTGGACAGTTTGGTGCTCTTAACTTTTTCTAGACCGCTATCCTATATTTCTTTCTCCATGGACCATGGATTTTTTAAGCCAATTATTTCGACAAAAGATCAGCTAGATACCAACTGTAACCACGTCACATTTTGGCTGTCTAAAAATGTTTTATAAATGCTCCTCATCTAAATTTTATTATTCTATGCAAAAGTGATACACTTGACTTTTTTTGTGAGAGTCAATTAGATTTAGATAAATTTAAATTATTTTTTACTCAAAATCACGAGCTCAATTCGATCGAATCGAACCTACTAGGAGAAAAAAAGCATCCAATGTTTTATTTTCCATTCTCTTACCATTTTTCAAACACTTTGTGCGGCGGTAACGGAATGGAGAGAACGTAAAATGTATGAAAATTTTGGGACATATTTTTCTACTAGAAGGATCGAATCGGCTAATGATTCTGAGTAGAAATAATATCAAAATTACCTATCTTAAAAAAAAAGTCAAGTGTATAAGTGTATCAAAAAAAATTAACAATTTTATAAATATGGTTTTAAATTTATGCTAAGAATAGTGGTGTGGGAATTACATAAGGACAATTTTGTAATCATTTACTTACCATTACTATTTGAAACTATGATGTCTTTTGCAGAAGTATCTGAAAAAATCCCCATGTGGACGTTTAGACTATTCCTTGTTACAAATGAATACAAAACAGGAAGCGTATTCTGGTTGTGAATTTGACCTGGCTTTGTTATGTGTATGATCTGTTAGTGACATTTCTGCCAGGTTATGTCTCCAGTTCGGTAAAAAGCACTACTGAAAGATTATTTTACTCAACCGTATGTTAACTATTGTTTATATTATACTCATTTTACTCAATATCGAATCGTTATATTAAATTATTATGTTTTCTCCCATAAGGCAGGAAAAAATAGTGTTGTGGACGATTAACTTGAAATATTGCTTTACTTTCAATCTCCCAGACACCACTAGAACCATATCCAGCGTGCACGCCCATGAAAGCCACAGGGAACGGGTCAGGGTCCCGCCACGATATGAAGGGGTTGGTCTCGCCTTCCCGCCCAGCCATGAAGTTCCCGCCGTCCCAGCGCACCCAGAACCCTCGCGATTCTCCGCTCTTTAATATCTCGTTCGTGTCTGCTTTGGCTTTAATAGGGTTCGCACAGCAAAATCTTCTGAGTACGCTTTTAGTGTTTCTCCAGCCTCCGAGGACGACCTGGAGATATTTTAATTGATTAAATAGGTAACTAAATCACTACACGTACATGCGCAAAATCACCCCCAAAACCCCTAAAACCCCTTGTGCGTAGGGTCTGCACTCTTGTGACCTAAATCGAAAACATTTTACTTGATACACTTCGAGTATAATGTTCCTGCTGCGCTAGTTCATTCACGCTCCCTATATCTTCTACTGCGTTTAAAATATTGTCAAATATATTAGGAGTAGTTACCAAGAAAGCTCTTACAGTCTAGTTAGCACTTTATTTTATCATAGGGCTACCTAAAATGAGATAGATACCTCGTACATCGGATCGGTTGCCCAGGGGTGAGTGGCGAGTCCGATCGTCGCATCGTTACTTGCGCGGACTCTGATCCGCAGCGAATCGCCCTGTATGGGGAAGAACTGCCACTTCACGTCGTTGTCCGTTGCTACATCTGAAAGCAAATGCGTGGGTGCCGCTAAAACCCTCGTAGTAAATGCACAGTTGTTATCTTATGATAGTTATGATATTAATAACCTTTCTTACAAACAAGCTAGAGCGGCTCCGTGTTGTGTGAGCTAAAGCTAAGTGACACGAATGTTTTACTTTGCTACTTTTATTTTTATCCGATTACATAATTAAACGGTTGTAGTTATATAGTTACACATATTATATGCATGAAGATATGTACTGTAAGAATATATATGTTTCGTGTGAGTAAAATAGTAATCTATTCGTTTTTATGACGTGAGTGACATACCTAAGCTACATTCTATCCGACTTAAAAAAAGGAGGAGTTCACAAAAAAGCACAGCCAAGTTCAAGTTTTTTGAAACGTTTTGCTTGTTGTAAGTAATAGGTAGGTAGGTTTTACGTAGTTACTTGTATATAGGTAATACTCAAATTTGGTTTGAATCAGGTCCATTTCCATGAAATTCTATACAGTTACGTAATATTCATTACTTCCCCAAGGCTCTTACTTTGCAATTGAGTAGTTCATCTTGTTGCCTAATGAAATAAACCTAGCTCTCCCGAACTTTCAAATTTATCCTAAATTATTACTCGTGTTACTAAAATTATCCTGTTGAAATTTCCATGTTGTGTGACCCGTTGCCATGGCTCTTAGGTGTATTTGGAAAAGCTGGTAAACTTTTGAAACAGTTTTCTTCAAGCATCCTTGGGCTTGGCTCTTCTTACATGCATACTTTGTGCTCTTTACACTTACCTATGCTATCCCTGCCCTTGTTAGAACCACCTGGAAATATATAAACAAGATATAATTTTTGAAACAAAACTACTTCTTAGAAGGCCAATTCTGATTTTATAATAGGTTGCCAAAAGCAAAAATTAGATACTTGGTACAAGCTTTTATCCCTGACTGTAGTTTTCTTTCCACAGACAACTAATACTCATCTAGAAAATTCTAACTACCCTAAACACAGTTTGCTTTGTTTTTTCACAGAGTTCCCATGGCCACCTCTTGTCTCCGTCATCAGATCAGCGCCATGTCATCACAATTTTGCGTTGTCATCCGATTTAGGTACATGATTTATGACAAATTTCAGCTCAATCGGAAATCGAAAAGTGGAATTTGAACCACACTAACTAACATACATACATACTAACAGGACAAGTTAAATAAAAGCGTGTAAAAACAGTACGGTGTTGATATTGTTATGATATGATTTTGTTCTACTTTTGTATACTTACTTGCTATTTTCCAATTGCCAGTAGAGCCCCATGTTGTTCGCACACCTACATAAGCTACGCGCACCGGATCAGGATCTTGCCACGATAGGAAAGGTTGGGCCTCGCTCCCTCGACCAACCAAGATGTTTCCATGGTCCCATCGCAACCAGAACTCGCGGAACTCTTCGTTGTTCAGAATTTCGGGCGTTTGGCGGGTATCTTTCTCTACTATGTGACAAACGTACTTTCTGATCACGCTTTTTGAATTAGTCCAACCTCCAATAACGATCTAAAAATAATATATTTTTCACGTCAGCAGCTGGAAAAAGGGTAATTTGCTGCTTAAAAACAGTGAGCAAAATCGCATTTTGCTCACTGAGTGAGAAAAAATAACATTCAAGTGACCTTCATATTCGATTGTCATTTCAACGTGCGGGGCCTAATACAAGTTCGAAGTATTTGGATTCTATTATCTTTGTCCCTTTCACGTCATTAGCCAAAAAGAAAGAGACAAAAAAGTCCATACGTAATTCAACGATATATTGACGGTTTATAATAGACCCCCGAAATAAGTCAGACCGCATCGTTCCAAAACACCCTACGAGTCTTCATTCGTAATAATTAATTAATGAAATAAAAGCTTAAAATTTAATAAAAATACCATATTTTACGTATTTTATTATACAATCAAAACAATGTACTTATTCAAATTTACGCAATTGTTATGCAGCAAATAATTCTACTTAACGACTTTTAACGATCTCTACTATAGTTGACAAATAGTAGTATCCGCAATTCGGACCGTATCTTATATAAAGTTTTTTTTACTAAAAAAAGTTGACGATTGAACTGTCACTTGATGTTCGTTAATTCATTATTTTCGTATCATTTTATTGAAATTTCTTTCGTTTTGTTTTATTGCGGTAAATAAAGTTAATTGTTAGAATACCTTCAGAAAACATGAGTGAAATAGTGATGAAGACGGATTACATTTTTTCAGGTTGTATTTTTTGATGGCTGACTGACGTGAAAAATTTTGTGTACTACACGAGATCAAAGTTATTTACATCTCGTGCGCTTTTGAGTCCCTTACTACGCTCAAGATTCTAAATTAGATTCACGAGCGTAGCGAGTTATAGAATCTTTCGCTTGCACGGGACTCAAAACAAGCACTCGAAGAAATATCAAACTTTGCTCTCTTGTTGTACAAATAACTATAGTTAAGCGGCAATAGCGCCCAGGAACAACACCAACGATGGCTGTTTATAATAATATCCAGAACCCGCATAAATACCTACCTAAATATTTAAATTAACATCTCTCAAAATTATTTTGGAGTATTTTCTGCCACTCTCCAATTATTATTTTTTCATCACACTTGCTCGAAAAAGATCTTATTTCATGCAGGTGTACTGGAGGACAAAGGCCTATATTGTTCCCGCGGAAGTTATGGATTGTGGATTTTTTTAGTATGTTACTTATTCATACAAACCAAGTAGCATAAATGGGTTTTACTTTTAAAAAACTGACGTTTATAATTTAATATTTTTTTATGTTTATAATGATTTAATTTGATTAATTTAAAAGCCGTTTAAAATATTTTTACATAATTTTCAATCGTGGCTGAATGTCGAATAGGTCTGTGCCTTCGATTTCAAACCTGTCAAGAAATTACCAAATGGCGGACGAATGTTTGACATGTCACCGTATGTAAGAATAATTTCGCTTAAAATTTAGTTTTTTATTTGCAAGTATGCTGAAAAACATTGTGTGTAACTCCGGGGGTAAGAAATATTGCAAACTCGGGTCTTTAATTTCCTTCAGCCTGCGGCTGTCGGGATCGGGAATTACCACCGTCGTGTCCAAAGTTTCACTTACCCCCTTCGTTGCACAATGTACTATTTTAACTTGGTTCAGTTATCAATAAATTATAGGGCTTGTTAGAATTCCCGTTCTTACAAATGTATCTCCTTACAGATATCTCCATTAATAATTCATATTTGTAAATAATTCAATGCCGAATACAACTTATGAGGGTGTTTTTGTTTTATAATAATTCCTGAACCCCAAAAATGGTCACATACTTACCTCATACATGGGATCAGTTTGGCGAGGCTGGCTGGTCAATTCAATCGTGACGTCATTCCGCGCGCGCACTTTAAAATGCATTGCGCTGCCTGATACTGGAAAGTACTGAGCTTGAGCGTTGACTTTCGTTGCCACATCTTAAAAAATACATAGAACAACATTCAGATCATAGACGAAGTATTCGTGCATAAGTTTAGTCCAATCAAACAATGAGAGGTTGAAGTCAAGAGGCAAGAATATATTTCGTTGAATCACCAGGTAAACTTAGTATGCCGGTTCACATCGAATAAAATAATAAGTTTTTGGCAAAAATTTCATTTTTGGTACAAGCTTTTATCGCTGACTGCACTTTTTTTTCCACAGGGAACTAATACTCATCGAGACAATTCTAAAAACCCCAAACACAATTAGGTTGCGTTGGTTTATCACAGAGTTCCTATGGCTACCTCCTGTCTCCATCATCAGATCAGCTTTATGGTACCATAATATTGCATTGTCATCCGACTTACATAATATATGTAGCTTCATCGGAAACCGGGAAGTGGATCAAATTTAACTTCCAAGATTTGTCGCATACATACTAAGGGCAAGTAAAATAAAAGCTTGTAAAAATATGAGCATTGTAACCGTGCAAATACACGTGACGTATAGCATTTGTGGAATACAATCAGTCTGCTCACAAAATTATGTTTTAACTTTTTAGACAAGCAGTTTTTTGGTTGAGATATTTTATCATTGCAGGTACGTATGATAATTATAGGTATGAGTTTTTGAACAACTTACCAATACTTTGTTCGTTTCCGCCGTTGTAGCGTGAGCCGTCTGTAAACCAATACTAATATTACTTTTGTTCTGAAACAAGTTAGTACTAGATACACTATTTGAAATGTGAATTTATATAAAATTCATGTATCTAAAGAGCATGTTTGTGCTGAATAAAAGACATACTTGCTATTTTCCAGTTCCCATCTGAGCCCCAAGTAGTTCTCACGCCCGCATGCGTCACTGGAGAAGGCTTCGGGTCTTGCCATGACATAAAAGGCTTGTCGTATCCCTCGCGTCCGACCAAAATGTCGCCATTATCCCATCGTATCCAAAATCCTCGATATTCCCGGTCGTTTAGGATCCCAGGTGTCTGTGCTTCATCTTTTTCACGTGGCAAGCAGGTTATTCTTCTAAACACGCTCTTTGTGTTTCCCCATCCTCCAATAACAAACTGAAATATACGTATATAAGTTCAAAATTTGAAATGTTTATTGCATATCACATTATACATTATTAGGTAGAGCTTATAAGTAAGTGGGTTTACATGGGATACCCTGCAAGGGCACAGCAATATACTTAAAGGAAAAAGGAAGTATAAAATAACATTATTAATCAAATTTATCATTAAAAAATCATGTACATTATAATAATATTTGTTGACTAAAAATTTTATTAAATGTTTATTAAACATTACATACAGTTGTAAAAGATTATGAAAAATTTGTCAGCATCATTCTCGATGTGAATTTTGGGGACACGGGGAGACACTTGCTAAATACTGCTGAATTATCAGTACGCATATTGTACTATCAAACGAGCTAGTTAACCCAAACCAAAACACCCTTAGCTGAAATGTAAGATGGTGATTATAGTTATCAATAACAGTAGGAGGTAAATAGACTAAATATTTAGTAGTGACAGGCCTATGGAACTCTCCGCGCGAGCTCGGATTTATACCTACGAATTTCGTCCCGTTCACGGTACAAAAGCAAGCCAGTTGGTTGTCACACGCGCTCACGTACGCAAGCAGTGTCGCCACGCGCACGAATATGCCAAAATGTAAGCGAAAGAAATGTTTTCGTCACGAAAAAATAACACAGCTTGTAGTGTGAATGGATGCAAAAACAACAAAATTAATAAACAATATCATTTTTGCTCTTCCGATCCGATAGATACGAGTAGGAAATGTAAGTAGACATTCTCAATATAAGTACACCTATTGTTATTATTTTTAATTACGATACTTGCAAGCTATGTAGGTGGTATTGAATTTCTTTAAAGATGTAATATTTATTTACGACAAAATTGTTATATATCTATATAATTATATGAAATAGGTAGCCTAACTTTTACGGTCATTTGGTACATGTTTATTTTAACAGTTACATAGTTTTAAACGTATAGTAACGTAGTTTTAAAATACCTACACGAAGATTTACAATTATTTTTGCTGGGTTCATTGCGCGGTTTATATAACAGCGTAAACACTGCGGTTACTGCAAGGAGATATGACCTTTTAAAATGTTTCGCAGTCGCTTGTCGGAATGAAATGCATAAACGGAATATTATAATTATTTATGGCAACTTATATCTTGTCCTGGTTGTCCGAAAAAGATCGCTTTTTAGCGATAATACCGCCGGTTTTTAGGTAAGACTAGGCATTTCGCTTTCTGTAGTTTTGTTTACCGAATGATGCAAAATAAAGTATATTTATTATTTTGATATACACACCTAAAGGCAATTTATAATGCTAGTTTGTCAATTAACTTATATTTGTACCTACTTAAGTAGGTAGGTATTTAGGTATTTTCTATAGAATCTATAGTTTAAGTCGGTACTTATTTGTAAAATCATTTCTAAGTGTCGGCAACCCTAGCGTTGTGCCGGTGCACGCGGTGCGGGGAGCGGTGCGTTGACGGTCACTCCATTGTATTTTTGTGTAGGTATTAAAACGGTAGGTATTTGCGTTTTCTTTGAGAGATAAGTATCTGTTCGTAAGAACTATTAAATAATCTGTTGTAGAGAGACATAATTTCTTTATTTCTCGATGTAATGAAACCTTTAGACTTTTTCTCGGTTTCAAATGCACACATCATGTTATCTCCATAAAATAGTCAAATTATACAGTCGGTAAGGAAATCCTACCAATAATATATCTTTTGAAAATACCACTTTAAAAAAAGAGTCTACTACATCACACCCATATGTCATAGATACAAAATATTGTATCTCACTGGCCGAATGACCAAATCAAGTGGTTTCCATAATGTCTTTATCTTGAGAAAAAAAACGGTAAAAAACTCCCATAAAGGGAGTTGAGAGCATATCTTTTACTTAGGTTAGTAATAGTTTCCATTTACAGAGACCATATGTAGGTTAGGTATACCTAATACATACTTACCTCATACATGGGAACGGAGAACTGAGGATGTTTGCTGAGAGCTACGTGGGCATCGTTATGAGCATCTACTTTAAACGACACCGACGTACGATCCTTCACAGGAAAGAACCGGTAGTTGACGTTGTCCTCTGTAATTATTTCTGAAAATAAGTTTGTATAGAGCATGATATCGGTATACCTTTAAAAAGTAAACTAGCCTACGTCATAGAGAAATAAGAAGTACATAGAGTGCTCATTCCATACAGTTTTGGTACCAAAATGCTTAGGTATTATTTTCGCAGTCGACATCTAGCATCGAGTAGCGGAACTCTCAGTACTGCTACTCGACAATAGATGTCGCGGCAGATAAAAAGTCTAAGTGTAGGAGTTGAAAATAGAGTTCCGGTTACTCTGATTATAATATTAGCGGAAAATCGTTGAGCATTAGACTTTTTGTTTGCCACGACATCTATTGTCGAGTAGCAGTACTGAGAGTTCCGCCACTTGACGCTAGATGTAGATTATTAAAAGAATACAATTTTTGGTAATAAAACCGTTGTATGGAGTGAGCACTCTTGGTCTTATTAATTATCTTTGCCTACGAATGCAACATTACACTTACAGCACCTTTAACCTCCTTTTCAGTTGTTAAGTTTCAAAAATCACTAGTTAACTCTACAACATTAAGTAAATTAGAAGGTTCTAAATAACTAAGTAAGATAACTGTTTTTTATACCTATAAATAAGATAAGCCATCGCTCGCCACGTTGCACACGCAAAAATCGTTAAAAACATTCAACATTTAATTTTTAGTGGATCCCTACACTGTTTAAAAATATGACGTGTTCCTAATGTTCCTAATTTCAAGATCGAAACTCCGTCAGTTTAAGCTTTGCTTTGTATTGTCAGTCCGTATCTAATTAACGGAACTGTTTCATGTGTACATACAGATGGTGGAAATGTCAATACATCGACCAATATTAACATCCACTGACGCCCGCATTATTGACATCTAGGCATCGCGTCACGCGTGCCTTTAGTTTGGCCGTCTACGGAATGGCTGTAAAAGCTATTTAATTACAGTATTACAAGCATTTAACATATTGGAACTTAATAATAACATGTACAGATGTGTGAGTGTGATGTATACTCAATAAAATAATTAAAATTAATTAAATTAAAAATTTAAAATTCATTTATTTCAGACAATTGACAATCCATAATTTATAAAGTTAATTAATTAGAACTAAAATTAAATAACATTAACATACAATTATATAAATTAAATACTATTAGACTTGAATAAATAAAAATAAATAAATTAAATATTAATAAATAATAACTAACATTACATTAAATTAAATTTCCTGTTAAAACTGACATGCAGGGAGGACCAGTGCCTCAAAAGGCCACTGTCCCATCTATTTGCCACTGTGGCCAGGAGGCTGTGGCGGCTGTCACGCACCCTGCTTAAGCATCGCGGCGCAACGCTTGCGGAGCGTGGCGTGGAAACCGTCCACGCTCGCATCCGCAAACATCCCGGACGCGCTACAGTATCGCGGCAGCCGCAACAGCACCCTGAAGGCATCGTTGTATTGGATAATATACGTAATTAAAAGTGTAATAGATAAAGAAACATTAGCTCTTAACATGAAAGGTCGAAAGAAGTTATTTGCCAATAATGTCGTAATTTTGTTAATTCAATGATACTTATAGCCAGGTTTGCCTTTAATTACTAATATTAGGTAAACCTATCTAACAGACAAATCGTACAAAACGGTTTGTATTTTTAGTAATACATTATATACGACAAATGGGCTAAAAATTCAAAATATAATGTATTATTATTATATATTATTGGATATTGACTTAATATACATAGCCTCCATATTGGAAGATATCAATCGATTCTACTCGTACTTCCCGTGAGATAAAATATTTCAAAATTGCGAAAATAAATGTGGCGCATGCACCGCGAGTAAAACAACCGCATACAAAAAGCGCGCGTCCTGTGACGTCACAGCACACGGTGGCGCCGAAATTCATACAAAGAAATAAGTAATGGAATTTTTCTTTTTTGGAAAAATATTGTAAAATATTTTTTATCAATGTAGCCCATTTGTTTCATGCCATTCCTATTGAAATAGGGTGTTTATTTAGTCACCTGCAAAATTTTACGGGGTGATATATAGGGCATACTGAGCAACTTTTATGATGGGACCAACCCTGAAATCGCGAAAAAAATTTGTCTGTTACATTTTGTCTGCCTGACCTTGACATTTTGTATGGGAGAGTAAATTTTTTTTTCGCTGTTTGCTTGTTTCGTTTAGCTGTTTTTGAGTTATCACAAAAAGTTTCCCCTTCATAGTAAAAAGACGTACTATCCACAGTTCATTCCTTGGTTAATAATCTATTATACTTTAAGCTCCAGTTTAGCTTATTTTGACGGAACCCTACTCTGAGCATGGCCCGATATGCTCTTGGCCGATTTTTTTATTATGGTCTAAGGAAAGTGTTAATTTAAATGCGTAATGTCTGTCAGAACACGATTAGTACTTTCGGCCCAAATCGAAGAATGAGATACGATAACGTTAAGTTCTGGTTTAGATAAGATTCGGGCAACCAATGTTACTTTGACGTTAGAAATATCGTAGATAGATCTTATTGGGATCACAGCGGAATCGAAATAAACGTCAATTTTGACATGTCGTTTAGTTATCGATCTTTTAAAGATTTTTCCAAGATATTAAACGTGTCTTAATCATTCTTCGAATCGAGCCGTTTGTATGTTACGATCGTCCACAACTCGACCCGGCAGGACTGGCCTCTAAGATAATCGCACGAACTTGCATTTCTGAACTGTGACTTGCAAGGCATATCTTCCGCGCATAAAAAAGAAATGTACTTACTCACATATTAAATTATTATCTTCATTCGTGTTAGCGTAAGTTCAGTGATTTCAAAAATTAAAAGAAAAGCATTATCACTGCAAGAAAAAGTAACTGAACAAATGGCATGAGATAATACTAGTTTTTTTTAACGTTTAATACGAATTCCCGTTTAAGACGCTTTTTTCGCTAGGTCCCGTCATCTTAAGCGGGTTCTCATGTAACTACTTTACAATAATCAAAATTATAGATATATTAAAAGTGAAAATTTTATTCTTAACTGCAATTAACAATGTTTCTAACAATTAAGGATCATCAGGAGTATATATTAAAAACTCAGAGCTTGAATTATAAATGATAAAAATCCATATCTCACCTTTTTGAGCGCTCACAAACTGTATTATCGCAATAAAAACGGCACATTTTGTCAAAAACATTTTTGTTTTAGGTACGTGAAGCTAAAACTTAACTGCACCAAAGAACTTCAGACAGGTCTTTTATTCAAGGTCTCACAGATTACATTAATAGATTTCCCGAAAACGTAACCATATCTCATATGAGTCATATGTTATTAAAGACAAGGTCCCGTCCGTATAAACTCAATGGATGTAAACAACTACAGTAAACAATTTGACGCCAATTTGATCTCCTTTTGCAATCACTTATGCACCTCCGTCGTTCTTATTTATAGGTGTGAGTGAGATGCTCTCAACCCTCACAACAGATAAATACAAATATATAAAGTTGGTTTGCCGCTCGAGTTCAATTTAGCTTAATAACAAGCTATACCTGTTTCGGAAGGGGACGGAAGGGGAGGAGGGAGGGCTTGTGTGATGAGTCTTACAGGCTAATTCGACACTCTGCACTGATATCAGACTGACATCTGATCTCATTCAAATATCTTGCATTTAGGTTGTATTTGTTCGTACATGTATTGGCGCGGTCGAGACGTTAGATAACTAAATAATATGATTCAAATATAATTCCATATCAGTGTACGTTCGAATTGGCCTGTTAGTTCGATGAACAAAACTAAGTAGTACTTTCTGTCACTGTCTGGCACATCCAGTTATACGTAAGTGGGAGCTAGATGATCGAATTTTATTACCATTTGGGCGCCGCGTGCTGTATCGTAATCGCAGTAATATAATACATTTATTGGGTTTTGCGAGACGGCATAACAGGAAAAACATCCTAAAAAATAATATTTTTGTTATGTAGTAAAACCACAATGCTAGAGCTAATTTATATACCTACAAATCGCAAATACAGTCATAAATAAAAGTAACAAAACGCTTTTTTTACGGCAAGTGTTTAACTGATCACCACATATAGTAAAATATAACGTCAAAAAAATATATTTTTACTGCCGAAAATAGTTAATGGTCACCAAAACTCAATTTTAATGTGAAATTATAACCAAAATGTTTAATATCTTGCTATCCTATTAAAGCAAATGACTCCAAACTAATCTTTGTTTACCCAAAATATGATACGGATAGATCATGTTTAGGAAAAAACGGAACCCTTATAGGATCACTTTATGGTCCGGCTGTCTATCTATCAAGAAACTTTATTTCCGGAACGCGTGGAGGTATAGAGTTCAAATTAAAACCATATATTACTCAGGTCTACAGTCCCTTGAAACTGTAAACAATTCAAACTTTTAAGTTGACGTAAAAAAAGATACGGCCCTTTATGCTGCAAAAAATTTATATTTTGACACTCTCAAGGAAATAAATGTATCGGGTACTTTCTATTGACCTAGAACTATGAAATTTGGCAAATAATATCGTCTTATATTACAAAGTACAGTAAAAATTGTGAAACTATACATTTGTAATTAAATTATTTAAAAAATAGATGTACAGTGAGCGTCAAATACTCTGTAGCAGTCAAAGTGGCCAAATAGTTCGGTACACCATACTAAATATATGGTGTACCGAACTATTTGACTACTTTGGTTGCTACAAAGTATTTGACGCTGACTGTACATACCTACAGTTTTGTACAGATCCCTCGGTGGCCGAGTCCGACTCGCACTTGTCCAGTTTTTTTACACCTTGTCCGCTACTAAAGCTTACACTCTTGCGGCTGCTTATAACATAGGACTTACCAAAATTACCTTAATTTCATATCCAAATATATCAGTATCCTGTTACAACTCACCGTTCGTTCTTTAAAAGATCTACAACATTTTGCAAGCGAGGCTAATGCAAAATTGTAGTTTTTATAATGAATATTTGCACGTTTTAACCCAGGGAAAACAGCATGAAAAAATTCAAACGGGAACTAGACTGAATTTTCAAGTGTAGACTATAACTAGGCATCGGAGTTTTTATCGCTAGTAAGACTAATAGCGAGCTATGGAGTCGACATTAGCAATAAAATTCAATTCATATAGTGAAGGGGTCATGGCACGAAAGGGGTCATGGCAGATGCTGTCAAAGCAATATTTGACAAATAAGGTTTAAATTCATTTCTCACTAGTTGAGATGTTGGAGTGTGCCACATTTTGATGCGAGACAGAAAGCGTTCAAAATGTTAAACAGAAGTACTTATATTTTCAGAGTAATTGAGACAAAAGATAAACCCGGGCGATGGCTATTCCTTCCATCGCAACATCGCAAGTTTCGTGCGGTGCGCCATATCCCTTGTCCCCTTTATTTTCTGGCTTGAAGTTAAAAATACCAGCATCTGGCTGTAGTGCGCGTTTGGTACATATATATACCTGGGTTATTTTACTTACAGTTGTATAATGTACAGTCAAGGTATTAAATATCGACTCGGACAAAGTGCCAAAAATATGTACACACTACTTTAATATATAGGCAATAAGGTCGTGTATACATATTTTTGGAACTTTGTCCGTGTCGATATTTAATACCTTGACTGTACACACGACTTTTTATTTAACTTTTTATATGATATTACCACTAAGAATTTTATAAAATAAAGATATGCTACTAATCATAGATGCATATCTGTATTTTAAAAAACTTTCAGAGAATTGTAGATACTATTGACGTGTGATCCATTATTATAGATTCTGATTGTAATACTTCAAATAAAATGGTCCACCTACATAAAACTCGTACTTATACTCATTTTCTAGTTACCAACCGGGCGGCCACTCTTTATTTACTTACCCCAGTTCGAAAAACAGGAAATTACTTTATTCATCGTTCATCGTAAATTAAAACTTAAACAAGCAAGAAAGACCTTGACCTGTCCCGACAGAGCTTGGAGGATTCTTTATGACGTCATTCAAAACAGAAATTCAAAGACTCCTGAACACTGAACACAAGGGATACTTCGATCACGATACGACATATAATATAAGTACCTATTGATGTAGAAGTGCGATATACACATATTTGGCGGTATTTTGGGTGGGATATTTGTATGATACAAATGAATAATAATCTCGGCTATTTATTCCATCCCCTCATGTAACGTGCAATCTTATTTGTTCCACTTGCTGGGTTATCGCTATATGTAATATATATAATATCACAAAAAAGTAGTCATATGTAGTCTGTGATATCACGATTTTAAATTAATTGAGATTTACTTAATGTAGAATTAAATACAATGAAGTAATTTGATAAGTCAATATATTTGTAAAATTACTTAATAATTACGAGCATTAAATAAAGGCGTAAACCCACTATGGCGATCGTTGTGCACTACTAGTAACATGACTGGCGATAATTGTATCGTAGGCAGTATATCGTCATGTTGAACATAGAACATATTGAAGTTGATTAACATTATATTACGAATTTAAAATTTAACATATCTTCAAAGTACCTTCTTCTAGGCCAACTCTTTCTAAAGTTCTTATGAATCACAACGCGACAACTTTCACGTAGTCGACCAGCAGCTTTGGCAGTTCCCATGTATCGTGCCAGGTGTCAATGTCGTTCCAGAAGTTCAGGGTTGCCTTCGACGCGCGGTCCTTCCACGGTTTCTTGTGGTCCTTTGAAACGCACGCGTCGGGGAACTCTGTGTGGCCTCCGACTGCCAATCCTAGGGTTATATAAAACTGAAACCAAAAAAGAATATTATTAAGTAACATTTGTTCGCATCAGATTTGATTTCTGAGAAAGAAAATCAGTTCTCCGTGATTTCCATTTAGCCCCAAATAATTGATAAATTAATTTATTTATTTATTTATTTCATAAGACAACAATGGTCCATAATGGTTAGTAACATTTAAGGTTTAAAACTAAGTGTTAGTACAACAAATACAAAAAGACAAAAAGAAAAGTGGAAAGTACAGCAACAATTAATAACAAACAATAATAAACAATCACCTGGTAGCGGTCATGATACCCTCAAAATGTCGCACAACAGGTGAGTCGTATCGGCCCGCTACCGTAGCCAGGATGGGGTTGGAGCTGGCCCGCACTCTGCAGAGCAACGAGGCAATCCTCTTTCTTATTATGGCATAGTAATCATCTGTGCGAGCTTGTGCAAACATGCCCGATGCGCTGCAGAAGCGGGGCAGCCCCAACAACATCCTGAAACCATTATTATATTGGACGCGCAGGGAACTGATGGTCTTCTGCGTAAAACTAGTCCAGAGGCTGCACGTGTAGAAAACTTGACAATAGGCTTTAAATAAAGTTATTTTTACCTGTTGGCTACACCGTGCAAACCTCCTTATTAGCATGTTGCATCGGACCGCCAGTGCCCTGCGCTCCCGTTCTATATCTAATTGGTCTTTAAGGTCGTCGGTGACATAGTGTCCAAGATACTTAAATGTATACACGCGCTTGAGCTCATTATTATTAAGTTTTATGGCAGGTACATTTTCCGGTAGCTTGCCCCCGACGGCCTTAAATACCATATATTCACTTTTCTTAGCGTTATATAGTAAGCCATATTTACTTACGTATTCTTCACATATGCTGAGTAGTTTTCTCAATGCCCTGACTGTTGGACTGAGCAGCACCATATCATCTGCATAGCTGATGTTGTTGATACTAACATCATCAACTCTGCATCCTACTGGAGCGCTGCTCAACCCCCCGATCAGGTCATTAACGTACAGGTTGAATAGCTTGGGGGAGGTTATACCCCCCTGCCTCACCCCACACTCCAACCTGTACGACTGAGAAAACCTACCAGCCCATCTGACGCTATTGCTCTGGTTAAGGTACCAATACTGAAATATTCGGAGTAGCTCCGCCGGTATTTTTTGCTCCCTTAACTTATTCCAAAGGACATCGTACGACACGAGGTCAAATGCCCTTGATAAATCCAGGAAACAGGCGTATATAGGTGTTTGACGCTCAGTGTAGTACTGCACCGTGTGTTTTAGACTTAAGATTGCACTTTCCGTGGATAATCCCGGGCGAAACCCGAACTGCGCATAGTGCAAGTCTAAATGCCTTCCAAGTTGTGCGTCCAGTAGGCTATCCAGTACCTTAGCCAGCACAGCAGCAAGTGAGATTGGCCGATAGTTAGACTTACTAGAAACATCGCCAGTTTTATCTTTGAGGATTGGCACAACAATGGTCTTCATTAGTTGATAAAGTCTAACTGTGAACCACTAATATGATGGCAATAACGTACAGTCAAAGAATTTAATTTCCTACCCATTTCGTACCTTGTCACAGTGACAATAGTATGAGGTCTCTAGCGAGTTTCATGTTGTTTGTCACTGTGACAAGGTACGAAATGGGTAGGAAATTAAATTCCTTGACCGTACAATACAGCCCAATTTCTAATAAGAGTAACTCCCGGTGCTGACCATTGGTGATGTGATAATAATTGTTCCGTGAAAGTACCGTCGTTTATTTGGAAACTAAGGCTGGATTTGATATAACAGTACCTATAGGCATGTATATCATCGTATTTTTTGATAAAAATATTATTTAGCGATATTTCTTTATATTTGCTCCAATGATCACAATGAATGAAATACGGAAGTACTGGATCTAAGTAGATTCGACGGTATGTAAGGTAAAGCTACTTCCCAAAAACAAAGACAATATTTTGAAGCCATAATTTTTCTCTAATCGGGCTTGTTGACTTACGTGGTCGTCAAATGGCGCCATGCCCGATTGTTGCGGACCAGCGCAGATCTTAGGCAGACTCGCGCGGAGGCCATCTCTCCCTGGCTCGATGCGACCGTACTCCTCACCATCCACCGACATGATTAAACTCTCTGTAAACATAATATATTCTTGTATTCAGGGTATTAAGCAAGCAATTTAGAATGATATTGGAATCATTTCAGGCTGCTGACATTCGCGCATTCATTTCGCACAGACTTGTTCGCACTATGTTTCTAATATCATTGTTATATCGGTTTGATGTCAGTGCACATTCGAATTGGCCTGAAGGTTACGTTCATATGAAACATCATTCAATGAATATTTAACTAAAACTAAGACAAAATGAAAAGAACGGATTTAATTGTAGATGCCGTAGATATTCAAACTCTAGTGACTAGGTCAAATGAGATCATTTGAAAGAGCGCGAATTGTATATTTCAAAACATTTTTTCTTTTAATAGAGCAAAAAAAAGATTTACTTATGAAGAAAAATGTGAAAAAAATACCGGTCCCCTCACCCCTCATCTCTCCGAAGTTTACTGACGAAAAATTATGAAATTTTTACATAATATTAACATTACTATAAATCTTACAGGAAACATATAATCAGACCTCTATCTTGGTAACTTTTTTTTAATTAACAAAAAAACCTATCCGAATTCAGTTGCAATTTAACCAACTTTACATGTGTTTATTACACCTGAAATTTCTATGAGATTACAATAAACACCTTTTTTCAAATAAAAGATCAATTTTTGAAATCGGTTCATATGATAGAGAAGTATCCTCGAAAAAACAACATACGTGCATTACATTCCGCAAATTAGTTAGACAATTTGCCGACAGATGGTGCTGTACACAATTATACTTAGTATAGGTACTTCTGTTCAAAATTCTTCCGCGCCTTTATAGTTACACGAGATCATTCAAAGTTTGTACGGAACCCTCGGAGCGTGAGTAAAACGAACTCACACTTGACTTTTTTTTTACTATAACGGCTTAGATCTACATGTACTGGATAATAAACCTAAATAACCAAAACATAAAATTTAAATGTAAAATAATAATACGAGTAGGTAAATATCTAATATTTTGGGACCGGGAAGTTCTTTTCATTTTATTTTAATTGTGTTTTCAAAGAACAGGTCCACCCCTTTCAATTATTTTCAACAACCAATTGTTGGTTGAAATAATGTATTTCTCGACTCACCCGGGGTCCATTTCACGGAGTACACGTGGAAATCGTCACCCCAATACTTATTAGATGCTTTGTTGATAAACAACGCATTGTGACATTTTGTGTCTATAACAGGTCCGCTATATAGTACCTGAAATTACGATAACATTATTTATATTTGTCCGCTACTCAAAATAAGTATTCCTAGTTCTACTAACACACCACATATGACAGGCTTACGTTTGTGCATTATAGATCTGTGTGACGACCAGACCAGAACCCCTAGATTAAATTTATTCGATAGCGAAACGTGACGTAGGCGTTTGCGTTAAGTCTCATTTTGTATGCGATATACAAACAGCGCGCCAAGCGGGACGGTTTGGTAACTCAAAATTCCATACAAAATGAGACTTAACTCAAACGCGTACGTCACGTTTCGCTATCGAATAAATTTACACTGGGAGTACAGAAACAAAACAAACAAGTTTTAGATCCAAAATAAACAATTAATGAAATCTACTCACTACATGATAGGAAGTAAACAATAAATAAAATTTACTCACTACTAATCCGCTCAAACATTTAAAAATTGCATTATGAGCTTCGAGGTGACTGATGTTAATCTTACAATAAAATCGCTTTTAAATATTAGAAATATTGTGTTTAGAATTAGATAGATCTAAACTTTAGATCTGGATACAAACTTTCTAAATGCCTCAAAATGGTGTTACATGCCTATATAAGTAACTCCCAATAGTTTATTTTCGGTTAGTACCGGTTGTAGCACATCACTATTTATAAGACGTAAAAAACCAGCAACACATGAAATGTCATTTTAGTCTACGGGATAAAAAATAGACTATAAATTTTTCTCAAGAATTACTTTATTGACAGATGGAAACCGCATGAAAATCCGTTCCATACTTTTTAAGTTTAACGCGAACATTATATAGGTATTAAAATAAAACTTATTTAATATACATGTTATTGTTCTTGTCCCACTTTTCTACTGCATACCTTATTTCCAAACTGAGTAGAGCCTTTTGTGAGATCTAGATTTCCCCGTGCACACGCTATCTTCAGCATCCCCGAGTTCTTAGTTCCATAGACAAATTTCTTTAACAGCGGCTCTAGCAATATTTCTGGAACAAAGGAAATATTCAAAACGATTTCCCATTATTCCCATGTTACCGATTGTGCTGTCACTGAAGCATTGGTAGACAAATTACTATCTTTATCATAGTTTTTAGGGCTCCGTACCCAAAGGATAAAACGGGACCCTATTACTAAGACTCCGCTGTCCGTTTGTCTGTCTGTCGGTCCATCTGTCACCAGGCTGTATATCATGAACCGTGATAGTTAAATAGTTGAAATTTTCACAGATGATGTTTTTCTGTTGCCGCTATAACAACAAATACTAATATGTACGGAACCCTTGGTTGGCGAATCGGACTTGCACTTGTCCGGTTTTTATTGTATTCTGTACTGGCACAAGCAAAATTTTTCGCTAGACTATTACAGCACGTTTCATTTGAATGTGGATAAGTATGTGCTGACGTCTTATAAATAGAACCTTTTTTTTTTTGTAATTGATTATTACAATTATTTTACTCATAACATTATTATTCAATTTAATGTAATAGCATAAAGATAGATGGATAGAATACTCTTTATTGGTACACCTCAGTAAAAAGATACAATCGAAAAGAAAATAAACAATTTATTACCATACCATACGGTACAATCCCATAGCATACCTACCTTTATTTATATACCACCATTACATACCTTTATTTTGACGACCAGTCTGACCTAGTCGGTATATATACATATAGTGACCCTGCCTATGAAGCCAATGGTCCTGGTTTCCCCTGGGAACCCCAGTAAGGGCATTCATGCATTCATTTGTGTGATGACCACAAATATTTGTTCCTGAGTCATGGATGTTTTCTATGTATGACATTATATATATATATATATATATATATATATATATATATATATATATATATATATAATGTCGTTGTCTAAGTACCCATAACCAAAGAGCCCACAACACAAGCTTTCTTGAGCTTACTGTGGGGCTAAGTAAGTCAATTTGTGTAAGAATGTCAAATAATATTTATTATTATTTATGTCTTTCCCATCACGGAACAATGGTGTTCGGGACCTTTGGGAGGCGTGCTCGGAGCCGAACCCAACACGTAGAGGCCCTTTTGACACTTTAATGAAGTGTAAGGGGTACACCGAGTGGATGCTGCCCTTGCCCGTGTCATGGAATGCACGCAGAAGCAGCAACCGCCAGTGCGTATGGACTATTGAGAGTTGATGGAATCAAAAATAAACTAGATTATTGGGTGAAAGCGATGGACTAAGTACTGACTTGAGGTATAGGATAAAAAACCCGAGCCTACCTTATAAAACGGTATGCAATTTTATGGCCCCTACAAAAAGTGACATCTAGGATGGATCAGGGGCAACACCGATGTAAGCGGCTCAAGGGTGTCGAGAGGTATGCGCCGCTTTCAACCCAATACCTGTTAACAGCCGCTGTGCTTACTCGCGTGTTATGCACCTTTCACTTCCACCCCTACTCGGCCGTCCAAGGCAAGTCAGAGGCAGAGAATCATGTCACCCAGAGGAGGGTTTCGGGTGACAGAACTACCCAGGAACACTCGGGTCTCGGGTACGTGAGGTCGCTACTCCCCAACAGTTCACGAGCTGCCCTGCGCTATTTGATTGCACTGGTAAAACCAGTGGGCGATGGGGTCGTCACATCCTTACGCCTATTTACTATTATTCTTTATAGGAATGGTTGAAGCCTACCTGGGTAAATCCAATCGCCTTGAGGTAATTTTGCTCGAACACTGATGATACCATATGTAAAAGCGAAGCTGGATTTGCTAGTAACACGACCTCCCACCACCGGTGGTAAAATGGACGAGTCATCGCTAGCTTCTATGTGGCACGAAGAAGACTGTCCCGATGTACATCTTAAAACATAAGTGTTGTTAAAGAGTGTAAGGCAAAAATACGTTAGAGATAACTGATTACTCGAGCGTTCGACCGCCTCAATTCTGAGGCCACAAATTTGGCCAATTTCCTTTGAATTTGGGTGGTATTTCTAGATAGTCTCACCGGAAGCACTGTCATATTATTTTTCATTCGGTGCCGCTTTTACAAAAATGTGTCCAAGAATGTGATTTGTTTGGAACAGACGTTCAAGATTCGTGATTCGTTTCTTCAACTTGTTTTAAGATCATAGATGTTCTTACCCATTATATAGATCCAAAGAGCCATATAAACTGTAGTAAGTGAAACCAGGCTGGACCTGCTGCAATGCAGGTGTAATGCGGAGGTACCCATTTTTCACGGAAACAGTGAAGCGTTGGTATGATACGAAAGGAAGCTCCTAAAAACAAAGGATTTGTAACTTTGTGTACAGGTGGACCTCAATAACATGGCAAAAGTTTCTAGGTTTTTACTACCTGATTTAACAATTGAAATAAATAATTTTGGCAGTAATACTAAAGAGCAAGGAGATTAAGGCTGCGTTTCCACCAGAGATGTGCGAGGATGCGTTTATTTAGAACTAATAGAATCACTTCATTTGTTTTCTCCGCTCAGCGTGTAGTGATTCTATTGGTTCTTAACAAACACATCCCTCAAGACTTTTGGCCAAGTTTTGATATGGATATTCGGAACGTTAAGATACCATATACAATGGAGCAATGGGAGTTAAAAGTTTCATGGCCAAGACTGTATTAGGGCTCTCAACGATGTCAGTTAACTCACAGGGTGATCAATGGGCACGTACTGCTGGACCTGCCACACTTCTTCTCGCAGAGCGTCGAAGTTCTCTTCGAAGACGACCTGCCCTGCGCAGGCCGTGCCCGTGAATAAGCGCGTTTGCGTCGGCGCGCACACAACCGGCGCTGGAGTTTCCGCTGGCAGCACAAGGGGGATTACTACCGGTTCTGCAAGAAGAATTTAGGCAGACTTTATTAGATATACCAACTGTGCATTCGTCTCATTTTGAGAAGGCAGGTTCTTGGTGTTAGATATTGCAATACCCAATTCTAAAATATACCAAGCTGGATGGCGGTTAGTCGAAAATATTACTACTTAAATAACGTGATTAAACAATTTTTTTTTCAATGTTTATTATGATTAGAAGCCTGATTTCAATGTAAATAATTCCAATATTTAGAAACCAGTAGTTTTAATGACTCCTGATTTCATAACAGTGGTATTAAGACTTACTGTGGCTAACTCGATCATCAATTGTCGAAGATCCAAGTTTCCAAGTTCCACTAGAACCAAAACCAGTGTGCACGCCCAAATAGCTCACAGGGAATGGATTAGGGTCTTGCCACTTCAAAAAGGGGCTCGTTTCTCCCTCCCGCCCAGCCATAACGTTTCCCTTGTCCCAACTCATCCAGAAAGTACGGAATCCGGCGTCGTCTAAAATTTCTGGTGTCTGAACTTCATCTCTCTCTGGCGGTAGGCAGCATCTTTTTCTAATCACGCTCTTTGAGTTAGCCCACCCTCCAATGACGATCTGCAATGTGACCAAGAAAAAAACCACCTAATTGAACTTATGGAACCCATGCAAAGTGCAACGTGCGACTGTCTTTAGTCGTTTAGTCATTTATTCAATATTGCGTTGTCATGTACTTAATAAGGTGTTAGTGTTACATTTCATATACTTAGACAGTTCATGACACCCTGTAAAAGTGCCCTTTTCGCAACCGTATCTTCAACCTAGGTAAGTCATTATCTATGAATTTTGATGCCGACCAAGACTTTCCATCATTCAATGCGAGTATCATGTTATATTTATTTGTAAAGAACTACTATTAGGACAACTTTGGGGACAAATCAAATTATTTAATTAAATGTTTTGATTTGTGGTTTTTAAGTCGTCACACTACTATTTATAAATTATAAATGAAATATACGTCACATATTAAAGAAAAATTGACGAAGCCCTCCAGTGGTGAAGGCCGGATTCGAACCAGCGTCTTTAGCAATCGGGGCTAACGCCTTGAACCTCTAGGCCACTCCGCCACCCGCCGTCACACCACGGCGGGTGGCGGAGTGGCCCTTCACCGCTAGAAGCCTCCGTCACTTTTTCTTGAATATATGACATCTATTTCAGTGTATAACTACTATTAATTCATTAATTTAATTGTTGTAAAAAAATTATTGATGACAGTTCTTAGTAACTAAGCTTTTTTTGGAGATATTCAGATGTTGAAAATTGCTTGTCACCTAAATAACCAGAACCCGTAACAAAATCTCTGAATAAGTACTTACCTCATACATAGGGTCAGAGTCCTGCGGCCCCGATGTAAGACCAACATGGACGTCATTGCGAGCCCGCACTTTGAAATGCAGCGATGTACTTGATATCGGGTAGTACTGATACTGAATGTTGTCACCAGTCACAATATCTAGAATTTGACATTAAACGCCTGGTAAGTGAAGACTAGGGATTAGGAATTAATTTGTCTACTTAAAGTATACCCGGATAAGACCGGATTATTTTTCGTCTAGTTGGAAGGAAGTCACAAAAAAAATTACTTAGTTCTTATTAATTTTGACCTCCGAATGTTTAATGCAAATGATAAAGAAGAATACAAGTTTTTATTATTAATTCATTTGATGCCCCTTAATAAAATTGTTTAGGAGTAATCTACACTCAAAGTTGAATTACATTAAGTTCAAGACCTCGAGTATTTTTATGGCAATTGCGATCATTCGATCTTACCCTCCAAGCCTCCATCCGATCTTATCCGGGTATACCTTAATTAACAGATTGTTAAATTCAAGTCAATTCAATGCATTTATTTGTCGAAAAGCAGGTAGTGTTACAAACAGGTGTTACATACAGATAAATAAGTGCTCCACTTTTGGCCATGGCTTTTTTTATATGTATGTTTAAGAATCGGTTATATAACGTCAAAATACGTCACTAGAAATAAGCATCGAATATCATTATACTCGTAATAATCGAATAAGTATTCAGTACTCACGTTCTTCAGCGTTGTTACGAGATTCATCTGAAAAAAAAAACGTTGCTCTAATCCTTTTAGATGTATAATTTTTTCCATTGCTTAACAAATACGTTTTGTGAAAATAAGACTTCCAAGTAGCAGGAGTGGTCAAAAAAGCATTTAAAATTATTCTCAACAAAATTGCTTATCTTCCTGTGATTTTATGGATCTAATGTTAAGGGTAGGTACAGAAATATACTTGCAAGTGGAAACTTACTTGTGACCTTCCAAATGCCAGTAGACCCAAATCCAGTATGTAACCCCATATGGGTCACGCGAAGAGGGTTTAAATCGTCCCATGACATAAACGGCCTACTCGAGCCTTCCTGTCCGACAGAGATTTTTCCATTCTTCCAGCGCACCCAGAAACCTCGATACTGATATTCATTTAAGTAATTTGGTGTTGAAACTTCGTCCTTTTCAACTTTTTGATGGCAATATTTCTTTCTTATTACGCTCTTTGTATTTCCCCAACCTCCAATGACAATCTAAAAATATTTTTTTACAAACACCTCTCGATGGGCAGCCTGTTACATAATTGTATGGACACATAAATTGGTTAATAAAGTGCCCAAGCAAACATGCAGCTGGGTGCCATGTTGATGTACTTTCCCACACTTCGTTTTTATTATACTTCTAAAATAAGTAACTTGTATTTTTGAATTCAACTAATGTCAGCATTTTTAACTAACATATATTATTTACAGTACATATAAATAGTAGTGCGTAAATTAGCACATTATATAACTATGTCAAAAATTTAAAGGGTCATATGTACTGTAAAACTTTGTACGATACATGTGCGAATAGGTAATTTGCAACTCGTGTCAATATAAAACACTCCCTTCGGTCGTGTTTTAATTTATCGCCACTCGTTACGAATTCGTTCCTTTTTTTTGCACTTGTATCGTAAATAACTAATTATGTTTATGTCTCACATCAGAATTTTATAAAACAAAAGTTTTAACTAAAATCAAAAGTAAATTTAATGCTCGAGGGAACTTTATAAATATAGAACTAAGGTAAAATTATCTATACAACATAAACCTAAATGTGAGGTAAAGTTAATTAAAGGTCATATCGCAAACACGCCTGATTTGACGCTTGATTTTGACGCACGTCCCGAAAACTTTCGTACCTACCTCATACATGGGGTCCGTTTCTCGGGGTTCTGAGAAAAGACCGACGTGGACATCGTTGTTTGCCCGCACCTTGAAGGTCACTGACCGACCCGTAATTTGGAAAAACTGATACTCTGTATTATCACCCGTAGATAAGAGAGCTGAAATTATATAACATACACATTGAATATGATAAAAAAATGTATTTATGTGTAGATATGATGTAAGAATGTTTCTCGAAAGTGAGTAACGATTTCGGTTTAAATTCTAATATAGGGCTTCCAGACTCACATTTTCTTCCATCGCCGCTTTGTAAATTATCTGTAAATTAAAAACATAGTATAATTTTTTTATAAATAAATATCGGGTGTACTATATTTTTTATAATTACTATTCATATATTGTAGTATGATATATCGTTATTTAGAAAAACGTAATAAATGGCATACTACAATGTTATTATTGGTAAAGGTATATTTATTTATACTTCGTCTAATATACTTTGCCATAATTATTACATACTCTAATACACATATTATTTGTTCTAACAAGTGACATCACATAATAAAATTATTTGTGTGGCATAATGATTGCATGACATAAATGGGTTAGGTTAGGTTGGAACTACGACTCCGCACAAACGAATAACTGGGTCAAAATTATTTTTGTTGTCTTGTTTTTTGTCCCCAAAAAAGGTGACGGAGTGCAGCTTTTTGCATGAGATGAAATGTAGTTTTTATAATTATTCATGTAAAATATCTATAGCTAGAAAGACTTACAATAGGACTCGACTTTTTTATTTATTTGATAGAACACATAGATATAAACGTGACACAGTATTCAGAAACAAGACAACGAAATGAATTTGGACTACCTAGCAAAAGCTAACCTAACCTAACAGGTTAGAACTTCAACCCCTAGTAGAATAAACTACCTCGCAAATTGTAGTTTTGGTTAGGTTTGAACTGCGGCCCCCGCATAATTAAAAAACTTGAAAAAATAGGTTAGGTTGGGTTAGGTGGGATGATAATCTGTACTTAGTTATACGGCCTGCGTACCACTTGTTATACTTGTAGAAATTATGTAAAACTTTACGTTATCATTAAATTAAATATAACAAAATATGTTATTGAGGGAGGCAACGGGAGACCCTCGCGCAAGCAACTTTCTCGCGCAAAGGCTTGCCATAGCAAAACAGCGCGGGAATGCTGCCTGCATGATGGGCACCCTGTCTAGAGGCCAGGGTTTGTTTTATGTATTTTTATTTTTTTCTAGGTAGGTTTAGTTTTAGTACTTTTATTGTATAAGTCATCATGATTTAATATTATTCTATTAATGTATCCTCTTTTGTTATACAATACCTATATGTATTTATACTTGATAAAATTATATAAAATATAACGTTATACAAAAATATTATATAACAAAAGTCATTATAAAAGATGTCAATATACTACTGACTGACATTTTAGATAAAATCAAAATATAACAAAAGAAACGTGTAATAAAAATTACATTATAACATTTAATATTATATCAAATGGCATTATAACAAATGTATGATAGTTTTTAGGGTTCCGTAGCCAAATGGCAAAAAACGGAACCCTATTCGTCAGGTCCGTCTGTCTGTCCGATTATGTCACAGCCACTTTTTTCCGAAACTATAAGAGCTATACTGTTGAAACTTGGTAAGTAGATGTATTCTATGAACCGCATTAACATGTTTACACAAAAATAGAAAAAAAAACAATAAATTTTGGGGGTTCCCCATACTTAGAACTGAAACTCAAAAAATCTTTTTTCATCAAACCCATACGAGTGGGGTATCTATGGACAGGTCTTTAAAAATGATATTGAGGTTTGTACTATCATTTTTTTCTAAATGGAATAATTTGCGCGAGAGACACTTCCAAAGTGGAAAAATGTGTGCCCCCCCCCCCCCCCCCGTAACTTCTAAAGTAACAGAATGAAAAATCTACAAAAAATATATGATATACATTGCCATGCAAACTTCCACCGAAAATTGGTTTGAACGAGATCTAGTAAGTAGTTTTTTTAATACGTCATAAAATTAAAAAATTAAAAAAAAATCATCAAACCCTGTGGGGTATTGGATAGGTCTTCAAAAATGATATTTAGGTTTCTAATATGATTTTTTTCTAAACTGAATAGTTTGCGCGAGAGACACTTCCAAAGTGAAAAAATGTGTGTCTCCCCCCCTCCTGTAACTTCTAAAATAACAGAATGAAAAATCTAAAAAAAAAATATGATATACATTTGCATGCAAACTTCCACCGAAAATTGGTTTGAGCGAGATCTAGTAAGTAGTTTTTTTTTAATACGTCATAAAATTAAAAAAAATATTTTTTCATCAAACCCATACGTGTTGGGTATCTAGAGATAGGTCTTCAAAAATGATATTTAGGTTTCTAATATCATTTTTTTCTAAACTGAATAGTTTGCGCAAGAGACACTTCCAAAGTGAAAAAATGTGTCCCCCCCCCCCCCCCTGTAACTTCTAAAATTTTAATTGTTTTTTTTAATTTAAAATTTGGTTTGAACCAGATCTAGTAAGTAGTTTTTTTTAATACGTCATAAATGGTACGGAACCCTTCATGGGCGAGTCCGACTGGCACTTGGCCGCTTTTTTTAATGATTATATTAAGCATTACACACCCATCAATATCATTATCTATATATGTATAGGTAAGACATACAGTCTCAATCTAGCTTTATATTCTAAGGATGATCGAAAATTCAAGACATGGCATAGTGTCTTTTATACATCGAGTCGAGTTGCTAGTCGAAATGCATTATTTGCGGTATTAGAAATAAAGGCGACTTTATACCTATAACGACCACTTTTCAATATTAGCGATTCTTGATCTGTTTTACGAAATGAGTTTTATAAAATAAACTGCAATTTTATCAGAGTTGGGGCAGGACTAAATGGCGGGTTGCGGAAGAGTACTTCGGCGTTCCTGGGACCACGCCCTATAGCACAGAGGCGGCAACAGAGGGGTTTTCGTGGGTACACCATGGGTCTCATCAGTCTATATGGGAGTCCCACATAACCATCCCAGGCCCGTCCCCGCGCCTGGGTGGTATGAGGAACGCATTTCCCCTCTTGAAAAAAAAGGACCAAATGGCGGAAGAGTAGGGAGGCCTTTGCCCAGCAGTGGAACATTCTAATAGGCAAAAAAAACTGCGATTTTGAATATAGGAACTTATATTTCCCATATTACATACATTAGATAGTAAATATATCAGAAGGTGCTGGTTAAATTTTGTAATCTCTTATGACAGATATTAGAAGCTTACCAATCTCCCACAAGCCAGCAGCTCCAAAGCCTGTATGCACTCCGAAATATGATACCGGCAAAGGTTCCAGGTCAAGCCAAGTCATAAAGGGCTTGGCCTCGCCCTGTCGCCCCACCAGGATCGTGGCACTTTCCCACCTAACCCAGAAGCCGCGATATTCGCTCCCGCCCAAAATATTCGGGGTTTGGACTTCTTCTCTCTCCCATGGAAAGCAGGTTCTTCTTCTTATTACGCTTTTTGTGTTCGACCATCCTCCGATAACGATCTAAAAATAGAATAAGTAAAAGTTGACAACGTTAATTAGTACATCTCTTCTTCTTCCTTCTTCCCTCCTGGATCGCGATATGCAGTTTGCATTGACTGTTGCAAATGCAAACCAACGTCGTCGTATCGTACATAATTTAATAGTATGTATAGGTAGGTAAGTAACATTAAGTAACATTGCTTAGGAAATTGGTGCCGTTTTGAAGCCCAATATACTCAACTGCACAATATACTCCTATCTGATTTAATCACGTACATAATAACTAGGTAAGTAAGTAATGTTTTATATTAAATCGACGAATTCAACTTGTTTGGAGTATTATTAGATGCTAACTGACAGTGATGGCTGATAGTGAACCGCCTTTATGACCCAGTGAATGTGTGCTAAGGGTGCAGGAATTATTAACACTTGTAATAATACATAATGATAGAACAGGTACCTCATACATGGGTCCAGATTCCCGGGGTATGGAAGCGAGAGCGATGTGGGCGTCGTTTCGCGCGTGTACTTTAAACTTTGTCGAGGTGCCGTACACGGGGAAGAATTGGTATTGCACGTTATCTTCCGTAAACACATCTGAAATCAAATTCAATGTATAAGCTAAAGAGATTGTTTATTTATTTCATAATTCAAGTTGCTACAGTACTTTAGTCTAAGGACTTATGAGTACCTATCAGTCAATACATGCATGCATGTTTGTTAAAGAAAATATTAAGACGCTTTATAATCAAAGCAATATTAGAAAGTAAGTAAAAACAGGAAAATTTATTGCATCTGGCGTGACTCGAACTCACGGCATCGGGATACCAGACTTACCATTATCAATATTACTGGGGTCAGAGGGGACATCTGAAAAATAATTTTAGAAAGATTTTAGCTTTACAAGAAGAAAACCATGCAATTAAAATAACTACATAAACATTAATATAAGTTTTAATGTTTCACTAAATTTATTTAAACGTAGCAACAGGTAATAGTAATGGAAAATACAGCTATCAGCTAGCAACTGTTCCCAACTGTAACTACCTCTAGCCGCTGGTAAATGTTATTATGCCAAAAGGCGATTTTATCGACATCTGTGCAATTCTATGGCACTGGCACCTCTTTTAGATTAAATCAAAGAAAGAAATACTAGAACACGGAAATAACAAAGACTATTAGAAAATAATATATTTACTATCGATTTTCCAAGTGCCAGTTGACCCGAAACCAGTGTGAACTCCCACGTAAGCGACCTTGAAAGGATCAGGGTCATGCCACGACAAGAACGGACTGGCATCCCCGGTTTTCCCGACCTGAACGATGCCATTGTCCCATTTCATCCAGAACCCACGGTATTCATCTTTGTTCAAGACCTGAGGCGTCGGGAGACCGTCCTTCTCTTGCTGCTCGCAATATCTTCGTCGGATTGCGCTTTTAGAGTTTGCCCAACCGCCAATAATGATCTGAAAATTATATGGTACAGTTACCGCATCCACTGCCAACGTTTTCGTAACGCTACACGCTTTGTAGAGGAAAGCGACTATGAGCAGACGGTTTCCAGCACTCAATCTGTTCAAAGTTAATGGTGACAACTATAAATTAGAACAGGGATTACCAAATTATGGCCCGCGGGTCGGACTTAACCCGCGAGCCAGTCAATCCGGACCACGAAAAAATCCAAATTCCATATAATGTAGGTAGACAGCGAAAATATTAGTAGAAAATTTTCCACATTATTATCATCATCAGACAGCCAACACTTATGCCCACATTTTGGACCACAAAATGAATTTACACGACTAACCAGTAAGGTTTTGTAACTAACCTCATACATTGGTCCGGACTCCCACGGGTGGCTCGAGAGCGCAATATGAGCATCGCTGCCCGCGCGCACCTTGAAGCGCAGCATATTGTCCGACACCGGAAAGAACTGGTACTTAGTACTATCTTCAGTTTTCACTGGAATCAAATTAAATCCTAATTACTTTGCAGCATTTCTTTCACATCTTGAAGATATTTATGGAAATACAGAATAGTACTATTGCTCAAGAAATAGTACTAATTTGCAACCTGTATGCAAATATAGGTAGTATCTGAGTTAGGAGCTCAAGCTCCTAATATGAAATAGGCATTTACGCTAAGCCTTTATAATTTCAACTGTGTGATAAAGGGGTAATAAACTATTAAATTAAACTGCAAATCGACAATATCCCTCCAGTTCCCCGAAGGTTACAATAAACGTAACCGAGTGGCTCCTATCGTAGGTAGTTTTACTAGTACTAATATGATGTTGATGTATCTTGCTCCCATAAACTGAAATAGATGGCTTTCCTATACAAAAGAAAAAGTGACCAAGGCTTCCAGTGCGCAGCTGGAATCCAACCAGACGCCATAACCACTACCACTACCACCACTACCCGCACCCGATGACGGCGGTAATTTCTCGAGTAAATGTAATCTACTTTATCTTACTCCTAGCCGTACTCGAAAATCATAATACGTACCTTCTAATTGATCATGTCCATCTTCATTTCTTACGTTAATATCTTCAGAAGACGCATCTGTGGGTTTAGAAAATAATTATTTTAATGTACACAATCAAACATAAACATTGAATGTGCTACTTTATTAACTAAATAGAAAAGGACACAAAATTCAACTAATGTATTACATAGGTACACTGATTTCAACGCAATTTAAGTAGGTACTCGAAAGACAACTTTAATCTAAATAAAATACCTGTTAAATACTACTTATTATTTGTGCAAAGCAAAAACTACATTTTATTGGTATAAACAAACACATACTTTGTAACTTCCAGACCCCCTTTGACCCAAATCCAGTATGCACTCCTGCAGCGGCAATAGAGAACGGCTCATTGTCACGCCATGAAAGGAACGCGTTTGTCTCGCCCTCGCGCCCAACTGACACTATCCCACTGTCCCAATGCACCCAGAAACCGCGGAACATATCCTCGCTGAGGTATTGAGGTGTCGGCTTTGCATCTTTTTCGTGAAATGAGCAAACTCTCTTCCTGATCACGCTTTTTTTGTTGGCCCAGCCTCCGATGACAACCTGAAAATTGAGATTGATTGTACAAAAGTCGAATCCATTAAATACCAAATTTCATCTAAGACAGGTCGGTATATAGCTCAAAATGTTTAAAAATACTTCAGCCCCTTGAACCTAGCCTACCAAATAGCCTTTATAATCACTATTAATCACTATTTCTATTCTATTATTATTTCACATTTTTTTATTATAATCACTATACCTTACAAAACAAAGTTCCCCGCCTGGTCTGTCTGTATTTACGTTAGCATGTTCGCGATAAATTAAATAACTACTGAGCGGATTTTCATACCGTTTTCACCTATCAATAGGGTGGTTTGTGAAAAAGGTTTAGGTGTATAAATTGTTAACGTGCGAAGCCCGAGCGGGGCGGAAGTAATTATTAAATACTTATTTATCGTTGTGTACCTCATACAGAGGATCCGTCTCCGTTGGATGCAATGACAGCGCGATGTGGGCATCGTTGTGCGCGCGCACTTTGAACTGCAGTGAGCTCCCCACCACCGGGAAGAACTGGTACTGCAGGTTGTCTCCTGTTTCTACATCTGGAATTCAAAAATACACTTTAATATGACTTTAGTAAAGTGAATGACGCAGTACCAGTGTTATTTTAAACGTCAAAACGTCAAAAAGAAATTATGACGTACAAATCCTTCCTTAACACAAGCCTTCTTGGCTTACCGTGCGACTCAATTTATATAAGAAGGTCCCTATCATATTTATTTTATTTTATAAATAACACTTGCACTGCGTGTGCTATGTAAATCGTTCCAGAATTGTCTTGGTCTGACTCTAGTATTATCATACACACTATAGAAATAGTGAGGAATGCCTGACCTTTTTTGTAAGAAACTCATGATCGATAACAGCTGCTCCTTTCAACGTCAGCGTCACATAAACTAGAAAAATGAATAATTTTCATTCTTCCTTCGCGGTTTGGATATTGGAATTTCACCCTTTCCCAAAAACTACTTCTTTGATGTGTGCCCTTAGATATTATTCGTTCAACATTTAAATCTCCACGCGTTAGTGCGTCAGGAGTATCTTACTACAGGACAACCGAATATACCAGGGGTAAACAATTTCTAGTCGTCTTGATTAGAAATTTGATATCATTATATAACCTAATCATATTTATATAAACCCACATATGGGATTGATATTTCCTTAAAATTTAACAAAGTAAATCGCAGTTACTGTCCGTTCTCTGAACCCTGGATTGATACACCTTTGATAACCTTTGTTATCGACGTTATAATGGCATTTGAGAAACCACTAATAAAATTTGTCGACAACTTAAGATATCGTATTTTCGAGGAAAAAAAATACATCAATATGCAAAGACTTGCTACTACGGATACGGCAAAAAATTATCCGGTAACTCTTATTGCCAATGTAGTCGGCTAAAACGTGGCGCCTCAGAGTTTCATCTATTTCAGCTATCAAAATTGAGTCGTTCATGAACTTTTACAATCAAAAAGTCTGTGGTCAATCAATATGTATAAGTATTCCTCTGAAATACTGCCAACAAGTTACGTATAGTAATCAATCGTCTCTTAAATACCATCAGAACGGCGGCTACAAAAATAACATCAAAGATTTACAATACGAATAACTTTAATGTACTTTACATTGTTCGCATTTAAGGAAGTGGGAATCCCATGCATAGTTTTATGCAAATGCATTTGGACAGAGCATGTCCGAGGCGATGACCTGATATGATAAGTCCTTGCATATGTCCTCTTATTATACACGTGAAATAGTTATCAAACCATTAAACTAATTTTACGGTTTACACTCATGTATTTTTAGTCACTCGCGCGACATACTTCGGAGAGCCTAGGTCTCCTTTCTCAAGCACTAAGAGTGCGAGCAGCGTTCACGACGGCCGGAGTTATCAAACCACGGATTTTATTAAGTAGTACCTATCCTAGAAACTGTCCTCTTTATTCGTTAATTTTCCTCCTAATTTCCCAATATATATAACTACCCTCGAGGGCCATTATAATTTAGAAATGCTTTTCATTATAATAAAAAGCGGCCAAGTGCGAGTCGGACTCGCGCATGAAGGGTTCCGTACCATTTAAGACGTATTAAAAAAAAATCTACTTGCTAGATCTTGTTCAACATTTTACCACTTTGGACACACATTTTACCACTTTGGAACTGTCTCTCGCGCAAACTATTCAGTTTAGAAAAAAATGATGTTAGGAACCTAAATATCATTTTTGAAGACCTATCCATAGATACCCCACACGTATGGGTTTGATGAAAAAAATTTTTTTTTAATTTATTGACGTATTAAAAAAAAACTATTCACTAGATCTCGTTCAAACCAATTTTCGGTGGAAGTTTGCATGGTAATGTATATCATATATTTTTTTTAGATTTTTCATTCTGTTATTTTAGAAGTTACAGGGGGGGGGACACACATTTTTTCACTTTGGAAGTGTCTCTCGCGCAAACTATTCAGTTTAGAAAAAAATTATATTAGAAACCTAAATATCATTTTTGAAGACCTATACATAGATACCCCACACGTATGGGTTTGATGAAAAAAATTTTTTTTTTAAATTTTTATGACGTATTAAAAAAAAACTACTTACTAGATCTCGTTCGAACCAATTTTCGGTGGAAGTTTGCATGGCAATGTATATCATATATTTTTTTTAGATTTTTCATTCTGTTATTTTAGAAGTTACAGGGGGGGGGGGACACACATTTTTTCACTTTGGAAGTGTCTCTCGCGCAAACTATTCAGTTTAGAAAAAAATGACATTAGAAACCTAAATATCATTTTTGAAGACCTATCCATAGATACCCCACACGTATGGGTTTGATGAAAAAAATTTTTTTTTTAATTTTTATGACGTATTAAAAAAAAACTACTTACTGGATCTCGTTCGAACCAATTTTCGGTGGAAGTTTGCATAGCAATGTATATCATATATTTTTTTTAGATTTTTCATTCTGTTATTTTAGAAGTTACGGGGGGGGGGACACACTTTTTACCACTTTGGAAGTGTCTCTCGCGCAAACTTTTCAGTTTAGAAAAAAATGATATTAGAAACCTCAATATCATTTTTAAAGACCTATCCATAGATACCCCACACGTATGAGTTTGATGAAAAAAGATTTTTTGAGTTTCAGTTCTAAGTATGGGGAACCCCCAAAATTTATTGTTTTTTTTCTATTTTTGTGTGAACATCATAATGCGGTTCATAGAATACATCTACTTACCAAGTTTGAACAGTATAGCTTTTATAGTTTCGGAAAAAAGTGGCTGTGACAGAATCGGACAGACAGACGGACATGACGAATCTATAAGGGTTCCGTTTTTTGCCATTTGGCTACGGAACCCTAAAAAGGAACTGTCTTATCATGATTCCTTATTTGAAAAAATATAAAAAATTGCATGTTAAGATAAATTTCAACGATAGATGGCTATCGTGCAATCGCAAAACATGCACGGTTAAACAGAGGTAAAAATTCATTATATGTAATACCTATAATCGGCGACGATATTATCTTTGTTGAGCCAGAGACCGGTTGCTTCATTTGTGGTGAATGTATCATTTGAGGAAAATAATAAAATATCCGTGCCCGTCGTGCCCTTTATTACGTCGGTATTTGAGTTTAGTTTCCTTATTTGTATTTGTCAAGTAGTTGGTTAATAAATACTTATTACTTTTCAGTTTTGTGGATTTTTACTTGCACACCAGCCATAAGCACTATTAAACCACCAAGCATAAGCATTATTATACCACCGCTGGTGTGATCCTTAATTTTCTGTCTATAATATATGTAGGGGCATGGTCAAGGAATATCACATACAAAGCTTTATTTTGGTAGTTCTAATATTCAACTCTATTGACAGTTGTTAAAGTTCAAATTTAGACAAATAATTTTATATAACATGAAGTAAAGGGTTAAGATTTCTAAGCCACTTCGCCTTGTTACAATGACAGTAATATGAGATTCCCGGCTTTCATATTAGCTGCCACTGTGCAAGGTACCAAGTGGCACAGAAATCAAATTCTTTGACTGTATATTCCCCGAATTTTCGAAGACGGCAAAATTAATTGAGGAAATTCTTCTCTTATATATTATATAACATATCAGGTTTGTTCCTTTTGTTAGGAATCTGTTGATGGGATCGTGGACAATTCGAAAGAACTCTTCAATGCATAAAACTAGTGATTTAGGTATACCTATTTTATGGTTAATCGTGCATTTGCTTTCGAAAAACCCATTTGGTAAAGTGAAACGGCTGATGGAGACCATCAATATTGTACTGTAAAACTTGTGAAATCGGTTGTCGATTTATTACAGGTTCCTATTGTGGTGCAGATGCAGCTCCTTTTTGGTGGTTTTGTTCAAGTAAGTTGCAAATAGGCCTGAACAGCAGATGTAAGTACTATTATGTATTAAATTTTGCACAGGATGTAGGTCATTGCACCCAACTAAGGTTTGCATCCGTCCTTTTCTTGCAGCATTACTTGTTTAGCAAGAATCCGATGCCGTTCATTTTAAATTTTGAAAAACCAGATTTATTTTAGTCATCACGGGAATTTTGAGGCAACTTAACCATAGTTAAATAAATCATATTAATACGTCAATTACGTTATTTGAGTTGAATTATTATAACAAAAAGTATATTCAAATATCGACCTTATCTAGTAGACTTGAAGGTTGAAATTGTAATGATAGTTTATTTCTAATAATATGAAGTGGATTGTTGATCGGTAATTGTGGTAAAATAATAAAATAAGTTTCCTAAACTTTCTGTAAACACAATTAAAATTCATTCGGATATAAATCCGTTTCTTCTAAAGTTGTTTAGCAACATTTATTAAACTGGTTATTGATATGTTGATATTTATATGTTTCTTTCTTATTAGTAAGTTTTGAGACTTCTCAAGAAGATTATTATCACAATTTAATTTCAGTTAAAGTACTGAATGTAGATTTGGTAAATAAAATACCATTTTTAACCTGAATAACTCCAATACTCTCAATAATTAAGCTATAAGTAATACTTATATTAGTCAGATTTCGTTTTATAAACTCTCAACTACCTTCACTCGTATAAACCCATGAATCACTACAAATGTTATTAAGTTTTTATGAAAGCGAAATATTAAAAAAACACCAAATCAGTTACCTTCTTGTCCACAAACAAAGTTAAAAACCACAACAAGAAGCACGACACACACGACCACACGCATCTTCACTTATCACTTTAGACGACTCTGTACACGGTAACATTGACGACTAGAGTGACCATTAAAGTTTAAGACTAAACAGAGCTAAAGCAAAGTTTAAGACTAAACGGTTAGTTAAACGTTAAGTCAAAATATACACGAGGAAATAGGAAGATTCAACTTTGTGGTCATCGTGCCTTAGCGTTAAAACCATTAATAAGACCTGTTTGCGAGCGGCTGCGGGGAAGGGATCTCAGATCACGTTATACCGGAATATAAATATTATAGTATACAAATTCGTGATAAGTGCTGTCCAAATCATACCTGTGAAAACCTGGTTTAAAACTGCTTGTGTCTGAGACTTCGTATATTAGTCTGTTGCTTAACTGCTTTACATACCTATTATGGGATTAATTTTTAATTTGCCGAATAATGCCGAATTTTCTCTCTGAATTTAAAAATGGTGATCCACAGTTCGCTTTATTCGGCAATATTATTTACTATTCGTTTCGTATCGCTTTTCTTTAATCTAAGTGAAAAATACATTAAAATGCATTAAAATTACAGGCCACCAAAACTTTATACTTAATTTGCATAAAAGTCAGGAAAAATATATTAATATAAATATTTTTCTTACTGCTGCGGCACAATAGAAAAAAACCGTGCGAGTATGTTTTATTCGCGCACCGAGGGTTCCGTACAAACGGAATAATCTCGTGTAACTAAAAAGGCGAAAGACTTTTGATCAGAAGTACCTATACTAAATTTAATTGTCTACAGCGCCATCTATCGGCAAATTGTCTAACTAATTTGCGCGATGTAATGCACGTAAGTTGGTTTTATCAGGATAATTGGATTGGAGAAGTGGAATTCACTTCCTGCTAATCTATTCCCAGTCCACTATAAGTTGGATCTTTGTAAATCGAGAGAGAATAGACATCTTTTAGGTAAGCATGTTCCATCCTAGACTGCATCGGCACTTACCATCAGGTGAGATTGTGGTCAAATGCTTACCTGGTGTTGCATGCGTCCACAGACTACGGTGACTGCTTACCATCAGGCGGACTGTATGCTTGTTTGCCACCGACGTGGTATTAAAAAAATGTTCTTTTAATTGAATAAAAGGTATCCTTAATTTAATCACATAGAAATTTCAAGTGTAACAATCACAGGTAAAGTTGAATTATTACGGAATTCGGCAATCTTTTTTGTTAATTAAAAAAAGTTATTAAGATATATATTTTTCCTGTAAAATTTATAGTAATGTTAATATTATGTAAAAGTTTCATAATTTTTCGTCAGTAATTTTCAGAGATAAGGGGGGTAGGGTGGTATTTTTTTTTCATATTTCATTTCAAATCGATAGCTTAAGTGGTTCTAGAGATATTTAGCGTTCTGACAGACAGACAGACGGACGGACGGACACAGTCGCACCACAGGGGTTCCTTTTGTACCTTTTTGGTACAGAACCCTAAAAAGCTAAATACCTAAATTTTTAGGGTTCCGTACCCAAAGGGTAAAACGGGACCCTATTACTAAGACTCCGCTGTCCCTCCGACCGTCCGTCTGTCACCAGGCTGTATCTCATGAACCGTGATAGATAGTTGAAATTTTCACAGATGATGTAACAACAAATACTAAAAAACAGAATAAAATAAATATTTAAGAGGCCTCCCATACAACTAACGATTTTTTTACGTTTATAGATAATGGTACGGAACCCTTTGTGCGCGAGTCCCATTCGCACTTGGCCGGTTTTTTTTTAAATTTTATCTATCTAATTTGATTCAATCCCGTAGTTATAAATTTAGAAGTGGTCATCATACTCGTATTGTTTGTGTACATGAGTAAAACAGATAACATTTAATTAAATTTTTCCTGTTATGTTAAGGCCCACACAGGCTCGCAGTGCGTTGCCGATGTGCGAATATTGATTACAATTACAATTAAAATAAAAAAAATACATTTAACTTTATGACGCTTCAATTAAGATTAAAAACAAAGTTTCAATGTTCTATATATTTTGCCGCCAAGATATATTATTTTTCCTGTATTATTGACAACACTAATAATTGTTAACGACTCACTGTGATTGGTGCTGACGAAATGCAATCAGTACCCATAGTGTAAATTTATTCGAGCGCGTAACGTAACGTACACATTTGCGTTAAGTCTCATTTTGTATGGGATTTTGAGTTTCCAAAACGTTCCGCTTGGCGCGCTGTTTCTAAATCCTATACTAAATGAGACTTAACGCAAACGCGTACGTCACTTTTCGCTATCAAATACATTTACACTAAGGGCACTGGATTCCTCCCATACCTTACACCTTATATTATGTAGGTACGGTCACGTCTGAAAATATGGATACGGACAAAGTGCCAAAAATATGTACCTATACACTACCCTAATACATGGGCCATAAGGTCGTGTATACATATTTTTGGCACTTCGATCGTGTCGATGTTTTCAGACGTGACTGTACATATACATACACTAAAATTATATGTATAACATGACCTAAGGTCGTATGAAAATGAGATGAAAAGCATGTACTTACAATTGTAAAATCGAAATCAGCCTCAAGACCGACCGCAGTATTCTCATGACATACTCGTATGTACACACTGGCTAACCGCCACCTAACATCCGTTTTAGGTACTCCTTATAATTTTAGAAATCGAGGAGAACAACATTTTGCAATACAGTAAAACATTTTGACATTAGAATTAGAAGTATTATTACAAGATTATTTGCTATGTAGTATGTGTAACTACTTGAAGTAAATTATGGAATTAAGGTGCCGTAGGTTCAGAGAGCCCAGTAGATACCTAACAATATTGTTGTCAAAAATAAAATCAGCAAATGTGGAGATTTTTTTCTATGGACTTCAGTGATTCGAATCCTGTTTTTATGACTTTCGCTAGATAGAAAAAAATCACTAACATTATACCTAGTCTTTATTATTACCTCTTTATTTATTTTTCTTCTTATATTAACAGGTTTTTTACAGAATGGATATAAAAGTAAAATATATAAACACATTGTAAAAACCTAACCTAGGGTGCCGCCAGCAGCTTGGCAGGGTCAAAGCGGCATTCATTGTTATGCTGATGATAGTACGGGTGATGCGTCTTACACCGGCCGCACCAATATCTCTCGGGAAAACGTCATAGAGAGTCGGAACAAACTTGTGTCTGAAATTGAGATTTCCCTAAAAGAAGTCTCTGAATGGGGTCGACTTAACTTAGTCCGTTTCATTCAACCCTACCAAGACACAAGTTTGCGCGTTTACCGCAAAAAAGTTAGAGTTTGTCGTATCACCTCGTTTTGAGAGCACTCCCCTGACTGCCACACCCGGTATCGGAATCCTTGGCGTCGACATCTCGAGTGAAGTCCAGTTCCGCGGCCATCTAGAGGGTAAGGCTAAATTAGCCTCAAAAAAGCTCGGTGTGCTCAACAGATCGAGACAGTATTTCACACCGGCCCAACGCCTACAGCTTTATAAGGCGCAGGTGCGCCCGCACATGGAATACTGTTCTCATCTATGGGCAGGGGCACCCCAGTACCAGCTTCTCCCTCTGGACCGCATCCAACGAAGAGCGACTCGAATTGTCGACTGCCAGTGCATTTCGGATCGGCTTGACTCCTTGGCGCTGAGTAGAGATGTGGCCTCGCTCTGCATTTTCTATCGCATGTACAACGGGGAGTGCTCCGAGGAATTGTTCGGATTAATCCCTGCCGCTTCTTTTCGCCATCGCCCTATGCGACAACATTTCCATCCTCACCGCTTAGATGGTTGGCAGTCCTCAACTGTGCGTTTTTCCAGGAACTTTCTGCCTCGCACAGCTAAACTGTGGAATGAACTGTCGCCTGCGGTATTTCCGGACCGATACGACCTTCAAACCTTCAAGAAAAGAGCGTACTCCCATCTTAAAGGCCGGCAACGCACTTACAACCCCTCTGGTGTTGCAGGTGTCCATGGGCGGCGGTAATCGCTTACCATCAGGTGATCCATCTGCTCGTTTGCCTCCTCTACCATAAAAAAAAAAAGCTGCCGGTGGTCAGGGCTGCGGAGAGAGAAACCGCCGGACTATCCGCGCTGTATCCAAGATCAACGCCTTCTGCATCTGACCCTTCATCCAGCCACCTAGCGAGAGTCTTTCAAGGTGTTGGTCGAACTCGAGACTCTTCGCTATGAGACCGTTCGCTGAAACGACTATCGGGAGAATGATCGTCGAATCAACATCCCACATGGCGGTTATCTCGTGAGCCAAGTCTGCCAAGACTAGGTTAATGGACTTGTCCTTCTCGGATTTCACGAGATTCTCATAATGGAGGATGGTGATAACGACGAGCACGAGCCGGCGCTGCGATCGATCTATTATCACGATGTTAGGCTTATTGGCTACAATAGTCCTGTCAGTGATAATAAATCGATCCCAATAGAAAGTCACACGATCATTTTCGGAAACTGGCGCAGGTGAGTACTTGTAGTACGGTACTTCGCGATCCACAAGGCCGTATAGAAGAGCAAGTCGCTGGTGAATAATCCTGGCTACGAGATTATGCCCCTCGTTAGTACTCGCCGTTAGCAAGATGAGAACAACCGGAAATGATGCCTGAGACATGATGATGATGTCGGAGACGGCGGCATATATTTCCGGTAATTGTTCGTCATCATACCTTCGTCCGCAATTGCAGAGGCGAAACCCTCGGTTTCCTCTAATCGTAACCAGTTCATCGACGGGAGCAGGTACACGTCGGGTCCCGTGAGGGCCTCGTAGAACCGCCCGTGTAGCACCTTACTCTCCCATGCCACCTCGCGATCCGTAGTACTTACAATTAGTACCACAGGTTTGCGCCAGTTTTCGTTTGCCAAGGAGAGCGGCGTGAGGTTCCTGTCTACTGTCACCACATCACGATGAATCCCACACTCGTTGTTAAGAAAATAATTCCTGAGATTACACACCTCGCGGTTGTGGAAATATTTGGCGTTTAGGTAGGAGGTTGAGGCTCCACACTTCCGTGGAATGTACAATCTCATAAAACTGAGACGTAGTTAACCCTCTGGGTCGCAAGGTCAGATGGCAGTCGCTTTCATAAAAACTAGTGCCTATGCGCCAATTCTTGGGATAAGTTGCCAAGCGGACCCCAGGCTTCCATGAGCAGTGGCAAAATGCAGGGACAACGCGAGGAAGATGATATAAAGATGATGATATCGACAGTTGTTTTGGACACCTGTCAATTAACACCATTTTTTTTTCATAGAGTAGAAATTATGGTGAGAAATTATATTCCCTTTGTCTTATTAAGGGTTATTCCTCCTCCTGCTATGTCAAGTTTAATTTTAACATACACGCATATTATACTCTTACATTCAGATATTCATGCCAGCCTTTGGTTAATCGACATGTTCTAAAGAGCCTATATATTATATGTAATGTACCGTTTTCTGTGCACACATTTGCCGCTACAGAACATTTAGGCGCAACGACACTCTCTGTGTCATGATCCGTATAATACCTTAATTCAGCAGTATTATTTGAATTTTCAGATAACAAAAATAATGTTATGATTTCCATATCGTGATTTAAGTTACGTGTTCATCGTAACTTTCTACGTTTTCCTTACTAAGGTTCCATCACACCAGTATTTATTAAAATTTCATTCTCATTTCTTCTACTACAAAAACACTTCACAGTTTCCATTTGGTCATGTCTAAAACGATGAGTTAAAGCGAGATAAGTCTAACTCGATTCTACAAATGAGAAATGCATTAGGTAGGTACTGTAACTATTTATAAATATTGAAGCTCCGGAATAGTGAAAATACATGAACTAAATAAATATTAAATAAATAAACATTAGAGGACAATCTTACGTAAACCGAGCTAGTCCCAAAGTAAGCTCAGTAAGGCTTGTGTTGTGGGTACTCGACGATAATCATAGAGAAATAAGTAAGCATAGATTCCTCCATACATAAGTTTCCATACTTAATAAAATTAAATTGTATGGGTGGTAAAATAAAACATATTGCTAATAAGTTTAAAACTTGTATAAAACATAATACTTATTAAGCTTAAAGAAGTACGAGTAATAATTCTAAAAAAAAAAATTCGCATAATTCGGTTAAAAATTCGTATAAATCTCGGTTAAATCTTCGTTTTTATATTTGTGTGGAGTGAGTACTAGGCTTAGTTATTTCTCTATGATATAATATATAAATTGTACTTATTTGATAAACATAGAAAACGTCCATAATTCGGGAAATGTTACTTGTAAAACGAGAGAGCAAACTTTGATATTTCTTCGAGTGCTTATTTTGAGTCCTGTCCTGTGCAAGCGAAAGATTATATAATACTCGCTACGCTCGTCAGTCTAATTTAGAATCTTGAGCGTAGTCAGGAACACAAAAGCGCACGAGATGTAAATAACTTATTTAATCTCGTGAAATACACACGACTTTTCACCACAGCAATGAGAACATATTAGAAGGAAAAATACAACCTGAAAAAATGCTTCATCATCATCACTCAACGAGGAGCTCAACGAGGGGGGCGGGCTTAGGGTCGGCAACGCGCATGTTACTCCTCTGGAGTTGCAGGCGTACATAGGCTACGGAGACTGCTTACCATCAGGCGGGCCGTATGCTTGTTTGCCACCGACGTAGTAAAAAAAAAAACTTTTTCACCCATGTTTTCTTAAAGTATTCTAACACTCAATTTAAATTATCCGATAACGAACATCAAATTGACTACTTCGGCCTTGGAGGAGTAAACAACTGGAGACACCTTCAAGAGCTTACCCCTCTGTCGAACACCTCGTACGTTACATACAAATATACATACATTTGACGTGCCCCTTCGCAAAAATCGGCAGACTGTTTTGTACCGAAAATTACAGACAAGGCTTCTCCAGTTGTTAAATCCTCCAAGACTTCGGCGTAGACGGATAAATGTAACACACAATAAATTTAATATTAGAACATCCTAATTTTAATAGTAAAAGTCATTAATGCTTTGACTACTGAATTGATTACTCAATTTACATTTTTTTTATAATTCTTTGAAGAGTCTGTATTTTTAAATTATATTGCTTTTATTTTACAATAAAATAGTTACGTAAAGTATACTATGTTGTTCAAAAAATTAACTTTATATATAAATAATTTTCTTCTTCTTCTTTTCATAAAACACAAAAAGTATTATAGGTATTTTAGTGTGATAATATGGAGAAAACGAAAATCAAATGGACTGCTTGATTGATTTTTTTTTAAGTCTTTGTAGAGTATTTGTGTTTTAAATTATACTGCTTTTATTTTACAATAAAATAGGTACGTAAAGTATACTATGTTTATCAAAGATTTAACTTTAAATATTTTTAATTTTATGAGTAAGTTATTGATAATTCACACTCGTAGGCATTTTTGAACGATGCGTTCTGACTTTTTTCTGGGGTCTATTATAGACCATCAATGTACGTTTGAATGACGTTTGAACGTTTTTCGGCCTCTTTCTTTTTGCTAAGGACAGGAAAGGGACAGAGCGACTACGAGTAGAATCCAAGTATCACGTCGAAATGACATTCGAATGTAAAGGTCGCTCGAATGTCATTTTTGTCTCACTCAGCGAGAAAAATCGCATTTTGCTCACTGTTTTTAAGCAGCAAAGTACCCTAATATGAACTGCTGAGGTGTTATTTCTTATTATGATAAATAAATTAATAAATGCCCTTACCTCGATTCGAACCTAGGGACCTCCCGCTTCGTAGGCTCCGGTTCAGAGTGACTGTCTCGAAACTTACAATTTTATGAGATTTTAAAATTCCTATACTTTTATTCTTTTATTAGTAAAAGTATAATTAAAATCCGTCCATTTACAACACAGTAGAATATAAATCTGGAATTAATTATTAACATCTTTAACCTCCAGAAACCTTCGGGATGAAAGTCATCAGACAAATACTATATTAATTTCAATAGAATACAACAAGGTTAATAAATAACTAAAATCTTATTTAAAAATAAAAAAACATAACTTCGGTGATATCATGTTATATATGGTATCATCAAGCCGGACTGATGATGGAGAAATATGCTAGCTATAGATGGCACTGCATCGATTACTCATTGGGTTTCGTGTTACTGCTACTGACGTGCTACTTGTGTTACCGACTCTCCCGTAAATACATTCTCTGTATTTTTTTAATATCAGAAAATGCATAAATATGTGGCTATTATTTGTAAATCAGACAAATTAGTTTTATTGAAAACTGTTGTAATTAATATATTTATTAAATTTTGATCAATTCAACTAATTTTTTTTTTTAAATGTAATCCTTTAACATAAACAAATCTCTTAAGGATATAAATATTTTTACAAGTTATTATCTGTTTAAAAATGGGCAAACAATATTTTAGTACTGTATTTATAATACCGGCCAAGAATCATTATATTTACGTTTTGTTTGAAAAATCAAGAAACATTTCAATCTTTGCTTATAAGCTAAAGGTAATTTTCCGGTGGAAAATTTATCATGCCCGCTATTAATATTACAAAAAAAAGAAAGCTTCTAATATTAGCACCACCTATAAAAAATATTATTAATTAAATTCTGCGATCATAATCGGTAACTTCCGCTAATTAGCTTCGAGCTTCGTTAAAATAAGGGAGAGCAGATGTAATAATAAAAATGCGTTGATATCTCATGCTCTGAAAGTGGCTCATTATTTATGTGGGTTGAAAATGATAAGTGTGTTGTGAATTTGCAAAATACCGTACAACTGAGTTAATCTGAATCATTTTTTTATATTAAATATGACACTTTCTGATCAGAAAAAAAACAATCCACAAGATATGATATTTATTATTTAATAAACTTAATTATGATTAAAACATGTTTTTACACAATTTTCAATCGTGGCAGTATGGCGGATGAATATCGTCCGTCTTTACGTCAAACAAGAAACAAAATGGAGGACAATATTCGTTTATTTTTTCTCTCTAATGTGATGAAAACTATTGTACCTATATAACAAGGGCGGTTTAAAGCTTGTATAGGTACTCAGTCATAAAAACCCGGCAAGGGCAGACCCTTCGGGCATCGAGTTTATATTCATTGACTTCCGTTAACAATTTTGGTCATACCTCCCTTATTGCTCAATATAGTGCCCCTCTATGAAATTTTGTTGATCTAGAAAGGGTACAGCCGGGTAAGCATGGTAAAATACTCTCTTTAGAGAGAAAATTTTCCTTTTACCGAATTATTTGCCTGAATGTAAAATGTAAATCAATAAACGAACCTTAACTATCAAATTATATAGAAATCGTAACTACTGATACTTTGGCTTCAGAAAATAAAAATGATTTTCCTTTTCATGCGATTTTCTCAAGAACTACAAGCATTTAAAGAATTAAAATTTGGTGAAAACATAAGGCAAAAAATCCGGTAAAAGGATAATCATTTTTTCGCTACGGGCAATTTTACCATGCTTAGGTATCCGGCTTATACCGTTTAAGCACAAAAAGTTATGTTTGGCGCTAGTTTATGCTTACCATACTTACATTCCGATATTCAGAAGCTGAAAACCCTGAGTAAATTAATATAACTTCCGATCCGAGTAAGGATTGAATGTATAATTGTGTATATTATGCCGATGTTATTCCATTAGTCCGAGGCTGAAATTATGCCTTTCACCCGAGTTAAGCACTCTAGTTTTCATTTCTAATACGATAAAAGTAAAATACATGCGTTATAGTGTTTCTTGAGTTTTATTTTATGTACTTATACGACTTTTAACGATAGCTATACCCATTCCAGCCTGACACATGTGTTAATGATTGCAAATTGGAAGCCATTACAATATTGTTGACCTTCAAAGTTGAACTTCACCTACGTCACTGCGTGTTGCTTCTAGCAATAAATAATAAAGTTATAAAAAACCTACATCCTTTTTACATGACATTCATATAAATGCAGGTAACCGTATCTTAGCTCTTAAATATAGTAATTTTACCAATATCGTAGTGTAAAATGGTTTAGGAGTACCTATCAGAATAAAACCGAGCTGCTTGCCGGTCCCACATTGGGATACCTTCCTATAATTTAAGAGGAATTTAAGTAAATATTCTCGGATCAGAAGTGCAGGGTTAGAGCCGGCGTAGCTTTATTTGACGTTATAAGCGCATTGTAATATGCCTACTTGGAAAATAAACAATCTTTATCTTTAAAACTGAAACTCTGAATATGTTGTAAGATAAACTACCCTGGTACGCCCAATGCCCATACTATGTGCGTATGCACACCCCACCTTCAACTATTATATGTATATTTTAAGGCAGCTATGGTGACTTTTCTACAAGAATTGTTGCGAATGACTTTCAGTCTCACTCGTTGTGTGTATTTTATCATCGCTAGTAGTTAAATAAAACGGATGAAACAAAGGTGTAAGGTGCGCCAAAGAAGGCCCATCGTTATATTTATTTTTGTTATGTTAAATATGAACTTCCATTTTGTCTATGGTACAAATAGCAACACTCTTAACTGTCCATCGGTGGACCTTATTCCTTTTGTAATAAGGTCTACCGATGGACAGTTAACAGTGTGGGCGATGGTGCTAGCGAATTTTTTTTTTTATAATTATAAAAGTATGAAATTTTAAAAGTATTGGCAAGCGGGTCGGGCCTTCTTTGGCGCAGGTACCTTATATTTAGTTACAGTCGTCTTATTGGAGATATAACGGAGGACGGACGGAAGGACATTACCACGCTGTCACGTAGGTATTTATCTACGTGACAGCGTGGTAATGACTGTGTCCGTCTCTTTCCATTGCGTGTGGATGAAGCTATCCATAACTTATACGCCTGCGGCACTGAAATCTGAAAAAAATATCAGCACTTGAATCTTAATTTTAATCGTAATTCCTATATGGGCAACCAGTTTCCGCGCATACCGCAATAAATATTCATTGGACTTATGGAATCAGAATCATAGTGTACAAGTGCTAAACAGTAGGTCAACATTTTCTATCGATATAAGCAGAGATTTTCTTCTTGATCTTAATTGACATGTTTGAGATACGTAGTTTCTGAGGATGACTCCTTTGAGTCCATGCCACGTTGGTCCAGTATTTTATTACTTTGGGTATAAATGTTGGGTATTAGCCTAACGGAGCCTCTGGAGTTGGTAGGTACCATGAATCTTCTTCCTCGCGTTGTCCCGGCATGGTACATTAACAGGTACCATGAATACATTGATTAAACATATGCATGTAGTAATTCGCCAATATATCGGACCGATTCGAACTTTAAAATATGTACGTTAAATATTTGCTAAAGATACGATATGGACTAGATATGTCATTATCAAAAGTGACGTTTCTTCAAACGAAAAACGTCACTTTTGGCACTGGCATATCCAATCGAATCCGGCCATATATTATTCTTATTTAACATTTTATTTTGTGTAATACTTTTTAAATCGCATTGATTTTTGTTATTCAAAAAGCCTGTTGCTATATATTTCTCAGAATACGAGTCCACATATATATTTCTCAACTGATTTGATCTCTAGCGACCCACCATATAAGAAAAATTGGCAGTCAAATTTGAATCAATGCTATTAGAGAATAGAATAGAATTTGTCACGTTTTATAAAAGAAACGAAACAAAAGCAAGTCTGTTCCATTTAATAATCATTTTTTAAATTTAAAGGAGGTAATTTGTTTTTACTAGTATTAGGACCGTGACAGGCTAGTGGTTAAGGTTATTGTTTTAGCATAATACACTGTTATGGCTCTCCGGTTCAGTCCAATATGCCAATATTGGGGATGAGTGATCGTGTGGAATAAACCTGTATAATAGACCTATCCGTTTTGCTAGTCACATTCTCACGCGCTACGAGTATACATCTCCTATTTGACATTTTATGAGCGATGGCGTGCTTAATATTGTTACAAAGTTCTTCTTAATTTACCATATTCGAAATGCTCGTTTGTATTATGATCTTATTGTTGCTTGGTGCAAGTTACATTTATAACATTAAGGCGAAGGGTAGGGCAAGCTGTTTCCATACAAACTTTGTGCGAGTTTTTCTTTTGTGTTTGCGCTACAGTTATCATTTTTGGTAAATATGCTTATTTTTCTGTTAGCTAGGGCTTGATGTATTATTATTTTTTTGTATATTTTTTTTTTTTTATTTTTTTTATAAAGAAAAATTTCTACATCAAGTTCTGCGTATATCCAATATATACAAGCAAAAAATTAAATTAAATGCTATAGTGCCAAAAGTAACGAATAAAACTTGCACAAGTTTTGTATGCAGAATGCGTTGCCCTACCCTGCGCCTTCAGACGAAATTATCTACTTAGAGCACCTATTTTTATGTAATTTTAAAACCGTCATCCAATTTAGTTTCATAATCTGGCACTCCTAAGTCCTATTATTAATTGAGTTTAGACTCATTACAGTGTTGATGAGACCTTGTTTTAGTTGTTATCTGTGAAAGCCATCAACATCATCATCACCATACAAGCACACTGATGTCACAGTATCTGCTAAGTCCCTTTCCGCCCGTACCCAAAAGTCAAATTTTCCTAGTAGGTGCCTTTTATCAATGACATTTTTTGCTGATTCAATTATCTCACAGTTACGTAGGTAGGTTAGGTACGAGTAGGTACCTATTTTCAAGAGTTTTTTAAGAATCTACGTAAGATAATATTGTTTGTTGTTTTGTCAGAAAGTCAAATAAGCCGATATATTTTGAAATATTTTAAAACGTTGACATATTATTTTGTGAATCTCACGCAAGTGAGTTTTTTGTAAGTGATGTGTTTATGATTAAAAAAACAAAGAACATACCTACTTTAAGGTGACAGGGTCGCCAGTACTTCTATGCGCGGGGATGACGCTGTAGATTCTGTATGTTTTCCTATGAACCACGGATACAGGAACGGTGTTACTTGTCTCTGACCCCTAAAATCTGGCTGATTCGTACTACATATGTGTAGATGGTTGACTTGGTGAGTCTTTCGCAAATAGGTATCTAAAATACCTACCGCGAACATCGTAAATCGAAATGCACCGCGTTCATCTAATCTAGACTTTTAGCTGTAACTGTCCAACACGTGGTACAGGAGTGCCCCCTCAGAGCCTATCCTGGAAGCCCCGATGACCTGTTCTCACTTACTCCTGACGTAGCTCAATGGCTGAAAACCTTGGATACAAACTTGTGACATACCTGATATATTTTCGATTTACTTGTGATTTTTGTTATGCCATTCGATTAAATAAGCTGTAAGTTTAAAAAATGTGCTCATACTTACGTTTCATCACTCAAAATCACTTCAAGAGGAAGTATAGTAGAGGAAGTACGGAACCCTTATGGATTCATGTCTGTCTGTCCGTCCGTCCGTATGTCACAGCTACTTTTTTCCCTGAAAAGTGATAGCAAAAAGTTTTATGCGCTTTTAGCACTCTCGTCACCGAATGCGACGTCGCATCATAATAATATTGGCATATATATTCAACCCTTACTCGGATCGGAAGGTGTTATATCAATTTACTCAGGGTTTTCTGCATCTAAATGTACCCAAGTGCGTTAAGCATACACAGACTAGCGGCAAAAATAACTTTGTGCTAAAAGGGTATAGGTACCTACCTGAGTAAGCATAGTAAAATTTCCCTGAGCGATAAAATGGTTATGGATTTTTTGCCTTAATATATGACGTGCTTTTTCCAAATTTTAACCCCTCAAATGCTTGTTGTTCTTGAGAAAATCGCTTAAAATGGAAAATAATTTTTATTAGGGTTCCTTGCCCAAAGGGTAGAACGGGACCCTATTACTGAGACTGCGCTATCCGTCCGTCGGTCCGTCAGGCTGTATCTCATGAACCGTGATAGTTAGACAGTTGAAATTTTAAAAAAGTACGGAACCCTCGGTGCGCGAGACCGACTCGCACTTGTCCTGATTTTTTTAATTAGCCAATCTACTGTTCCCATTCTATGTAATTGGGATATGTTGTGCCTATATATTGTTAAGTTTCGTTTTTTTATTAAAATTTGGTGAAAGCACATCTTATATTGAGGCAAATAATCCGGTAAAAGGAAAATAGTGACTTGTTTTACAAGGGGGCCAAGTTATTGTTTAACTGCTCGTGCTGATATTGACACCTGAGCAAGCGAAAGATCCCAAAATTGAACCACGAGCGTAGCGAGTGATTCGAGAAGTGGAGTCTTGAGCGTTGCGAGGGTTTCAAGCCACGAGGGTTAAACAAAATTTGCCTCCGAGTGAAACACAAAATTTTTCACCACACCAACGCTAGGAAGATACTAACTATCAGTGGCGGCGGCTCCATACAACCCGATTCCCACCGGCTTGCCTAAATATTATTGCTACATAAACCAACGTATAAATCATCATTAAAATTAAAAAGCGGCCAAGTGCGAGTCGGACTCGCCCATGAAGGGTTCCGTACCATTTATGACGTATTAAAAAAACTACTTACTAGATCTGGTTCAAACCAATTTTCGTTGGAAGTTTGCATGGTAATGTATATCATATATTTTTTTTTGATTTTTCATTCCGTTATTTTAGAAGTTACAGGGGGGGGGACACACTTTTTTTCACTTTGGAAGTGTCTCTCGCGCAAACTATTCAGTTTAGAAAAAAATGATATTAGAAACCTAAATATCATTTTTGAAGACCTATCCTTAGATACCCCACACGTATGGGTTTGATGTAAAAAAATTTTTTTTTTAATTTTTATGGCGTATTAAAAAAAACTACTTACTAGATCTGGTTCAAACCAATTTTCGTTGGAAGTTTGCATGGTAATGTATATCATATATTTTTTTTAGATTTTTCATTCCGTTATTTTAGAAGTTACAGGGGGGGGGACACACTTTTTTTCACTTTGGAAGTGTCTTTCGCGCAAACTATTCAGTTTAGAAAAAAATGATATTAGAAACCTAAATATCATTTTTGAATACCTATCCTTAGATACCCCACACGTATGGGTTTGATGTAAAAAAATTTTTTTTTTAATTTTTATGGCGTATTAAAAAAAACTACTTACTAGATCTGGTTCAAACCAATTTTCGTTGGAAGTTTGCATGGTAATGTATATCATATATTTTTTTTAGATTTTTCATTCCGTTATTTTAGAAGTTACAGGGGGGGGGACACTTTTTTTCACTTTGGAAGTGTCTTTCGCGCAAACTATTCAGTTTAGAAAAAAATGATATTAGAAACCTAAATATCATTTTTGAAGACCTATCCTTAGATACCCCACACGTATGGGTTTGATGTAAAAAAATTTTTTTTTTTAATTTTTATGGCGTATTAAAAAAAAACTACTTACTAGATCTCGTTCGAACCAATTTTTGGTGGAAGTTTGCATGGCAATGTATATCATATATTTTTTTTAGATTTTTCATTCTGTTATTTTCGAAGTTACGGGGGGGGGACACACTTTTTACCACTTTGGAAGTGTCTCTCGCGCAAACTATTCACTTTAGAAAAAAATGATATTAGAAACCTCAATATCATTTTTAAAGACCTATCCATAGATACCCCACACGTATGGGTTTGATGAAAAAAGATTTTTTGAGTTTCAGTTCTAAGTATGGGGAACCCCCAAAATTTATTGTTTTTTTTCTATTTTTGTGTAATCATCATAATGCGGTTCATAGAATACATCTACTTACCAAGTTTGAACAGTATAGCTTTTATAGTTTCGGAAAAAAGTGGCTGTGACAGAATCGGACAGACAGACGGACATGACGAATCTATAAGGGTTCCGTTTTTTGCCATTTGGCTACGGAACCCTAAAAATATACCCACAATGAAAACAATACGTATTACATTACCTTGGAATTGATAACATAAAGGAAAAGATACTAAAGCTTCACTAATGATTATAAAATAACACCCGTCTAGATATAATACATGTATAAAGTATATAGAGACAAATGGAAGGTAACTGGTACTTATAGCACAGGTTCATACCTATTTTAAGTATCAGCGAAAAACTCTTGGACAATGAATCCTATGTAATATATTATAAGAAATTATGTATTAGGTGTAAACTTTTGAGGTTAAGAGTCCTTATTCCTACAGACGAGCGTATTTTGTAAAATGCTTCCTTTTTCATTCAAGATTACGACGTAACTATTAGTATTTATTCAAAAACTGGTAACGTACTTAAATAATCGTTTCCTAAACTAGCGGCTCCAACAGTTCAAATTTTCATTATCTCTTTTAAACCTCTTTTTTTATGAGTTTTTTTGGGAGTCTTTTCCAAATTTTGCAGTGAGATGTGGCGTTTCGGTTCTTAATTTTGCTGTAAACAAGAATCATTTGGTACATGAATGACTACAATTTCATTCAACATATCTCGTACGAGGGGCTGGAATGATTAACAATCGAAGATTCATTTGAAAAAACTGATAAAATACCTTCCGAGTTTTCTTCATTTTTTTGGCGAAAACAGGGTTTTATTATATTTTTTTTCCGCAAATTGTACGCATATTTTGCTTTAAAAATAATATTATAGCAAACTGTAACTTTATGTTAACCTATAAAAAAAACATAACTATGGGACCTACATTGCCGTGAATTTATATTTTTTTTAAACACGTATAAATCACGCAGCAGCGACGCCCCGCTCTCAGTCCGCGCGGAGCGCGCTTAGAGGACGGACCTGTGCTCGATTGTCAGGCATTCGTTGCTATCGTAATCAGCTACGGAGTTCCGAGAAGTGCTATATACTGCGATTAGAAAATCTTAATAAAAGTTCATTTTTTACACTATGCTTAACAGACTCGCTTATTGATGGATTTTCAGTGGTCCTTTTTTTATACTACGTCGGTGGCAAACAAGCTTACGGCCCGCCTGATGGTAAGCAGTATCCGTAGCCTATGTACGCCTGCAACTCCAGAGGAGTTACATGCGCGTTGCCGACTCTAACCCCCTCCCGCCCCTCGTTGAGCTCTGGCAACCTTACTCACCGGCAGGAACATAACACTATGAGTAGGGTCTAGTGTTATTTGGCTGCGATTTTCTGAAAAACGCATTTTTACTTGAAATTACGTTAGGGTTTGCATTTGCATTATTATTTTTGACCCGGATGAAGTCCAAGTTCTCATGATGGAGTCAGGAGTTGGTCACCAGAACTCCTAATCTACTCATTATAATCCCATCGTGTTTGGGCTCAAAAGATTTGCCCTGACGAACACCATCGATCTAGATGAGGTCCAGGGTCTCATGATGGAGTCAGGAGTTGGTCACCAGGACTCTTAATCTACTTATCATAACGCCATCGTGTTTGGGCTCAATAGATTTGCCCTGACGAGCACCATCAATCTAGATAAAGTCCAGGGTCTCATGATGGAGTCAGGAGTTGGTCACTAGAACTCCTAATCTACTCATTATAATTCCATCGTGTTTGGGCTCAAAAGATTTGCCCTGACGAGCACCATAGATCTAGATGAGGCCCAGGGTCTCATGATGGAGTCAGGAGTTGGTCACCAGAACTCCTAATCTACTCATCATAACCTCATCGTGTTTGGGCTCAATAGAGTTGCCCTGACGAGCACCATCATTCTAGATGAGGTCCAGGGTCTCATGATTGAGTCAGGAGTTGGTCATTAGAACTCCTAATCTACTCATCATAACTCCATCGTGTTTGGGCTCAATAGATTTGCCCTGACGAACACCATCGATCTAGATGAGGTCCAGGGTCTTATGATGGAGTCAGGAGTTAGTCACCAGAACTCCTAATCTACTCATCATAACTCCATCGTGTTTGGGCTCAATAGATTTGCCCTGACGAACACCATCGACCTAGATGAGGTCCAGGGTCTCATGATGGAGTCAGGAGTTGGTCACCAGAACTCCTAATCTACTCATCATAACTCCATCGTGTTTGGGCTCAATAGATTTGCCCTGATGAACACCATCGATCTAGATGAGGTCCAGGGTCTCATGATGGAGTCAGGAGTTGGTCACCAGAACTCCTAAACTACTCATCATAACCTCATCGTGTTTGGGCTCAATAGATTTGCCCTGACGAGCATCATCAATCTAGATAAAGTCCAGGGTCTCATGATGGAGTCAGGAGTTGGTCACTAGAACTCCTAATCTACTCATTATAATTCCAACGTGTTTGGGCTCAAGAGATTTGCCATGACGAACACCATCGACCTAGATGAGGTCCAGGGTCTCATGATGGAGTCAGGAGTTGGTCACCAGAACTCCTAATCTACTCATCATAATTCCATCGTGTTTGGGCTCAATAGAGTTGCCCTGACGAGCACCATCAATCTAGATCAGGTCCAGGGTCTCATGATGGACTCAGGAGTTGGTCACCAGAACTCCTAGTCTATTCATCATAACTCCATCGTGTTTGGGCTCAAAAGATTTGCCCTGACGAGTACCATCGATCTAGATTAAGTCGAGGGTCTCATGATGGACTCAGGAGTTGGTCACCAGAACTCCTAATCTATTCATCATAATGGTAATTTGATGGTGCTTGTCGGGGTAAATCTATTGAGCCCAAACACGATGGAGTTATGATAAATAGATTACGAGTTCTGGTGACCAACTCCTGACTCCATCATGAGACCCTGGACTTCATCTAGATCGATGGTGCTCGTCAGGGCAAATCTTTTGAGCCCAAACACGATGGAATTATAAAGAGTAGATTAGGAGTTCTAGTGACCATCTCCTGACTCCATCATGAGACCCTGAACATCATCTAAATTGATGGTGCTCGTGAGGGCAAATCTATTGAGCCCAAACACGATGGAGTTATGATGAGTAGATTAGGAATTATGGTGACCAACTCCTGACTCCATCATGAGACCCTGGACTTCATCTAGATCGATGGTACTCGTCAGGGCAAATCTTTTGAGCCCAAACACGATGGAATTATAATGAGTAGATTAGGAGTTCTGGTGACCAACTCCTGACTCCATCATGAGACCCTGGACTTCATTTAGATCGACGGTACTCGTCAGGGCAAATCTATTGAGCCCAAATACGATGGAATTATAATGAGTAGATTAGGAGTTCTAGTGACCTACTCCTGACTCCATCATGAGACCCTGGACTTCATCTAGATTGATGGTGCTCATCAGGGTAAATCTATTGAGCCCAAACTCGATGGAGTTATGATGAGTAGATTAGGAGTTCTGGGGAGTTCTGGTGACCAACTCCTGACTCCGTCATGAGACCCTGGACCTCATCTAGATCGATGGTGTTCGTCAGGGCAAATCTTTTGAGCCCAAGCACGATGGAATTATAATGAGTAGATTAGGAGTTCTGGTGACCAACTCCTGACTCCATCATAAGAACCTGGATGGACTTCATTCGGGTCATAAATAATAATACAAACCCTAACGTGATTTCAAATAACACTGAAACTCTGTAGCACTAATGTGCGCAAACGATTGGCATCTTGACTAGGCAGCATGGGTGCGTAGCCACCATGCCAATCGATACGACAACGAAACACTATCTGTCTCTCTCTCGTACTAATATGCACAAACGATTGGCATCTTGGCTGGGCAGCATGGGTGCGTAGCCAACATGCCAAAAGTTTACGATACGACAAGGAAACACTATCTGTCTCTCTATCGCACTAATATGCGCAATCGATTGGCTTCTTGGCTAGGTATCATGGGTGCGTAGCCAACATGCCAATCGTTTACGATACGACAACGAAACACTACTGTCTCTCTATCGCACTAATATACGCAATCGATTGGTATTTTGGCTAGGCACCAAGCAAGTGTGTGGCCAACATGCCAATCGTTTACGATACGACAACGAAACACTATCTGTCTCTCTATCGCACTAATATACTTTATTTATACCTGCAGTCATTTACTAACTTTTTAATTTTCCATTGGTGTGAAAGAGACAGAATAAAGAGCAAGGGTTATAGTACACTCTGTAGTCTGTACACTTAGTAGTAGTGTACATAAAAAAAAACGACTGTGCATATAAAATAAAATAAAGAGTGCCCATATGATATCATATAACACTAAAATTAATGTTGCTTGAAATTATATTGAAAACTATCAAGATTATTCTAGTCTGCATTGAAACGCGCGTCGCGTTGCCGGCGCTCGCGTACCGAGCGCCAACGCCATCTATCGAGCGTTATTTCGTGAAATCGGAGAACGCTCCAAGGATTAAGGGCTCTTAATAAACTTATCTAAACTAATGATTAAATTTCAACTTGGTAGGTAATCGTAGCGAGCGCGCGAAGTGAAACTCAGCTTGACTATTCATTCATGAAACACTAGACAGATACGTCAACTCACGCACACGCTCATAAAGTTTGCTATAGAGAGTCCGTGCGAATTAGCTTCAAAGCAACTCGGTCTTGCATCGAGTTATTCATTCAAATAAAAACCTTAAGTATAACCATATAAGGTGTATATTGGAAAAATGTACGCACATATTCATAAAGTACGCAAATTGAGGGCAACTTTCTCTTTTACTCCAATTATGGCGTAATTAGGGTGACAGAGAAAGATGCTCGTAATTTGCGAACTTCGGCGTTCGTGGTATAGAGGCACACGGCAACATGCTGCTTCATTTGAATTTAAACCTTAAATACAAACAGGTAAGATTTATATTGGAGTGTAACGTTTCACAATTTTGAATCGAGTGGCGTTTGCCGCGTGTATGGTTAATATTGCTATACAAAAACATTGAATTGAATAAATGGGTAAAAATATATTGTATTTTGCTATTGTTAGTACTAAATTTAGTATTTAAAAAAAAAAGATAAATTTTATTACAAAATCCAAGATTATTATGTAGTTTCAAGCTTAATAATTTGATAACGTGCGGTTATTCAAAAAAGTACTGTTTGTTGTTTTGTAGTAATAGGTTCTACTTAGAATTCGTGGGTGAAAATTGAATAATGTTATGATAACACTCCCGTCCCGGTCGTTGCTAAGGCGTTAATGTTGTTATTATTAGAGTTTTCAATGTTTTTATATGATTTTACTTAGTTTTATGTATACATTTCTATATATAAAGTTACTAAAACAGTGAAATTTTGTGTATATTATACACTATATAATTATAAAGTGGCTAACTGCAAAAGGTTGCGCCCAAGGACACCACTAGCGCACGCTTCACTTTTATCATGAAAAAAGTAGGTACATAAAGTTAAGTTAGGTGTTTTTTGTTGTTCCGAGTTGCCTAGCCAAAATTTCCACGCGCCGCGACTGCTAACTATGAAATACCAAAATAATCAAACTAAATCAAATCCAAATGAACGTAATAATAAAAAAATATCATTCCAAATCATAATTTAATAGTCAATTCTACCACCTAAAATAAGAAAACAACTCAAAATTTGCATTTGATTACTTTGCCCCACATGTGAATAAAATGCAACTTTCTCATTAGTTTCTGAACAATCAAGAGGACCTTTACTAGTTGGTGTAGTGAAAAATTATTTTCGCTAAGGACAGTTTAACCATGCTGACCCGGCTATACCCTTTCTTTAACATTGTGTAAGTAATTGGTTTTTGGCCCTAAAGCCGTTACTAGCAATACATACATAGGTGACAGAGCCCTTACTATGTAACAAACCAAGCAAACAAACTGTTAGCCAAGTGAAAGTTTGAAGTACATATTTACCTACTGATGATATTCTACTTCTGTCGGGTGCATTTAGCACAAACTAAAGAATGGCAATTAGGAAATTCTAAGTACGTTAACAGTGCCGTGACGCAAATGACTCCTAGGTTAAAAATGGTGAGACAGTGTCATGTTCACGGCATGTGTCAAATACATCATTTAAACAGATTATTTGCGTTGACAAATAAATGCTTTTGACTTTGACTTTAACGCTTTTTGATTCAAGGACGTCGGGAATACCCACATCCTGACTTAAATTTTACTCTAAGTGAAGGAACTTACCGTGCTGACCTACCCTGGCTTTTCCTTTTTTTATTTACTTATTTTCTTTCGAGACGTTGTCTCCTCATGTGAGAGGCAGCGCTCGTCAACGAACTTTGACGTAAGCATTGACATATATATCTAAGGACGGGCCTTACGGGCACTAAAAATGGCGCTAGTTCAGTGGTGTCACTCTCGAATTCGAGCCAATCGTGCAGTCTAAGGGCTGATTTAGAACTCGCATGCGATTTTGGTTACATTGCGCACTATTGAGGTTAGAACTTTGGTTAGAACCAATTCGGCCGACCGAGCAAATACCGCAATGTAATTAAACTCGCGTGCGAGTTCTCGCACCGTCTAAATGGACCCTAACGCAACTAGATGCGCGTGATGCGAACTCATCTACCAATCGCGTTGCGGCGTTAGACTGCACGATTGGCTCGAATTCGTGTGCGTGACACCGCCGTACTGGCCCCATTCTTATTGTCCGTAAGGACCGTCCGTAAGATTTATCAGAAAATTTATGTTTGATTGGTGATACATACATATGCACATACGCACAGGATTTCTCTCATTGTACAAGAAGATTGGGTTATAGTCCCAACGCTAGTCTAGTGCGGATTGAGGACTTCACACAAATCTTATAATTTATTTACAGATTATGCAGGTTTTCTCACGATGTTTGCCTTCGCTAAAAAGCAACTGGTAAATATGCAATGATACATTTTCTATTTCTTACATACCACTGACATACTAATGCAACGCATGAAATAGGTACAGTCAGCGTCAAATACTTTGTAGCAGTCAAAGTGGCCAAATGTGGTTCGGTACACCATACTAAATATATGGTTGCTACAAAGTATTTGACACTGACTGTACCTATAGTAAATAAAAACGATAGGCCCCGAGAAACTCATTGCCTGGTATGTATTTATGATCCGGAGTTTGAACCCACGACCACCGGTTTGGATGCCACATTCCTTGCCGCTCATTCAAACTTCCTCCCTTATTTAAAGGTAGCTCGTTTCAAATCAAGACCTTAATTACTTTCTGTGGCTTAAAGGGTAGCTAAACATACCTACCTCTTGACAGTTAAGTTTTACCGATTGCCAATATCCATGAAACGATTCGCATTTATTTGTTGAGAACTTTGAGAATTTGTCAAAGCGATGAATCAAATTTCAAATGCGAATAATCTCGTAAACCACTTAAGTGTAGAAAACGCAGTTCAATATAATGTAAAATCTTGAAAACTTTTAACAAACCTCAGTCAGACACTCATTATAAATTAAAAATATGCACTCGTACTTATTAATGCAAACGTCAAAAAGCAATTCATACTAGTTTTTTTTTTTGCATAAATAAATATAATGTTCAGGTAATAGCTATTATCATGATATTATTCAAATGAATGTCACACAAAAACCTAGTTCTGAGCCAAAGCCTGTTCTGCGTGCGTCACTATCTTGCCACTAAGCAACATACCACGAGACGATAATCAAAAATGCTAATTTCCATACAAAATGACGTCCATACGTATGACCTTTTGGCAACGCCATGACACGTGTTAAGGGAGTGCCACGGTAACACCAACGAACATCCGGTAACGGTTCAATGCCCAGGCGAGACACGCGAATTAAAAAAAACTTTGATTCGTATAAATAAAATGAGCTAATTTAAGGTTTAAAGGCACTTTCCCTCCAGGGCTCATAATTTCTTTTACAAACTGTATAACTTTACTGTTTAGAAAGCTTCTTCGTACAGTAAGTACTTAAACCTAGTTTTCAACTGTAATGCGACCAAACCAAACGCAGCACGTGTATGTAAGGTGCAGTAGGTACGAAAACTGAGTTTTTAAAAAGTCGTAGGGGTTTTTTGGATCAGAATACGGCTGCCATAAATTTAATTCGCAATCTTGGGTTGGACTAAAGCAAAGCGGGTGCAGGAATTGGAAAAAAATCATCCATGTGATGTTATTATGGCGCATATTTTTGATGACTTTATCGTAGATAATACGCTAAAATAAGCATGTTTTGTAGGAAAAAAAATATCTAAAATCAAGAATGGCGGAGATATTTAAAAAAAATAAAAAAATAAAGTTATTATAAAGACCTCAAAGTTGGGATGATTCTATAGGACTTCTAAAATTTGCGATGGATCGAGTGTGATTGTGATTGTTTTATCGTAGAAAATACGTTAAAATAAGCATGTTTTAGAGAAACAAAACTTTTCTCTAAAATCAAAAATGGCTGAGATTTAATAAATATTTGTCGTAAAATAAGGCAGGTTACGTTTGTTAGGTATCTTCAGATGCCTGAAGGCCAAACTGTACAGAAATTCCGACCCTCTGTGTGATTTTTCGTAGTTTTTGGCTCGAATAATATTAGAATCTTGCCAACTTTGAAGGCGTCTATCTCGGAAATTTTTGATTTTAGAGAAAAGTTTTTTGTACAAAACATGCTTATTTTAGCGTTCTTGATTAAATTTTTTTAAGAATTTTATGATTCCTATATTTTTTGCAGGTAGGTAAAAAAAAATCTAAGTCTTTTTGTGCACCCCCTTTGCTTTAGGCGGACCCGAATATGATCATTAGGACAGACACTCAATCTTACATGCCAATCTTCTTAATTCCAATCAGTAGGTATTTAAAAATTAAATTAATACGTTTCTATAGGCAATTTTGCTAAAAATGTTAGGAATATAAAATGATGATACAGTTTTATAAAGTTACGATACAGAGCAATCACTCAGGTTAGCTATCTATAAAAATAAACAACAAAATACCTACTACAATCCGCACGCCGCGCGCCGCTCATGGCGCCACGGCCGGAAGCCCGTCCGCGAGAGCGGTTGCGCCGCGTTTTCGTTTGTATTTTTTTGACACCTTTTTACTTTAAAGATGTTTTTCAAGTTATATTTTTTATATTTCAGAATAAGTGGGCTATATTATCATATTTATTATTTTGTGAATTTCGCAATTGTATAATTCTTTTTTAAATAATTTTGTGTTTTTTCAATTTACTCCGTTTTTTTCTATGGACGGGTAAATAGTTTGTCCCAGAAATCAATTGCTCATCCTCAAGTTATACGAAAACGATACCAAACTCGATCTGATAGCTATATGGGGGCAGATATGGAGCTCAGAATGCAGTACGGGAAATGTACCTTTCCCCCCCTCCCTAAATCAGCTCAGAATGACCTAAGGAACAACTGTGCCAAGTGGCGTCTGTTAAGAAATAATTGCAGGGTCACTGCCACTATTTCTTCTACTATCATGAGTTAATAATAGGTATATAAATCATACAATAACGCGTATCCTTTCCTGTTATGTAGATAAAATTTATACAATTGTTGTATGGAGTCTTTATTCGTAGGCTCGAATCCTTTTGAGTTCCACTTAAAAAGACAATAAAGGACTCGTCTCGGCACTCCTCTTTTTCAAGCGTTAATTCTAGTAAAACCGAGCCAAGTTATTTAAGTTTAGTCTCAAAAGACTTGAGTTCTACCAACACCAGTACGAACGTGAGTTGCGTCGAAGTTGTTCACACCAAACACAACCAGTTTATGTTGCGTTGCCTTTACCGGGTGAAAAGGGTCTAACCCGTTAACTTCCAGTACTGCATTAACAAACAAACACACGTGTTCAGTCAATCGCTAAATAAAACAAATTCAATTTTAGGGAGAATTAATTACTCGTAATTCCCGCCTTTTGTTTTCACATAATTAAAACAATTCCCCCACAAAGGCGTTAATTTGGAACTTCAGTTCTCGTTACTTGTAATTTCAGTCACAAATGCTTATGAGGTACGTCAAGACACTTTCAGAATGTGTGCGTAATTATCAAATTAGGCTTAAAGGGTTTTATGAGGATAATGGTTTTTAACACTCAATTAACGTCTCCAGTACGGCTACCACCAGTTTGACACTGATATATTCGCTAACGTAAATAAATAAATATTTGGTAACAATATTACACAAATCGACCTAGCCCCAAATCCAGAAAAGCTTGTACTATGGGTACTAGGTGACGATATACATACTTATTAGATAAATACAAACTTATATACAGAAAACAACCATGACTCAGGAACAAATATCTGTGTTCATCACACAAATAACTGCCCTTACCGGGATCGAACCTGGGACCACATCGCCTTCATAGGCAGAATCACTACCGACTAGGCCAGACCGATCGTCATAAGCAACGTCTTCGTAACTTACTTTCTATATCTACATTTCGCTCGCACTAATATGCCAGTACGAGCGAGATGCATAGAAAGTAAGTTACGGAGACTTTAGCGAATATGTCAGTATCAGGTCAGTGTCAAGCTCGTGGTAAGTTCAAGAAGACATTTAAAAAGCCGGTAGGTATGGATATTTTTGATTTCGCTAAAATTTATGTTGTTATTTCACAACAACTTACAGAATTATAATATATCAAATGTCATTATAACGAATGTATGATAGTTTTTTATAATTATTATAAAATTAATAGAACAATTAACTGCTAAGGTGTGTGTTATTCAACTCGTTAAAACAAGCACTTTAGTAGCGGATGGAAGTTGTTACCAAAGTTGACCCACAAATAAAAGTAACCCCACCTACATATCTAACCTAACCCCACCCCGGTTTACGGTATTTATTTAAAATTGTATGAATTATTTATTTGTAGAAAATACATTAATTTATGACTATTTTTCAGCGTAACAAAGATAGAACACGTGGCATGCCTACCTACTAGCTATTTTAATTATATAAATTAAGTAAACAACGGTAAATTTGAGTAGGTACTCAAATTATTTTTGGTGGAATGTGCCTTTGAAATTTGAATCACAAACGTGCGATGAAACGGCAAAGAACGATCGTACGACAGATCGCTATTGCGATAAATTGTTGTTAGACAAGATGACAATTGTTCATAGAAAATGCCAATATATACTTAAATAATTTACGGAAACAGTCACGTGACTTTTCGTAGCAAATGTCATTCCGAAAGTTTTTTTTTTATTCGTTTGGAATTTGTCGATGTCCGATTTTCATCTTCGCTAGGCCTCCTGTCTAGCTCCTCAAAAAAGGTTTGTTCAAAAGATCGAAATCACGATAAACGGTTGCTCCACAGAACGCTTGTCCAATGCCGCACTCAAGTTGTGTTGTACAACTTGAGTGCGGCAAATTTCATATAGAATATTATTATCAGTGGTATACGGATTACGGAGTGTATTATTGGTACGACTGCATAAACAAAGGATAGTTAGTTTAGGCTTCAATGGACACACTATCATAGGTTTTGTAAAAAAAGGACGACTTATTTTTCCATATAAATATAGCAAGCAATGTATGATCACTACTTAGTTTTAACTCAAAACTTCGCATAGAATGACTCGACGTTACAACTGTAACAAAGTGACCATAATGTACGAAATACTTTGCCGGTAGAAAAAATTTCAAAAAATAATTGTGTCCTTGATAGTTATGGCTAAATTAAAAAAAAACTGTATTCTTTTATAGCACTAAAACATACTTGTAGTTCCAGTTTGCAGTTATATCAAAAATACACACTATATAGGTTCGAGACGAACAGTAGGACAACGCAACTTTAGTGCGACAAATTATGGACCGACTGATTGATTATGCGATAAACGCTTGAACTAAATTAAAAAAATAGTTCAAGGGACATACAGTCTACAGTCCTACAAGATCTTGTAGACATTAAAAAAAATAAGTAAAGGCGAAACATTTTTATTTATTTAGGTATATATTTTATTGATTCCAAAAATTTATACAGCATTACAGCGAAGTAATACACTGTGAAATTAATAATAGACAGTATTTATAAAACCCAGGTATATGATACAGTCTAAAAAAGGACAAACAGAACAAATGTAAGAAAGAAAAACTAATACAAGATAGAAGATTCACAGATCAATCCAACTACAACTACATCCAACATAATGGCAACACCAGTTGAATTGTCACAACAACCACATTTTTATAATATTTTTGTAGACTTTGTTTTTATTTTAAAATAATATATTTCTGAGTTAAACCAGTTTTCTTTTTCGGGAAAAAAAAAATAGTCAGCTTTAAAATCAATAAAACAAAACGTACTTAAGCTCGTTATAAACCTCCGAAGTTTAATATTTTTAAGGGTTATTTTTCAAATAAGCATTCTTTGCTGTCCCAAGGCAATAATTCCATTAAAAAAACAGTATTGCTATGGGTATATTTTTATTATGTATGATATAAACTAATAAAAAATATACTAATACTAACAGTGAAACACACTATGTATGTCTTGAGTAATTGATTTATTTCTGAGTTAAGTACATGACAATGTTCAGGCCGACGGTCCCGTTAGCGCGGGAAACTCCTCACCGACATCGACAGCGCCGATGACAGCTGGGCTGCCAGCTAGGGTACGTTCACGAACCCGGCTAACACTAATGTTCACTAAGTACTCGTATGTATCTTTTGTGATAAATTCGAATTACAAACCCTAAAAATCGGCGAAATCTACCGCTGTATCGCGTGTCCCACGTGCGGTATGTAGGAAACGTCTTGTCAAATACCTTTATGTAGAAAAATATTTAGAGAATCGATCTACTTACTTATAAAAAATAATTCGTTATTTATTAAAATCAGAAAAGCTTTTTTGTGGCTGTCCCGCGCGGCACTGTTTTTGTTATGACTTAAGGATACCTCCCTAAATCTGGTTTGTCTAGGGATCTACCAATACATTTTAATTAACGATACATTACTTGGGCTTCGACCTCCAGCGTTAATGAACGCAATGACGATGTTTTTGATCGAAGAACAGTTAATATTCTTAAACGACGTATTTTGGTACGTTCACAACGACATTTGTATGGGCTCTTATTTATTGATATACAATTGACATAAAAATGTGTTTCCTTATAATAAAAGTTGGCAATATCATGTAAGAATATTGTGATTAATAAATACGTGAATCGGGTACATAATGTACGAAAGATGGCCAAAAACCATTTTGTGGACATTTGTACGGCTACTTTGACCATACAAATGTCGAATGTGGCATTCAAATGTCGACACAGTGTCATACAAATGTCGGAAAGGTGCCATGCAAATGTCGTCAGGGCAAGTGCCTTAAAAATAATAAATAGTGCCATAAGTCATAACAATTTTGATAGTGCCATAGCGTCAGGTGACGACCAAAACTCGCTAATTATATAAAATAATTAAACAAAAATCAACCTTATCTTTGTAGTAATATGGTTCATTATGGCTTTGAATTTGTGGTGGTAATTAGTGAGTTTTGCTTGTCACCTGACGATTAGAATGTCGAATATATACCACGCCTTACGGCTGAACAGTGCCATACACGAAAAACACCCTCTTCAAAAATTTACCTTCTATGTATGTATATTTTTGTTCTTAATTGAGATTTACTGCGAAACATTTGCGCAACTGTGATTACTTTACACTTGCACCGGCGGCGCTGCATGTAGCGCATAATGTTTTCAAACAACCTTTATCGAAATTTATTAACCTATGTTCGGACGCTTGCTAAAATAATGAAGTACTCTTAAACACGATCCCCTTAATTTCAACCATATTCGCATTAACTTACAGTTGGATTTCGAATTCAGGTTCTTGATAGCTGGGTCATTATACTGTGAAGTATGTGAAAGTTTGTGAACTACGTAGTCTGGCTCCGCCATCTTTCCTGAGTGTGGACTGTTTTCAATAGAAGTTTAATTTGTTTGAAATGTTTACAGACAGCGTCAGCAATAGCTACGCAAATAGGGATCGCACTACACCCAACAGATTGAAATCAACACGTGATGCTGCTTCATTACATCGTATAATATAACCCATCAAAAACATTTTCATGTAAAATTTTGTCAAATGCCAAGATACCATAAGGCTTGCACTGTCAAAAACTTAAAGATCTCTTCTAGAGCCAAGCTTCTTTAACTCTACAAACCCTAACTTCACATACTCTAAACCTTAGTCAAAATATATGTCTTGGCCGTTTCGCTACCTTCACATGGTCGTAAGGTGAAAAATGTATTCACTATTCATTATTTTTTATTATACAATTAATACTTCTTGTAGTAACAAATCGGCCAAGCCTCATATTTTGACTAAGGTGTAGAGTTTGTAGAGTTAGGGCTTGTAGAATTAGGAGCTTGGCTCTACAAGAGATATGATAACTTTTTGACAGTGCGAGCCTTATGGTTTAGTGTTGGCAACATTTTCCATGAAAATGTTTTTGATGGGATTTCACCTCTTTTAAATCGGTAATGACAATCTTCCATCTCTTAATTTAAAGGGTTGGGGGTGATTTACTATTAAAAATCCTGAAATACGTATCTGGGGGCATCTTTTATACAATTGGTTTTCCTGATTCCCCATACAAACTTCAACCTCTTTTCCTCCCTAACGCCCTTTTCCTCCCCCATTTCACCGTAATGGGGTGATTTTGGGGTTTTAAAAATTTCCCATAACAAAAACTTTATACGTACCAAATTTCAACTAAATCGGTTCAGCGCTTATTGATTCCCCATACAAAATTCCACCCCCTTATCACCCCCTCAGGGCAAGAAAATTCCAAGTTTTTTTTTTTTTGTTGTTTGTGTACTAATACTATCCTACGAGGGGCGTCTGGAAAGTTCTAAGCCTAAGATAGAAAAAAAAAATACAAAAAAGAACTTATGTTTATTTTTCAATATAATCATCTTCTAACTCAATGCATTTTTTATAAGTACAGTGCTTTTAGGTCATTAAAAAAATACTCTTTATCTTGCCCTTCAAAATGCTCCTGTACAACCGCCTTCATCTCTTCGTCACTTCTAAATCGCTTTCTCCTCAACTCTTTTTTTAAATTATTGAATAGAAAATAATCGCTTGCGGCTACATGTGGGCTCTAGGGTGGATGTTCAATTTCGTCAAAACTAACTTCCTTCGGAGCACGCCTCGCAACATTAGCGGTGTGAACGGGTGCGTTGTCTTGCCTTTCCTTAGTTTACCCCGCCTTTTCTCAACTATGGCTTGTCACACCTGCCTTATTAGATTCGCATAATAAGTTCTATTTATCGTAGAGCCTTTGTTCTAAATAATCGATTAAAAGAATGCCATCACAGTCCCAAAACACCGTAGCCATTAAATTAGAGGCCGACTTTTGCACTTTAAATTTCTTCGGCGGCCATTCACCCTTTTCAATCCACTGCATCGATTCAGACTTACGCTCCGGATCACACTGTCTGATACATGTTTCACCAACAGTTACTATTCGGGAACAAACTTCATCTAAATCATCTTCGCACAATTCTAAAAACGCCCTTGAAGTTTCAACACGACGTTCTTTATCGAAGGCCGTCAGCATTTTCGGTACCCAACGAGCACTGACTTTACTCATATACAAATGTTTATGTAAAATTTCTCCGACTCTTTCTTTACTAATTCCTAAGACCTCAGCTATTTGCCAAACCTTAATTCTTCTATCTTCTAATACCAGCTTTTTGACTTTTGCTACATTTTCTCTGGTAACTACAAATATTGGCCGTCCTGAGCGGGGGTCGTTTAAATAAGCGACTCCACTTTTTGACCGTGGCATAAGAAGGCCCAGAAGCACCGTAAATAATAGCCATTTCCTCAAAAATACACTGCGGTGATTTGTCACTTTTTGTTAGAAACTTAATTACAGCACGATGCTCAGTGTTCGTAATATTCGTCGGTAATTCACACAAGTACCCGTCCCGTACCATGAGTCACTGAGAGTGTCAAAACTGACAAATACGCTTTCGAGAACGTAATTTACTTTCTATACATCTCGCTCGCACTTATATGCGAGTACGAGCGAGATGCATAGACAGTAAGTTACGTTCTCGATAGCGTTTATGTTAGTGCCGAACTGGTGGTAGCCACAATGATGTACTTTTCTGTTGCATATCACGAAAAAGAATAATAAAAATGTGACATGTCTTTTTAAAATAATTTGTTTTTAAATGGCCTTTCTAGTGGCCAGTATCATAAACGCATATATAACCTCGAAATACCTTGGGCTTAGAACTTTTCAGACGCCCCTCGTACATACCAAACTTCAGCTTCCTAGGACTTCAAGAAGTACCCTAAGGTTTTGATGATCATCAGTGAGTGAGTGAGTCCGTGACGAAATCGGATTTTTTTAGATATGAATAAGTATAAGAGCTATGCGATTTAAATTTTTTATGCTTAATAAATCCACTATAGACATTATATCCCGAGAATTTTGTTTATCTGGTACAATCCAAAACCAAGTTAAGAGGGTTAAATAAAAAAAAGCGGCCAAGTGCGAGTCGGACTCGCGCATGAAGGGTTCCGTACAATTTAAGACGTATTAAAAAAAAATCTTCTTACTAGATCTTGTTCAACATTTTACCACTTTGGACACACATTTTACCACTTTGGAAGTGTCTCTCGCGCAAACTATTTAGTTTAGAAAAAAATGATATTAGGAACCTAAATATCATTTTTAAAGACCTATCCATAGATACCCCACACGTATATGTTTGATGAAAATTTTTTTTTTAAATTTTATGACGTATTCAAAAAAAACTACTCACTAGATCTCGTTCAAACTAATTTTCGGTGGAAGTTTGCATGGTAATGTATATCATATATTTTTTTAGATTTTTCATTCTGTTATTTTAGAAGTTACAGGGGGGGGGGACACACTTTTTTTCACTTTGGAAGGTTCTCTCGCGCAAACTATTCAGTTTAGAAAAAAATAATATTAGAAACCTTAATATCATTTTTGAATACCTATCCATAGATACCCCACACGTATGGGTATGATGAAAAAAAAAAATTTAATTTCATGACGTATTAAAAAAAAAACTACTTACTAGATCTCGTTCAAACCAATTTTTGGTGGAAGTTTACATGGCAATGTATATCGTATATTTTTTTTAGATTTTTCATTCTGTTATTTTAGAAGTTACGTGGGGGGGGGGACACACATTTTACCACTTTGGAAGTGTCTCTCGCGCAAACTATTCATTTTAGAAAAAAATTATATTAGAAACCTCAATATCATTTTTGATGACCTATCCATAGATACCCCACACGTATGGGTTTGATGTTTTTATTTGACGCAAAATTTATTGTTTTTTTCTATTTTTGTAAGAAAATCTTAATGCGGTTCATAGAATACATCTACTTACCAAGTTTGAACAGTATAGCTCTTATAGTTTCGGAAAAAAGTGGCTGTGACAGAATCGGACAGACAGACGGACATGACGAATCTATAAGGGTTCCGTTTTTTGCCATTTGGCTACGGAACCCTAAAAACGACGAAGCGCTTCAAGGAAAGGTAGGTAGTGCCCTTGCGCTTCACTTTGCTCATCTAGCAGATAGACACGGATACCATTGCAGTCAATTGAAATGAAAATAAATTGTTAATTTGCAGTACCTACACAACCATACGTTTCCAAGAAAAACAGCCGGAAATTGTTACCCTTTGGCATAAACTCTTCTTTGGTGAAGTTTAGTTCAATTGGAATTCTCTCGCAAGAATTTAAATTCGAAATTTGTCGAGACTCTTAAGTTCACAACCCTACGATTTACAATATAATTGCAAAAAATATGAGCTATGATTTTTAACTCCACGTGTATTGATTTTAATCGCTTTTAGTCGGCTAAATGTAATTTTACATAACCAATAGTGGTCATTCCTATAAGTACAAATAATTTATAACAAAAAGTAATTTGCAGACAGTACTTCTATTTGTACAATAACCAACTAAATTTTATCGAAACCACCCGAACTACCAGAAGGTGGCAGAGTTCCTGTGGCAGAATCACAGATTAACTTGTCCTCCAACTTTGTACTTAGACTTCACAGATAGTTTAGAGCACATCATTGGCACAGCTGATTCTGATAATTATTGTAACCACAAGGCCCGACCTCTGACCAAGTTGTTCATACAAGTTACTTCGATAAACGCCCCGCCTGTTGACATTTCCTGCAGTAAACCCGGGGTTAATTACCATAAAGTAGTGTTACTTTCATTAACTTAATCAACGCGACCTCTTTGAATATCACTATCAAGGTGAAGTCGTTAATGGAGATATTAACACAACTGAATACGTTCAATGATCTGATACTGGGTCAGTGCTGTACGACTTGCAGTTTCGTTATAAAAAGGATATTAAAACAAATCATAACAGTTTAACACTGAACGATATGTTATCCTCTATGTATTCAAATATAGCATAAGTAACTTCAATATTGAAATAAATTGAACTAGAACGCCAGTAACTTCAATATGTACATACATAAATTGAACCAGTACGCTACTACCAAATTTAAAGTTTATATTAACCCATATGGATGAATAATCCGGAGTTGGAACTAAATTAAACTGAGAGCATTAAGAGCATTTTAAAATCCACATAATAAAACACTGTTCAATATTTAACACTCACACACTATAATTCTGTAACGATAAATATTTAAATCAAACACCTTGTTAAATTATAAACAGAAGTATGTTTAATCTAGCTGAACCGAGTAGTTCATATTAACCACACAAATCGTCTCTCTGTACAAAAATAAATTGAAAGTCCTATGAAATCCACGATAGACAAACGTTTGCTAGCTGTAGAAATAAAAAACGACATCTACCGGGAAATTGAGTAAACATATCTAATTAGGCTTTTCATACAATAAATTCGTTTTCAATGACTTTACACAGGAAAATACCTAAGTTAAATTAAAAAAAATACGGCTGTACTTACAAAACTTAAATCAAAAACTAACTAACACAAAAACTATTACCAAAATTCGCCCCGCGTCCCTCTAGATGCAAAGGAGCCCAACACGCTCGCCGCGTTGCCACGTTGAACCGCGATGGACAACTTTTGCATAAAGAACGACCCGGAGCGAGGATCATGACCAATCGCTCTCAAACGTCTGCTCACTTCCCCAATAAACGTCTTGGCCTCAGCACACCAGCAGCCAGCGGTTTCCACGGCAAGAGGGACAAATAGGTAGTTCGTCATCCCCGCATACTTTTCCTGCTTTCGATCCGCCGCTAGTTCAGCCGCTGCCCCCGCCGAACGCACAGTACGGCTGACATGCGAAGCAGCAAAAGTGCTGACGCACGTGGCGTCCCACAACAGACATATGCCTCCCTCCCACGGGACCAAGGTCAACCCGTCGGGTCTCTTCCCATCAGATTTATTAAGACCCGGTGGCTCCAGCACACAAGACACATTCGCCGAGACCAACGCCCTTCGTACATCATTCAAGGCGTGGTGGCGTGGTAACCTTCCTGCACAACGACAACAACTCAACGCGTGACTGCGATGGCCGTCCCTCCCCACCATAGAGCCGCAGATGCATACATTATTATTAACGTTCTGGATTACGATAACGTTATGTATTTAACATAATTCAAAATTTAAGACAATAAATTACGATATTGACAATGTTACCATTATTAATAATGTCACCAATTAAAGTTCGAAACTAAAGAGATTGCTATGCTACATGGTTATACGATTATACCAGTGGCTCTGCGAGCTGTAGATCTCGCGAGGATACGAGTAGCTTTAAACTGAGTAAATATGATACTTCTGAATTATCTTACTCAATCTGACGAATTAGTTAATTTAATGTCCTACGTGATTAACACAATCTACGTGTCAGGCGACTATCCTAAAGAACTAAAAAAAACACGTGTGTATCCACTGTTTAAAGGTAAAGGTGACAAATCATCGGTAACAAACTATAGACCAATCACAATTGTCCCCACAATATCAAAAGTGGTAGAATCATTAATATCTCACACTATAATGAACCACATGGAGACAAATAACCTTTTGAGTGACTCTCAGTATGCATATAGAAAAGGAAGATCAACTACCTCAGCAGCATTGCAGCTTACAAATGAAATCATACAAACACTAGACAAGAGACAAAAAGTAGCCGCAATATTTTTAGATCTATCAAAGGCCTTCGACAGTATTGATCATCAATTGTTATTACTAAAAATAAAAATGTATGGCATTAATGGATCTGAGTTGCAAGTTTTAGAGTCATTCTTAAATAACAGAGAACAGACAGTGGAAATTGAAATAGAGGGAAAGAAAATAAAATCAAAACCAAGAACGGTTCCAAATGTAGGAGTACCTCAAGGGTCAGCGCTAGGCAACACTCTATTTTTGCTGTTCATGAATGATCTTGCAGAACTAGACATAGATGGTAAATTTATAATATATGCAGATGACACTACTATAGTCGTGAAAGGCAATACCAATCAAATAATTATAGAAAAAATAAAATTAATAATGGAAACTGTGCATACGTGGTTTAACGATAATGGCCTTACTTTAAACTCAGACAAGACCCATGTTATGTTCTTTAACGCAAAGACTGCTATCAGTGATGAAGTAAAAATAGATTTATCAAATGGTTCCTGCTTAAAAAGTTCTAATATGGTTAAAATGTTAGGCTTTACCATTGATCCCGCTCTGACATGGAAAACTCATATAGACCATGTATGTGCTAAAATGGCAACTGGCGTTTACGCCCTTAAACAACTACGTACAATTATTTCACGTGAGTGTCTAATTCAATCATATTATGCTTATGTACACTCCATTATGTCATATGGTATAATACTGTGGGGAAACTCATCAGACCATGAGAGAGTACTGAAAATGCAAAAGCAGGCTATAAGAGTGATCATGAATGCCGGATACAAAGACACATGCCGAGAATTTTTCAAAACCCTGAAAATCATGACGTCAGTGGCTCAATACATATTTGAAACTATTATGTTTGTTCGGGAGAATATACACATGTTTCGAAAGAAAGGAGCATCTGAGCGCCCGAATCGTTACCCAAACGACCTCTGTTTAAGCCCCCACAAACTCGCTATGTCAAAAAAAATGCCAGGAGTTATTGGTCGTAAACTGTATAACAAATTACCCCAACATCTCAAAAAGGAACCAAGACTGACAGTGTTTCGTGCTAAAGTGAAAAACCTATTATTAAACAAGACTTTGTATAACATTAATGAATTTAATGAAGTGTAAATGTTACAAATTATGACATGCATGCACTTTAGTTTAAAAATGCCTGACTAGTCGCACTTGTTAGTAGTATAGATATTATGTACATGATGTATATTTTAAATGTACCTATTACCATGTGTGATGAATAAACTATTATCTATCTATCTATCTATCTATGCTCCGCCAATTTAAAATAAATCCAAAAACTGAATCGACAAAAAATCAAATCTGCTCACAAAATTTTATGAGAATCGGTTGAAAATTATGACATGTAGAGGAGAACATCCCAACATACCAAAGCATTGCTTACAGTGGCGTCGTTGATCGGGTCGCCACTTTCCCGAATTAAGACCCCTCAACCTACATTCAAATACAAATAACTACAAATATTCGTCTGAATATTTGTACTTATTTGTATTTGTACACGGGCTATATGTATCGTTTCCAAGCAAAAAGTCCGACTTTGTCGCTTGCCAAAAGGACGGTTTGACAGGTTATTCGTATAATTATACAAGCAAATCTCGTCCTTATGGTCAGCGACAAAGTGAACCTTTGACTAGACTTCGATACATATTATGTTATAAGTATGTAGGTACTCGTAACTTTACTTTTAAGTGGCATTAACCTGAGACACTTCATTTGGTTCGTGTCTGTTTGTTTCATTTGGTTTCTTGTCTTTTAATTATTTATATAATAATTCAAGTCTTGGAGTCCCTTTACATCTCTAAAGATAATTTAAAGATCGTTTTTTAAAATTATATTTTATCTCTGACACTTAGAGACTTTTAAGAATTTTAGTATTTGTTGTTTGTAATTTTCTATCATAGTTTATTTTTTGTATAATTAGACATTTAGAGACTGTATACAACTCTAATATTTCATTGATTCCATGTTTGTAATTGTACCTATTTTGTAATTTTTGGCTATTTTTATTGTTTATAAAAATTTGACATGTAAAAGTGCCCCTGTGGCCTATTTGCTGAATAAATGTTTGATGTTTGATTTTTGTCCAAAATGAAACGTGGTCTACGTAAACGTAAAACGTAAAATTTTCGCTGACGCTCGGTCAGTAAAATTTGCTCGATAAAACAAAGAAAATTGAATTGAAAGGCTACAAATCGCTCTTAGCATATTTTATTATAATATCAACAGAAAGCGAAATCTCTTAAATCCCTTAAAGCAGTTTTAAGCTTGAAACCTTGAAGTTTCTGCCGGATCCATTGTGAAATGAGGAATTTAATGTACACATTTGTTCAAGCAAAATATACACAGCTGGAGGACGAAACTCGTGTCGAGAGGACAATTCTCGAATGAAAATTTGACGTATTGTTGTTATATTGGAATTGTATTGACTTAGACCGTGCACCAGACGGCACACAAAAATCGAAAATTCGTTATCTGTCTCTTTAAAGCTCTTGCATATTTGAGCAATAGAGATGCATATACTCGTATAATAGTACAGTACCTGGGCGACCGAGCTTTGCTCGGTTATAACTATTTATTGTAATATGGTGGTGTATAGGTAATAATCTTAACTACATTTTTTTTCTAAATTAAACTTGTCTAAAAGAATAAGAATTAAAATATTATATATAAGCTTGAACATATAAAAAAAAAAAACAGAAGTTAGTAGTTCACCGGGCGGGATTCGAACCCGTAACACTGGTTGTGTCTTGCCGCCCGCGTCTTAACCCGCTGGTCCAGACGGAAAGTGGCCTACAATACGAAATTAGCGACTACATTCGGCGTCGAAAGAAAAACGCATGAAAACTCGAAAACACGCGTTTTCCCAAACATAAGACTAATCTAGATCGATCGTTTACCCCCAAAAACCCCCATATACCAAATTTCAGCGAAATCGTTAGAGCCGTTTCCGAGATCCCTGAAATATATATACAAGAATTGCTCGTTTAAAGGTATAAGATTGTGCACCGAGGGGGCGAATCAAATGAAAGACCCGAGATTGCAATATTTTTACCCCCGGAGTTACACATAATGTTTATCATAACACTTGCGAAGAAAACACTAAATTTTAAGCGAAATACATCTTAAATACGGTGACATATCAAACATTCGTCCTATGGAGTGTGGAATTAAGAGGAGTGGCATCTCTTATGGTAGAACTGTTGCAAGTGTCCAGCTGTCAGCTATAAATAATAGTTCCAAATCTCTCCAGAGTGGCGCTAGTGTAGCTAAGAACCTAGGCATTATTGACGGAGTAAATTGCGCTGTCTATGATTTGATTTCTTTGTTCAAGTACTCTAGGTATTGTAGCGTCACCTATTTAAAGTTTTTTGATGACACTTTTTGGTACATGGAGATTTCGTTCCTTATCTCCACCTTCCGTAATTCGTCCGCCACGTTGTCATTTCTTGACAGGTTAGGCATCGAAGGCACAGACTTATTCGGCATTCAGCCACGATTTAAAATTGTGTAGAAATATTTTAAACGGCTATTACAATAATCAAATTAAATCTTTTACATATATAAAAAATATTAAATTTTAAACGTCAGTATTTTAATAGTAAAACTCATTTACGCTACTTGATTTGTATTAATTAGTGACATAATTAAAAAAAAAAAAATCATTTTTTAGGGTTCCGTAGTCAACTAGGAACCCTTATAGTTTCGCCATGTCCGTCTGAATTTTTTTTTTCACTTCAACCCTAGAGTGTGGGGTATTTTTGGAAAGGTCTTTCAAAACTAATAAGGGTTTTCAAGAAACATTTTTTGATAAAGTGAATATATTCGGAGAAAATCGCTCCGAAAGAAAAAAAAATGTGTCCCCCCCCCTCTAACTTTTGAACCATAGGTCCAAAAAATATGCAAAAAATCGTGGAAGTAGAGCTTAAGAAAAACATTAAATGAAAACTATAGCGGACATGATCAGTTTAGCTGTTTTTGAGTTTTTACAAAAAGTTTTCCCTTCATAAAAAAGACTTACTTTAATTAGGTACTGATTATGCAAATTTGCCTATTTGTTTAACTCGGGTGAAAGGTTCATCCCTTGGTTAACAATTTACTAAACTTTAAGCTCCAGTTTAGCTTATTGTGACGGAAGAGTAACTACGGAACCCTACACTGAGCGTGGCCCGACATGCTCTTGGCCGGTTTTTCAGAAGCCATAACTCCCGCGGGAACAATATAGGTCTTTGTCCTTCAGTACACCTGCATTAAATAACATCTTTTTCGAGCAAGTGTGATAAAGAAATTTTCATTTTGCGCGGTATTGCCTCTGGTTCCTTCTAAAATAATTCTCTCAACACAGACTGCAGTGACGGAGTGTGGCTCCCATTTTAAACGTTATATTTTCAAAGGATTTTGTGATGGTACTGCAACACTATGTCGTTTGTCGATTTGGTGCAGAGTTAGCTTAGTCTGACTACTCTGACTCTACCCGCTGTTGCTAAAGTGCGTACGCGACGCACTGTAAACTTTATTGACCGAAGCGTTAGTTCTACGTTTTGATTCGGGCAATTTACTTTCGTATGTCCGGATGTTCTCCTCTATAATACTCCTCTTTATACATGTAGCAATTCTCAACTGAATCTCGTGAAATTTTGTTAGCAATTCCAGTAACTGCATATAATTTTTTGTCGTTTAGTTTTTTTGATTAATGTTCAAAATGGTGGAAATTTGGAAATTGGCATAAAGGACTTACGTGCCATTAAGTCTATGGCACTTACGACCATTGTGAGTACGCTGTGAAAATGGCTCAACGAAGTATTTTTTTGTTTTTATGGCTCCTCTTCACGATGGCCCAGCGCTGGCCCAGCGAGATGGCCATGCGATGGCTGACACGCCACTACACGATGGCGACATTCAGTTGCGATCTATTCGTTTTCCAAGATGGACGTGGGAGCATTAGCCGCTGCAGCAATTTATTTATACGCCACATACCAACCTTTTCTTAATCTGCACAATAATAAAGTAATTAAAAAGAAATGACGTAGAAGATTATGGTGGATGTTATCTATCCATCGCAATAAATAAATAAATAAACTACTTATTATGGGACAGTATTAGTATTACACAAATTGACTGTCCCACAGAAAGCTCAATAAGGCTTGTGTTGTGGGTACTTAGACAACGATATACATATTATATACATATGTATAAATACTTAAATACATAGAAGACATCCATGTCTCCGGAACGAATATCCATGCTCATCACACGAATAAATGTCCTTACCAGGATTTGAACCCGGGACCATCGGCTTCATAGGCAGGGTCACTACCCACTAGGCCACACAGGTTGTCACCTAAGTCAATTTAAATTTGTGCAATAAACTCTTCAAAGCTTTGAAACCCTACTAAAAATCATTACTTGTCTCTTCCTTAATGTGCCGCTGTGTAGGTATATATTATTTATGTATATTTAGATATGTAGGTATAATTTATGTATGTATATTTAGATATGTAGGTATCTAATATTAATTTCTTTTATTATTGGTATATTTATTTATTTAAATTGTGAATGTACTGTATATACATAAACAGACAGATGTCTGCGTAATGTATAAGTAATTTTCCTAATCCTCTAATTAATTCGTGCACTATTTATTATAAAAACTTTTTTTTTTTTAAATATCCTTCCACCTTATTTCTATAGTTTTGGTCTTTATGTTTGGGGTTCCATGTTACGCTTTCTCCCCGATATAACTCTAAAAACTTTATTCTTTCGTGATGCGGCCACATACTCGTCATTTTTAATCAAAATAATACACAGCACGAACGTCCTCACTCGACCGCGTTCGAGCACGCACTGAGGGATGGGCCACGTGTAGATGCGGACAGCCATCGCTGGTCCACTGCCTTTGATGTGCGGACGAAAAACCGACACCGCGGCCATCCCATCGCCATCCCGCGCGCCATAAGCCATCCGACACCACTACCCTCTCTACACGCTGGCCCAGCTTAGTGGGCCACTATGATGGTCCATCGTGTAGAGGAGCCATTATATGTTTTAAGCTTAACGATTTTATCGCGAGGTCTGCAGCTCACAGAACCACTACTTTATTTTTGATTAGATTTATATTAGAATTATACAAACAGAACCCTGGCCCGTATCGAAATACCAAGAAGTCAAAAGATAATATAAAACTTGCTTAAATTTGCACTGCATGGAAAATTGTGAGTAAATTAAGACACTCTAGGATTCGGATTTAAACTGACACACACTTCGATGGAAACAAAGAGTATGCGAGCCGCTATAAAAATAATTTAATTAATATGTAACACTTGTACCTACACAGTTCTTATTATTAATTTTTGAGCACGTTTTATCACTGAAGTTTAGGTGTTATTATCCCACTGATAAACAAGTTGATACTTATCTACAGCTTAGCCAGAACCGGGAAGAAGAAGGCAGCATTTTTTAAATAATGCAAGGGGGTTTTTGGTACCTTATCATCTGTCAGTCTTGTCAAAATTTTCGTACGTAGGTATATAGTCCGTGGTGTACCTGTACACCTAATTATACGGCAAATTATGATAACGGAATGTCCTTTTTCTCAAACTTGCAATGAAATGTTGACATGACTTACTTCAAATTAGGTCCGGAAATACTACATATCAGGTGCGATGAGTGAAGATGATATGTAAAGGAATTTCATGGGCCAAAATTCTGCCCTTATGCTTTTTTCTTTTTTTTTGTATATTTTTTCTTTTTTGTGTTTGATTATTATTATTTCGGGGTTTCCTAAATTCTGCGAAATATCTCGTAAACCGTGCGTCGTAGCGTAAAAATTATATGAATAAATAATAATAATAACTCTCGATCGCACCAATACATCAGTGCGAGAAGTCGCTCGAAACTGCGATTAAAGAAACTATTCGCCTAACCAGTTTAAGAAATCATTAATGATTAGTTAACTAAATGGCGATTAAATAAATGTTATTACTCCGTAAGTGACTTTCTGAACAATGACAAATACGAGTATGATGCATTTTAATTTTAAAGGTCTTAGAATAATTTATTCAGCTTCATTGACTTCATGATTTGTAATTTATTTTATTGTGTTTTAAATTATTGTTATTTTGATTATTTGATTTGATTGCATGACATGATATATTATAATTTTCGCATGCTCAATTGTGAGTAGAGTACACTGTACTGCTAATATTATGTCACCATCTACATACCCACTGGCAAATAAATAATTTGTATTTTGTATTTGTATTTAGACTCGATAGCGTAAACGACAAGTGTCAACTCATAGCAGCCGTATAGCTGATATAAATATCCACTGACCGAAACGTCAATGTGTTTTCTTTATTCGTGACATTTTCTTAGTTTGTTTATCCGAAAATTCATTCCGCAAAATAAAAATTTCTCCGCTTTTTTCGACAGTGTTACAGCAAAAATTGCAAATACGAAGATGTTCCATTTTATTTCAGTGTAACTTTTAAAACGATGCCTTTAAACTAATAGCTCAACTTATTTAATATAACTGGAATATCAATGAAATTGTAAAATAACAGTTTAGGTATTTTAGATAATATCGACTAGTAGGAAATTCGGTTATTCCCTTCGGGGACCGCAAAATTGCCATATCGAACTTTCCAGACGTCTGTCACTGTGGGAAGGAAACTCCAAATAGACTAAGTTCTTCTTTCATTGAAGCATTTGAAACAGTTCACATCCGAACATACACTTCCAGAGAGTTAGATTGAAAGTCATTACAACTTTAAATCGAATTAGTGTATTACAAGTACGAGTTTGTCAGTCTGAAACATTTTTCTGCCGCGGTAAAAAATACAATTTAAAAGAAAGTGTTCAAGTGTGAAATGTTGTATTCCTGCCGGTAAGTAAGGCTGCCAGAGCTCAACGAGGTTGCGGAGTGTTAGGGTCGGCAACGCGGCATACATAGGATATGGAGACAGCCTCCCATCAGGCTAGCCGTATGCTTGTTTGCCACTGACGTAGTATAAAAGATTACATACCTTTTTGATTGTGTAACTATTACATAACTCAAAGAAATATTAATAGTGACTAATGTCCAGTTTCATGTGGGAAGAAGTTTCAAGGATAAACATAAAATCTTTGAAATATTGTATGATGTATTTTGTTTCTTCACTATACATTGTCAACCCAGTGAGACCAAGTCTCTATCTCTCTCTGTAGCTCCGTGCCCGGGCTCTCAGTTTGTACGACTTGCTTATGGCCTATAAGACGATAAGTTTGCGCTAGAAAATTGTGCGATACGCCGCAGGAGATGAGGTCCTTTGTTGCTTGCAGGGCTTCTGAAGTCGGTAAGGTCTCTAAAAAAAGAAAAGTTGAGGATTTTAATAGGATCCACTGTACTTTAAAAAAACGAGTCTGTATGTCACCTTTTCAAGTTTAAATTAAGTAAAGGACACCTTTTTTAATTAAACATGATGGACGTAGAAATAGAGCACGTCAATGTAAATAGTTCTGCCCGGGTCAAACTAAAATAAGTGTAAAACAATGATGTTAGTTTCACAACGTTCTTACAATAAATATTCTTGATTTGACAAATCTCCTCCTAGCAAATATTCTAGTCTAAAATATTTCAATATTTTATCTTAGACAGAAATATCGCAAGTGTCACAAATATATTTTAAACTCAATACCACGCTGTTACGACTGGGACTGTGATCTCTACAGTAAGGTGAACATTGAGATGGCTGGACAAAAAGACATGTTTGTAAACTTGAGTATAAAACTAAATATGAATCACATCTTTTTATGTCCATTTGGCTGAACGACAGATCTATTCGTTCTAGACAGATTGATAATTATTGATTAAATCAAGCTTTTAAGATGTAAATTAGTAGATACTATACAGCCACAAAAATCGGAAAAAAAGATACCTACTTAACATTGGTAGAGTCAAACATATTCAATCAATTGCCTATTGATACTTAAAATTGACCATACAAAATCCAAATATGACCTAAACGAGTCCATAATTGATGGTATAAACACGGACGAGTGTTGGAGTGATTATAAACTCGAACTGTGATGGACGCTTTCCACCGCACAGTGGGTCGAAAAGGCTCTCGGTGGACTTAATCACTTCGACCAAAAAGGGTGCAACCCCTTGTTACTTTAAATGGCTTAGACCTATAATTAGGCGAACACGAAAGAAACTTAGTTAAACAGAATTCCTTATCATTTTTTAATTAGGTACAGTCACGAATTTTAATTTTATAGCCGTTTAGGGTTTATTTTATATTGAACATTTCATACCGTTAGTATTGACAACCCAATTAGCTTGAACCCTAAATAGCTCATGAATTAAAGTCCGTGACTGTACATTCAGTATTCTTGTAACTTCCAGTAGTACATAAGTAAAGTTTTATTTTTTCAGTCTTCTCAAATATAAAAAGCAAGCGGCTATTTATTACGAATATCTGCATCTCACACTTAGTTTTCTAAAGTGCCACTTGTAATGTTAATTAGGTATAACAGTTTTATTCAACTCAATTACTTCATTAATTCAGCGAAAATGAAGGGCTCTGTAATGGACTGTCGACCAGATTTAAAAAGCTATTTTCGTCGTCTTCACTTTAGGTAAAGATCACAAGATGAGTAGGTAGGTAGATATTAACAAATCATGAAGTAAAAAAGGTGCAAAGCTATTATTAGATTTTTATAAATTGGAGTAGTAGTAATCAGTTTAATGTGCACAACACAACATGAAAGTAAAATTTTCTGGGCACCCCTTAATTTATTTTAATTACATACGATACTGTATTTCTGTCCTAAAAATATAACTGTCTAGCTCAGGTATCACTAATTAGTTTCTTCAGGGGTCCGGTTTTTAAAATAAAGTTACCATCGCGGTACGTTTCTATTTAAGTTTATTAAATACGCACAAAATTAAAATAGGTCATCGGCGGCGGTCCGGATCCGGACCGCGGTCCGTCATTTGCTGACCCCTGCCTGCTATCGAATGGGGTGCTCAATGGAGGTGAATGTGAACAAAATGTTAAAATTTCGAAACTATTAAAAATATGCATCTTCATGTACATTTTAAGACACCAATAAAGTTAAAAAGTAGTTTCTAATTGATAAAACTAATAGGAAGTTCATAAATCGAGAATAAACTTGACTAATAGTATTTTTATGTTTATATAGTGATTTGTGTGTATTGTGTGAAAACTACATATAACTTGCCCTTAACGTCTATTCTCCACAAAACGTATATTGCATACAATGTTTAAGAGTATTTCCCACTATCTGATAAAGTTTTATGTTCTATTGATCACAAATTTAAAAATAATACATTGGATATTTGCACATTGCACATAATTTTGCAATTCGACTTGTCATCTTTATAGTCTGTTACCCTACATGTTTCAATTGAATAGCTCCTGTGCCATGTGGCGGCGACGGCACCTACTGTCTCTCGAGTCAATTTCAGTCCATGTTCTTGTAACTTTATAAATAATAATTCCTACAAGCGTCTAATAGACTACATCCTTGTATTTTGCATTTTACTTACTCTTGAAGTCGCCAAGGAATGACATTCCAATAGAAGGGTTGTTGTATTCTGTGGTGTGCGCGCCGAATAGCAACCAACCTGTGCCCTCGTACACCAGCGGCGACTAACCTGCGCTAACATACACCTTGCCGGTGGCACCGACAAGGAACCTCCATTCAATGACTTCCTTCTGCTCTGGCTACTTACTCCTGAAGTCGCCAAGGAAGGATATTCCAATAGAAAGGTTGTTATAATGTCTGGTGTGGGCGCCGATCAGCGACCAACCTGCGCCCTCGTACACCTTGCCGTTGCCGCCGACAAGAAACCTGTGTCCAAAAATTTATCTATTGGCTGCACTATCCTAAAGAGCGTTAATATAATCTAAGCAGCTCTAAGTAGAATCAAGTGCTTAAGTTTTCTCTTTTATACCCTAGTCTTGAAAAGTTAAGTTAATCTTATCTCGAAGACTGAAAAAGTGAATGTTGAATTTTTGTTTTAGTAACTTTATGGTCTTTCAATAGAAGTTTAGTCAAAAATACGTTAAAGCCTAATTCCAGAACTTTTATTTGGCTATTCTGTTGAACGTATTCTTAAGAGAATAATATACCTATCGCTTAAAATGGGTAATGCATAAAAACTCACGATGTTCCTATATCAGTGAACCCTTTTTTGGTAATATGATATTCGCGGGTTCCTCTCACGGCCTTCTCGCAGTCCTCGTCGGTGGTGCATGCGCCGTAAACGCTGTGCTGGATGATCACCAGGTCTACGGGGTTGTGCAGTAGGTCCGTGCGCAAGCTAGCCTGGCCCACCCACTGGGTCATTGGCACAACACCGCACTCTAGAGAAAAGTAGATAATGGTAAAGGCTCATTAACACACGACATACGAAGCACGTGGCATGAAATATGGGCTTGCATACGTGTTCAAGACTAGATTCCGTCTAAGACTAAGCTAACTTCGCACCGATTCGCATAGAACAAAAGGAGAGAACGTCATATTTCATAGAAATTTGACATTAATGATGATATTATCATACTTCAGAATTGACAACATTTCATTTTTATAAAACCTGATATTTTACATATGATCTGAAAGTATTTTGCTTCCTGAACACTGCAATATATTAATATAAATTTAATATGGCTTATTACAAAAAATACAACAGAATTTAAAAAAATGTTGAGTTTTTACCAATTTTACGACACAATAGGTGAAATGCCATTGCCATTCATCATGAAAAAAAAATTGCTGTCATAATATTGGATTATTTAATTAATTGTTTAGTACGTATTAACGACGTACGTTTATTGCGTATTTACGACGTATTTCAAAACAAAGAGAAATTTATTTATATAATTAAGTTACTATCTACTAATCGTTTTTAAAATGGACAAAGCCATATGGATCGATGAGGTATATACTCCTCCAAAGTATACCAAATACTGTTTCATCCCTTACCTACTGTAAAAATAGCTGAAATGATTCGTCGAAGATATCGGTACAAACAATTAATTACTTTACATTCGTTACTGTTTATCCGTCGATCCGTCGTATCCTTATGAAAACCTGGTATCATATTCGTGTATCAGTATCCGTTATAATATCCAAATCGTCGTAGAAATCAGATATTTTATCAAAATTGTTTTAAAACAACAACGTCCCAGTTTAAAACATTGACAATGACAGACAACGTCAGATTAATTAAGTCATGTTTTTTTTTTCTATCGAGATAAGACCTAGCTTCTAGCGTAGAACTGGAGTTATGCCATTTTAGAATAAGTACACATTAAAAAATATATAATAAATTAAATAGAAATCCTACTGGACAAAATAAACTATAAGCGTATTCCTCGTTTCAATTAAAATATAGAGAACCAATAAAATTATAGGGTCAGAAAATTTAAATGTTGTCTATTGTAAATGCCACACAGAGTTAGCTTGGTCTGACTCTAGTTGCAGGAAACCATTTTTAGGGTTCCGTAGCCAAATGGCAAAAAACGGAACCCTTATAGATTCGTCATGTCCGTCTGTCTGTCCGATTATGTCACAGCCACTTTTTTCCGAAACTATAAGAGCTTTACTGTTCAAACTTAGTAAGTGGATGTATTCTATGAACCGCATTAAGATGTTCACACAAAAATAGAAAAAAAAACAATAAATTTTGGGGGTTCCCCATACTTAGAACTGATACTCAAAAAATCTTTTTTCATCAAACCCATACGTGTGGGATATCTATGGATAGGTCTTCAAAAATGATATTGAGGTTTCTAATATTATTTTTTTCTAAAATGAATAGTTTGCGCGAGAGACACTTCGAAAGTGGTAAAATGTGTGTCGTCGTCCCCCCCCCGTAACTTCTAAAATAACAGAATAAAAAAACTAAAAAAAATATATGATATACATTGTCATGCAAACTTCCACCGAAAATTATTTTGAACGAGATCTAGTAAGTAGTTTTTTTTAATACGTCATAAAATTTAAAAAAAAAATATTATCAAACCCATACGTGTGGGGTATCTATGGATAGGTCTTTAAAAATGATATTTAGGTTTCTAATATCATTTTTTCTAAACTGAATAGTTTGCGCGAGAGACACTTCCAAAGTGAAAAAATGTGTCCCCCCCCCCCTGTAACTTCCAAAATAACAGAAACAAATCTAAAAAAAATATATGATATACATTACCATGCAAACTTCCACCGAAAATTGGTTTGAACGAGATCTAGTGAGTAGTTTTTTTTTAATACGTCATAAATTAAAAAAAATTTTTTTTTTCATCAAACCCATATGTGTGGGGTATCTAATCTATGGATAGGTTAACAAAAATGATATTTAGGTTCATAATATCATTTTTTTCTAAACTGAATAGTTTGCGCGAGAGACACTTCCAAAATGAAAAAATGTGTGTGTCCCCCCCCCCCCCCCTCTAACTTCTAAAATAACAGACTGAAAAATCTAAAAAAAATATATGATATACATTACCATGCAAACTTCCACCGAAAATTGGTTTGAACGAGATCTAGTAAGTAGTTTTTTTAATAAGTCATAAAATAAAAATATTTTTTTTTCATCAAACCCATACATGTAGGATATCTACGGATAGGTCTTCAAAAATGATATTGAGGTTTCTAATATCATTTTTTTTTAAACTGAATAGTTTGCGCGAGAGACACTTCCAAAGTGGTAAAATGTGTGTCCAAAGGGGTAAAATGTTGAACAAGATCTAGTAAGTAGATTTTTTTTTTAATACGTCATAAATGGTACGGAACCCTTCATGCGCGAGTCCGACTCGCACTTGGCCGCTTTTTGGTGGAGTAGGTTGATTAGGCTAGGTATATTTAGACAAACAGCCAACAACAGAAACAAACGTCATTCCTGTTGCACAAACAGCCGTCGGCATAATAATAAGGCAGAATGATGGGGTGTAGCAAGATTTATCTTGCCTCTTCCAATAATACTGGTCAATTATTTAATTTACTCAATTACAGTGAGCAGCTAAATTGCATGGATAAATTTTATTATTAATGAATTCATTGAAAAAGTCGCCATGCACTTTTACGGCTGATCGTACTCCTGGCACTCAGGCAAAAAAATACAAAACTGTTATAATATTTTATATATTGCAGTAAAACAAGAACTTTTGCAGATTACGTATAATTTTTAAAACATTTTTTCAAAAAAATCAAAGTTTGTTTTCACCCTGTATAAAAAATTAAAATTTACAAAATTTATAAAATCACTTTAAAATAGTAGAACTAAAAGTCTGCCTTCCGCATAAGGGGAAAGGAGGGGTAAAACTGCAAGGAAAATAAAAAAATACGGCTGAAAATTTAGAGAAAAAAATGAATTAATGTGATGAATAATTATGGACTATGAGGGTTGATACGATGGCGCATGATACCTAAATTTTTAACCGGTTAATTAAACAGCCCGACAAAAGAGGCTTTTAGAATTTTTAGGAAAATTTAGTATGGCGGATCACAGAACTTTAGCAAATGGATAAATTAAAAATATAACACAAAAATACACAGGAAATAATTAGAATTAGATAATACTGACGTTAAAATTTAAAAACAAAAATATTTCAGTGGAAACAGGGTAAAGGGGATGAATGTGGCACACGCCAAGGTACCGGCAGCTGGATTCAGGTTTACTTGTGTAGAATGGATGGCGCACAAGTTGGCGACTTTAAACAAGCCGACGAGGTAAGCCTTACTCGCTTTCTGGCGAGCACGTATGGCAGCAGACCGGGCGATAACGATGAGACTTCTTCACTTCACCACTGCTTAGCGCCGACCTGCGCACGGCTTTGGAGACCTGTCGCTTCCTGGCTAGCGCGTATGGCAACAGACCGGGCGATAACGATGAGGTTTCTTCACTTCACCACTGCTTAGCGCCGACCTGCGCACGGCTTTGGAGACCAACTGTTTATGAGAGGCCTCTCCTCTTCGAACGCCGATTTACGCGCGCCTTTGGTAGTCAACTGTTACCAGGAACTTCTCCACCCGTGGATTTATGCGCACTTAAAAAGACTTCGTGTTAACTATTAAACTGGCTATAAATTGCAAAACTGGTTTAAAACGACCCGGGAACACAAACGACTTCTCCACTCCAAATTCACCAAACCATCTGCCGAAAAGACAACTTCAATCTTCTCTTTTTCGAATATTCCATAAAAATTTAAATTCAAAATAAGCGCAAATAAGCACTTAATTTATTAGAAACGGCCAGGAATTATACGAAAAAAGGTCGGCGCTTTCTTCTTCTTTTTTTTTTGCTAAAAGCGCCATCTAACCATCAACGCCTGAATTATGAAACCGCATAGAGAGACAACAGAAAGAGAACTGAGCCAGCTGACAACTAGAAGAAGTTTAAAAATAAACCGACAGATGTTGATTATGTAGCAATTTTGCTACAATATGTATTCCTTGACTGACATGCAGTAAAATAGAGCCGTTTCAGCAGAAATGGTTTTGTCCAGGTATTGAACTCTAACAAAGGTTGAATAATTAATTTGTTATAAAGCAGAAAGGTCTGCGAACGATGCTATTATTATTTTTCCACTTTTAATTTGTTTCTAAGGTTAAAGGTTGAATGGTAAAACATGACATTGGCATTAAATCAACCATCTGTGTACTTTTTGTTTTGTATTGTTGAAATAAATTAATACATCACGAAATAAACATACCATCATCTTGAGCAACACACAACTTGATAAGAACCAATAATACTGCAGTGACGCGCATTTTCAACGCTTCTTTTATCACAGGAACAATACTGTATGATCCTATAGCCTGTGTATAACTAGAGGTATTCATCTTCAAGCATCCTATTTGTAGGATGTGTGGACAATGGTGTCCTGTGATATATTTAAAAAATAACGTAACAGTCGTACAAGTTCTATTCATATCCGTCCTTTTAAGTTAGCCCGTGGTTGCCATTGATAACGTTGGTGAGTCCCCTAATCCGTTTCATAGTATTACGCTACATGAATCAGGAAAATTACCTCATAAAATACCTAAACCAAGATGATGAAGAACGCTTCTTCGCATCAAATTATACCAACTGCCGGGAACCCCATATAGGAAGACCATCAGTAAAGTGGACTGATAATAATAATCATGTGAGTAATTGATTCATACGACTGGGTGAAAAGTATATTATATATAGGTAACTTGTAATCAATGATAAGGTTGCTGCTGTTTGGTGTGTGGCATGTTTGGAATTATCTATACCTCACATCATCACCAGCCTATGATTATGTACGTCCCATTGCTGGGCACATGATTCCTTTCACAAGAATGTTTGGACTAAAGTCAAGCTAGCGTACCTAAGCCTAATCCGGTTTGGATTATACCTTAGTATTTCTCACATTTTTTTTCCTTTGACAAAGAGCCCAACATCAAATAATATTTCTAACATAAAATTTGAGAAACATCTACTTTTTACGTGCTTGAACTCGTCGTATCGTCAATGTTACACTCAAGATCATTATTGATCAGGACCAAACATTTTTTTTGTGTTGTTAAAAAATAAAAATTGTATATTATAGGACAATATTCATTATTATTGTTAGGTTGACACACATTTTTCCCTTATCACTTATAAGTAATACATTCCCTTATCGGGGCTAAATAACACCGACCCAGCTTTCATAATGGGGTCAGATAGTAAAATGGACGAAATGCCTCTGTTTATATAAATATTGCAAAAATCAGGTTAGATCGAATCGCCAACTTCATTTTTCCAAATGAACGGCGATGGACGAAGCAATAATATTATAATACTTAAAGTCGTTTCATATTAAATCGATAAAATAATCTTGCATCAACTTTACTGTATCCATATATACCTATTCCACGTTAAAAAAACTTGAGCAATTTTGTACTTCGGACGGCCACCAAACAGATTTAAGGTCAGTATGGGTAAGTGTAGCTACAGGGCAAGTGTAACTGACCTTCATATTACGTAAACTAATTGAGATATTGATACTGCTATGATCTGTTGTCATGAGTAAATAAACGATAAATTGACATTTATTACTAAAGGTAACGATGTCAAGCAATTTTGAGACTATAATCAATTTCAAATCTCACAATTTTTTAACACGAATACGAGCTCATGCGTTGTATTTGGTTCTATAAAATTCGAAGCAAAATCGTCAAATCAGTTATTGTGAATAGGTAAATACTAAATATTATTATTTAATCTTCAAGTAACTTTTAAATAAGGGATCATGAGAAATTAATATGCATTTCAAAACGTAGCCTATAAAATGAGTGACTGGGAAAGTGTGTCTATATGTTACACTTGCTCCCTGTCAGAGATCGTAAACAATTATTTCTTGTATTATCAATGAATAGCTTTTACCCATTACTTCGTCTGCGTGGACTTGTTAATTTACGTACCTACCTTATTTTTTATCTCACCGAAAACACAAAATAATACATAACGTTATTATGTTTTATCTAATAACCGTACTTCGCCGGCTGAGACAACGAACCCCACAGCGCTATAGACATGTGTTTGTTCCTATAGTCCGAAAGTACCACGACCTAAACCTACCTAAAATAAATTGGTACCTACGTACCTATTTATTTTATTAAATAGAGAAGGTAGTTTTTGTTTAATTCACATATTTTTTTCTTAGCTTTAGAGCTTTTTTCTTTCTTTTGTTTTTTTTTTAAAGTGTATTTTCATTAAAAAAAAGTTTTCCACCCCAGCTTGGAACATATATGCCACAGTTACCCCGGATTATATTTTATCATAAATGATGATAGCTAACTAAGTATATAGTATAGATCAAAATCAATAAATTATCATCGTTTCGTAACATGGTTACACAAGGTAGTTACACTTACCTCATTTTGTTGGGGAAGTGTGACTCTGACTCTGACTCTACTTTCATTAAAGATCTTAAATACCATCTATAAATCAAACTAACATAAAACACATTGTTTTCAGCTAAAGTTGAACCTTATAATATTGTAACTTAGGGCACAGTTCGAAATCTAACTTTATGATCTTGATTTATGTGTTCAAAGTTAACTTTTACAAAAGTTTGACACACTTACCCATATTGACCTTATTACAATAAAAAACAAATTAAAGCAGCCAAGTGCGAGTCGGACTCGCGCATGAAGGGTTCCGTACCATTTAAGACGTATTAAAAAAAATCTACTTACTAGATCTTGTTCAACATTTTACCACTTTGGACACACATTTTACCACTTTGGAAGTGTCTCTCGCGCAAACTATTCATTTTAGAAAAAAATGATATTAGAAACCTCAATACCATTTTTGAAGACCTATCCATAGATACCCCACACGTATGGGTTTGATGAAAAAAAAAATTTTTTTTTAATTTTATGACGTATTAAAAAAAAAACTAATCACTAGATCTCGTTCAAACCAATTTTCGGTGGAAGTTTGCATAGTAATGTATATCATATATTTTTTTTAGATTTTTCATTCTGTTATTTTAGAAGTTACAGAGGGGGGGACACACATTTTTTCACTTTGGAAGTGTCTCTCGCGCAAACTATTCAGTTTAGAAAAAAATGATATTAGAAACCTAAATATCATTTTTGAAGACCTATCCATAGATACCCCACACGTATGGGTTTGATAATTTTTTTTTTTTTTTTTTTTTAATTTTATGACGTATTAAAAAAAACTACTTACTAGATCTCGTTCAAACCAATTTTCGGTGGAAGTTTGCATGACAATGTATATCATATATTTTTTTTAGTTTTTTTAATTCTGTTATTTTAGAAGTTACGGGGGGAGGACACACATTTTACCACTTTGGAAGTGTCTCTCGCGCAAACTATTCATTTTAGAAAAAAAATGATATTAGAAACCTCAATATCATTTTTGAAGACGTGTGGGTTTAATGAAAAAAGATTTTTTGAGTTTCAGTTCTAAGTATGGGGAACCCCCAAAATTTATTGTTTTTTTTCTATTTTTGTGTGAACATCTTAATGCGGTTCATAGAATACATCCACTTCCTAAGTTTGAACAGTATAGCTCTTATAGTTTCGGAAAAAAGTGGCTGTGACATAATCGGACAGACAGACGGATATGACGAATCTATAAGGGTTCCGTTTTTTGCCATTTGGCTACGGAACCCTAAAAAGCGATGCTAATTTTGTATTTCTAGGACCCTTTAAATATTTCAATAAAAAAATTATTTGTGGCAAAGGTTTGATCCTATAATTTTCAATTTTAACGTTTAGGAATTTATGGGCCATCGGTTCTGAGGAATCCTGATAAGTGATAACCAATATCAAAATTAAAATAATCCTCAAGGCAAAGAAAAACAAATATAATTATAATTTTCCTACCTTTTATAACCAATTTATATATACAATTTACATATACAGTAAGCTTATAAATCTTATAATTTCACATTGAGATGACAGTAGTTCTTACACCAAATGTCAATGAATAATTCTAAGGGGGAAAAATTTATTAAATTACTTAATAAAATTGGCATTATGTTGGCTTCCGAAAGATAAAGAGGCGATCATCCAATATCTTACTGGCAATGATACTGTTCAATCATAGCTAATGTAGGTACTCATAATTAAAATTGGTATAAGATCTAAACTGGCTGTGTTCTGGCTGGCTGGTTCTGGTATACGCCTGGCGCAGAATGACGAGGAGAGCCGACCCCAAATGACATGGGAAAAGGCTAGGCAAAGAAGAAGAAGAAGACTGGAAACTTCTGACAGGTACCCGTTGTCTTGAAGAGACTTCAATTCGGACAATCAAACTTTATTTTATAACCAATTTATATAATAATTCAAAATTAATTAATCCATGTAGGCGATAAAATGCTACAGAGAGACACACGACAAACTTATAAAACCCCTTACTTTGCGACTGAGACAATATATTACTTGCGCAAAAGTTGGGCCGTTTTATTGCGAGCTACATATAAGAGCTTTGTACTGAACTGTCATAGGCATCAGCCAACATTATAATAGAAGTTTGGCGCCAACTCTGCTTAATAAATTAAGCGTTTTATGTGACGACGGGTCGATAAGGCGAAGCGGCACCGGGCAAAGTGGTCATGTGTGAGATAACCTTTGTTTGTCGTCGCATTGCCCGTCCCCCTTACTGTGTTTGACATCTTTCCTACAAAAAGTCACCATCAGCATAATACTGAATTAATCTACTACTATCTACTTAAATGTAAGGTTTATGGTGGAGCATAAACCCGTTTGTTTGTAGGTACTTGTATTTTATTGCGCGGGAGTCTGATTAACAATTGAATGAGCTTGAAGGAAAACTGTGCAGTATTTTAGCATGTACAGATTATACGTTCAGCAACAACCATTAGATTGTAATGGAGGCTTGTGGGCGCAAACTGTAAAGATTTATCTCAATTTGGGTTCTAATCCGGTAAAGAAATATATTTGTGTGATGAGCAAAGGTTCCTGAGTCATGGATGTTTTCTATGTATGTAAGTATTTGTAATTTATATATTTATGTATATCGTTTTCTGAGTACCCACAACACAAGACTTCTTGGCTTACCGTGGGACTTAGAAATATATTTTGAAATTGTAATATATTATTCTTAGTCAATTTGTGTAAGAGTCTCCCTATAATATTTATTTATTTGGAAAATTAATTATTCCGGAATAGTTCATACTTTTTGCACGTTGTTTAATCCGCTACTGTTGTTGCTGACTGTGAAGGGGTCTAGGATTGTAGTAGTGACCATTTTGGGAAACCTCTCGTATAGCATCGGCAGTCTTATAGCTGATGCTTATGATGATTGTGATTTGTCTTCTGACCCACCCGCATGCCATTCGTTTGGCAAGCCTGTTCGAACTTTTGTTTTATTGCACAAAAATACGGTACTTAAACAAATTAGGGGGCATCCATAAAGTACGTGAGTGGTTTTTGTGGATTTTTGACCCCCCTTCCCCAGGTCAGACGTCTCCCCCGCGTGAGATTTAGTAAAATTCTGCTCCCCTCCTAACTCCCTCACAAAGTTAATGAGCTCCCGAATTTCGCATACGCGTTATGGAGTAGTACTGTAATTAAGTTACTCAGGTTGTAATTGTAACTGCTTATTGGCGCATACGTTAAATAATAATTAGGTACATGAGATAATAGTGTGTATATTACTCAATTATCATTACTTCCTTGTCATTACATTGTTTACAGAATCTGACGAATCAGTCGCATGTTATGTAAATTAAGGATTTATCACCAGCAGTTCTTATTTCTTCAGATAAGATTTATAAATAGAGCATTATCATATTTTAAACGTAGCGTCTTTGTTGGCGCGTGGATTGCCTACGCATTATAATTTTAAATAGGTATGGATTATATTAAATACCTGCCTACCTATATACAATTTACTAACTTGTGTTGCGTTCTGTTAGTGGAAGGTGTACGCAAATCGATGTACAGTTCAGCCGTTTGGTACACGCACACGCATACTAACGGTCAGGTTAATACAAAAGTTTTGACCCGCAGTTCTTAAAAATAAAAGTTCATTAAAAAGGAGGCGAGTGCTGAGTCATTTTTAGGGTTCTGTAGCCAAATGGCAACAAACGGAACCCTTATGGATTCGTCATATCCGTCTGTCTGTCCGTTTATGTCACAGCTACTTTTTTCAGAAACTATAAGAACTATACTGTTCAAACTTGTTAAGTAGATGTATTCTATGAAACGCATTAAGATTTTCACACAAAACGAGATCTACGTAGTCTTTTTTTTAATACGTCATAAAAATAAAAATAAATCGTTTTCATCAAACCCAAAACGTGTGAGGTATTTATGGATAGGTCTTCAAAATGGTTTCTAATATCATTTTTTTCTAAACTGAATAGTTTACGCGAAAGACACTTCCAAAGTGGTAAACCGTGTCCCCCCCCCCCCCCCCGTAACTTCTAAAATAAGTAAAATAACAGAATTGAACAGAAAATAAGAAAATTGGTTTGAATGAGATCTAGTATTTTTTAAATGTTTTTTTTTTTCAGAAACCTACTACATTACATTTCACCCATTCTTCTTTAAATATATAGTACCTGGGCGACCGAGCTTTGCTCGGTTATAACTATTTATTGTAATATGGTAGTCTATAAGTGATAATCTTAACTACATTTTTTTTCTAAATTAAACTTGTCTAAAACAATAAAAATTAAAAAATTATTATATTAACTTGAACATATAAAAAAAAACAAAAGTTAGTCACCGGGCGAGATTCGAACCCGTAACACTCGTTTAGCAGTCCGCGTCTTAACCCGTTGGACCAGACGGACAGTGGCCGGCATCACGAAATTAGCGACAATATTCTGCGTCGAAAGAAAAACGCATGAAAACTCGAAAACACGCGTTTTCCCAAACATAAGACTAATCTAGATAGATTGTATACCCCCAAAAACCCCCATATACCAAATTTCAGCGAAATCGTTAGAGCCGTTTCCGAGATCACAGAAATATATATACAAGATTTGCTCGTTTAAAGGTATAAGATATATATTCAGTGGCGGATCGTTCAAACAACTCGATTCCCACCGGCTTGTCTAATTTCAGCCCGTTGAGTACTTTCACGATCGGTTCATGGAGAAAAGTAAAGCAAAATTAGCTCCTGGTTCTCCACAAATATTTGTGACGTGCCGCCATTGGTATATATAGGTTTCTGTTTTTTTTATACAAAAAACAATGACTCGGCACTCCCTTCCTAACTTTCCTAGGGGTTTTTTTTTATAACTGCGGGTCAAAAATTGTTAAACTTGTATATCGATTCGATTACGAATACGAGTACGAATCGTACATCGATTTACGGTTTTTCTTTGGAATTGGGCTGTGTCGTTCAGCCAATTTGATTCCACGGCGTGACAAGCAGCGCTGAATTGTGGCGTTCCATGACTAAAGTGTCCTTATGCTCCACGTGTATTTTGACTCTTCTCTGGTGGAAAGCCACAATTGGTATGACAAGTACCATACTTATCTCTCTCTCTCTCTCGTACAAGCAATTTACCATTTTGGTTTATCATCAAACCAATTGATGGATACCGTAGGGAATCCTAACTTCGCCGTTAGTGCCCAACTTGGCCAAGTAAAATATTCAAATAATTATTTTAGATATTCAATGATTTCACAATAAAAATAGCTGCGTGAAAATAGTTTAATGGTAAAAAAAAATCTGAAATACTAACTTATCTTCGCCATCCGCCCCAACTTTTCTTTATCATTTTTTGTTAACTACGCCTATGAAAGTAACAGTATTTTAATTTTAATTTGATCCAAAGCTGGTTGAAATAAATGTTTTATTTTATTTAATAGCCAGTCCAGCTTTGTTAATAGTTTGTACTCGGCCAAGGGTAAGCAAAATCCTTCGCAAAGATAGGTATGTAACCTGAGATCCACAATGGCTCTATCTCGTGCCTTGTAACTTGTGCACAGCGCCGGTCATCAAAATAGTAAGGGCCACATAAGCCACATTCTTCGTTCAAGTTTCAAAGGACGTAAAATCGACAGTATCACTTTCCTGGTTGTGGAAATCTGTTGACAGCTGACCGATTATATCCATAACAATTTCATAACAAGATTATCAAGGTAAACTTGTATGTTAACATACCTTTTAGTTAAGTCCGTTTATTTTATGTTGTTTTAGTGAGAGCGTTTAAGGAAGTAAGTGTTCATCTCTATATTGTTTGTACCTAACAATGTAACCTATTATCCTGTCGCATACTTCTGTTGTTTCTCCAATAAAAAGAAAAAAAAAAAAAACAAAAAAAAGTTCGAATGGCATTTTAAGGCTCACACTGGCATTTTAAGTGACACTTTTATTAAATTACTTTTAAAAATTATGAAGTCTTCAGTATTCCTATTTTTCATACAAATTAAATAAATAGTATCTTCAATACTAAGTACGCCATCATCATTGTAATTGACGTTGATTATCACGCCTTAAACATAACAATGTTTGCAACAGATTGCGTCTTAGAATAAACTTTAAAGTGTACTAAAAATCAAAACACAAGTTATTTTTAAAAGTAGCTAATCAAATGTTGGTCAGTTTGAGGAGTTTAGTCTACCTTCAGTTAGTTTTTTTGCTCCTGTCATAGGCCCCGTCCTGTATTAATATATAATTTATTCCACGACAAGTTCTCACGCATCCTGACTTTTATTAGGTACCTATTATGATACAACAGTCAAATTTCCATAAAGCTACGCGTTCTTAAATTAGAGCTTTTGTATTTCCTTGGCAGTATTTCATGACAAATGTATGAGTATAAAAGATATGTAAGAAGCAATTACAAAACGTAACACATTGTCATTTAAGTAGGTACATTGTAATCTCGTGGCGAAGTAGAATACGCAACAGTCCTAGAGCAAGGAAAAGTTTTGGACTTTAGAAATATGTAAAAGTCAAAATTCGTTGTAAATATTTAAACATCAATGCAAGATCACCGATTGTTAACGCTTTTGTTGTGTATAATAAAACGTTGGAACATATAAAATACACTACTTATCTTTAAAAATAACACTGTCACTGCACTGTAATTGTACACTACACGACTGCCAAACAAACAAAAATCATTTAATTACAAGTTTCTTGATAAAATTATCCATATTTTATTATATATTATATTATTATATTTTTGACGACCGGTTTGGCCTAGTGGGTAGTGACCCTGCCTACGAAGCTGATGGTCCCGGGTTCAAATCCTGGTAAGGGCATTTATTCGTGTGATGAGCATGGATATTTGTTCCTGAGTCATGGGTGTTCTCTATGTATTCAAGTATTTATAAATATTTATATATTATATATATCATTGTTTAAGTACCCTCAACACAAGCCTTATTGAGCTTACTGTGGGACTTAGTCAATTTGTGTAATAATGTCCTATAATATTTATTTATTTATTTATATCCATTGGGACAAGACTACTTGCGTGTTGTGTGTTTATCAAGAAACTTGTAATTACATGACTTGTTTGTTTGGCAGTCATGTTGTGGGTACCTCCCATTTATCTTGAAGTTATTGGGAGGAACTGTTAATCTAACTTTAATAGCCCAATGGATATGGATAATTTTATCAAGAAACTTGTAATTAAATGATTTTTGTTTGTTTGGCAGTGGTGTTGTGTACAATTACAGTGACAGTGTTTATAAAGATAGTGTATTATATATGTTCCAACGTTTTATTAATAGACAACAAAAGCGTTAACACTCGGTGATCTTGCATAGATGTTTAAATATTTACAACGACTTTTGACTTTTACATATTTCTGAAGTACAAACCTTTTCCTTGCTCTAGCACTGTTGCGTATCCATTGGGATATAGATAATTTTATCAAATGACTTTTGTTTGTTTGGCAGTCGTGTTATGGGTACCTCCCATTTATCTTGAAGTTATTAGGAGGAACTGTTAATCTAACTTTGATAGCGGTAAGACTCTAACCCAAGGCCTAAAATGTGGCCAGTGGTTGGGTGTATAGGCCGGTGAGGAGTTTGACAGTGTGCACTGAGAGGAAAAAACCCTCAAAAACTATTTTTAATTAAACATTTTTTAGTATTTCATGCTTTTTTTAGCAACGTAGTTGGCGATATTATATGCGGAAATACTATATTAAAATGTGAAGCTACCTCTTTACCTATAACAAGCAGGGTTCGCATTTTATGCTCGTAAATTTCTGTTTTGAACTACGCCAGGTGGCGCTCGTGACATTATCCGATTCAAAATTACTCGTTCAGGCTATATACTCGTACGTTTTCACTAAAGTATTTCGCTTATGCCCGACCGGGGAAATACCTATAAGGAATTTGCGGTCACGGTACTTATTTATTTTTATAACATCTTGGCTTGGTTATAAGAATAAACTTCACAGGAATATAATAATGTTATGCATAAATTTGCTACATAGACTTTTATCCCTCAATTCCCGGCACTTCAATAATTGTAAATCCTCTCCCAAATATTTTCTAAAATGTCAATGGGGAAGAAAATGGGGACTACGTTTGTATGGAGAATCGGCCGTCCTGTTTCCGTGACGAGTACTCAGGTGTCTACCTTACTTAAAATAATACCTTTTAAGGGCTTTTAATGTTGGGGCATTCCATAGCTGTCCCATACAAACGAATTTTATTTCGTATATTTTGTGACAGAAAAAAAATCTTATACCTGCGAATGTTCAGAAAATTCGCGTTGATACGAGACAACGTACTCAATGTTGTAGAATGCTCCTTTTACTTATATACTTAATCAAAAATAATTGTTTCCAAATTAAATATCTTATACCTTTAAACGAGCAATTCTTGTATATATATATATATATATATTTCTGTGATCTCGGAAACGGCTCTAACGATTTCGCTGAAATTTGGTATATGGAGGTTTTTGGGGGTATACAATCTATCTAGATTAGTCTTATGTTTGGGAAAACGCGTGTTTTCGAGTTTTCATGCGTTTTTCTTTCGACGCAGAATATGGTCGCTAATTTCGTGTTGCCCCGGACTGCTAAACGAGTGTTACGGGTTCGAATCTCGCGCGGTGACTAACTATTGTTTTTTTTTTTATATGTTCAAGTTTATATATCATTTTTTAATTTTACAGAGAATAAGTATTGCGATACAACGAGGAAATGCTGCCAGCATCTACGGCACCATGCCGCAGGGGGATAGTTTTTAATTATTTATTTTAAGATTAGTTTTATTTATTTTTAGATTTAGATTTTAAGTTTTATATGTATTATGTTGTGTTTATAAATACTTAGATTACATCATTTTTATTGTTTTAGACAAGTGTAATTTAGTAAAAAAATGTAGTTAAGATTATCACCTATACACCACCATATTACAATAAATAGTTATAACCGAGCAAAGCTCGGTCGCCCAGGTACTGAGTAACTAATGCACTAAATAATAGTGTCATTTATATACTTAGTATTGTACCGCAATATTAGATATAAGTCAATATATGCTAGCATATCGGAAGAAAAAGTGAATAACCACTACTTTTGAGGTTAGAAAAATTATAATCTGAAAAAAAAACGGGGTTTAGGTGGAAACAAACGGACAGACAAAAATATTGTCTTATTTCATTTCCCCGCCTCGAATAAGTAAGTAGTTAATTTTTCTGTCTTTACTGATCCCGAATTGATTTTTTGGAAGACGGTATTCATACTATTTCCCCTCTGCCGAAGCATAGGTACAACTGTATTGTCTTTGATATGTGTCATTTTCTATGTATTTGCCCTCGGACGCCATGGACTATACTGCAAGTCGAGTGCGGGCCGAAATTTCAGGCACGCGGCGCTCAATGATTTGATCCGCAGAGCTCTCGGCACAGTCAACATACCGGCAACCCTCGAACCAGTTGGCTTGTCAGCGGCGGACGGGAAAAGACCCGATGGATGCTCGCTTGTACCTTGGTTTTTGGGGCGACCCTTGGCGTGGGATGTGACCTGCGTGGATACATTGGCTCCGTCCCACGTCCAGGGCTCGTCCCGAAAACCGGGGACGGCTGCAGAAGACGCCCAACGTAACAAGTGCCGCAAATATGCACTTTTAAAAAACAATTACATATTTGCAAAGAAATTTCTCAGAAACTTGTGTGGGTGTCCGGCGACCTTCGTGCGGGGGAATATTTCGCTCAGCGGCTAAGTCTGGCAATCCAACGAGGAAATGCAGCAAGCGTTCTGGGGACGATGCCCCAGGCAACTCTAATGTAATCCAATTTAATGTACCTAATCTTGACGTGTAATTAATTACCTTTATCAATAAAAATAGTTTACAAATACACATCACACCCAAATACCTTTATGTGTATTTGTATCGTCATTACAGATTGGATTTTGTATGTAGTGTGTGAGAAGTGCGACTGTGTGCACGTTTCCCCCCGCAAAAAATGACAGAATGATTTGTTTGGTAAGATATCGCTTAGGCTCCTCCCTTCCGACGTGTCGGAAGCCGGTGTTGCTCGAAGATCAAAAGTGATGTAAATTGTTAAACTAAATAATTTTTGATTTCTTTTGAATTGAATTGTACTTACATCGATTTTATAAGGCTCCCGAACCAAAAGATATACCTACACGTCCTACACCAAAAACATTTTTTTAAAGCTTAAACTTGCGTAAGTGAACAAAGGCATAATAGTATACATGCAGCCACACTTAAACGTTTTAACTGAGAGATCTATCAGTTAATATAACGGTTGTATTGTAAATCAAATTTTGAAGTTGGTTAAGGCAATAAATAGTTGACGACCGCTTCTTCATATATACGTAGTCCCCATTTTTCTCTCTGGATATTGACTTTGTGTAAAATATTCTTACTTTGACTCTTTTCGAATATTTGATTATTTACTATAAAAATTATGAGAGAATAACAAATTCCATACACATTTTTAAAAGCTCCTAACTCTTATAATAAGTAAAAAAATCAAACTAAGCGAAAGGGGCATATGTAGCTGTGGTTCATATACATCAAAATGCGTGAAAATATTTTCTCTAATGTTAATATGCAGGGAGGAAAATGGGGACTCCATGGGAAAGCAGTCACGTGACATCGTCCCCTTTCCTCTGAGAAGCAAATTAATCGAAGGCAAATGTTTATGTTCTGTTTTGACTTAATGATAATGACCTACTGTTGTTTTCGAAAAATTGTCAGCGCATAACAGGAACTCAGTATTACCACATAAGGATGGATCTACACGACGGCCCAGCGTAGGCCAGTCTAAGGGACGCAGCTATGCGGTGGAATGAGATAGCAATATCACTTGCTCCCTCTAACGCATAAATGCGTCCCTAGGACTGGCCTACGCTAGGCCATCGTGTAGAGGAGCCATAAAAATAAGACGTTTAGGTCGTTTAGTAACTGGCTCTTTACTAAACTACTTGAAATGCTGACTCTTTACCCCTAAACATTTGTGAACCCGAAGAATTTATTTATGGGCTGAAACAGGATTTATTCCTTTGAACTCGAATGTTTGAGAATTTCCTTACCCTAAAGTATATCCAACGTCTTAGAAAACTACCCCAGTATGCTTTTAGCGGTTTCATTATTAGCATTACAATGGCTCAAGGAGGCAATTTAGCTACCTTGAAGATCAAAAGAGCGTAGTTCCTGGTGAAGGAGCTTCACTTCCTTTTATCCGGGTCTGCCTAAAACGTAGTCTGACTAATTCGCGTTATGCCTAGATCAGCCGAGAAATAGTCGCACTAAGATTTAGGCCTAATGAGTTTTTGTCCAAATGCGAATCTGGCAGAGTGAGACTTCCATTTATGTATTACGTTTTTATCCAAAAGCGAATCTAACGTTACTTCTCCTATAATAGTTTTTTTCTAATCGTTTCTTTTCCAAAAACATTTCTTCTTAAACGTAACTAGACGGAGCCCCGCTTTGCGGGGTTCTTATTTCTGGGTAGTTTGCCGATATCGGCCATATGAAGCTATCTAACGAACCTAACCTACATATTGACTAATTGTGACTACCCTGAAAACATTACTGTTTCGGGGAAAAAACGCGGAAGTAATTCGTTTAGGGCATAGATCGAGCTACTCACTAGTAATTAGGCGTATTGCGAAATGAACAAACAGCTACTTAGGCTTACTGCGTTTGGGACATATTGCGAAATAGGTAATATAAGTAATAGGTCAATAGCGATTTAGACGAATAGCGAATTTCAAATGAAGTTTTGTCATAACGCGAATTAGCCAGACTACGTTTTAGGCAGACCCGGACAAAAGATCTGCTTTTTGATAGATCTACTACTCTCTCCTACATTCACTAGACCAAAATCAACTCTCCAAAGTAATAAACTACAAACGCCAAAATAATTTTTAATAGCCTATAAAGCCCGACCAGAAATATATGATCATTGTCAAGAGGGCGCTGTTATTCTCATGTAATAGGGTGACAGTTCAGTTTAGTATGAAAAATTTAGTTCCAAAAAAATCCGCAATTTATTTTATTTATTTTTAATTAAAATATGTTTACACGACATTACAGAAAATAGCGCAGTATGGCACGTGGTCATTTATATATACTGGTCAGGCTTTTTTTCATCGGATGTCACCTTTTTAAATATAAATGCTTGATTTGTTGATGAAAATATTGAAATCACTATATGTATGCACGTCTATAATTTATTACGATTTGAGGAGTTCCCGCATCCTCATGGATCTTATCATCACAACTATATTTTGGTAAAACCAATTTTTAAGTATATAGGTATGTACCTACCTACTTTCAATCAAAAAATGTTTTTCCAAATCGGTTGAGAAATGGCGGACTTCAGTGAGACAAACTTTAAAAAAATAATGAATAAACATATAACCTATTTAAGAGAATCTCCTTCTTTTGGAACTTTGGAAGCTTACATTTAAATTAGTTTAAATTATGAATGAAACTAATACTATAACTATCAATTAAATATCTAGAATTTTATTACCGGGGTCAACATATAATTATTACATTAAAACTAACTTTTTTTATTTGATAATTTGCTATTTGATACAAGAAGGTAGTTCTAGGCTCTAGATTTATGTTAAAACATTTTATTTCTTGGGCGAAGACATGTTCGAGTTTCCTTATATCGAAGTTATTAAAGAAGATCCGCGCACGACTCCCAAAGGTCCGTACGTAACCCCCTTGTTTCGTGAACGGGAAAGACATACAATGATAATTTAGCCTATATACGTCCCAATTCTGGGCTTACGCCTCCTTTAATGTACGAGAGGGACCAGGCTTTAGTACCTACATAACAAGAAATAAAAAAGTGAAGAATTTAAAAGTGCTTGTTGCTAGGCCAATTTAATAAAGAATATAGTGACTTTGAAAGGAATATGCAGTTTTACGAGTACGCACTAGCCATGGTCTTACAATAAAATCTCGTTTTTCCTGTCTGTATCTAAGCTTCTATGAACTATTGACTCGGACTATGCAAATGAAATAGATGTTTTTTTTTCTTTGAACTGGCTTTACTCGTGCTGATCAGCGATCATAATACATTTTTTATAGTTTTTTTTGCACTTAAATACGTAGAAGACATACATAACTCAGGAACAAATATTTGTGCTGATTATACAAATACCACAATGGCCTTAATTTTCTTTGTAAAACCTACACACTTTTCATTCATTGCTCTCCATTTAACATTACCGGGTTCTTAGGTTACCAAGGCGATATTAAAATAGACCCGAATATAATAATTGTACAAGCGATAATGGCACATATTTCTTAAAGCTGATGATTGTAAATTCTATAATCCCACATATACGTTTAGAGCTGCCTCACTTCGTATGTCAGGTACGAAAATAAGGTAATGTTCGTACGACTTTTCACTCATCGGATTATGATTGCTACATCCACAGACCATAGATTGAACTAGATATAGCAAACACCTTCAATTGTATGAAAACATTGTATAGCTTGGCACGCTTAAGATTTTTTGCCTAATATATCTACAATCATCATCATCAAAAGTCTGTTCTGTATCGTCTATGTCAGACGATAAATTGCAACTGGCAAGCGCTGGGCGCGTTCTGTACAAGAATATGTTATGACTGATAAGCTAATCAGCTAATATACTGTACCAGACTCCGCCGTCGAGTTTCTGGCCTTCCTTAAAGGAGTTCCGGCACTCCAGTCCCCGTCCTCCGCAAGCTCCTCTCGGTAAGCACATTGCAGAGGTCAGGCAACATTCGTGGCTTTATTTTTCGGAAGAAGTGAACTAAGTAAGTGACGTGGGTCCGAAAAATGAGGTGATTTTACGAATTGCTGTTCTCGCCGAGGCATGCACACACCGAATTTTTTAAATTTTATGTTAACTGTGGTTGAGTTAGTACAATTAAATGTGACACGATGAGCCGATTTTCTATAGCAGCAGTAAAGATCTGACAGGACACATGGAAGGGGGCACACCATAATAACAACTTTTTACAAAAAAAGTAAAGCAACTTCAAAAAGGGTAAAATAAAATATTATGATAATATTATATATAATAATAATATATATAATTTAGCTCCAGGGGTGGAAGTGAAAAATTGCATAAGACGCGAGTTGGCACAGTGGCTGCTTGCAGCCACTGGGTAGGAAGCGGCGTACACCTCTCGACACCCCTGAGCCGCTCACACCGGTGTTGCCCTTGAGCCATCCTAGATGTCGCTTTTTGTGGGGGCCCATCTTGTGGGGGCGAGTCACCGTCTGCTGGAAATAAAATTGAATACCGTTTTATTAGGCAGGCGTCCGGTTTTTTATCCCATAGCCCAGTATTTAGTCCATCGCTTTCACCCAATAGCCCAGTTCATTTTAGATTCCATCAACTCTCAAATAGTCCTTACACCCTGGCGGGTGCTGCCTCTGCGTGCGTCCCATGACACGGGCAAGGGCAACATCCACTAGGTGTACCCCTTACATTTCATTAAAGTGTCAAAAGGGCCTCTACGTGTTGGCTTCGGCTCCGCGCACGCCTCCCAAAGGTCCGGAACACCATTGTTCCGTAATGGGAAAGACATACAAATAATATTATATAATAATTCAGCCTATATACGTCCCACTGCTGGGCACATGCCTCCTCTCATATGTAAGAGGGCTCGGGCTATAGTCCCCACGCTAGCCCAATGCGGATTGGGGACTTCACATACACCTTTGAATTTCTTCGCAGATGTGTGCAGGTTTCCTCACGATGTTTTCCTTTACCGAAAAGCTAATCACATCAAAAACAATACTTGTCAAAAAAACCAAGTCTCGCAACTCAGTTGTTCTGCGGTAAAAAGTTGTGAGATCCATGTAATACCAAGTCGGTTATTAATTTATTCAGTCTCTACTTAAGCGACTTTCTGTCTTAATACGTCCAGTCTCTAAGACCACGATCGTGGTCCATAACAATTGAAAATCAATTGTGTCTGGAATCTCCGTACTCGAAGCATTAAGTTGTTACGTAATAATTAACAGCATCTTATAGTGACGCATATCAATATTAAAATTCTTTAATGTTTTATATAAATATATTGAGACTTGGCCATCGCCTGAAAACACGTGTAAATTCAATCGCCTGAAAACACATGTAAATTCAATTATTTAGTGCGATGGACTGGACGTATTAAGACAGAAAGTCGCTTAAGTAGAGACTGAATAAATTAATAACCGACTTGGTATTACATGGATCTCACAACTTTTTACCGCAGAACAACTGAGTTGCGAGACTTGGTTTTTTTGACAAGTATTGTTTTTGATGGGATCTCATTTCTTTTTGTATTTTGTAGACAGTTCTACTTTTTTCCTTTTCGGTACCTTCTACTTATTGTATATATGTATAAATAAAACATAAAACATCGTTACGAATAAAGCCAATATTGAAAAATTTTACTGAAGACTTGGCTGTATGGGCTTAATTTTCTTTGCGGTCTTTTCTAGATTTTTTAGTTTTTCCTTGATTCATACACCAAACACTACTTATATTCCAAATTTGAAGCTTCTAGGTCTGCTAGAAGTGCCTTAGAATTTTGATGATCGGTGAGTCAGTGAGTGACAAAATTAAGAAATTTGACCCGTTATAATTCTTAAAATACTGGTTCAAATTGAATGAAATTTGAAATATACCGTGTCTTTACAATGCCTGCATGGTTACTGAAAATTCAGTCTTCTAGTTTTATCCACAACGAAGTTACAGGGGGTCGAAAATGGTCTGAATTGCTTCGAGAAAAGGATGGTACGGCCGTGCTTTTTTGCTCGACTTGGTGGGGGCACTGCCGTGCCCCCAGATGGTAAATATCAAATGACATTTCGTACATAAGTTCCGAAAAACTCATTGGTACGAGCCAGGATTTGAACCCACGACCTCCGGATTGAAAGTCGGACGTCATATCCACTCGGCCACCACCGCTTATTATGATAATATTATGATATGTTTGAAGTCGGTGTAAAAAAAAATAGTAACAATACAGCTCAAAAATAATCAGCTTCATGTCTATAAATCACATTACTACCGTAGTATTAAATTAACGTGGAATTAATTCTGTCTCTTTCTTACCTTTTCATGGCTAAATATAGTTGATGTAGTGCAATCAAATTGGTAGTTTCGAGAGGAAATGTTTTAGTTGCTTAAGAATACAACACCTTTAAAAATCGAGCAGTTCCTTCAATTCCTCGTGGATTCAATCGTCAGATCAGAAACAAAAATATTATGGAACCACCTTGGAGGTAACTTTTTTCAAACAAATAAAACTCGATTCGAACCACAGCTGTCAGAGTAATCGGTGAACATATTACATTTAACAAATCATCATCATCAGATCCGCTTCATCAAATTAATGGTTTATGAGAGAAAATTCTCGAGTTACTTAAGAAAACACCCAAATCACCATAAACGTGCCTTTAAAAAATGAGGAGTTTCCTTAATTCCCCATGGATCCCGTCGTCAGGTCAGAACCAAAAATAATATGGGACCACCTTGAAAGTAACTCCTTTCCAACAAAAAAAGAATTATTCAAATACGGATCATGCATGGGTGTCGGAGTAATCAGTACATAAAAAATAATTGCCACGACCGAATACAGAACCTGCTCCTCCTTTGAAATTGAACTCGGTTAAAAAAAATAGTCGCTAAGTCTAACTCCATATAATATATTTTGGTCTGTGGTTACATCCCAAGTGAGGAAGCGAGATTAAAAACACGCGTATTTCGCGTGAATTAGGACATTATGCTTCTTTATTTCGGGTCCTTTAAATTACTTACACATACGAGGGGATGCTACCCTTATTTTTATGTAATTTCTATTTTCGATGTTTAATGTCGTATGGCTCAATATTGTAAATCTGATTTCGTGTTGCTTAAGATGCAATAAATTGTACCATCAGTTCGCTAATCTGATATTACTTATCCCTAATTAGACAATCTCTAGGGATCTTGTTAGGTAGGCGGGATCGGATTTGCTTTGAATTAGGTTTGGTATTTCTCCAATTTTGCATAACTTCGGGTAGTGTATACCTTTACCAATACCTATTTCACCGTATTTTTCATTTCTTTCTTTTATTCGTTTTGAATGGGTACTTTCAATTTAGGTAAAAAATATCGTTATTTATGGAATAGGGAGTTAACAATCAGAATGGAAATTGTACAACAAATCCATTTAATACCAAAATTTTAATTTCTTATCGTAAAAAAGAAAAAAAATGTACCTAGAAAGTACAATGCTCTAGAACAGAAACGTGTTGACGGCAGCGCGCCGTCGTGGCACGGACCTCTAATACATAGTTTAGGGTAGGTACATACGTATTAAGCGTAATCACATTTATTGGCTAAATTTTTAGTGCTTCAATTCTATACGAAAACGAAATTTAAAATAGCACTTTCTGATTCTGATGCCTAGGTAACTTAAGTGTACTTTTAAAGACGCCTGAGAAATGTGTTTAGAAAGTTAGAAATAAATCTGTATCTCTACAAGTCGATAATTTACTCGTTAAGTCCTTCGAAATGTTTAAACATAGTTTATGTTGGTCGTTTTTAGAATTCCGTAGCCAAATGGCAAAAAAACGGAACCCTTATGGATTTGTTATGTCCGTCTGTCACAGCCACTTTATTCCGAAACTATAAGAACTATACTGTTCAAATTTGGTAAGTAGATGACTAGATGTATTCTATGAACCGCATTAAGATTTTCACACAAAAATAAAAATAGGTTTTTAAATCTACCAAAAATAACCAGAGATAGCCGTATTTTCGTTTTAGTTTTGTTTTGACATGTTTTAATTTTAGTTTTAAGTTTCTTTGTAAATTTGTAAATATTTTGTAAATATGTTCTATATGCTATGATTTGCATGCCTTCTGGCTGAATGCGCTGATACCAACATTGATTATGTCTGACAATAACATCTATTATGTACGTGCATTTTTAGCAAATAAATTTTTTAAGTTGAAGTTGAAGTTGAAGGTCTTCAAAAATGATATCTTTTTTTATAAACTGAATAGTTTGCGCGAGAGACACTTCCAAAGTGGTAAAATGTGTCCCCCTCCCCCCTGTAACCTGTAACTTCTAAAATAACAGAATGATAAAACTAAAAAAAATATATGATATACATTACCATGCAAACTTCCACCGAAAATTGGTTTGAACGAGATCTAATAAGTAGTTTTATTTTTAAAACGTCATAAATGGTACGGAACCCGTCATGGGCGAGTCCGACTCGCACTTGGCCGCTTTTTTATTTTGATTGCAAAGAAGGTATCTCACGATTGACATATGTCAAACAGCATCAAGATGTCATAATTCATATTTTTCTACGTCGACTTATGGTTGAATTAAGATTTCGTATACCAAACTATAATTGCGTACTTATCATGTATGGGTTCTCACTCAGGTATGTATAAGATTCATTTCGATCCGCTGTAGTCAACTATAAAAAATGACCAATCATATGCCGCCGCGCTCCCTTAGTAAAGACTAAACGGGCGCGGGTGCGGGGCGCGGGCGGGAGTCGCGCGTTTATGTCTACATTTTTGTCTACTGGGATACTTACCAATTTTCATTAATTATTTAAATTTTATAGCAAAAAAATATTATTTTAGATGACTCGTAGAAAAAGTATTGCATAGAATAGTGAATTTCGTACCTTACTTACGCAACTCAGCAAGCTTCGTTGCCTAAACACGGTACTCGACTGAAAAGTAGAGAGCTTTATATCACGACTGTATAAAATACTATTTATCCACACTATGCGTTGTCGAGGCTTGTATTTTCACCACCACGCACTTCGAACTTCGCCAATTATAATTTGCCTGAGACATCATAACTTTCAGTACCCCTAGTGTAAATATTTTCGACAGAGAAACGTTAAGTGTCATTTTGTATGAGATTTTTGACTTTCCAAAACGTCCCGCTTGGCGCGCTGTTCAAAACCCCATACAAAATGAGACTTAACGCAAACGTGTACGTCACGTTTCGCTATCGACTAAATTTACACTAGGGGTACAGATCACTAAACTGATATTAGTCTAGTTTGCATCAGATGACCAATTGATGAATTAATTATCATACTTCTGATCTATTTGAAATTGATATCCTGCTAGACTAATGAAATAGCAAGAACATGTTTGAACTGATGCTGCACGTGAGAGCGTCAATAGTCCGAGACTGAAATGGTGCCCTTCACCCGAGTTAAACACTCTCCTTTTCATTTCCGATACGAGGAAATTAAAATTCTTATAAAGTAAAATACATGTGTTTAAAAAACACGACTAAGTATAAACTTCAGTAGTATTTCTTGAGGGTAGGCACTTTCAATTAACATTTTAAGTAAAAATATCGTTATTTATGGAATGGGGATTGAACTATCAGAATGGAAATTGTAGGTACAACAAATTCATTTATAACCAACATTTTAATTTCTTATCGTAAAAAAGAAAAAAAAACGTACGTAGAGAGTACAGTGCTCTAGAACAGAAACGTGTCATTTTTGAACACTTTTCAGAACAACAACGACCCACTTCCAGAGCATGAGAAATATAAATACGTTTTATTGGGCACCTCACATAGATTGTATTATATCTACAGTAACATAAAAAAATGATAATGGTCAGCTATAGTTTTTATATTCTGTAGCGCCTCTGGGATGTTTAAATTCTACACGAAAAAGTCTCAAATATCTTTACAAAAAAAAAAACATTTTGTTATAGAAAATACTTGCTGAATCTAGGTTTAGCGCTTATACACTTCCAGATGATATTCTTTTAATAGGAAACTCGGAAGGATATGATTTCCACTTTTGTGTATACATGATCTACCCTAATATCATCATTTTACTTGACTGCCACCTCACCAAAAACCAGGGTTATGGGTTTAAGTACTGATGATTCAGTACATAGTGTACCTTAGTATACTAGCCGGATTTTTAATAATGACATATCGATAAATTCCTCTTGCCCTCCACAACCTATTTACACTTGTTTTATTAAAGAAAAATCAGTAGAGCCGCCTTGAGAGGACACTGAATATTAAATCATATTTTTTCTTTTAACACCTAAATTATGAGGAAAAATGTTTAGGGCTAAATATTGTGATTGCAAAAACAGATTTTAGGTTTTAAATGGCGTTCAAACAATAGTGACAGTAATAAAATTTTACACATACAATCTCTGGGATCCATGATAACGTTCCTTAAATTTCGAGCTTTGGGAATCACGAGGATCAGGCGCCATCATGAGAAGTATACGTCTTTTTTGTTTTTTCTATTTTTCTCAGAATCTATGAGTTTTATGTGAATAATGTGTATGGCGAAAATCCCAAGATGGCTGCGATTCCTCGAGGTCCCCAAATGTCAAATGGTATGGACATGAATAAGGGGCCTTTAATTTACATACATACCAAAATTCAGGACTGTCCAAGAAATTTCGAGGTTTGTTCTATTCCGATTGTGCTATAATTGATGACCTGGACTCTAACCCTTTAAGCCAAGTTTCATAGACAAACTAGAGACGGGTAAAACCAATTTTGTTCCTTCGCCACCTAAAAATGGCTAAACGGGTTTCGATGAAATTTCGAATACATAGTTTATTATTATATAACCTGGAAGTGGACAAAGGATTTGTATTATTTTTCCGGGGTTCAATACAGTTGTTTTAGAATTTAGAACTCCCGTGCTGGCGACCCCCATTGCACTGACTTTGGAAGTGTAGTGTAGGGGAGAAGTAACGGATAGTTTAACTACTTCCATACGGACAAAGTCGTGAGCAAAGGCTAGTTATTAAATGATCCAACCGCTTCAACGGAACTACGTAAAAACGGTCTACATAATATAGCAATCTCGCTCTATCTATATTTTTGTCGTCTAAAGTAGAGAAAACCAGTTAAACCACTTAGTGTTTATTTGCAATACCTACTAAAGTCCAATTCTTGATACTTGTTCAATGTCGTCCACTTTATTAATAATGTTAATCTCTCTCAGAATTGTCTTCTGCTGAGGAGGAAGATATTGTAAGGGAATAGACTCTGAACAGAACTAAGCCAATTTTGCACGAGTTGGTTGGTTTTAAAATTATAAATTCGCTGTATATAAAAGCATAGTTATATGTCTGCGTGTTAACGCCCTCAAATAATACGCAATATCGTTCAAATGCGCGTGTGTGAATCTTATGTTAACTACAAATAGATACTTTCAATTAAAATATTATCATCCAAGTTCCTCATTTTAAAACCAATTCAAACTACTACAAGCGTACAAAGTAGGTGTAGTAGTGTTAAATTTTGGTGTCATCGTGTCATCAACGGCATGGGTTCTTTTCACCAAACTTTCATCATTAGCACCTAATACAAATACCGTCCTTGAATTCTTGTTTTTTTACCGCCCCCTGGTTCAACCTTTTACTTGGTATCATGTAAGATTTCTAAAAAACTAGCAAAGGGATTTAGGTCAACTCAGTACTTTTTTTCACGTATTGACTATCAAGTAACAATTAAGACAACATAATAAAACACTGACTCTTTTTAAAACCTCATTAGCAGACATAGGAATCCGTGGGGCAAAATTGTTTGACAAGTAGGGAGCTCCTGTATCGATAAACTCGACTATCCATACTAGTTCTATATAATAGTGATCAATCAAGGGTTTGCTTGTAAAAATACGTTTTTATTAAGAGTAAAAATAATAATTAAATAATAACTTAATGTACTCTTCTTCATTTTTAAGACAAGACAATATAATTTTATAATTTTACTCATCCCACTTTTTCTCTTTGTGAAGTCCCACATATTGTTAAAGTAAACGACCAGAATTTGTTCCATATTTTCGGGTCTTAAGCGTCTAAAATTAAGGGAGTAAAATTATAAAATTGTCTTGTCGTAAAAACGAAGAAGAGTACATTGAGTTATTATTTAATTATTTTTTTACTCTTAATCACAACATATTTTTACAAGTAAATCCTTGAGTGATCACTAGTATATAGAACTAGCATCGATAGTTGAGTTTATCGATACAGGAACTCCCTACTTGTCAAACAATTTTGCCCCACGGATTCCTATGTCTGCTCATTAGCTTAGTCGGTAGCACGTCGGGAGTGACCCTCTGACTACGAAGCTGAAGGGCTTGTGTCCGAATCCCGGTAAAGGCATTTATTTGTTAACATAGATATTTGTTCCTGAATTATGGACGACTATAAAACGATAACACTTACGACGAAACGATAAAACTTTAGTTTAAGAACTTTAAAGTTATAAAGTTTTTAGACTTCCTATTTTTCATACAAATTAATTATTATCTTCAATGTATGCTAACATCATAGTAAATGACATTGCTTATCACGCTTTAAACATAACAAAACTCGCAATACATTTTGCGTCTAAGGTGTCCTAAAAATCAAAACGCAAGTTATTTTTAAAAGTCGCTGAACAAATATTGGCCAGTTTGAGGAGTACAGCCTACATTTTCATTTCTTGCTCCTGTTACAGGGCCCACCCGGTATGTATTAACAAAGAGAATTTGAAATAGAGGTGGATTGTCATCAAAAAGTGGCGCCACAAAACAGATAGGTACAGAAGTCAATCACATGGATGTACTTCACTTTTCATACCTACTCTAGGGTTGTCAACTATGGCTTATACACAAAAAACTATCTTGGTAGTGGCACTCGTATCTAGTTGTTTAATTATTTTTGAGAATGAAACTGGAAGAATGGAAATATAAATTAATAACAAATAAAATATTAATTTTAATGTCATTATTGTATTACAAATTTGTCACAGAAAATATCTTGCGACGATTTCGACATTAGCAAAATGCACGATTATTATATTATGATTATTAAATTCGCATTATCATGTCATGTACAATTATCCTACAAAACAAAATAATAAACCTGACTTCTATTACAATTCAAAAAGTGTACAGAACAGAAACATACAAAATTTTACGTATACAACAGTTTACAAATACTCTTTGGTATTAGTTGTATTGCCTAGTACTCACGGGCCACAACATTATCCTTAAACTCGTATGATTCTTGTAGGACTAGGTCGATTTGTGTAGCCTATGAATTTAAAACCCATTTATATTAGAAAGCAAAATTACTTGGATATGTATGTAGATGTTATTTAAACAAACAACAGAATTTACGTCATGTATCAATCAAAAGAATCAACAATCGTCATTCACACATTTGACATACAATAAAATGATTTCTAAGAAAACGTCTGATGACGATTATGACGTTTGATGACAGTTAATAATTGTTATTATTCTTGAATGATGATTTGATTTGTAAACACAATTTACAAACGTAGTGCTTACAAATACAAATACATAGTATTTGTAAACACTATCTACATATAACTAAAAGAACTTTTCGTTTGGATTTTTTTAAAGTATATATTTGTTAACATTATGTTTTCAACTAAAGGGGCCCACTGCGTAACAGTCCGCCGGACGGTATCGGCCTGTCAGTTGTTCGGAACTGTCAACTTTTTGCAGAACCGTCCGGCAGACTGTTAATCAGTGGACTCCTTAAAGCCTTCTTTAATTAGCTAATTACTGTACCGAATCAATCAGCCTATTATATACATGACTAATGACGAACTACGATGTGTCACAGGGTAGCTTAATATTTATTTGCTATGGGTGATCCGAGACTTTGTATGAAAAAAAGTAATCGCCATATAAAAACAGTGATATATTAAACGTTATTATAGTTTCATAATAGTCGATACTAAGATCCTGTTTCACAGATTGTACATTTGTGTCAATTTAGATATTGAAATTAATTAAGATATTATATGGCGTTAGCTTAAAAAGACACTAAAAAGCATTGCAAGTGACCTTTAAATCATAAAACTGCAGTAAAATTTATATATATATAAATATTGAAATATTGTTTTATAATGTATTGCCTACCTCAATATTCAATTCAATAATTAATCAGAGTAAAAAAAAAAGGTTCTTTTTATATATTTGTTTAGCTAATTGTGTCTCAGTAAGTGCTCAATCATGTTCACTAATGTATACCTACTATTCTGTAACTACCTTCTTAACTATTTACTTATATCAAGATTTGACCTTGTGGATTACTGTAATTGGCTTTATACACTTACAATTTAAAATTGCACATGTAATTATTATAAGCTGTTGTAATCCTGAATAAATAAAAATAAAATAAAATAAAATATATATATATATATATATATATATATATATATATATATATATATATATATATATATTATATATATGTATATATAACCACAACTATTTTCTCGCAGTCGTTTAGGATTTCTTCTGTAATAAAGGTGTAGAATAGAATAAACCTTTTAAGTATTTATAAAGGTATTGTATTTCTTATAGCCTTCTATTCCTGATAGTTATACAAATCTGCCCATCATTCTTTCTAATAATAGAAATGAATAGCGTAACTTACAATTCATCATAATTTCCATCATGTCAGCTGAAATGGCGGCCATTGTACAAAGGACGAAGTGTTCCCTAAGGATTGGAGGAATTACCCATTACGATTAGTCGTGTCTATTATTACATGCGAATTCATATAGTTTGTATAAAAAGAAATGCGTTAAATATTTCCACTACAAATGAAATAAAATTCTAACCTCTATTTAGAATAAATTTAAAAGTGGAAAAATGTGAGAGACTGTCTTGGGTGAGACTTGAACTCACGGCCTCTGGAAAATTTAAGAATAGAGGTATCTGGCGTGCAAACGGTTCACTTATTATGTTAAAAAAATTGATATATTTAAATACTATATACAATACAAAATTTAAACGTGCCGACAAATAACGATTTTCTGTTTCGTTGTGTAGGCAAAGGCTCCTATTTACATATTACTTAACTTGCAAAATATCTGAAATGGTTACTTTTGTTTATGTATTTTGTGCAAAAACATAATACGTATTTTTTCAAGCAATCATTATGATGTCAACCGAGCCATTGTTAATGCTAATTATCATCATAATTGTGAAGTAAGAACAGTCGCCATCAAAACAGACGATTTATTTGATGACAACTGCAACTGTACTTCACCTACTCTACTTCACTTTTGAATTTGAATCTTCGTAATGTTATACAACATTACGTAGTTATTAGGTATAGGTAGGGTCGGTACCTTATAGTTTCAAACACAAGTAATTATTATGGGGCCAAGCAAAATGGGTACCTAAATAAAATACTACACGCCGTTTTTTCAAGTCCGTTAATTTGAAGGGTCGATTCCTGAGCTTAAATTAATTAAATTAAGTAACTTTCTCAAAGAAACCGTTATTCTAATTAACTCCATTTTGGAAATAATCGACGATTTATTTTTATCTGATAAGGCCCTTATGAGCGTGTACACTTGTCTTAGGGCCTGTTTTTTATATTGATTAGTGTTTAGTATGAGTTTATACATTTGCTACTTCTTCTTCTTCTTTTAAAATATGGCTTCCATCAAATCTATGATGATTTTGCCAATGTCAAGTTTCGTTGTAAGTTTTAAGTGTGCTCGTAGAGCATGACGTTGTTCGGTAGTTGCTTTTAGTAAAGAGATAGCTGGACTTTACTAAAAGCCACGATGGATTGCCGGATGTTGATTAAAACATGGTTAAACGCGTTTCAAGATTAGTTTTTCATTAACTGCACACTTCCACGATAGTTCACTGCATAATAAGCTATCAATACTACACTTTGAACAACATAAATGAGCAAAACACAAAAAAATATTCTCGAGACGTCTTCGCCATCTTGAATCTCAACAACAACCATCCATTTGCTACTTAACGCAAGTGCTATCTCCGGACTATCGATATTCGAAATGTCATTGACATGTCATAGTTTTCAATTGTTTGGTTGATTTAAATTATAATGTCCGTGTTACAACAACATTATTAGGTAATTAGTTTTAACGAAAAAAAGATTAACAATGCCATTTAGTTTCCTTAAATGTACTTAGCCATACCCCGAAGTTAAAGGAGTTTAAAGAACAGCGTGTAAGTATTATTGCACAAACATGTTAATGAAATTCAGTTTTAAGTCAATAGGTGCGTCAGAAGCAAAGATACATTGACTAAGTAAGATGCGTAAAATCTAAGACAATTTCGTGCTTCGAATTTGATAGGTATGTAAACAAGATGGCGCCGTACAGCTCGATACAGTTTGCGGTAACTCTGATTATACAAAGTTGACGTTTGACATTTCAGTGACCACAAGACATGGCGCAGTTCAGCGCCATCTCTTTTGAATGTCAAACTAAGGGGCACGTTTTTTCTTAGACTTTATCTCTCTATTACAATCAATTCTCTTTGGTCAGAAGTATTTGCGTACTTTCCACCAACAATAATTAAATAAGTACCTAATTGTTATTTATCGACCGCAGTGTTAAATCCCTGGCACAGCAATATATAGTTGGTGTGTATTATAACATTTATAACCTGCTTTGATGAAAAATCTCTGTACACCCGGATCAGAACTAAAATAACACACACAGTTGCGTGTACCGAACAAATGACAAAATAGATACAAAGGGTTATCACAAGTCAACTTACGAGAGACAAAACTTCTGTTTTGGGGCGGAGATACGATTATAATGAAGTAATAAAATATCAAGGAGTTTCATGACATTAGTGCTGGGATAAATGTCTAAATTAATTAATTAATATTTGGATACAATCTTACAAAGCTTGTACTATGGGTACTAGGCGACGATATACATTCGTATATACTCATAGGTAAATACGGTGTATACTTATATACATAAAAAACACCCATGACTCAGGAACACTGTGTTCATCACACAAATAAATGCCCTTACCGGGATTCGAACCGAACATCGGCTTGATAGGCAGGGTCACTCACTACCCACTACGCCAGACCAATCGTCAAAGTATATTGATTTTATTTAACGCCACGTCATGTTGCGATACTTTATTAAAGTACAAAAAATAAAATGTAAGATAAAACTTTAGTGCCATAATTTAGGTGCATTTCTACGAATAGTCTGAATAATGTTTATCAAGATTAAACAAAAATCGTAAAAACGCACCACTCACGTTTTTTACTTTCAGCTAAGTCTAAACAGAATGCTTCACAAGAGATCGGTAAAAATAAATATTTCAGGCTTTCTTTATTACAAGCGCGTGATAAATTTTTACATCTCCCCTTGCCGGGAAAAAATGTTTTTGCCGACAAAAGTTTTTGCCTCTTATCGACAAAAGTGCGTGATGGTGGTACGATTACGAGTATCTACGTGGCAGGTCCAGTCACGTAGCCAATCGTACCTACGTTACACTTACCGGGTTTTCTGACCACAGGTAGGGACTAACCTAAAAACCGTGTTGGCTAATCGTGACGCGCGCGACTGACGTAAATCCCTTTTGCTTCATTAGAGGTACTCTTAAATGTGACGACTATTTACACGTTCATTGTACTGCGATGTTACTGACCAATGACTCATCTAGAGAGCCTTGACATGCTGAAGGTTTTTCCCAGAAACTTTGCCAAGGGCTATGTACCTAACTCAATTTAACTCCCTATGAAAAAAAAACAACGTGTTTTGTAATAAAAGTAACGAAAAAATGTTACTATATTCATTGCCTAATCCGATAATGCTTTATAATTATATGAAAAATTATTCGATTTTCGCTTATTATCGCGCAGCGCATTATGTACCTAAGTATTTTATTATTATCCTTAAATAATAATGATAAACCTTGAGAGTGTATATATCTAGTATGTAAATACCCTGAATATTTAGATAGATACCTACTTATTAAACGAACTAGTCAGCTATGAGAAATAAAAAATAGCTGATATTTATTGACCAATTTAGGAACCTATCTGTTAGTGACGTAAGTACGATACACCTAGTTCTTAAAGATTATATATCCTTGGGAGTTGTCCATTCCAAATTGATCTACTTATCAACATTGTTGTAAATACAAGAACAAAAAGTGGAATCGTCCACTTATTCCGTATATCAATTGTTGTCGGTTGACTAACAATCATTAACTAGGCAATTTTATTATCGCCAACATGACTGATGATAATCTCACGGCATCTTTCAAGCCAAAAAATCATCGACGAGTATGTATCTAATCATGAACGAATGGATCACATTACAGAGTAGGTACAGTTAATACTTGCTCCGTCGCAGAATTATTAAATATTTATTTAGAAAATAACTAAACTATTTCATTTAAATTAACTATTTATTTTCTAATATTCAGAAAACAATAGAAATAAATTTTCCTTTGTTTAAAATATTGTTTGTAGTAGGGCCTACCTATGGTGCACTCTGGTAAATAAAAACATATATATTTGATTCCTTTTTACTGGTTGTATTCGATTTACCATTATATATTGCATACAATCTAGCTTATATGTGCGCGATGCTTAACCGCCATTAAAATATTTACGCATGAAAATCCGTATCCGTAAGAAACTGTTTATTTGAAAAAAACCCCCTTCGTCAGAAACAAAAGTATTTATTAATTATTGTTTTCATTTGTGATCGTTAGAATCGATCATAATATTATCGTACCTATTAGGTTATGACCCGCGCTCATACGCAAGTGGCCAGTTCTTATATAAAGGCACGCGCGACGCGCCCACTTCAGAACCGCATTGACACTCGTCGAACGCGCTACTGTGACTGTGAAGTGCTTTGGAAGTGCAGTGACCATGTTTACCAATCCATTTGAGAGGAAGCACTCGGCGCTGAGGCAAGTCTTAGACCGCTTCATCGGGAAGGAGGCCAGGCTCAGCTTTCGCAAGAAGAAGGACCTAACCAAGATCGGAGGGACTGTGTCTGGGAGCACGTCCTCGGTGGCGTCGTCCTCCAGCTCGGAGTTCATGCCCCGCTTCACCAGGCAGAGATGAAGGAGTCTGTGGCGAATTGATACCAGTGAATAATTTTGGAGATGCTGTTATTATGAACAGGTTGGTTTCAGTATTTCTTACATGCCCTTTAACGTCCGCTTTTTGCACCCTGTTATTTTCGATTTATTTTTATAAGAGTTCAAAACATTCATAAAAATTTTACCTTGGTCTTAAGGAATAACTCCCTAATTACAAATATCTCTAGATATATCCCCAGAAGTTTGTATTGTTTAATTTTAGATACTATAATTAACTCTTATAATTTCTTTCAAAGTAATAAGACTCTGATTTGTAACTATATACTTGATAGAAATTAACTTAATATGTCAGCCAGACTTTCAAATACATAAAAGTCATAACTTTTTTCTTCGACATTAATCGACCAACTAATGAAAATCAGACGTCATCTCATAAATAACAAAACGTGTGATAAAATTCTCGATGCTAATCTTTTTGTTTCTCTTGTCTGCAGAACGATGGGACCTGTCTGTTGACGTCAGAACAGGGAACCGGCTGCCGATGCTGACGAGTAACGGTCGCTACACTAGGATGTGTGTTTGTTGCAATAAAATTAATTAACTGACTTTTTTGTGTTTACTTTATTATCCTGCCACAGTTTTACTATCTTAATTCTGGTTGGTCAAGTAGTTTTTCGGTGGATTGTAGTAGAAGTTAACTTAGTTTTGGGACTATGAGTCGCTTAACTTCTCACTCGGATAAATTCATACTACCTTTATATTATATACTCTTTAATCATGGTGGATTTATCAGAGTTTAAAGTTAAGGGACTCATATCTAATTAAAGTGTATAACTAAAAAAAAAATTATATACCGATTTGTAGACAAAAAAATTATTTACTACCAGCGCGTTTTTAACCATAATGTGTAATGTGGTAAATCTAATCTAACTTCCGTCTCACCGGGTGCAGCGGCGGATGCGGCATCGGCCAAGAATATAGTTTTACCCCTTTTGGTGTGGAAACACTTGGCCTGTGGGGTCCCGGTGCCCTGAAATTTTTTGGGGCTTTGTCAAAGAGGCTTGTGGATGCGACTGGGGACCGTAGAGCTGGCAGCTTCCTCGCACAGCGCATTAGTATTGCAATCCAGCGGGGTAATGCTGCCAGCATCTACGGCACCTTGCCGAGGGGTGAATTTTTATTTTAGTTTAGGTTTTACTAAAAAAATGTATTATGTTGTATTGTATATTGTAATTACATAAATAAATATATTTTTTATTTTGAATTATAAGAAAAAAACATTGGAATTCCATTGATTATTGTGAAGTTAATTTAGTAATAAAATAAAGTTAATGGGGCTAAAAACTAATACTAAACCCTGAAAAGAAATAGTTTTGTTAATTGTCAGTTATTTATTAATACTCGTAAAATTCGAAAAACAAATGTCGATAACGGTATACAATTTTTCTAAGGGTGTACCGAAATATAACTGTAAACTTCAAATGAAAAAACTGATGCGATTTAGATCAAACTAAGGTTTATAGAATAACTACAATAAAAAGCGACTTTTAATTTAGATATTTGACAGTTTTATTTATCATATTTTTTTCTATAGGAGTGCTAGGCAGCTTCTTCCTTCAGTGGCAGCTATTTCCGGACCCGATTTTCATATATTCCTGCATCAGTCCATCGCCTGCTGGAATTGTTAATGTTTTTTGGCTGTTCCATTTTTCTCCTTTAATACACTTTTGATTTGAACGCAGGACACTGCATGACGTTTGGTGATTTTACACTGCTCTTCGACAATTCCCAAATGCGATTTTTTGACGAAGAAAATTGTATAAGATTCGACTAGGTCTAGAATTAAATAACGCAAATTTTCGATTACGAGTACTTTAGCTATCCTAACCTTCGTACGAAGTACTGAACTGACTTACGACGTAGTTCGTTCCACTTTAGCCGCATATATACCCCAGCTTTTACGAGAAATACGACGGGCATGCTTCGTTTTTCCAAATTCTGGTCAAAAAACAACATGCTAAATTAGTTATTTATTATGAAATGCGTTGAAACTTCGAGGTAATTTTAAGTGTTTCGAAATCAAGCATAAAGGATGTTACAAATTTTCTTGCTATTTGGAAAAGACCAATTTTCAGTAATCTTTTCTATTTACCGGTGTAACGTCGCACGGAATTCTTTATATCGGAATATATATTATAATAATAAGACTTCTGATCGCTGTAAGAAAGTCATAGTCATCTTGCTTGAAAATAAAATTACAGCCGCTTGGAATTAACAGTTTTTTTTTCGGTACAGGCCTTATTTTCTGGGAAATAACCCAGGACAAAATGGGGGTACCATACATATCTCTAATGATAACGTATACGTCTTGCTGTATAGTTAGAAACATTAACGTGTATACATTGTGCCTAGCTTTAGCTTCTCAGGGGAAACATTAATATCTACCGCCGCAAGCAGTTTGAACTTTGAACTCATGCATTTCTCGAATACGGGTCCACCTAACCTAACAATAATAGGGCACGGGGCATATACGAGTATTATGATAGAAAGGCTATACTTTATAGAATTAGCCCTGAAATGGGCCAAAGTTGAAGTTGAGGAATTTAGTCATTTGCGATAGATAAAAGAAATATTACTTAGTAATAATCAGCTTGTAAATTACAGTTCATTAGTATTAGTACTAAGATAAAAACGAAGATCTCTTAATGGCTTACTCGGAAACTGAAAATCACTCCAAACAACTATTCTCACCCATTGAACAGGAGAGCTAATTCGAAAAAAAAAGATTAACACGTTCACTGTCCCCATACAAAATTATATAAGAAAGTCACACGTCAAAGCGCGCTTCCACACTTTGAAGTTGTGAACCCATAGTGGAAGCATGGACTCCTGAAAAACAACTTCATGACTCCACATTGGGGGTACACGGACAGGGAACATGTAGTAGTACGTGATGTGATTTAATCATTGCAAACGGAAAACACGAGTCAAAATGGCCTGAACACTGATAGTTTTGAACATCTCGCCCACTTCGGTTACTTCAGACTGAATTTTTACTTTATCAGCATAATAATATCTTGGTCTAACGGGCGTAATTTTAGATTGGCGTAAAATAATTTGAAGGCAAATGAAAGTTGCTTTATAATAAGTTAATAATATCGATAAGCTTTGACATATTATATCAGTGATATAATATGTCAAAGCTTACATGGTGGTAGCTATTTACATGGTGATTACAATAATACAAACCGAATTAATATTTAATGTAATTTTAATCTTTTGTTTGAGTGACTCGAATGAGTTTCATATGTTTAATATTTGCCTATAGTTTCATTATGAATAAAAGAAAAAGTTTGCAAGATGGTAATGAAAGAGCTGCCGCTTTTAAAATAATAATGTTTAGTTCTAATAGAAGTCACGCACCCATTTTCACGGTTCAAGAACTTTTGTTTTATACCATGACGGTGGCAAACATGCATACGGTACGCCTGATTGTAAGCAGTCACCGCAGCCCATGGACGCCTGCAACTCCAGAGGTGTTACATGCGCGTTGCCGACTCTTTAAATACCTGTACACTCCTTTTTTGAAGAACCCCATACTGTAGACTACATGTAATATTAATACATTGCTAACTGCAGAGTACAATTTTGGTCGCCAAATGAAACATCAAGGAGCCCTCAAAGAATAATACTTCTATATGGATGTACAGGCCTATACTGTAGAACTGTGGGAAATTCAAGTAATACGAAGCTAACTTCGTTCAGCATATGATAATATGAGTAAAATATAACAATACTGCATTTTAATTTGAAATGTGTATTCTACACAGAGATAACAGAGACGAGACGAATGGACGCTGAATCTCACTAATAAATTATACTGACGGATCAACGTTTTTTTTTGAGCTGATAAACCGACTTTTTTTGACCAGTTAATATGGCCAGGTCAATTTTTATACTGCATATGTACATCGTAAAAGGCAATACGATTAAGTAATCAGTTTGTTGACTTGTGCAGTAACCATGTGTAAAGCCTAGTAAACAAAAGTGTACTTACTCAAATAACGTAATTTATTTGTTTACCTTTGTAACGACTACGGATGTATTCATCTAATTATAGGCTGCAAACATAATATTTTCCTGTGCACAGATAAAGAACAAAGACCGTATTTACCAACAAGTCGTTTCCCGCGGCTTCGTCCGCGTAAAAGTTATAGATCCTACCACCATTCCTGTTACAACGCCCCTACCAACTTCACCCCTTTCTCCCTCTATTAACCACCAAATAGTAACAAATATTTAAAAAAACTTTTTTAAATCTAATCTAAAGGTTGTCTGGAAGACGCTTTTTACCGATAAGACCGCCTGTTGTTTACCTTTACTTCTGTTGCTGTTTTCTTTTGTATTGTACAATAAAGAGTATTTATATTGTATCTATTTAAAAGTTGAAACAAAGTTAATATCCGATAATATTACGGAGACTAATACGGGGTTTTGCTTGACTATAAGAAAATTGGATAAATATTAAATTAACTAGATTATTTTGTCATTTACGTCTAGTAATTTGATTCATGCGTGCATTGCCGCCTATTTGTGTAACCTTGGCAATAACAATAAATCAAGAGAGTAGATAAACAAATAGACTAAAAGTAGCCTTGATAACTAGCCCCTTATCAAAACAATGTTTACAAGTATGTACACCGTTTTAAATCAATCGACTGGTGTCCCTTATTATTTTATTTGTGTAAGTTTATGTGCAGTTTATAATATTTTATTTTTATGTTGATTTGTGTGTGTATGTGTAATATATACCTACCTATTATGAGTATTAAAAAATATTTTTCCACAACTTGCCCCGTGAAAACACACACAAAACACCAAAACACGTCACCGTTTAGGGGCCCATTTCTCAAACGGTATTAGTCTAATAATAGTCCACGAACTGTCATATGGGTTGCCATGGCAACAGACTAATAATGTTAGACTAATACCGTTCGAGAAATGGGCCCTAGGTTGGAAGTGATGACTACCTACTTATAAGCGCATCATAAAAGACAGGTTTAGTATAAGTTATTTTGCACCATACTGACCTGTCTCTGTTTGGTCTGGTTTTAATGTGTAACTAATACCTACCGCTATCCACTATCTGTTGTTATATTCAACATAATAAATAAGTTAAAATATCCAATTCAAATATAGTTACAGCGCCCTGACTGCGCCGCAGTTCAACCAGACCGTCGCAGTGCAGACTTTGAACTCTGCACTTGACATTACATTGTGCAATAAACTTTTAACTTTAGTAGAGTACCTACACCACACCACTGTACCGTGAGCGTTATTTGTGCGGTTTTATGTACATATAAATAAGCTGTATATACAACTCAAGTTACCTAATAAGTTAAGCTAAGCTTTTGGTAGAATCTAATAAGTACCCACCGACACAAATATGTTTTAGTCCTTATCATTACGAACCCTGACTAACCCTACGATTACTTAACGAATACGTTAGCAAGTTATTAGTTATTATCGTATGGTGCCTGCAATACGGCCTCATCTAAAAATTTATGATTTTTGGAGATTAGACCTTAATAAAAAAAGTACCCTTTTGTGCCCAAGTGGCCGTATTCCAGGCACCGTACGTTATAGTCTATAAATATTGTCCCAAATCAAGGATTATAATTATCATCGCTCGACGGCCTTTCGGAATTAACCTGGATGTCATTTCTATGAATAGCCGAACATATCAATTTTATACAACCAGGGTAAATGTAACCTTCATGTTCAATACACGTGTGAGTAATCGGAGATCCCGTTTATACCGGTTTATGGAATGGAGCAATAGGTGAGCTTGGTAAGCGGCAGCAACAATATCGCTGAAATATCCAATATGGACGCGTCAGACCCCAATCAAACGATGAGGATGTTATGTCAGCCGTCGACACATCAAGATTGCTGAACGCAGTACCATATTTTTTGTCATATCGTAAAATTGCTTTTGTGTCCCGTTCATTGTGAAAATTGTTTTTTAGAATTAAAAAAATATATACAAAACGATATAAAGTAACACAACACGACGGCGGTACAATAAAGTTAAACAACAAAATGTAACTACTAAAAGTATACTGAAAAGTATGAAATATGTAACATAACATTACCTAGCTGATATAATGACTATATTTCACTTCTTACATAAACAGTTCGAGTAGCTAATAGTAGCATGTAATCAATCGATCATAAAAACTACGCTAGCATCATTCCCAATTAACAGATTGACATTGTTATTAATGTTATTAACCGAAAGTCTGATTAAGCAGTATATCAGACAACGGATACTGTGACATAACCATTTTGTACACGAGTGTAACTCGTTTACGAAGGTCAATCTTAACCGCCGGTACAGGGAAAACCCGGAGACAGGTTAACGAGAATACACTCGTTAACAACTACCTATCACTACGGACGTCATGTCATGAAGGGCATAAACTGGTTAAGAAGTACGTATCAATAACATTTCGGAAATTGTGTACAGAATTCTTTATTTATTACCTACTTGCTCTTACTAGCTTTTCCGTGAAAGAAAGAATAGTGAAGAAACTTAGAATATCTGCTAAGCAAAAAAGTTGTATCTAAACCATACCGGGCTTCCGTCAGGACTACAAGAAACAGTGTATGATGATAAATATTAATAAATAAAAGTTAAATAATCATGCATAAACAAAACTTTCACAAAACTGTTTATGACATGACACATATACAAGACTATATATCTAGTCAGTTAATGAATAGGCAAGAAAGGGTGTAGCAGGATAGCCTAGGAAAAATTGCCCCCAGCGATTTTGGGCCAAAACTGTAATCAAACGATGCCTTTTGGGGAGGTTATACTCTGCACAAAGTTTCATCCCTCTGTTACCCCCTGGGGGTGAAAAACACCCGATTAACCCCAAAACTGTTTTAATTATTTTTTCCTAAACTATGAAAGTGACGAATTTCAAATTTTGTACAAATATTAATAAGACTAAAAGCTATGTGCTAAAAAAATATTAACCCCCTCAGCATTTAAATTCTTGTAAAAAAAAAAAAGAATAAAAAAAGAATCACCCTGTATATCAAGTTACACTCATGGTACACACACCATTTTTTTTTCAAAAATGAACCAGTTTATATTCTGCATTATACAAAAGTTTCATGGGCCTACTCCAGAAGGAACATTGCGAAATTAATATGTATTGGCTCTTTGGTGCGTACTATTCATTGAACTCCCACTAAGAGCCTTGCATTATTAATAAACAATGGCTTGCAGGATAGCCGAGGAAAAATTGCCCCCAGCGATTTTGGGCCAAAACTGTAATCAAACGATGCCTTTTGGGGAGGTTATACTTTGCACAAAGTTTCACCCCCACTTTACGTGTAGTGGAGGTACCCTCAAAAAAATTAAATTTTTAGATTTTATTGTACGACTTTGTCGGCTTTATTGATTTATATATCCATGCCGAATTTCAGCTTTCTAGCACTAACGACCACGGAGCAAAGCCTCGGACAGACAGACAGATGGACATGGCGAAACTATAAGGGTTCCTAGTTGACTACGGAACCCTAAAAATGTTTTTATAAATACAAATGAGTTTGATTCATACTTCTTTATCCCCACCTTTTTCAAATCGGGCACGAGCAGCGGTCCGATCGCAAGCCATTGTTTATTAATAATGCAAGGCTCTTAGTGGGAGTTCAATGAATAGTACGCACCAAAGAGCCAATACATATTAATTTCGCAATGTTCCTTCTGGAGTAGATCCATGAAACTTTTGTATAATGTAGAATATAAACTGGTTCATTTTTGAAAAAAAAATGGTGTGTGTACCATGAGAGTAACTTGATATACAGGGTGATTCTTTTTTCATTTTTGTTTTTTTTACAAGAATTTAAATGGTTAGGAGGTTAATATTTTTTTAGCACATAGCTTTTAGTCTTATTAATATTTGTACAAAATTTGAAATTCGTTACTTTCATAGTTTAGGAAAAAATAATTAAAACAGTTTTGGGGTTAATCAGGTGTTTTTCACCCCCAGGGGGTAACAGAGGGATGAAACTTTGTGCAGAGTATAACCTCCCCAAAAGGCATCGTTTGATTACAGTTTCGGCCCAAAATCGCTGGGGGCAATTTTTCCTAGGCTATCCTGCTACACCCTTTGATCTCTGCATTGGTTAGATAACCAAGAAGGACCACTGAAATTTCGCTGGAGATGGGGAAAGTTGTATAGGCCCGCAAAAGTAGGTACCAAATAAGTAATAGTTAAATATTCTCTATTTTCCGTTCCGGTCACGAACGGTAAAAAATACGGTACCTACGCATATATGCAGTGACCTTAAGTTAGCAGTGTCGTCACATCACGTGGATATACTTAAGAGACTAAGCAATGGGAATAATAGCCCAGTTATTATAAGTTCACAAGTCAAATAAAAAAACCGAGGTCACACCTGAAATTACACGTTGCAAAATATCATAAAATGGACTTTATTCTTGCATCGCGTTGAAAAACAACTGTGAGCATGGAAATTTTTCACTATATATATTTTTATCTAACCTATCTCTTACATGCTTAAATTTCTAGGATATATATTATATTATTTCTTACTCCAGAGTCTATTTGACTACCATTCTCCATGATGCTTCCTTACGACTGAGGTCCGTATTAGTCCTACGCTGGACAGGTTTTCAATGACGGCAGGATTGTTGTCGCTCAGCCCTGAACCATTAAGTACTGCCACAACTTGTACAAATATTTACCACTGGCTGTTCAAACAAATAATAAAAACCGTATCAAGTCAATAGCAACATTAGATCCACCTGCTTGAAACCAGTTTCTAACAAACTGCTGCGTGAAATGATTCAATTGATACCGGTTTTCACATACGCAAGCTCGCATCTCAATTATATTAATCGCGCGTTGTAAACTAGACTGGTAAAGGTTTAAATTCAAAGCAAGTTCATTTATTTATTTAAGTTCCATCTAATGCAACTAAGTGGTGTTCCTCAATGTGTTTCTGTTGACTTGAGATTACTTAATATTTAGAGTACGGTCAGACATAACAAAATTACCTGTATAGCAAATTTTTATAATGTGTGCATACTATATACAATTTGACCGGAACTCCTCAAATAGTGGAAAGGCCCCTCTTTATGGACGCGTGTAAAATTCACTTACTTTACTTTTCCTATATTTAATATGGTAACAATATTACGTGGATCTTGGACAATTTTATCAATGATCTTAACGTCACCATTATTCCATTAAAATTCAAAATTCAAAAATTTATTCTGCAAGTAGGCCTCAAGGGCTCTTTTACAAGTCAATACAACATTTATAGTAACATCATACAGTGAGTATACATGAAAAAATACATAACAAAATTTATACATACAACAGCCAATACCTGGGTAAACATTACATTATAATAATCTTAAAATAAATAATTACTACAATACAATAGAGATGTATAGTCTCTATGGTTAAAAACATATTAAATCTGGAGATGTAAAAGGTCCCCAACGTCAGAGTACTAATACTAATAAAATTTGGAGGTGTAAAGTCTCACCAAGTGTCAAAATAAAATTTATACTAAATAAATAAACCGCGTCTGGACTGTTAAACTAGCAGTCTCATAAACTAATGCTACAGAATACATAACTAGTATGTACCAAGTCAAATATATTATACATTATTAACCTATTTGCAATGTACAAATAAGGACGCTTATTGTCTGTGCAACGTCCTTCGGGATTAGCTTTGTGTTCAGCGTATTGCCACGTCAGCTTGATAGATTCCGACCACGTTAACTTTTCATGCCAAGCGCTACGTCAAATATGGTGCTCCAATGAGATATGTTATGCAATAATCATTGCCAAATTCGTGCAATGTTAGGATGGACTGATTCTACTTTTACTTATTTTATTCATTGACCGAGCGTCAGCGAAGTCCGTCCGAGCTCCAGTAAAATAGCTTTCGTTGTTACGTCCGGATGTTTTCACCTGCAGGTTGCGTTTCTCAATCAATTCTCGAATTTCTCGAGCATGTTTGGTAAGTAGATAGAATTTTTCAGACGTTTCTTTTCTTGGAAAATGTTCAAAATGGTGTAAATTGGCATAAAGGACATACGTTCCAGTACGGTATATGACACTAAAGACCATTATGAGTTCGCTGTGAGATTATCGCGAGGTCTACATAAGTTTTGTCTTAATGTGACATATTATAAAATGCTTCAAATCAATCCCTGATCTGGCGATAAGAAAAAGAAAACATTCTCAAGCATTGTCTGTTCTAAATCCTTCTACAGGTCCTGTCCTTAAAACCATAGATAAAACAACGAAGAGCCGGTGATAACCCTCTTGATAAAGTTATCTTGACCTCAGTATGGATAATACCAATTAATAGTTTTATAGATATCCCGCAAAACGGTGGCTGTTCAGTCCATTGTACACATTTTAAGAGGACACATAGGTAAACATGTCCACGGTCAAAGATAAATAAAGTTTCTTGACTTATTTCTATTAATTCCCTTTAAATTTTCATTAAAAACGCCAATTTTACAAATAAATGTTAAAAACCTGCAGCTTTATTCCAGATACTAAATCTCAGTTCGATTGCCCAAATTTGAAGATCTGAGGGCCTGCCACAAACACCGAAGTTCGCAAAATGCGGATATCTTTCTCTTTTGCTCCAATTAAGGCGTAATTAGAGTGACAGAGAAAGAGCAAGTTTCGAACTTCGGTGTTCGCGGTTATAGCTCTGATATTTTAGTATGGTACGAAAGCGGGCTGATTGGCAACTAAATTGGTCGAACAAAGTGTATTTTTACTGTCAGGCATATAAAATTTAAGTATCATTACATTTGAAACACCGGCATAATAGCCGGTGTTTTCTTTATGGATGGTGGAATAATGTTTCTTAACTATTGACTTCCTTATCGTAATGAGTAGGAACTTTACACACGCACCTACTCGTACTTATTATTTATTATTCTTGTCATAATATATCATAAAACCACACTTAATTTTAAAACATTTATCAAATCGTTAGATCTTTTTATGATATAGGAGGAAAGCAAGCAGACGAATCGCCTCATAGTAAGCGATTACCATCGCCCATGGACACCCGCAACACCAGAGGGGTTGTAAGCGCGTTGCCGGAATTTAAGATGGGAGTAAGCTCTTCATACTTATTATGCTTTTTATAATATATAAATTAAATATTATAGGGACATTCTTACACAAATTGACTAAGTCCCACGGTAAGCCAAGAAGGCTTATTGTGTTGCGGGTACTCAGATAACGATATATAAGTATAATATACAAATACTTAATACATAGAAAACATCCTCGACTCAGGAACAAATATCTGTGCTCATCACACAAATAAATGCCCTTACCGGGATTCGAACCCAGGACCACCGGTTTCATTAGACAGGGTCACGCCCCACTAGACCAGACCGGGCGTCAAACTAGGATTTTATATCAACTCATAAACCTACTAGTACCTACTAACATTAGCAACAATTATTTAAATTGTGTGTTTCCATTGTACCTCAATCTCAGATAAAAATTGAAATGAAGATAATAGTACAAATAGTATATAATAGGCAGCCTATTTAATGACACGTTACCGCTATAAAATGTCATTATTTTACCTTAAAAATAAATTAAAGATTAAAGGTAAAATAATACATGTGTACAAAAAGCGAGAGTTTAAGGTGTAATAAGCAACCTTCAATGAGAAATTCCCGGCCATAAAAATAAAGGTCAATTACCTATAAAATCGTAATATTAGTAATGGATAAGACATTGGCGCCACAATAACCACAATCGCAGGTAAATCTTGAAGTTTTCCGTCGTCAGGTCAATAGCCGACACCATTAGTAAATGATTCTCAATATTGTCAATTTGTTGCCAAACAATTAAAAGCCAATTTGTGGCTTACGACTGGCCGACCTATTTATTTATCGAATATTTCCTGTCCCAAGTCTGGTTATCAATGTACGCGATCTACATTTCACAACCGAAATTTAACCAATGGAGTTACGAGTAGGTATAGATCGTGTCAGTCACGAAGACGCGTGCCTTGAATCGTATTGTCATTGTATTAAAGGTTAGATTTGACAAATCTGCGCGTCATCATGGATGACACGAAGTAAGGTGAGTTCGGCAAAATTTCGACCGTTTTTAGGTGGGTTAATTAAGATGATGTTGGTTTTTTTTTTCAGTTTGTGGATAGTGTACGGGCTTGATTCAAATACTTACAGAATAGATGATAATGAAATAATCTATATTTTTTTTATTTTCTTTCTAAACGTCATAATGAATGTGTAATGAGTGTTTAACTATAGGAAACAAAATAAATTGGCAGCATTCTTATAGCATTCTTATCGTAATTCTTTACAGTAAATAAATCAGTAAATGAGACACATTGATATTTAAATGAAATTGGTAACGCATTCTATAAATGAGAGGGCCTACCGCGAACACCGAAGTTCGCGAATTACGCGTTAATTGGAGTAAAAGGGAAAGATGCCCGCAATTTCCTAGCTTCGTTTTACGCGGTAGGCCCTCTGAATATAGGAACGTGCCTCCAGAGGCCCTAAGGTCAATTCAAACTTACATTGCGATCTAAATGATGTACTTATGTCGCCCGTGCGTTTCGCTCGCGCCAATTCTCGTACATGTGCAAACAAGTACGAGCGAAATGCACGCGCGACCGACTCTTAGATATCATTTTGATATCACAATGTAAGGTTCAGTAGACCTCGCTGCCGCAAACATCGAAAATCAGAATTTTCTTTATGTGCCCCTCTATAGCTCTGAGAACGAAAGAAGTGGTTCGTTGTTATAGCTCCAGATTTATTATCCATTAAACAAAATTGCGGATCTCGGTCCAGTTCCGGACCGCCGATCTATTTTGATTGCGATCAACTGTAGCGTAAGCCTAACGTGGTGCATAGTGCATACGTCATGTAGCATTAAGAAAATAGAAAATACATTAATTAATACTCATCCAAGGAAATTATAACTATATTTACTAGTGATAATGTCAACTAAATGCCCCACACGTAGTCAGCCACTATAAAACCCTTGTTTTTAGGGTTCCATACCAAAAAGGTACATAAGGAACCCTTATGGTGCGACTCTATCCGTCCGTCCACCTGTCTGTCTGTCACATCGCTAAATATCTCGAGAACCACTTAAGCTATCGATTTAAAATTTGGAATAGTTATATACAACGCTAATCCAAACACATTGAAAGTATTTTTTTTAATAACTATGGGAAATTCCCAATAATGAAGAGGGGGCAAAATTTAAAAGTCTAGTGACTAGGTTGAGTGGGGTATCATTTGAAAGAGCTGTCCATTCCAAAACATATTTTTTAAAATTTTTAGTAGTGGTTATTAATTGATTTATGAAGGAAAATGTGGAAAAAATATGATTTTTTACATAATATTAAAATTACTATAATACAGGAAAAATATAGTCAGACCTCTATACATATTGATAACTTTTTTTTAATTAACAAAAAACATTTCCGAATTTAGTTTGCAATTTAACCAACTTTACGTTTGTTTATTACACTTGAAATTTCTATGACATTAAAATAAAGACACCTTTTATCAAATAAAAGCACAATTTTTTAAATCGGTTTACATGCTAGAGAATTATCGACGAAAAACATACGAAAAAGCAACATACGTGCATTACGCGCAAATTAGTTAGACAATTTGCCGATAGACGGCGCTGTATACAACTATACTTAGTATAGGTACTTCTGATCAAAAGTCAAAAGTCAAACGTCACGTCAAAGTTTGTACGGAACGCTCGGTGCGCGAGTAAAATGAACTCGCGCTTGACCGGTCTCTTTTTCATAATAAATCGTTCAGTATCCATCCAACTTTCAGCGTATTGTTCTACCTCTGCCACCAACGCACCCAATTACATCAAGCAGAAATGGTCCGCGATGGTAATTTTGTTTTAAAAACCGGACCTCCTTATTCGCGTTTAACGACGGACTAGGAAGACTGTAGACTGTGTAATTTAATTTTGATCTACTTAATAGAATGAATCCCGTTCAAAGTTTATACAGTGATTTATTACAAGACTTTGAAGTTTACAGTAATTATTTCTTTTCGTTTTCAGTTAGGAGGGTTCGTAAAGCCAGGTAGTTAGAAGGAAAAGAAGATATGGTACGCAGCGCGAAAGTTGCGACGGAAGATATGGCCGTATGATGGGTTTTTACCTTTTCTCTAAATTACTCTGAAAATTTCCATACTTCTGTTTAAAAATTTCTCGTCAGCTACATGCTATACCTCGGCTATATCACTAGCTATTTTATACTTAAATTATACTGCTATGGTTTCTAGGGTAACGATATACAATTGAAAATGATTGAAATTTAGACATGGTTTTGTGGTTTTCCTATTGACCCTTGGCTTGGTTTGGCTTGCATATATAGTTTGGTTGCTGTGTGATTTTGATTAAAATGTGTAAAAATTCAATACTTGCGTAATCCCCCTCTTAGGGGTCCCCAGTAAGCTCGATCCCATACAAACATAGTCATGCTCTCATTTTAAAACGACTAGCTAGATTGCTCTGAAACTTTGTACTTACAATAAGGTACCTATATCTAGTCTTGTAATTACCTAGTTTATGTAGTTTCAGCGAATTTAAGTTTTTCATACTAAACTTGGTTAGGTCAAATTTTTTTTTAACTGGAGCTAAATAAACTAATGACAAGACTAGATATACCTCATGTCATTGTATATGTAAAGTTTCGTTATAATCCAACACGTATTTTTAAAATGTGAACGCAACTCCGTTTGTATGGGAAGGTGAAATTCGGCGGAGTTTTCCGGGGACTTAAAAACAAAATGTGTCGATTGTCAAAACTAACACAGTTAGTTTACGTATTCAACACAATATTTATTTATTTATAGGAAAATTTTGTATTAAATAATTCTAGTTTCAAGGTTAAATGGTACTTCGACCTAATCGAACTCACGTGGCAAACCAACGCTTATTTGTGTATTTAAAGAAACAATACCACGAGACAAAACACGTGAGTACCTTAATTACCTACTAATTGCCCAATATATCTATTATTAACGTCTTATTCACATTACTAAGCCATTATGCCATTATATTTATACTAAAATTCACTAGTATTATTCCTTTGATATTGAAGGTCCCTGACATAACCAAAATCTAGTCCTAAAATAGTCCTTAATACGTAACCAAATTATAGAATCTATAGGCTTTGCAAATTGCCTGAGAATTGTAAGATTTGAACTTAATGAAATGGGGGGAATGTAGACAAAGACAGCCTCATGGATGGGCACCCTCCGCTGGGGACAGACCTGGGGGACGTTTCATAGGTGGGTATTTATTCTTGATTTATTGACCGAGTGTTACCGAAGGTCTACGTTTTAGCTTGTGCGAAAATGCTTTCTGATGTTCTCCTCTATTCTCTACAGGTTGAAATTCTCAACCGATTCTCATGAAATTTAGTGAGCGGGTTCGATGATTAAATAGGTTTTTCACCACACCAACTGGTAAAGACCCTATTGGTTGTTCAAAAACCAATGAGAAAGTTGCATTGTATCCATATGTGGGGGAAAGTAATGAGATTTTGACAAATTTTGAGTTGTTTCCTTATATTAGCTGGTAGAATTGACCTTTGAATGATATTTTTTTTTATTACGTTCATTTGGTTTAATTTTTTTGGTACTTCTTAGTTTGTATTTTCCTCGCGTTGGTGCTGTGGTGACAAATTTATGCTTCACTCGGAGGCAAAGTTTGTGTAGCCATCGTGGCTTGAAACCCTCGCAAGCAGCGCTTAAAATTCCACTTATCGAACCACTCGCTATGCTCGAGGTTCAATTTTAGAATCTTTCGCTTACTCGGGTATCAATATTAGCACGAGCGGTTAAATAACAACTCTGCCCCTTTATAAAACAAATAACTATAATAAATTAAAAAAAAAAATGTCATAGGGAATATCATTCAACGTGAGAGTTATGGTTACATACTTAAAAACACCGTCGATAATTTTGGCCTCTTGTTTAAAAATTACTCAATTTACATTGAAGGTGACCAGAATAATTACAAACTTGTTTCTACATTATTAATTCATTACCTAAACAATATTTATAAAATTTCCGTAAACAAGCTTTCATCATTATTGACCTTATTAGATGTTTAAAAGGGCATAATTTACGTAATTATTGCCATCAAATCAGGATTACCGTTGAAATGATTCATCGTTCATGTTAGCTCATTATCAATTACTGTAGTTGGAACGTGTTAATGGGTCTACATTCCGGCAAGTTATGATTATTATGTTGTAGGTCAATACGACAATTTTGTTTGCATATCATAATTTAATTGGGTGCATTTAAAACGACTCGATGTTTTGTGAACATATCTGATATCTGGATTTGTACCCTCACCATGAGTTATACGCGGCCTTAAACGCTAGCGATGTGTCAACTCAAACGCAGTGCATTTTGTTTCCACCAATATCATAACGAGGTAGATGTATTGTGAGATTTGTGAGTTAGTTTACGAAGTCGCTATCGAATATGTCAGTGTCAAACTCGTGTTAAGGACACAGTCGGTTAAAAAAGACAGTCACACGATGTGACCCACACAGACCACGTATTTTTTTTACACAGTTTGTTGTATATCAAGGACAGCTATGCCCTATGTTTAATTTTTATCGAATCTTTAGTTATTATAAAAGTTAGAAGCATTTAAAAATTTGTATGAATACTGTTTTTCGCTCCTAATTTTTACACAAATAAAAAAATCTAAAAAGTCAAATTGAGCTAAGCATAGCTATGGTAAAAAAAAGAAATCTCCTTTTTCTCAAGTTGTATGTTTTATGTGGTTTTATTAAGCTAGGCAGCTTAATAGTACATTACTTCAGAGGCCGGGAAAGGGCAATTCGTGGACGAGGTTCGATTTTGTCGGACGACGCGAAGCGGAGCCCGGCAAAGAAGACGAATCCACGAATTGCTGGTACAGCCGAGGCAGATATAGTGCTTTTCTCCAAATATGCGAGGAAATCAGGTAAAATAATCATAATTTAAGCATCAACCAGCACTCAAATCGAACCATCACATTAAAAACAATTTCCTTCTTTAATTATTTTTTAAATGTTAAAGGCACTACTATTCTGCCATTCAGTATTCAGTATTCGCATATTCATTATAATTGTGCAACATAAGATGTTTTTGCACGCATGAGATCCTTTAAAAAAATATGAAAGTTTTTTTAAGCAGTATTCGCACGATCATACACGACGGTCTTAAACGACTCTATCTTGAAATGATAACTGACCGGGTCGTGTAGACGAGGCCTGCGGCTATATTAATTGGCTGTTTGCGTTTTTCTTAGTGGATACATATTTAAAAAAAGTAAAGAACAATACAGTAATAACTTCCCGTCCGCTAAAACACGACTATAATGGTTTGATTTTTTTTAATTTGAATTTGACTATAACGAAGAACTTCGCGAACTATTTTTGCTACAAGAATAAGATGAACATTTCCGAGCATATTGGAGAAAAAACATTTATTGTGACATTAATTAAGTTTTCTTGTATTCAACTGTAGTATATGTAACTATAAGTATGCACCTAAAAAGTCCGATTTGGTGTGAAGTAAGACCAATAGTAGATAATAAAAAAATTTACAGGAAAAATTAGTTTTATCAAATTTTTAAAATATTATCCATTCGCATTTATAAATATTTAACGTCATTAATTCGTCTGATTTCGCTAACTTGATATGTATTAACTAAAGATTTCAAGGGCAAAGAGGACTGGACGAGGACTTACTTACCTACTTAACCAAGCCGCTTAAATAATTAACAAAATGTCGAATATAAATTCATACTCCATTTGTTTCATCTATCATATAATTTAATCTCCAAATATTTATTAAATATTCGCGATTTGATGAGGAGCTACGCTCATATCTACTTTACTTATACATACAATACATTGGTATCTACATAGGTACATACGAGTAGGTAGGTACACTACTCGTACTTCAATATTTTCCATTAATTTTATACCAAGAATCTACCGCTTGGCGCACCTCTGATCTATAATGACGTACTATAATCATTAAATTAATTAACAGTCCTCGTTAACTGTTTCACAGAAATATTTTTATATTTACTAACGCCATTATAACTAGTTTTGCGGCATAAAATATATAATCGATCCAAATATATAGGGGGTTTAGTTTTTCGCTGGAATAGAGGCCTAATAAGACGGCAGCTACGATGGTGCGATCACGTCTCCTCACATGTCCCAAGACCGAATCGCCAAACACATCTTCTACTGCGAACTGCAAGATTAAAAGTGCAAGCAAGGCGGGCCAGTTCTTGCAGTTTAAAGATGTGTTGAAGCGGCATATGAAGAGAGCTCATATAGAGCCAACGAAATGGGAGAGTCTAGCCAGTGAACGTCCACGTTGGAGGCATATTCTGCAGACGCAGGTGCGTCAGTTTGAAGCTAGGCGGCGCACAGAACTCGACGCTAAGCGCGATGAGCTGAAGGCCAGACCACCAGCGGCCATACTTTACAATTATGTCGGTGGGGTGCTGACTTGCAGCGAGTGTGGTCACACATTTGCTGCAAAAATTAGCTATGTCAGTTACCTGAGAGCGCACCAGCGGTGCTCTTAACAGTAGAACGCAGAACGCGAAAACGGTTAGGAGATAATGATGGTGAGCTTACACTTTATGCGTTTTTTTTATCGAGGAGTTCCTTTGGCTACCTTGCAACTAACATCAATACGGCTACCACTAATTTGACACTGGCATATTCGCTACGGTGAGCGTAACTTACTTTCTATGCATCACGCTCGGTCTGGCATAATTAGTGCGAGCGAGATGTATAGAAAGTAAGTTACGCAGACGTTACGTGGTAAGGCTGCAGTAACCAGCAAATTTAGGCTCGTATTTAACACATGTATCAGTAGGTAAAATAGACATCAACGAAAATATCTTCCGAGAATCTTAATAAGTATGTACATATATTAGAGCAGCACGGGTAAAGAAGGCCGACTCCGTTTTAACAAATTGATGAGGTTTTCATATTAAATTGTCATTTATTTATTCAATAACAACGGAATAATAAACAAACATAATAAAAATTACTAAATACAAAAACCTAAAGGTAAAAAATTGGCATGGTGCCCAGAAGGCTCGCCGTATTTCCTCGCTAATTGGCGATACTTGCTCCCTGTGCGAAATAGTGGCCAGCCCTCTGGTTGCAAGGCTCTATTAGACGTGCCGATAAATCTTCATTCAGCCGACGCGCATTTGGCCCCGTGGCCCTAAAGTTACAACGCTAAACGCCGCAAACATGTAGGTCCTTCCTAGGGCGGCATATTTACGGCGTTTAAGGTTATCGATACAAGGATACGGCAGCGCCTAGAACACTAGTAGTTCGTCCCGAGCTGAGAACTCGCGGTTCGCCAAAAATACTATACCTACTTATACTTGTTTAACTTTCGACGCAATTGATTAAATAAGGGTTCCGTTTTATGCCATTTGGCTACGGAACCCTAAAAACCGGCCAAGTGCGAGTCGGACTCGCCCACCGAGGGTTCCGTACAAACCTGTACCTGTTATTATTATATGATTGTAACAAAAAATCTACGGTTTTCGCAATTTGTGACATTATCTATGAAAAGGGACCTATGGCGCTCACGCCGCACTGCGTAGCGCGGCGTTGTTTATAATATGGTAGCATCGTTGATAATGGCGTAAGCGCCACCGAGCGTCACATTTTTCCTTTATCTGTACTATAAGACGTTGCTTCGTACCAAATTTCAAGATTCTGAGTTCACGGGAAGTAACCTGTAGGTTTTGATTCCCTTGCGAGTGTCGAAAATTTGCGGACATTTCCGGCATAAACGACTGTATCTTTGGATTGCGTTGGCTTAGAAGTTTGATTTTTTCACAGCTTCAAGGGGCAGTAAACCTGAGTATTTGATATAAATTCCAGCTTGATATCTCCACGCGTTCCTGAGAAAAAGGATCTTGACAGACAGACGGACGGACAGACAACAAAGTGATCCTAAAAGGGTTCCGTGTTTTCCTTTCCAGGTACGTAACCCTAAAATGAAGAAATGGCCGTTTGTTCAAATTTTTACGACAAATTTATATATAAACGGCCTTTCAAATCATCAATTATCAATTTTGGTCATGATCAGACCAATGAATTCAAATCAGGAGAAAATCAATGTGGTCGAACGTTGTACATTATTGACCCCCGTTATGTATTAAAAGTCCTTTAAAAAGCCAAACCATATATTTTGACTAAGGTGTAGTGTTTGTGAAGTTTTTTTTTAAAAGGTTTTATAGTGTCAGTTGAAGACACAGGGCCCTCGCTAATGATACGGGCGACCCTGTGTCCGTGGTGACATTTGCGAAATGCTGTTTTGATTTATGCGATGCCGGGTCCGGCATCACCATCAGTCAAAAAGCAATGGTGATGCTCGAGTTGAAGACCCGGCGTTGTTGTTATGAGTTTAGATAGACCCATGGTCCCCGCGTTAAATACGGGCGGCCATGGTTTCTGGTTGAGATTAATGGAGATGGGAGTTTTTGATTTAAGATGGGGGGTTATTTTTATTTTAAGATGGGAGTTTGATTAGAGTAGAGTTATATTAGTTGTGGTTAGAGTTATATTAGTTGTGATTAGATTTATGTTGTTGCGAAATTATTTTAGTTGAATATACGAGTTGGGACCGCAGTGGTTGTTGATATCAATATTCGACGGACGCTGCTGCCCATACGTCGGTTTTCCCTTAATCGCCTTTTACGACACCCACGGGACGAGATGGGGTGGTGCTATTCTAAAACGCCGGCACCACACGACGGTGTTTGTGAAGTTAGAGCTTGTAGAGTAAGAAGCTTTGACGACCGGTCTGGCCTAGTGGGTAGTGACCCTGCCTATGAAGCCGATGGTCCCGGGTTCAAATTCGTGTGATGAGCATCGATATTTGTTCCTGAGTCATGGGTGTTTTCTATGTATTTAAGCATTTATGAATATTTATATTATATATATATATCGTTGTTTAAGCACCCTCAACACAAGCCTTATTGAGCTTACTGTGGGACTTAATCAATTTGTGTAATAATGTCTTGTAATATTTATATATTATATCTGATAACTTTTTGACAGTGTTAGCCTTATGGTTTCGTCTTGGCAACATTTTATATTAAAATGCTTTTGATGGGATACAGCTTACCTAATGTCATTTAAATTAGAACAAATTTACTTAAGTTATTGCGTAACAAAGTATCCTGTGATAGTTTCGTTTAAAAACATCGAAATGCCGGAACGTACCCCTAGCCAGTCGAAGAAGAAGAAGAGTCAGTAAGAACATCGCTTTGCTTCGCTCACTCGTTCAATTACTTTTCATATATTATTATATCTAGTCCCCCAGAAAAGTAGGTTATGTTAGGTTAAGACTGCGACCCCTGCAGAATCAAAGATGTAACATAAAGTAGGTTAGGTTAGGTCAATAGTGCGACCCCGCGGAATTAAATATCCAACAAAAAGTAGGTTACGTTAGGTTAGAACTGCAACACCCACAGAATCGAATATCTAACAAAAAGTAGGTTAGGTTAGATTATAGCTGCGACCCCCGTAGAATTAGTATGCAAACAACACGACAAAATGTGTTATACAATATATCTTTATACTTATTAAAATTGTTATATGTTATATAAAAATATAATATAACTAGGGTCATACAATGTCTCTATACTAGATGGAAATTAGTAGTATAGCAAGTGTATGATAGCTTTTTATGATTATACATAAGTATAAACGCAAGTAGCGTCCCAAAACTAGCGGCCGACCCATTCCAGTGTTATTCTGTCGGGCCTCTTGCCGTCATCCCTAGCCAGACCGCTAGGCTCAAGGACTACCGGCACTTTGACACTAACAAGGGCCCGATGGACATCATTCATCTTAATTTGACACGATCAAGCATCTCATGCACTACACCAATAAGTGCGAGCGAAATGCCTTATAAGATGACTCCTGAGGGTAGTGACCTGGAGGCCTACCGCGAACCACGTTCGACGTGTTGCCTCCCTGCCGCACTTATAAATTCGTACATAGGTGGAACAGGGTGTTGCCTCTCTCGTAGATAGCGGTAATGGCGGTAGGCCCTCTGATTGCATTTCGTATGTATTAATTAGCGTTAGCGGCTCACGCTGAGTGGTTTAGCAGCGCACCCTTTCTCAAGGTCGTATCAAAATAAGACAAAACCATAACAAAACGGGAACATATTGAAATGTTAAATCAGAATCGGCTTCGATGGCCTAAGACAAAAAACTAAGACAGCTATAGATCGGCATTTGAAGTAAAATGCTAAACAGCCACTGTGTATATACCTACGTAGGCACCTATTAGGCACCTAGGTATAAAACCCACTGTAGTGCATAGCCATTATCTATATATTTTTTTTAGAACCCGATTCATACACAAATCAAGGTTGACGTTTCACACCAACACACATTTCATACAGAGATTTAGTTGGGTCTGCTACTATGCTCTGTACGAGGGATGATCCAAAGATAAATGAATGGCAATAGGGTTGTTTCCAATTTTTTGAAACGCTTGTATTACGTTCTATATTAACTAAAAGTTGCCCTAAATTTCAAATTTTATACTAAAAACGGCTTTAAATATGTTAAATTAACAAAATATATTTTGACAGGTGCTTTCGCGCCCAAAACGCTCTTTGAAAATTGTGTGACGTCACAGTTTACGGTTTGACACATAACTACATACACACACGTAGAAGATACGAACTGTCAACTGACATTTGTCATTTTTGTTTATCGCCTAACTGTCAACAGTGTCAATCCGAGAGTTGTGACGTCATCAGAATCTTCAAAGACGTTTCGAGTTTAGTCACGTGCCGTGTGCCACCAGATATTTTAAATTCAATATTTACAAAAATATGGTCATTACAGGTCTCCTAAAAGTATTTTAACATGTTCATATAATCCAAAAGAATTTATTGGGATACAATTTTGCCCTAAGATTTGTAGATGGAAACAACCCTAGTGTGAAAGACACATCACATGTTTAAAAACATATTTTATTTTTCAATTTAGTCTTTTAGTAAGCGTACTCTCATATACCATCGTTTCTCTAAACCTTCTCTGTTCGTTAAAAAAAAATTGTGTCCCTTAAAAAATGCCTTCACAGCGACCATTCAAAAACGCTGTCATTCAAAAATTTGTTGCTTTTAAGATTTTCCTTCAGCCGCGGAAAGGGATAAAAGACGCTGGGGGCTAGATCTGCCGAACAATATGGGGGGTTTTCTGGCAAATTGAACCCTGCATGACGTATGGCTGCCACTGCAACATCAGCCATGTATGCCACAGGGGTCTTTTGTTCGGCCGGGAACAACAGTTAGGTACCCAACGAGCGGAGACATTTTTCGTGTGTAATTATTAAGTGTATAAATTAAAGATTTTTTGAATACTGCCTCACGAGGTGATGCATGATAGGTATCCCACTATCTGCTATCACGAGATCGTGATTTTTTATGCTTTCTTTAGTAAGGACGATAGATGGGCGGTTTTCGTGGTGTTCGTTTTGTTGTGTTGTTGTTACTGTTGATGTTCTACCCAGGTTAGACTGCTTGCACTAGCGTGCAACTGTGTAGAATACGGAGAAGTAGAGTCCCCCAATGTTCCCGCTAAATCAATGTGCATATTTAGTCCACATTTTTTTCAAACAGAAGTACTCAGTAACGTATCTAATTATTATTACTTTTGTATCACTCCTCGTACACGAGTTTCGAGTAATTTTAGGGAAGGCCTTGTTTGTTCTATAGACTCCATACACCCGCTCGCGGAGGACGGGGCGCTGAAGAAGCGGGACGGTGAGCCCGCTTCCTTAACATGAAACAATATTGAAATTAGCCAAAATACATAATGCTGTTTTTTTTCCAATTTAGTTTTAAAATACTACGTACACATATCATTACGTATACATTTCGCATAATTTTTGATCTCATCAAAACGATAAATATGCATAATTGAGTCGATCATCGCAAGGTCAGTTAGCCAACTGGTTTCGGACCAGACCTCGGATAATGACTATTAATTTATTTGATAACGTAGACAAGCAAAACCATTTATCATCGACAAGATTCATATCGGTCATTGTCATGTGAGTAATCACTTTCTTTTATGCAGAAGCAACCGTATAATTTGAATACGGCATTCACAACGCCGCTGCTACAATGTCTCATTTCCAAACGCATTGCGCTACCACACATCTTATTATCAAGTCAACAAGCTTACTAAACATTTCTTAACAAACGCATCATCTTTCGATATAAAACGGGCTTCCAGACGGTCGCGGCTTGAACTTGACCCTTAGTATTTGGCAAGCACGCCCCACTCGCCGTTCGGCAATGGTTGCCACTCTCGCAACACCGGCCGCTCGGCGCGCACGACTCCACGATGTACCCGAACCCGTTCGACCGGAAGCATTCCACCATCAGACAAATCCTTGACCGCTTCCTCAAGGACCCCAGTACTAGCCGGACTAAGAATGCCTTGACCAGAAAAGGAAGCAGCAGCTCAGCTTGCAGCTCCAACTCGTCTTCTTCAACTTCCTCGAGCCGAATCTTCCGAAGCTTCAGTCTTCGTAGTTCTTGAGTTCAGTTCTTGTGTTATTAGTGTTGACTGTTACCAATCTGCTAGTCACCAATAGTGCATCACTACTTACAATTCGGTAAGATTATTTTAATTTATTACATGGTTAAGTACTTTAAACACGAGGGCTCGCGTTGCACCACGCGACTTAAGCAATGATTGTTAAATTTTTCAAATATAACTTAGTGTACACACGTCCACGTCTTTTGCAAGCTGAAAACCTGTTTCTATCTTGTAGTCTTTCATCACGGTAGTAGGCGCGAACATTTCCACTGGGCCAGTAATCGTCGGTTTCTAATGTAGGTCGGATTGTCACATTGGGTTGCTAATGTGATTGAATTTTCATCACATCATGGCAACAAGACAGCATATCAATCCAACCGGGCCGCCACGGACCGGCCACTGACCTTTTAAGATAATAAATCGCTGCGAGTTACGAAATATGGACTAATTTAGTTTGTTGTAGTTATCTTATCAATGTTTGCAGAAGGCGATTATTATGTATTTAGCTACTTACCTAATACAAAAGTATTTATGTACACTATTCGACCGAATAAAGTATGAGTATTTATTTGCTGTATTTCTAAATCAATATTTAGGTATCCCTCGATTTATTCCGTTTAACATTTTGATCAACATTTCCTTGGGGGATTTGACCTAATATCAGTTATTTTTTGTATATATCCGTACACTTGTATAGATAAATGACTACTGAAATGCTCTTAAGCCTGTAGATCTATTGATTATTCCAGAATCCATTACTATGTAATTACATTTGTAACGTCGTGTGCATTTAATTTGAATGTAAATCTAGTAAAAACAGCCGTTTGTGAAACAGCACCTTAGCATCGATTCCGGTCGGTCCAACGGCCGCATTGCAGGGTTTCATAAAGGTGGTCTAGAAACGTCCGCGCGTTGCGAAAGGACCTTCCTGTAATTACCGATAGCCGGAAGATCATGCCCTTGGTCTGTAAATAGCGATAACTAATGCATATGTGAAATGCAATTTTTTCAATGTTTCACAAGTACAATTCTTGTAGCTATAGTTTTAAGAAATTCAAAAGAGAAAATGACACCCTTAGGGGAAATTTCAATGGTATTAATTGATTTGATTTATTTAAAAAAATGCTTTTAACATAGAACTAAACAGCAAAAGTAATTTATGCTACTAAAATAAATTGTAACACAAATTATTATCAAATTTTGAGTATGAATCTGTTACCTATACAAATTATTCAAAGCATTTACAATGAGTCAACTAAAATGCTTTCCTGTAATTAATATTAATTATACGTGAATCATAATTTCATAATATTATTTATCGTAACTGCTGTCACCTGTCTTGTTTACAATTAATCAAATCTATAGGCTTTTTGTATAAAATACATTAATTTAATTATTTCATGCTTCGACCAGTTAAGTTATCGTACAGATTCAGGATTACTGCAGCAGAATTGTAGCGCGACATTACTGCCGCAAATGTCAATAATCTGAGCAGCAACATTTTGACATTTGCCGTGCTGCCTATTGCAGTTAATGTCTAATAATCGCGGGATAAATATGAATAAAAAGGCTACATTAGGATTAATACAGCGTTGCTGATGTATAAAACAGATATGCCCCTTTTTAGGGTTCAGCAGCAACTATAGTTTCCCTAACCCTTATAGTTTCGCCATGTCCGATTGTCCGTCTGTCCGTGCGTCCGTGCTTGCGGGCTTTACTCCGTGATCGTTAGTACTAGAAAGCTGCAATTTAGCATGGATACATAAATCATGCATGGGGATGGTTCGTCCGTTTTTTAATTTTTGCAAAAATCTTTTCTTACTAAAAAACTTACAAAGCGCTGCGATGGTCACCTACCCCCCCCCCCCCCCCCCTCCCTTATGCTTATAGGGATACTTACTAATAGTCCCCGTTTAGATTATTCCGACAGAATGGCAACTATGGAACCCTACACTGAGCATGGCCCGACATGCCTTGGCTGGTTTTTAGTTGATAAATTACTTTGCTGCCGTTGCCGCACTGTTACTGCGATTGGAACGTTTAACTCACTTTTTTTTTCAAGAAGATTCTGCAGCAGTAACGATGTTGCAGTCTCAATCTGAAGTTACCTTTACTAGAACCCATATGTCACTTTCAACAGACGTATTCGGCAGTCAACACGATGTATACATACCCTTAGTAGATTAATTACTGTACACTCGGCGTAAAACATATATTTACACTTTTGCACCGTAATCCTTTTTGATAAGGCGAAAACTGTATACATACCTTTGACGTCTACTGTACACACACAGGTCACGAACTGTGTACTTCAGTACCCCTAGTGTAAATATTTTCGACAGCGAAACGTGACGTACGCGTTTGCGTTAAGTGTCATTTAGTATGAGATTTTTTACTTTCCAAAACATCCCGCTTGGCGCGCTGTTCAAAAACCCATACAAAATGAGACTTAACGCAAACGCGTACGTCACGTTTCGCTATCTAAATTTACACTAGGGGTACAGATCTCAACATTTGCTTTGCCAAAATTAGTTTCCACTTTAACGTACCGTGCATATTTGATAAGGTACTGTTAATTGTGTCATGTGTTACCCACAAGAAGAGGTTATATTTAGAATCTCAAATTACCGACTGAGTTATGCTGATAAGCAAATGTTCAGAATGTGTGTCAACCACACCTGTGTATTTGCGGTTCCACCATGGGTACTGACGGCCATCACGCACTGAGTTGCCGGAACCGCGTCACCATGCCCTGAACGACATGGTTCAAAGGGCGCTCAGGTCATTCCATCCGTGCTTGAGCCTCCGGGTCTAAGTCGCACGGACGGTAAGCGACCTGATGGCCTAAGTGGCATGACTTTAGTGCGGTGGGAGAGACTACGGTGCTTGGTGTAGGACTCTACGTGCATTATCATCTTTGTCGCGTCTCATATCAGTCGCACATCGCACGGCAGGTGCCAAAAGTATGTTCCCCTGGGCTCGTGGTATATTTTCGTCCCTTTTGCGGTGGAAACGGTGGGCAGCTTCAGCAGCAAGTTGGGGCGCTGACGAGAAACAGTTGGTACATGACATAGGCCGTCGACTTAGGCAAAAGGGAGAAAACCCCGCGTCGTCTCTGATCTCTGATGCAGATAGCCATCCAGCGTGGTTATGCTGCGAGCATTATGGGCACTTATGCCGAACGGGTATGACTAGTTACGGTGTGTAATTATTTGTATTCTAAGAATTATATTTTATTCCTACTCAGAATATTTTTCGATCCTTTTAAGAGAAAACCTGTTCAGTATGATCATCTTTATACATTTTTGACATTCAAGATCATGACTCCAAAATCATCCAGTATGCCGATATTATATTTTAAACTCCGAAAGTACCAAAGATTCCAGTCTCCAGAACGACTAGCGTAACGTCGCGTCCTAAACGTCGGTTGTATTTTAATTTGAATTTATTTTACACGCGATCACGTCCCTGAATATATAATTAAATTTATTCGCGTTAATTTTATTTGGGTAGTATGTTTGTTATCAGTCTTTGCTGTAAAGTTGTTCATTGCGTGTGTAGCGCTTAATTACAACACTAATCATTTATTCATGATGAATTACAAGCACGTTTCAGTCATTCAAGGTTCGCCAAATTTTACATATCATTGTAAATCACAGATCATACATAATGTGCAAAGAGTCATTAATAGCAGGAATTTACGAAAAATTGTCAATTAAAGTAGATGTCACTGTACGTCCCCAAACATTATGCGTAATTTTTTTACGGAAAGTTGACGTTTGACAATTCGATTACCACAAAAATATGACGATGTATAGCGCCATCTACTTCAGCTATTAAACCCCTGCCCGCGTAGCCAATATGCCAATCTTTAACGCTCCGTAGCGAACGAAACGCAACTGTCACTGTCGCACTAATATGGAAGAGTGATAGAGAGAGATGACTGCGCTACGCTACGGAGCGTTAACGATTAACAATTTAACATGTAGCATAAGCGGGCTTGTATTTGCTGTTAATAATTGTATTCATTGACCATACAATTATAGTGTATTGTAAATATTGTAATACTGAGTAAATACGAGTATTGTGTCAGAGTTTACATCTCTTCTACATCTTAATAACTCTTGGATATGAGTACAAATGAGTGTGATGTCGCCTGGCGCCATACAAAATTTGGACCCATAATAGTCCGCCGCTTTGCCACGACTTGTAATGTATTTTCCCGGCAGCCGAATTTTTTACTTCCTATATTACAACAAATAAACAAATCTGCAAAACGTTCACTTAATTTAAAAAAATGTACACTCTGTAGGTAATACACGTTATGAGAAATCTTTTGATGGTGATTATTTGATCAGCCCTCACCGCGAGTCAGACTCTCACTTCGGTAAATTACATGTTTTAGTGTTTGTAGGACATTTACACCGTACAAGTGTGAATTGTCATTAGATTTATCTTGGCTGTATATTGATATATTTAATCAGCATTTGGATCGTTTTTTTCTTAACGTTTCATTGTGTGTACAATGCAATTGTACATACACAACTCAAAGAGAACAAAATTACATATGTACAATGTTTTTTTTTACTTGCTAGCTTGACAACAAATAAAAAAGGTGACATGATAAGGATTTATGTGTAGTCCTGTAAATAAGCTTTATTTTATCTATCTATTTTTTTTTTGACCGTACTGAGAAGGAAAACAAACTATCTTGCCTTTATTTATTTCATGTCATCTAATTCTCGTTGAAATAGAAAAGGTTTAACTTTGCTGTTCCATTTCCTTTGTTTGTAATGTTTGCTGACCGGCAACAGCTAGCAGTGGCACTAGTGTAACTTTGTACTGCATTTCTGTCGCGCGAATAATGTGTTCTTGACAACCGAAAGAGACATCAGTCAAATGATATTTAGAACTAGAAAGAGTAAAATAACAGCAATTTGAGAAAATGTACTTACAGAGACTACTAATTTCAAATTGTTATTCTGAAAATCAGTGTTGTTAAGTTTAATTCCCAAGAAAATTCGTGTTGTAAAGTTTAACTCACAAGAAATCTAAATCCTGAGTTTTACGAGGAATTGCAATAAAACTGTGCCGAAGAACCTTCCTAGTTCGTCGTAGCGCTTGTAAATTTTGCTATTTAATCTATCAAACTTTCAAGAAAGAAAACCTTATACAAAGTTTAATTCCAATTTAAATAGGTCAACCTAACCCCAATCGTGCCCAAATTAGGCACAGCTTTTCCTATGGGTACTAGGCGACGATATACCCACATACCTCGTACCTACACCACCGTGTTTATTCAAACTTCGTTAACTTCGGGGCACAGCTAAGTTCATTTAAGGGCCACTTGTATCAATCATTAACCCAGGGTTAACCGGTTAAAACTGGAGCTACCAAGGTTACCAGTACAATTTGACACTGGGTTAACGATTTAACCGGTTAACTCCTGGTTAGTGGGATGGTGCAAGTGGCCCTTAGAAAACTAAATGGCATAGGTAATTTTCAATTTTTTTTCCTCATAAAAAGTGTTTAAATGCTTCATATAGCGTTGTCGTAACACGGTTATTGTATTTAACTCCATCAAACAATTAATAACGTTGACATATCCACCTCATGTCGAACATCGATCGGCTGAAATAGTACTTGCGTTTAGTAGCCAGTGTATTAACTCATACACATAACTATACACACAAATAAATGCCCTTACCGGGATTCGAACCCGGGACTTCCAGTTTTGTAGGCAGGCTCACTAGCACATGCTAGGATGTCGTTATATACTAATGTCGGAATTTAAAAGCGCAGTTACGCTATAAAATATAATACTCAGCTGCCTTACCTCCACCTAGAATAGTTAACACAAAAGTAATTTAATATTCAAAGAAACATTTTATCGTGTAATCCTATAGGTATATAAATTACAAAAATCGTCGAAATAAAATTAGGTATAAATAGTCCTAGTTATTCACTAGAATATGCCATTTTCTAAATCTCAAGAGTCAGACATCGCAATCACTAGGATTCTTAAGGTAATAAATCAGACGGAATAGCTCGAAATGTGTTCGTTCAACAATCCTAGGAATCTGCGGCACTCCCACAGGACGAGGATACGAGATTTCTCGAAGATATTATGGACTATTTTTTATCTAAACTCACCCAACCAGGGTAAACAAATAGTTTTACACGCACATTATGCTATTAAGAATAAGAATAAGAATTTTTTTTATTGCCACATATTACAGGTTCACTATAAAACAAAAAAAAATTACATAATAAAGAAGAAGAAAAAGAATTATAATAATTTATACATATGAATAACGTAGAAATATTGGGCAAAGGGTTCCAGGTATTTATTGTTTGTTTTCCTATTTATGCTTTTATAATTTATTGACAATAACAATATACATAATGGATATATACAGATGATTACTATAACTAGCTTATATCTAAAATAGCCCCTTGAGGCATTGTACCAAGGATGCTGGCGGCATTTCCTCGTTGTATCGCAATACTGATACGTTGTGCGAGGAAGCCACCAGCTCTTCGGTCACCAGTTACGTCAACCAGACGTTTCGCGATTTCTCCAAAAAACTTGTGCGCGCTGGGACCTCATGGACCTAGAGTTTCAACGCCAAAAGGTACAATTATTAATTAAATAGTTATTAATGGTCTGTTTGACGTAGGTTTGGATAATACCAAAATTTAATAATAAAATTTAATTCATAATATTTATTTGCAAAAAAGGAGTTACTTACAGAAGTTGGTACATTATATTTGTAAAAAAGTCCATCCTCTTAGTCGTCTATGCACAGCATGCAAATCTTACAAGCTAGCAAAATATAAAATATTTTATTAAATGACAATTTTATTTACAGTTCAGATCAGAAGTAAAAAAAATAAATAAATAAAAAAAGGGAGAGCATAACCATATAAAATTTCATTAAAATATGATGTCAAATATAAATAATAATTAATTATTGACCAGAAACAATAATTGGATATTTTTTTTTATTTGATTTAATTTAATTTATGTTGTCTAAAAGAAACGTCCCTATATTATAGGACTACTTAGATATCGATAATTGTCGAGAAAATTTAACCACTGTCCACTCCGTTGCATGTTCAAATCGAAGCGTTTACTCGGCAAGTCCAACTAATTGTCCGAGTAAGATCGTATTATCGCGTGTATAGCTTTCGTTAGGACAAGAGTTGCTATTTATTGGGGTACGCAACGCGAGGGGTTGTAAAGCTTTGCCGATATAAAGAAACAGGTCATATTTTCTTTTCACCAAGAGGAAACAGGGTGTGCGTTGCCTTTGAGTTAGGAAAACTCCTTAGAGCTATAGTCTCGTTCACTTTGTCAACACTACTTTTTACAACTATTGTCATATGGTACTTATATGGTAGATATATGTTACTACCATATCGAATATTTTTTTAACTTTAAATTGTTCTACGGCTTTATAGTAAAAAATAAACTCTTAACATAAAAATAAAACAATCAATTGTAATCTTTGAGCAAATTTTCTCCGTTTTAACTTTTTTTATGTTAACTCAGTGTCGATTGATCGCTTCTTACATAACTCAGTCCAATTGCTTAATAGATTTGTATCAAATCTATGCATAATATCATAATTTCTCACGTATATTATGTAATTTTGTATTGAATTTAAGTTATCCGTGTTCTTAACTCAAATCACAGCTCCAACCAAAAAAGGCACGAAAAAGAATGAAAGTGGAAACAACTACTTCATGAGTTGTTTCTGCTTCTATTTTCTTTTTTTTGACATAAGCTACGTGCATGCCAAGTCTGATGCTTTCCTGCATCCGCAAAAAAGTCCAGCAGTCATCCGAGAGTTACGAAAGAGACTTGATATTTAGGAAAAGTCCCGTATTATTGTTACTCAACCTTAACCGTCAAATCGCGTACTAAACTTAAAAGCTAAAAGCTCATCTCACATAATCTGCACTTACATATTAATCAATATTTCTTTGAGTATACCAATTGAATAAATTTAGATTATTTTAATAAGATCGTCTGGGTTGAACCAGAGTTTAAATATTTATATCGATAAAAAGTCAAAACTTAAACGTTCTTTACCCAGTTAGGTACGCTGCTCAAAAGAACATCAGAAAGGTCTCGTCTTTGTCTCAGACATTTTAAATGAAGGGGAATTCCATTAAGTTGTTGTTTAATCTTTGATCTCCGCACAGACGTCAATGAACAGTAATCGTTTTTGTACACGCGCTTGCCTTAAGAGGAAAGTGGACGGCCGATTCTCCATACAAACGTCGTCCGCATTTTCCTTTCTTTACCTATATTAACTTTATGGAAAATATCATTACATAATTTGATATATATTAACCATGGCTATGACCATAACCATGCCCCTACGTTTGACTTTTTTAGATTTTATTATTATTATAAAAATTAGGATCGAAAAACAGATTTCATACGAAATGTAAAATGCTTCTTACTCCTATAATAATTAAAAAATTGAATAAAACCAAACGTAGGGGCATAGCTGTGGTAAATATACCACAAATGGTGTCAAAATATTTTCAATAATGTTAGTATCCAGAGAGGAAAATGAGGACGTACGTTTGTATGAAAAAAAGATTTCGCGCGGGTCCTCCACTTTCGTCTTAACCCTTTTAACGCCATGACGCCTATCGTGCGCGGCGCCTCATCGTGAACCTTGTTGGAATGCACGAAGGTTGATTTTGGGCTGTAGCCGCGCGCGTCAGTCGACAGTTAAGTTGGATATAAGGGCAGGTGAGGTATTTTGCTCGGGGCAAGTGAAACAGTAGACTCTGACTACGCTAACTTCACAAAACTTCGCAATAAGAACGGATACATATCCCTATAAGCTCTATACTTGACGTACCCTTAGCATGAAAACCTAGCGTGGTCCGACTCTGAGGATTCCCTCCAAGTGTTACAGATACAGTACACAGTAGATACAGACAGAGGTAGAAAGGTTAAGGCCTGTCCTAGAGTAATCCCGAAATAAAGCTCGGCAACCTTTTTTAGATTAGCGAATATTAACAGTTTTGAATGATTCACGGTTTGTTTCACTATCTCCAGTTACCCTTGAACAACTTGAACAAGATGCATGTAACTGCTTCGAAATATTGGGAGCTTGAAAATAAAACAAAAGGTAATCACGGTCCATATCCCGGTCAATTAAAATTTAACAAATATTGTTTAGATATATTTTTACCGTATAAAACAAGAGATACCTGCGATTTTTACCGTATAAAAGAGATAGCTAGCGTTTGTTACCTATTTACTGCTTTTAGAGCACTCTGGTTTAATAAATATACGCTTGTGTATATTTTTGTAGATAGTAACTGTTTGTATTTCTTTATGGGTTTGCCAAAACTTAGGCAAAAAATATTAATATGTACAAAAAAAAACATAATTTTAACCTTGACGTTAATCAACTCATTTGTAGTTAATCAACTCATCGGTGATTAAATTACGCTTTCAAGTTTAAATATCCATTTCCTATTCATTATAATGCAAATTAATTAATTGGATGAAATGAAATATTAAGTATTTGACCATGACACATCTTTTATTCCTGTTGTTTTGATATTTAAATGTCAAACCATATCTATTTAACCACCGATGGAAGCCCAACCCTATACTATTTTTAAGATCGTATTGTGGAGCAAGGACATACTTTAGCATAAGTTTCTAATTATTTTAAACATTAACAAAATTTGCTAGCTTATATTCAAATTAATATGAAAAACATCGTTGCAACACAGTTTACCTTAACTTTTATAAAATATTAAACGATTAACTTATTCGCAAGATACAGTTTTGAAACAATACATTTACTCACTTACTTACTTACTCCGTTGGCTCAGCGACCCAAAATGAGACTTGGCCTCCGACACAAGACAGCGCCACTTTTCTCGATCCTGTGCGACCTCTCGCCAATTGTCGACTCGAAGCTCGCGCAGATCCGCCTTCACCATCTCGCTCCAGCGATACCTAGGGCCCTAGGTAAACAATACATTTCGTTTAAAAAAAAAAAGTTCACCAACGTTGTACTTGGTAATAAGCCTGTACATAGACATATTATTTGCATCGATTATAAGCGACACCCTGTAGTGTATAGGTTCGATCTATTGAATTAAATGGTTGCTTCTAGAATCGAATGACGTCATTATTGACGGCAAGTAAATGCTAATTGCATTGCATCGTGTACATAAGAAGGCACCTCGCCTAGGTCAGTGTCAATAAATGAACGATGAATATCTCTGCGTCAAAGCGCAGGAAATGGATATTTTCTAAGGAATCCACGTCCGCACACGTGTAAACATACAATCTTCTAGTTACCTACGTATTACGTATTAGTCTGCTTTTTGATCCGGCTTGAAAAAATATCTCTCGTAAATATGTTGTGTTTCTCCAATATTAACTAGTGTTATTATTTAGACAAAAATTTCGTTTCCAACTAAGAAATACTTAAGGGATTACCAGGGACATACCAAAAGCATTTAGATACTAAAAAAATATTATGTTTTTTCTTGAATACAGGTAAGGTATCTGTAGGTATTTTCAAACTATTCGCCATGATATTTTCCATCCGTTTAAACCACTTATAAAATACCGAAGACCTTTTTAGACACCTCCGAAATTTCATAGTAATAACCAGCCAGGGCATCTTCTTTGCTGTTATACCGCTTTTCTCTTGACTTTTTTTAAATTTTCGGAAACAAGTAAAAGTCACAGGGGAATATAAGGGAATGAGACAGGCTAGAGATATTTTTTGAAGCAAAATAGTCGAGTGTTCTGGCTGTGTGTGGAGCGGCGTTGTCGTGATGCCAGAACAGGTGCCGGTTCCTGACTTCGGCCGCATGTCCCGTCTTGCAGAAAAATAAGGAAACCATTTGTTTCTTCATGCCATTAAGTCCGACTAGCACTTTTCCCTTCTTGCCTTAACCGGACTTGAAACAATGATATTAAGAGCAGCATTTTAAATATATCTATTTTCCAGGGTGTGCTCTCGGTACTGTATTTCTATAAAAAATCAACCCTGAACCCGAGAATTCTCGATTCCCGTCATACAAACCTACTGATATTCTATTCCTAACTATTAAAAAAACCGGCCAAGAGCATGTCGGGCCACGCTCAGTGTAGGGTTCCGTAGTTACTCTTCCGTCACAATAAGCTAAACTGGAGCTTAAAGTATAGTAAATTGTTAACCAAGGGATGAAACGGTACCTTTCACCCAAGTTGAACAGACAGACAGACAGACAGACAGACGGACATGGCGAAACTATAAGGGTTCCTAGTTGACTACGGAACCCTAAAAAGACAACGATCTATATTCTCAAGATACGAAAACCTCCCTCCTCTGTAAATTTTGTGTTTCATGGCCTCCTAAACTAGTTGGTAGTGACCCTGCTTACGAATCAGGAGGTCCCGGGTTCGAACCCTGGTACTTTGTGTGCTTATATATATATTGTGTTCAAATGTCAACTGCCGCTGCATGTCACTGTTGCGGCGCCGCCGTTGCCGCCGCTATATCTGGATCCAAATTCTTTGCGATGTCTTGTATCAAATAAATAAAAAAGTTGAGTGCTATTGCATGTCTTTCTAGCTGTAGATTATAATTCTCTTTAATGAAAAAAATATAAACTTAATTTCACCCCATACAAAAAGCTCCACTCCGTCAAATTTTTGGAAGCATAAAACAAGACAACGAAAAGAATTTTGCCCCACCTGTCACTTTCCTTGATAAAATGAATGAAGTTGGCCGCCGCGTTACAGCCGCGATTATGACGCTCATTCCATCACTCAAAGAGATTGACAGATACAGAGGCGCCAACAATGACGCCGCAACAGTAATGCAGCTACAGTTGACATCCGAACGTCACTTTTATGGATGTTTCCTATGTATATCTTATACCTTTAAACGAGCAATTCTTGTATATATATAAATATATATATTTCTGTGATCCCGGAAACGGCTCTAACGATTTCGCAGAAATTTGGTATATGGGGGTTTTTGGGGGTATACAATCGATCTAGATTAGTCTTATGTTTGGGAAAACGCGTGTTTTCGAGTTTTCATGCGTTTTTCTTTCGACGCAGAATATGGTCGCTAATTTCGTGTTGCCGGCCGCTGTCCGTCAGGTCCAGCGGGTTAAGACGCGGACTGCTAAACGAGTGTTACGGGTTCGAATCTCGCCCGGTGACTAACTTTTGTTTTTTTTTTTATATGTTCAAGTTTATATATAATTTTTATTGTTTTAGACAAGTTTAATTTAGTAAAAAAATGTAGTTAAGATTATCACCTGTAGACCACCATATTACAATAAATAGTTATAACCGAGCAAAGCTCGGTCGCCCAGGTACTAAGTGTTTATATATCTATGTATTAGATTTATCGTTGTCTAGTTAGTAGGTACCCACGATACAAGCCTTATTGAGCTTAATGTGCTTACTATAGATCGTTTCATTCACGACGACGCATGCCATCGTATTGTCATGTTATTAAAGGTTAGATTTGACAAATCTGCGCGTCATCGTGCATGACACGAACTATATAGGTCGATTTATGTAAAATTGTCCATAAAGTATTTAATTTTATTTTTATTTTATTTTACTTTACCTAAAAAATCTAAATAAAACTGGTCTAGATTTTAATTTGGCACTGTCATTGCATAAATTTAAATATTTTAAATCCACTTAACGTCTCGGACATTTCGAGGGTTAACTGCTTGGACTACTAACTGCTCATACCAATTTATCATTCGCGTACGCACTAACGTTTTATAATGAGAATTTATGTCTAGGACTTATTCAAATTTGAGATTTATTCATGCCATAAATTTTGGTTTGCAGGTACGTGATACGCGCTTTGGATTGGGACAAGTTGAGAAAAACTAAAATAAGAATGTGAAAAGTGAAAGACTTATCTCGTTTTTACACCAGCCTATGTTTAAATATCTACCTACCAGTGTCTGATACTACAGTCGGCTGATCAAGACTTTCTTATTCCTTAACCATGATGACAGGAGGCATGGTTATTAAGAGTATGTTTTAGAGTACGTTTCTCTAAACTTTTCTATGCAGTCATGTAAACCCCTATGATTTGTTAGTTCGTGGAATAAAAATATTAGTATAATATCGTGCGGGAAATTGCCTCAAGTCTAACCCACAAAGCAGATTCATAGCACAAAAAAAATGTGCTAAAGTGTAACATGCATAGATATCACCATCACCAGGATCATCATAAAGATTAAAGGCCTTCGGCAGTCGGGTAAGAACAATAAAATCGGGTTCCGCTTATAGTATAAGCATATATTATATTATATACCAAGTAACTCGTTTTAATTGTTCTTCGTTTTATTATAGATTTAGATTCGAATGTATATATCTCATAAGAAATACTTTTAATGTTAATGCACTACGTTTATTATTCAAATTATAGCAGAGCTGTATAATATAAGTAATGTAATACTACATTACGATAGAAGTGCGAACAATATTAAATTAATTCGCAACGAGTGGGTATAAATTAAAACACAACCGAAGGGAGTGCTTTAAATCGACACGAGTTGCGACTTGCTTACTCGCACATGTATTCTACAACATTTTACAGTACATATGACCCTTGAAATTTTCGATATAGTTACGTAATGTGCTAATTAACGCCCTAGTGCGGTAAAGTATCACCATTGTAGCGTTAATTTATTTCTCAATTATATTTTTCTCGTCGACATGATAAATAAATATTAGTCTCAGCAAGTGATAAGTATCGATGTCGATATTATCGACTTTCCCATTCCCGGGATACTTGTTTACGCGATCGCCGGCGCCATGTTGTAACGGTCCGCCGCAGCCACCATTGTACATCTGACTGCAGCGCTGGACGCACGTCGCTCGTGCGAGCGTTAACGGCCGCGCCTTGTTTCGCGATGTCGAATATAATACTCGTATAGGGAACAAGTGCTGTGCCCCTAAGTTTTCGAATATATTCAAGTGTATCTGTTTTCCCCCGCTTTGGGGTCTACCCTACGGGCTAATTCAACGTCCACGCCTGCCCTTATCTGCTGCCCGGCGCTAACGCCAGGTTGCCACTACGCCAGGAACACCAGGACAGTAACGCCCAGCTACACACCGATCCAAGTGCCACCACCACAGTAGGACAACGACCCACGTGATTTAAGCCCAATAAACCACTGCTGTACAATTTGTAGCCAAGGCCTTATTGCTCACCTCTGCCCTAGACACCTAACGCTACAAGTGGCGCCTTCAACCTGGTATCTAGGTGGTTTCTGTGGTATTTTGGATACTTGTAGCGTTAGGTGTCTAGGGCAGAGGTGAGCAATAAGGCCTTGGCTACAAATTGTACAGCAGTGGTTTATTGGGCTTAAATCACGTGGGTCGTTGTCCTACTGTGGTGGTGGCACTTGGATCGGTGTGTAGCTGGGCGTTACTGTCCTGGTGTTCCTGGCGTAGTGGCAACCTGGCGTTAGCGCCGGGCAGCAGATAAGGGCAGGCGTGGACGTTGAATTAGCCCGTAGGGTAGACCCCAAAGCGGGAGAAAACAGATACACTTGAATATATTCGAAAACTTAGGGGCACAGCACTTGTTCCCTATACGAGTATTATATTCGACATCGCGAAACAAGGCGCGGCCGTTAACGCTCGCACGAGCGACGTGCGTCCAGCGCTGCAGTCAGATGTACAATGGTGGCTGCGGCGGACCGTTACAACATGGCGCCGGCGATCGCGTAAACAAGTATCCCGGGAATGGGAAAGTCGATAATATCGACATCGATACTTATCAGTTGCTGAGACTAATATTTATTTATCATGTCGACGAGAAAAATATAATTGAGAAATAAATTAACGCTACACCATATGTTCTGTAAAATGTTAATACGTATCTAGGTAATATGTTATACCTAAGCATTAAAATTTACCTAGTAGCAAATAGTTATAGGCATAGATTCCAGGCTCTAATAATATTGTAATACCTTTATTTATTTTTTATTTCCATATAATTTTATTCCGTTCTAATTCGCTGTCAAATATCATTCTTATCATTAAATACTTAGACAAAGATAATGTACCTAATTCTTACTGATAATGTATATATAGGGCGTTCATGTCAAACGAAAGACATAGTTTTGATTTAAGCGGGCAGTGTGAACAGCCAACGACTAACTATACACCCTGTTTTTTTTTTTGATTTCCGTTAATTTCAAGGGTGCATCCCTGAGCTTAAATTAAGTAACTTTCTCAAAGACACCAGTATTCTAATTAACTCCATTTCGGAGATAATCAATATTGAATTTTTATCTTATAAGGCCCTTATGAGCGTGTACACTTGGCTTTGGCCCTGTTTACATATTGATCAGTGTCAAGTATGAGTTAATACATTTGCTACTAAACGTAAATACTATCTCGGACGATTGTCGTCAATTGTTTCGTTGAGTTGAATGTAATGCCCGTGTTACAACAACGCTATATGCAACATTTAATTACTTTTTATAAAAATACAAATAATAAAAAATAATAAAAAAATTTTTTTTGAAAATTTACTATGGCATATAGTTTCCTTAAACGTACTTACCAATACCCCGAAGTTAACGGAATTCAATAAAAACACGGTGTACGTATATGTACTGACATGTACTGACCCCTAATGTAAAACATACATGAGGCTCATATCGGTAGCTTATAAGATCCTCTATCAATAAACTTGCCTTCGTTTGATCCATACCGAACACCATACTCCCTACAGTCGCAGTAAAATGATATCTGTACCCCTAGTGTAAATTTATTCGATGGCGTAACGTGACGTACGCGTTTGCGTTGTCTCATTTTGTATAGGATTTAGAGTTTCCAAAACTTTTCGCTTGGCGCACTGTTTCTAAATCCCATACAAAATGAGTCTTATCGCAAACGCGTACGTCACGTCACGCTATCGAATAAATGTACACTAGGGGTTCAGATCTAATAGCTAAATCTCTACGGACATTTCTTGTGTGAGAACAAACCGCTACTCCGCTCCGATTGCCACCGGTCGGGCGCTCGGGCGCCATAGCGTTACGTATTAACTTACAAATCGCCGCCTTAGTCAAATTTCAGTATATTTGTAAGTGTAAACATAGATGAAGATATAGACGGTGTCATTTTTTTTACGGATCAGACCAATCAAAGAGGACATTAAGAGCAAACGATTTGACCCCTATATTAATCAGCGAAAATTTGAGAAACCATCCATTTTGTGATTTATGTAAATTGATTATTAAAAAATTTATGATTGCAATCGAATATCTCTTTACAAAGAACTAGTCAAAAAAAATTGAATCGCTTAATTCCACTGTTCTGATGGTAATAAATGTATGGAGCCAAATTTCAACGATTCCTTCGAAACTATAAATGTATCGTGTAGAACATACATGGGGGTCAAATCGTCAGCCCTTAAAGTCCTATATCATTGGATTTGATCCATACTACAACGCGACAACCTACTTATATACAAGGTGCCTACGAGGAACCCGAGAGATGTAAACCACGCATTATTGAGACCAAAAGAAGGAATATTATATGAGTTTAGGTCAATTTCACAACAACAACAAAAAAAAAACGATTTTTTGTATGTATAAAATGTTAACGCTATTTTTTAAACCGTAACTCAAAAATAATTTGAACTTTTTTTTGTAAAACCTATTTTTGGAAAAGTGTTAAGCTGTCACTTTTTGACATCTATCAACAAGGATATTTGGAGTAGGTCGCATAGTGGCAATATCGCCATCAAAAAGGCGTTTTGCACTAAATAACAATACTAAAAAGATGTTTTTTTTATGGTTTTAACTCTCGAGATTAGGCGAATTCCAAAAAAGTTTATAGGACATTTTAGTGTTTAAATATGATCAGCCCGCGTAGCCAACGTGCCTATCGTTCACGCTCCGTGGCGAACGAAACGCAACGGTCACAGTCGTACTAATATGGAAGAGTGATAGAGAAAGATGACTACGCTACGCTACGGAGCGTTAACGATTGTAACGTTGGCTACGCGGCCAGGAATATACTTACTTGTAAAAATTACTAAAAATCTCTCGCAATGTTCGCGGGCACCGTGTATAAATAGTATATTACACTAATCCCGACTATCTCGAGGCCAGAATGTTTTGGAGGAGGATTAACGATTATAATACCGGTGTTATAGCCCCACCCTTACTTCATATAATATACCTAGGTGAGGCCAGGTAAGGTTAAAGGTACACTGGTACTGTGACACGGTCCCCGCTGTCCCGGGCAAATAAACGGTTCATTTTACCCAACCCGTCGTAACAGACCTTTCCAGCGTCGATGTTACACTAATCATGTTAATTGTACTTTTAAGCGTTATCAACGTATAAATATTTAATCAACCAGTTGCAACACGCCACCGGCCTAGAAAAACAAGGTAAGGTTTATGCCGAATAGAATAAAGATATGAAATACACGTGTAGATGTTTTAAACGAGAGGACAGAAAAGGCTACTTAGGTCCGGTTGCATCAGCCACAATAGACGGCCTGGACAGGACACCTTTTGTGTGAAGCTTCGAAATACAATACAATTAGGGTTTGTACGACGGATCCGAAATGTATGGGAGGATCCGCGGATCACGATACAGATCCAGATAATTTCATACATTTCGGATCGGGATTGCAAACCCTAAATACAATACATAACAATTTTGACAAACAATATAATATTAGGTACCATTTCAGACGGCTTGGGTAATTAAGTGAAAAATTCTAATCGGTAAAATAAAAATATTAAATTAAATTCTAATCTGTAACAATTACCCAGTCCTCATTATGTAAGTAATTTAATGGTAGATACAAAACCTCATAGGTTTTAATTCAATCTATTAGGTCGAGTAAGCAGGAATCCATTAGAGAGTTTCATGCACAAAATATACGATCCGATGTAGTTAGTCTCTTTTGTTAGTCCGTATATAGCACAACAAGTCAATAATCATAAGTATATGTATGTGAATATATCCTGCCAGCCATTTGAGCTTTAATTATATTAATGTTATAATTTAATTGTCTGTTTATTTATTCAATTTTACAAAAAAAAATGTTTTATGTATAAATTCAGCAATAAACCTATTTAAAAAATGTTGGATTCTTTTTTATCCTTTTCCCTGTGAAATCAAACTAAAACAAAACCTCAAATTCTTACTTCATCTTCATGGACTAGTTGTTAAGGAGTTTCTTTACGCTAGACATTTCATAGCCTAAGTACTAAGTAACCGAATTAACTTAAATCCTAGATGACTGAACAATTAAAGTCCGTGGCCGTACATAATAACAACAAAAGTCTACCTCTAGACCATATAAAGCCAATTGATGATTATGTCATTAGGCATTAATGAAAGTACCTACATTCAAAACTTAAGTACCTACATTTACTTAAATATGAAAACAAAATAATCACATTGTCTGAACTAAATTCTAGAATAAACAAAGGTGTCTTATCACGGCAGGTGAAGAAGTATCGGAAAAATCCATGAGGTACCTACTTAAGTACTTAGTCGCAAAGAAACGCGACCACGTAAGTAAACAATAAATTCATACCGCGTACGTCTCGAACGCCTGCGCCAATCCATGCCTAAAGCCTCATGTACACGGTACGAGTTTCTTACCTTCTATTATTGTGCTCAAATTAATCAAATTATACCTTCTTAGTGACTTATATACCTCCTGGTGGGATCCCATTGTGGCCATTTTTTCTTTGCAAAATTGATGAGTACGAAATTTATACTATTACTGCGATTTTGTACCTTTCATTAACATTCTTTTTATACAAATGTTTAGCTTATTTCGGGCCTTGGTACCATGATACAACCAATTTAAATCAATGCTGAGAGTTGGCTTTATTTACATGTTTTCTGGCAACTACCAGATATTAAACTAGACTAAATGCGTACAAAATATTGCAGTCTCTTATTTGCTGAAAAAATTGGAGCCTATGCTGGAATTCACTAGGAGTTGCTGGAGAGATGCTCTATAGCAACTCCAACTTCATTTGGCTTATACTCCCAAACTATAGAGGTACAATTTTTTTCAAGTACAAATTCAATACCATTTGTGTACTAAATCCTCATATAATAAAAAATGCCAATACGCAATGTTAGGTTGCTGGAGAGCATGACGTCTGGATCTGGATTGCCATAATATGGAAGATTATCATAATATGGAAGAAATATATCGTGTAAACTACACATCGCAATTCGAAGACCTAGGTATACATGGAGTCTGACCAAGATAACTCTGCATGGCATTTGCAAGTCATGACAAAGTGTGGAATATCATAATTAAAGTATAATTTCTATGAACATATAACGTTTATGCCTAATGGCACTCTTTCACTTTCTTCTATTCAAATCGATGCAATGTTAGTTTGGACTCTAATCACCTTTGACGATTGAATTTCTCCGTGTAAAATATCTAAGAAATCGTGATCAAGAATCATATTAAATTATTACAATAATTATGGCATAACATTGATGTAAACATTTTTATACGATAATCGTCTCGCGATTGTTGCCTATTTTTATTGAAACTCGTACTATGTATATGTACCCTAATGGCGGGAAAATACGGCAATTATTCTCTTGTTCGCTTGTTCCGCTGCCACTAACCGATGATCAGTTCCTTTGTGATCAGGAAAATTAGATGTCGTAATGTTTTGCTTGAATAAAACCTAAAATAACGCCTGCGATATGCGATTTGTACTGGTCAGCTGAAAAAATTACATTTATACCTAGAACTTTTTTTAGCAAAAAAGAGGGATTGACAAAAATATGAATTAAGTATCTAGTCGTCGGTGCAGCTCATGAAATACGGCGTGTCGTGAACAAAAGATTTCCTTTGGCAGGATTAGTGGCTTAAAACCCAAGGATGGATATAAAAAGTGAATCCTTTTTAATCTACATTTTTAAGGGGGGGCTCTCAATTTTATCTTGATATCTATTTCGCTTAGCTTGTTATCGTTTTCGTATAAATTTGAGGTGCCGAATTCATATTGACAAAGATTCTGAAGCAAAAACATATAAAATAACCGCTTAACCCGCTTAAACCGCTGAACCAATTTGGTCAAAATTTGGTATAGAGAAAGGTTTTATCTTTTGAAGTTTTTTTAAGGTTTTACAGTGTCAAGTGAAGACACAGGGACCTCGCTATTGTTATGTACGGGCGACCCTGTGTCCGCGGTGACATATGCGAAAGGTGGTAATAATTTCATATTTTCAGATTTGTCATCACTATCTTACGAGTATTAAGAAATAGTGATGCTCATCGTAGAAATCTGATTTTGACTGTGTGGAACCTACTTGTGGACTTATGGTCCCCGCAGGGATATGGGCGGCCATATCTCCGGCGGTATGATTTGTAATATGATCGTTTATTATGGCTATAGGTATATAGATTTCTCGGAATTTTGACTTTATGAATTTTAAATTATGAAACGATGTATCTTTCGATCTATCGATGAAAAAGATCGCCGTACAAACTTTGAATAATCTCAACTAAACTATAAAGTGTATATGTGTAAGCGTATAGTGTGATTTAACTATAAAGACGAAAGACTTTTAATCAGAAGTACCTGTAGTAAGAAGTAGCTGTATTGTTGTGTACAGCGCTATCTATCGGCAAAATGTGTTGTGTTGGTTTTTCGAGGATAATTCTGTATCATGTAAACAGATCTAAATAATTGTTCTTTTATTTGAAAAAATGTGTCTTTGATATGATCTTATACACATTTTAAGTGTAATAAACACCCGTAAAGTTGGTTAAATTCCAAACTGAATTCGGAAATGTTTTTAGTTAATTAAAAAAGCATTATCAAGATAGAGGTCTGACTAATATATTTTTTCTGTAAAATGTATAGTAATGTTAATATTATGTTTTGACTTTGAAATTGTGCCCCCTCTTCATATTGAGCATTTTCCATACTTAATAAAAAAAAAATACTTTCAGTGTCTGGGTTAGCGTTGTTCATAACTATTCCAAACTTGATATCGATAGCTTAAGTGGTTCTCGAGATATTTAGCGATGTGACAGACAGACATACAGACTGATGGGCGGACAAAGTCGCACCATATGGGTTCCTTTTGTACCTTTTTGGTACGGAACCACAAAAAAAGGTCAAATATAATTTTGTCCGCACGCGATTACTCTATTTAAGCACTTATCAAAATATCAGACACCACCGGTGATGGCAGAGCTAGCAGCTTCCTCGGACAAAGAATTTAGTATTGCGATAGGTACAGCGAGGAAATGCTGCCAGCATCTACGGCACCAAGCCGCAGGGGGATAGTTTTGTTTAGATTAGTTTTATTTATTTTTAGATTTAAAATTTATGTTAGTTATTCAATTCTGTTATTTTGTTAATTGTGTTTTTGTAGTAAACTATTAAAACTAACTATTAAAAAGACGTTAAATTCAAAAACAAAAATATTATATATGAACGTCAGTATTTTAAAAGTAAAACTCATATATATATATATATATATATATAACTACTTGGTTCGTATGAACATACGAAATAATAAAAAATTATACCCATGGGCATAATATAGCTCATATCATCTCAGTGCATACAATAACACCGTTTACGAGTAAGTGTGATGAAAAGGTATATTATATTGAGTAATACCTTAAGAATTAGTAACATACAAGTTTATCAAAAACGTATTTCTTATCCATTGAAATTTTCATGTCTTTTTAAACACACACACATCACTTTATTATGTAAGTCACTAAAGAATTCACGAGAAATATTATAAGTCCACATGATTGATAGGTATTATGTACCTACCTAAATAAACTTGGGAAAATTAGAGGTCAGACAAACACACCTCAAATGTATATTTAGGTTCAAGTTAATTCAAAAGAAGCATCACGTGTTGCCAAAATTAGCAAGTTCGCAAAATAATGAACAAAAAACAATCATCGACGCAATAACCCGAGCTTTGTTAACCACGTGTACGAGTTGCGATTTGCGTCATTAGTATTTGTTAGTGTTTATTACATGGTATACCTGACAGGAATATTCCATGAATACCTCAATGTTGCCCAATTCATTTCAAAATCAGGGTTGGCAAAAGTATCTACCTTAGGGAACCCTAACTTCGCCGTTAGTGCCCAACAACGCCCAAGTAAAATATTAAAATATTGTTTTTACCAAGAAAGAGAAATCCAATGAAATCACAATACGGGTGCGTATATCTTTACGCCCTTTACAAATATCTTTGTCACCCGTATTCAACTTCGCCTTATCATTTTTCTATCATAAAAATTATACTTAAACCTTAAATGTTGAATACGCTTATGAATCCCATAATACCATGTATAGCGGAATTAGTATTTGCTGGTGAAGGCGAAGTTAAGTAGTAAAGGCGAATTAAGTTTACGTTAATATTATTTTCGCCAATCCTGAACTACAACATTGATAAGTAACGATGTTTGTCCATGAGCACTACAGTTTAAAAAACCAGTCGTTCGCGTTGTAGCTGGCCCCAGACGGCGAATCCTTTGTCTATTGTTAACTAAGGAAACTAATGCAGTAAAGTAGTAACATAGAAAATTACGATACGACACAATAGAAAAATACGATACAAGTGCAAAAAAATGGGAAATACTCAACGAGTGGCGATAAATTAAAACACGACCGAAGGTAGGTGTCAAAAATTTAAAGGTTCATATGCACTTAAGTAAAAAGTAAAGTAAAAATTGTTTATTTCAAAAAATATTCACAAGGATACAGTTTTTACTGACCTCCACACTAGGCTTTGCCTGTCCCGTGGAGGAGAGAATGATAACCCTAAATATCTAGTAATACAATAATGCTAATAACGAATAACTTGAAATTGCAAAATCTGAAGAATAGATAATCTGAAGAAAAGATAGATTCTGTCAATACAAAATGTTGTACGATTCATGTGCGAATAGGCAACTCGTTGCGAATTTCCTATTTTTCGCACTTGTATCGTAATTACTATCTTTTAATATATTAGAACCAATAATATTTCCTTTAACTATACCCAAGTCTTACATTTTTATTCAAACAAATATTCGCGTGACAGACGTGCGAGACCAACAAAATATATACAAAATATACTTAATAAGGTCCTATTTTGAAAATACCTACCCTAATAGGTAATATGCAAGTTTTGCACCACCAACCCTGCATCCTCGGGAGCTCTGACAAGCTAATCAACATACATGTCCAAATATTTACCACCGACCTACCACCCTAATACCTCCAAAATACATATCACCGACAAAGTAGTCATGTTATTTGGCTGAGGTCCACTGTACTTGCCCAGATACTCATACATTTGCCCGATACATTTTTACTTTTTTGGCGTTCGTTGATGTACGGTTGTCTTAAATATGTTAAAACGGGTCACTCGAGTATTTTAAATCGAAAACAAAGAGTAAAGTAAGTTATATAGGACAAGAGAGCCCTCTTGAAGCATTTTAAGGAAACTTATTTCGAAGCGCTATCTCTAATTTGTATCCGAAACTAGCTATGTGTGTTTTTTGTTTGATTTCTTGTAACTTTGATAGTATTTTGTTTACAAGATATCAAACAAAGTATTGACTTGTAAGCCGCCCAAGTAGACCTAATATAAAAGACAAGTAGAAAAGTTTATAGTAAAGCAAGTATAGGTATATGTTTATTGCTTATAATTTGGTATACAAGACTGTAATAGACTAGAGGTACTGTAAGTACATGAATTATTCTTATCTATGTTCATCTTTGTGTACAAAGCTGTGTAGTTTCGTCTTCTGTGACTTGTATCTCAGTCTCACTTGGAACTCTTTCATGTGTGCATAACTAACTTACCAATTTTATAGTGTCATCTGCTGATGTAGTTTGCACAATCGGTAGTCAATTTTAAACCATTAAAAAATTAATTTCCAACAATAAAAGACAAATTCATCAGACAGAAGCATAATAAATAATAAATTTCAAATGATCATATAAAAATATATACATAAATAAAAAAATAAAATAAAATTCTCAAATCAAAATTATACCGTAAAAATTTATACAAGCAATCGTCAGGGAAATAAAACATTTTAAACGTGGTAACTTTTATAATTGGTGACTTTAAAGTCTGCGCAGTTAGCTTAAACAAACACTCGCTCTCGTGACTCGTCCTATTTTCTGTTTACCCGACAACGCGACTCAAAGAACGGTAATGTGTTTATTCGAATAAAATCCGATGACTATCGTTCTTGAAAACTCTGTTAGCAATGCTTATTACTACTAATAATACATACAAACTGCTATAAGATTACTTCAGTCGGAAAATCCACGCGGATCCGGCGCATCAAGGCTGTTTCATTCTAGATTATCATGCTAAGTAGTTTTCCATTCATTCAGAGAATCGCAGGTAATGTTTACTCAATTAGATTCAGCGAGTAAACAAAGTAGCAGCTTCTATTTTTGCGCAGATGTTTTCCGAGAATAAAGACATGTCAGTGATAAGTAGAGGGCGGATTACCTGTAGAGTTGTGCCCGCTCGGTCTTTAAAAAGAGCGCTCCGATCTCGGTCAATCGGTCAAACGAACTAGTTCGCTCTTTTAGGTCCTTTAGTTCCTTTAGTTCAGGAGCAAATCTCGAGATCTGAATGAGTATGACTAGGTTATATCTTGCTCTCGCTCGCAAATAAACAGAGCGAGAGCGTGAGAGAGCGAATTTCTTGACCTTGACTCATTCCGATCATTCGCTCCCGACCGATTTGTTACTTGGTACTGAGGGCGAACCACGTTCGACGTGTTGCCTCTCTGTCGCACTTGTAAATTCGTACGTAAGTGTGACAGGGAGGCCACCCGTCGAACGTGGTTCGCGGTAGGCCCGCTGACATACCGACTACTGAACTAAAGGACCGAGACCGATTAAGAGCGCTTAAGATGAACTAGTTCCTTTCGGTCTGTGGTGGGATTTCATTCCTTTTAGTTCTTCGGTCCTGACCGACTCAAGCCTAATTACCTGAGGCAAATTTCACACAAAAGGTATGGAGTCGTTTTTATAATTATTATTTTAGGCTTGAATAATAAAATTATTCATTTACCTAATGTACTTAGTATGGTACCTACTCGTAAATTGGAAGTAAGTACTTAACATTTATTTTCATAAATCGATTTCAGGAACACCTAAATGTTATTTCGTAAATGTTTTGGGTTATTTTTCAATTTCTTTTAACAAAGTCACCATTCATCGATATAATATTTTTTACCATATGCAACCTTTCTTTTCAAAAAGTTACAAATTTACAAATTTATGAGACATTTAGAAACTAATTATTTGACATTGTCAATTTAGACAGCTGCTTTACATCTATATTCTCTGAATTATTATTGCGTCGGCTAAATATTTAAAACCGAAAAATATCAAGATGAATAAGCCATGTGAAGCAACAATTCTGCGGATGATAGAACCGTACGAAAATCTTATATATAATGAAGAAGAATGTAGCATTCACTGTATTTCTTGCTCAGTGGATTTAAAGCAGTTGAAAAAATATAATGTCGAAATATAATATATAATGTTTTGATAAGAAAACATATTATTATGTATTATAGATATTAACAACATATTACATTATATTTGTATGCTCGTAAGATAATTTCTATAAGTTCCTAAAAATTATTATGCAAAATTAATCATTTATTCGTTATTTATTTAATCATAAGAATACTTAGGCGACTCCATACCTTTTGTGTGAAATTTTCCACCGGTACTCCGCCCTCTAGTGATAAGAAAACAGAGCGAGCTGATAAAATAAAGGTGTATACTAATATGAAAAAAGATTTAGTGTAATTCACTGTTATAATACCGATTACAGCATAATATAGATATAAAAAAACATTTAACATAGTTCAACAGCAGCCGCTAAATACTAAATCCGGGTATGTTCTTTTGGAGAGGAAAGAGGTATGGGCATTGTGAATGTCAGCTCGCTTTGTGTGGTAGGGCGCAGCACAGCGAATGTCATTCCAGCTCTAGAGCAGAGCCCAACTGCGGAAGTACCTCCTTACAGAAAACCGCAGCCAAATAACAATAGACCCTACTCATAGTGTTGTGTTCCTGCCGGTGAGTAAGGTTGCCAGAGCTCGACAAGGGTGCGGAGTGTTAAGGTCGGCAACGCGCATGTAACTCCTTCGGAGTTGCAGGCGTACATAGGTTACGGAGAATAGTAATAGGGTTCCGTACCCAAAGGGTCAAACGGGACCCTATTACTGAGACTCCGCTGTCCGCCCGTCCGTCCGTCCGTCTGTCACCAGGCTATATCTCCTGAACTGTGATAGTTCGGCAGTTGAAATTTCTACAGATTATGTATTTCTGTTGCCGTTATAACAACAAATACTAAAAACAGAATAAAATAAATATTTCTTTCGAATCTCGAGGTTCTCATCCAATCACCGAAGTTAAGCAATATCGGGCGGGGTCAGTACTTGGATGGGTGACCGTTTTTATATATATAATGGTACGGAACCCTTCCTGTGCGAGTCCGACTCTCACTTGGCCGTTTTTTTTTATTCCGTTAACTTCAGAGTATGGGTAAGTACGTTTAAGGAAACTTAATGGCATAGTTAATTTTCAAAATTTTTGTTTTTTTTTAATTTATTTATTATTATTTTTATTTCTGTAAAAAGAATTTTAATTTTGCATATAGCGTTGTTGTAACACGGGCATAACATTTAACCCAACCAAACAATTGAAACTGTGACATATCAATGGGATTTCAGTCCGGTTCTCACCGTCATTGGGATTAGTTGTGTCCTTATGCGTTAATAAAAGATAACCAGTGAGTTTGACCCCTCGCCCTTGGTCATTTAGCTTTACTGTCAGTGTCTCGCGCGCCTGGTTTTTGATAAGGTGTTTACAACCATCGTCGCATCTTTTATTCTTTTAAATACCGGCGTATTACTTTAACTATTTTATTATGGAGTGTGGCAAGTGTAGTGAAATAGTAAGTGATGGTGTTTTATGTAACACATGTAATAAACACTTACATTTTGGATGTGCTGGGTTAGCGGAAACAACCTTTAGGCGTATGACCAATGAGAAAAAAGCATCCTGGCGATGCCCCGCGTGCCGAGTGGCCCCGCAATCGCCCCAAATTTCTCAGGAGGCCTCTTTAGCTGACTTGTTTGCCGAAGTAAAAATTTCGAGAGCTTCAATTGAGGCCAAAATAGATAATGTTCAGCTGCAAGTCACTGATTTGAACAACAAGTGGAGCAGCTTGGAGTCGCGCCTGGCTAGTATGGAGGAGAGAATTTCGAATACAGAGGATAAAATAGAGACCCTTTCGACTTTGCCGCCGCAAATTAAAGAGTTACAGGAACACGTTACATGCCTCAAAAAGGAAAATAATGATCGTGATCAGTTTGGAAGGCTAAATAACGTGGAGATCACCGGTGTTCCGTTACGTTCAGGGGAAAATCTGCGTACCATATTTCACAATATATGTACCAAGGTCGGCTTTGCCCTTGACCAATCGGACATCGATTGTATTCATCGGATTAGAGTTTTCTCTACGGAAGCAAAGCAGCAAAATCTTCGTCCACCCTCGATTATCGTCCGCTTTACCCGGCGGGCGCGCAGGGACGAGTTGCTGGCGGCGGCCCGCGCCCGCCGTGGCATCACCACGGCTGACGCCGGCTTGGACGGTCCATCGATCAACGTTTACTTGAACGAGCACCTGACGCCCGCTAATAAGTTGTTGTTAAAGCGTGCACGCGAAGTAAAATCTGAGCTGAACTATGCTTATGTGTGGGTGAAAGAATGCAAGATTTTTTTGCGTAAAAATGACACTTCGAGGGTTATACGTATCGTCTCCGAATCCGACCTGTTAAAACTTAAATGACTTTTATGTTTAACTAAATTGTGCCAACCTTTGTACTACATTAATGCCCAGTGGTGTATATTTAAAGTTACTTGGTATTTGTACTGTATTATTATTGTACTGTGCTTTAATCCCTCGGTTTACATATTTTGTCGCGCCCTTTATGTAATTATAATAAAAACATATATTTATAATACGCTCTTGGTAGTAAACGTGCTTATATTTAATGAACATTATATTAAATTTTTGGCATACTTTGAGCCATGCTACTACTTCATATCCTTATTTTCTACTGTACCTATTAATGTTCAGTCTTAATAAGTTAAGCATTTATTATCAGAACGTGAGAGGACTCAGAACTAAATCGCATTCTTTTCTCGCAAACGTACTCTCGGCTGATTATGATATTATATGTTTAACCGAAACTTGGCTCACGGAGGATTTTAGCGATGAGGAATTTTTCTATCATAATTATGTTGTTTATCGTCGGGATCGACCGTCGTCGGCGGCGGCGCGCGGTGGCGGCGTGCTGGTGGCGGTGCGGTGCGGCCTACGTGCGCTCCGCACTGACGACCTTTGTAGTGCGACGTACTCTGAGGAATTATGGCTGTCTCTGCCCTTAGCTGCAACGGGGTCGTCTTCTGCCGTGTCAGAGCGAGCGTACTTTTTACGCATAGCCTGTGTTTATTTCCCCCATAATCGTAATCATGCTGATTCGTTGCAATTATTTTTTAATAATGTCAATGACCTAATATGCCGTCACCCTAGTGATACTTATCTGCTGTTAGGTGATTTTAATATTTCTCACGCAATTTGGAACATAGATAATTTTTCAATACTAACACTTAATCACAATAACAATCCCTTAGCTATTGCACTTTCTGATTTTCTCTCTCTCTCTGGATTACAACAGTACAATGGTTGTGTCAATGCTCATGATCGTATCTTAGACCTTGTCATGAGTAATGTTGGTTGTGAGGTATCAGCCTGTTTATCTCCTCTTACACAAGAAGATGTACATCATAAATCGTTAGTTATTTCTTTTCCTTTGTCATTAATGAAGTCTTTAAATTCCATAGCGCATTATAAATATCTTTATCATTTAGCCAACTATGATAGTATACGGCAAGGTATCTCCGATGTGGACTGGTCTGTGATCGACGATATGGACACGGAAAGTGCCACAAGTTACTTTTACTCTATTCTTAACACTTTGGTTAATGATTTCGTTCCAAAGCGTAAGGTTTGCTCAACTTCTAGATATCCTCCCTGGTATAACAGACCTTTAATTAAAATTATTAAAAACAAATTGAATGCTCATGCTAGGTGGAAAAAATATAATAACGTTATTGATTATGCTGAGTTTAAATTACTAAGAAAAAGGGAAAAGAAACTTAGTAAAGATTGCTATACTAAATACATTGCCCTCAGTGAAAAGAAAATTACTTCTTCACCTAAATATTTTTGGAGTTTTATTAAGTCAAAATTTTCTGCAAATGAAATACCTTCTAACATGTATTTTAATGATAAATCCTCCTCCGAAGGCAATGTTATTTGTGATCTCTTTAACAATTATTTCAGTTCTGTTTTTGTCTCTGGTTGTAATCAATCACGACTTCCTTCTCCTCAGCCTTCGTCCCCTTCTGTAGATATTTCTAGTATTAATATTACTGATGATTTAGTATACAAGCATTTAAAAAACTTATGTGTTAATAAGGGTGCAGGTTTTGATAACATTCATCCATTATTAGTTTCTAAACTTTACGTTGAGCTGGCGGCTCCCTTGGCTAAACTTTTCAGAAAGTCTCTCAGTGAAGGTATTGTCCCTAGCATCTGGAAGCAGGCTATCATTACACCGGTGCACAAAGGCGGTGATAAACATAATATTAAGCTTTATCGACCAATTTCGAAACTTTGCGTATTCGCTAAGGTTTTCGAAAAAATTGTAACGAATGAAATGACTGCTGTGGTCTCTCGACACATTTCTGTGCATCAACATGGTTTTTTCAAAGGTAGAAGCGTCGACACTAACCTAGTCACCTATACCGACCATATTATTAATGCTTTGGATGCCGGTTATCAAGTGGACGCCGTGTATACCGATTTCTCTAAATGCTTCGATAAAATAGATCATTCAATTTTACTTCAGAAGCTTTTCAGGATCGGCATACACGGTGACCTCTTTAGGTGGTTAAAGTCTTACATTAGTAATAGAAGTCAGGCGGTTGCACTCAAGGGTCATAGGTCGAAGTTTCTACCCGTTCCCTCAGGGGTTCCCCAGGGCTCTCACCTGGGGCCTTTTCTATTTGTCCTATATGTAAATGATATTGATACTATCTTTCAGTCTTCATCCCACATACTTTATGCAGACGACACAAAAATATATAAGACTATTAGGAATTATGATGATTGTGTTGCGTTACAATCCGATTTGTCACAATTTGAGGACTATTGTCAGCGAAATCACTTAATTCTAAACGCTGAGAAATGCTACACTATCACATTTTCCCGTAAACATAATCCTATAACTTTCGATTATAAGTTAGCTGGTGGCAGTGTCTCACGGGTGTCGTCGATCCGAGATTTAGGGATTACTCTGGATGCTAAACTCTCCTTTGTTGAACACATAGATAATATTGTGGCGAGAGCATATAAAAAATTAGGAATGATTTTGCGTTTAAGTAAACCATTCAAAAGTACATTCACGTTAAAAGTTTTGTATTACTCTTTCGTCCGTAGTATTTTGGAGTTTGGCAGTGTTGTTTGGAGCCCACATTTTGGCATTCATAAGTCACGACTTGAAAGGATTCAGAAAATTTTTTGTAAGTCCCTTGATTACAGAACCGGCCGCTATAACTGTGATTATTTTTCGTCAGCAGCTAAACATAGTCTCCCTCCATTGGAGAAAAGAAGAGCATATCTAGATGTTTTATTTTTATTTAAAATTATTAGAAATCACATAGATTCTAACCTTTTATTAGATAGCGTTTCCTTCAAAATCTCTCGTTTCCACTCACGTTCTAAACCCACATTTTCTATTTCCTCCTGTGGCACACAGTATGCTAAAAACTCTTTCTTTAGGCGCACTTGTTATTTGTATAATGAATCTCTTAACGATATAGATATTTTTGTTCATAGTTTGTCCGTGTTCAAGAACAAAGTTCGGCAAATTTTGTTTTCTAGAAATTGATCAATTTGGTTCCAGTCATATTTTTCATACTTTTGTATGTTTTCTTAACTTACTTGCATGTAGCACACAACTAAACCGGTAATTTATAATTGCGTAATTTACATTTCCATGTAATAGTTTTCTTAGTAATGTAGGAAACTTTAGGCCTATTTTTAGTTCATTTACTTTAGACATATTTGTAAAAGGCTGTTTGTTTTCTAAATAAATTAAAAAAAAAAAAAAAAAAAAAAAATTTCGAACATCGATCGTTCGAGATAGTAGGTACGTACATTTAGTTAAGTAGCAAATGTATAAACTCGTACTAAACACTAATCCATATGTAAACAGGTTGTAAGGCAAGTGTATACGCTCGTTAAGGCCTTATAAGATAAAAATAAATTATCGATTATTTCCGAATTGGATTTAATTAAATTACCGATGTCTTTGAGCAAGCGATTACTTAATTTAAGCTCAAGAATGCACCCCTGAAATTAACGGAAATAAAAAAACACGGTGTATATACTTAATACGGTGACGCAAGGACCAAAAGTGAGTCCTGGCCTCCGACACCAGATCACGCCATGCCTCTCGGTCTTGCGATAGCTGTCGCCAGTCGCGTTGGCCGAGGTTGAGCAGGTCTTCAGCTACTAGGTCATTCCCGTGGTACCTAGGACGTCCAATTGGGAGTCTTCCATTTGGTTGTCCTAAATACGCTCTCTTCACGGCACGAATGGCACGATCCTCTCCCATTTTCTCTAAGTCTCTGTCCTAGCTACTGAAGCCTAGCCGCTTTGATTTCTCCAAAAAATGTTAAATATATGTATAACCATGTTATTTTAAAAGCGTCACTAAAAAGGTCTCCGTCTCCATCCAGATGTTAAGCTATTATAATTTGTCCTCGGGTACTACTTTTTAAAGCTGGTCTTCCGTGGACCATGCTGGTTTCCATCCTATACACCAAACAGCAAAACTAACTGGGCATTATTTTAGAGTTTAAGAGTGTTATTTTTTCAAATATTGGATTATTAAGAACCTTTTAGTCCTTCCAATTTTTAAAGACTTCGAGATAGATCGAATCAATTTTTTTTCATTTACTAGCGACCTGCCCCATTCTCGCACTGGTTTCACAAACAAATAATACATCAAAACCTTCCTCAAGAATCACTCTATTGATTGATTGGTGGAAACCGCATGAAATCCGTTTAGTAGTTTTTGAGTTTATCGTGAACATACATACACAGAGAGATGCGGCGGGGGAATTTGTTTTGTAAGGTAGTAAAGTAGTTACATATATATAGAGTGCCACATTATATATTTTTATTTATCTGTCCTAAAATATACGTCACATAAACACACCACCAGTTCAAATTTTCTTTAACATTCCTCATCGTTACTGAATAAAATGGCTGTGACAGTGTACGATATCACAAATGGAAATAATTTAAATAATAAAAGGGTTCCGTTATTGCCATTTTGCCTATGGAAATCCAAAAAAGACTCTTAGGCTACACAGCCGTGTTTACTGTCTTAATTAAGCTCTCTCTTCGTTTCCATTTTTCATTTGCATTATTCTTTCTTTTATTTAGAGGTGCAGTATTATTCCTTTTTTGTGAACAATGGTTGTTTTTTTGTTCAGATACTTTCTTGCGCCGCCCTTAGCACGTTGGACGACGACAAAGACCAGACAAAGTAGAGGAATTAAAGTTAATTAGACATTTATTAAGGTTTCAAAGCGCAATAAATTTTGACATAGACCTCCGATATTTCAAAAGTGCTATAGTAACATATAATATAATAGGGGAAAGCGGAGCTAAAACGTCTGCGAGCAAAAAGGCCTTTTAAGCTTAGTACGTTTAGGATAAAGTTGTCATATAATGAAGGCGTTTTATAGGGTTACGGACGATTGTCAAAAATCTTGAAGGATTTAACAACTGGAGACGCCTTTAAGAGTTTACCCCTCTGTCGAAAAGCTGGGCCAATGGTCATATGTATTGTATGGACTGACGTTTATCTGACATGGCTATTTGTGCGTTCCGTAGAAATAGCCATACCTACATTTGACGTGCCCCTCCCCCGCAAAAACCGGCAGACTGTTTTGTACAGAAAATTACAACCAAGGCGTCTCCAGTTTTTTAATCCTCAAAGTCAAAAATAGATAAATAGGATGGCCATCTTGCAGTAGCACGGTTTATCTACGAGATATACAAACGATTACAAACGTTCAACCAAGAACGCAAATCTTCTTCTGGACATTGCCTATTTACTGTTTTTTACTTTTACTTCAGTCACGGCGAATCCTCAATTCTCATACATGTATAAAGAGCTAGTAAAGCGCGAGCAAACACCGTGGAGAATTGCAAGTCTCGATATAGCGGTCATGTAAGATTATCGATACTACGGAATTGAGCTTCAATTGTCCTTTGAATATCCAATCAATGGAACAATAGACTATCTTTCATACGAGTCAGGCTCAGGTGAAACTGCTCGAATCCAAGGATAGTTCAGTAATGAATGGGTATTCAACGTGGACCTATTATTAAACTGTCCCATCGACAATTCCAAGCATCGGTCGCCTCGCCCGTGCAGTGCAGTGGAATTTGACAAAGTTTGGCTTAGGTAGGTACCACTTTGTAAGTGTGGTTAAAACTTTACTTGTCGTTAGGTATATTAGACGTTTTCATACCTAACTATATTATTCAGAATAAATGTTATTATTTCATAAAAGTGCGATAAGTGTCGTGTAAGACAGACTATGAGTGCTGTAAATATTGTATGTAGGTATAATATTAAACATTTGTTTTACAAGTGGGTAAAATAGATGTTCAACGAGATAAGATCGGGTACACAAAAACTGTAAGTGAGTGCAACATTCGCCGATAAACGTTATGTTTGGCGAAATATTATGTAAATATATACCTATTGTACCAACTTTTTTTGGATAAATAAATTAAAAAAAAAAAAAAAAAAACCACTTGTACTAATATTAATACTCGAGTAGGTAAGCGAAAGATTGCAAAGTTCGAATAGTGCAATCTTGAGCATTACGAGGGTTTTAAGGCACGAGGGTTAAACAAACTTTGCTACCGAGTGGAACAGAACATTTTTCGCCACACCAACGCGAGAAAAATACGGGGTAAATATAAAACATCACAAAATCTAATTCGAATAAACATTAAGTATATCTTCCGGGCACTAACATTGATGCTGGTCAAGCCGTGTCCGCAGCGGAGAACCTCAAACGCCGCAAATACGCAACCCTTGGCAGTAGCTATATTTTGGTCCGTTGTGACAGAATCTACTATTTCATGTCTCATCAGTCTCGTGCTCTGAAATTGGGTCATTATTTATCTATGAAACGAGTTGAAATTGATACATTATTTACAACCCTAGAGTTAAAAAGTGGCATATTTCTCTTTTTCCCCGTCTCATGAGCAAGTAGATGGAAACAAATGGAAAAGTGATGTCTTATTTCCTGCTGATTGGATCTATTTTATTTCAAAAATGTAAGTAAGTGGTTAAAAAATATATTTTTTCTTTTGTTGAATTGTATCCACACCCAGCTCAGAATCATGTGGGAACCAAAAGAATACACCAATAGGTAACATTTTTTTAACATTAAAGTTGCGTAGAAGGCACTTACCGTGACCTTACGGAAAACTAGTTTTAGAGTATTCTCTGTATCTTTAGGTTATAAATAAAAGTAGACAATTTGTACATTTTCGGGTAGTTGTAACATTTATTGGTTAACCAATCGATTACAAAACCGCCTGGATCTGTCACTGAACGACCTGACTTTAACCTGCATTATTTGATCATGTAATGTTTTCATCTATCCTCAACTGGCTTAAGGAGCCATTTGAGGGTAGACTTTGTTTACTTTTATTTAAATACCTATATAGAGGGATAACGTGTAGTCACTTAAAACGGCTTTTATCATATCTATGTATGAGTAATTACTGGTCTCTTTTTATTTGGTTTCCTCGTATTCGAAATGAAAAGTAGAGTGTAACTCTGGTGAAAGGCACCATTTCAGTCTCGGATTACTGAGGTTCTCACTGCGTTTGGGCTCTAAACTGCTTCGACTGAGTTGGATGCCTTTCATGCCTTGGTTATCAATCTACTATTTTTTATGTCTTAAAGAATAAAAAAACCGGCCAAGAGCATGTAGGGCCATGCTCAGAGTAGGGTTCCGTAGTTACTCTTCCGTCACAATAAGCTAAACTGGAGCTTAAAGTATGGTAGATTGTTAACCAATGGATGAACTGTGGGTGTACGTCTTTTTACTATGAAGGGGAAACTTTTTGCGATAACTCAAAAACAGCTAATCTGATCATATCCACTATAGTTTTCATTTAATGTCTTTCTCAAGCTCTACTTCCAAGATTTTTTCATATTTTTTGGACCTATGGTTCAAAAGTTAGAGGGGGGGACAATTTTTTTTTTCTTTCGGAGCAATTATCTCCAAGTATATTCACTTTATCAAGAAATGTTTGTTGAAGACCCCTATTAGTTTTGAAAGACCTTTCCAACGATATCCCACACTGTAGGGTTGAAACAAAAAAAAATGTTCACCCCCACTTTACGTGTAGGGGAGGTACCCTAAAAAAAAATTTTTTAGATTTTATTGTACGACTTTGTTGGCTTTATTAAAAAAAAAAAAAAATGAAATTCTTTTATTTCAGACAGGGTCCATAAACATTTATTGATTTATATATCCATGCCAAATTTCAGCTTTCTCGCACTAACGACCACGGAGCAAAGCCTCGGACAGACAGACAGACGGACATGGCGAAACTAGAAGGGTTCCTAGTTGACTACGGAGCCCTAAAAAAGACGAAGTATCACACTTACTTTTTCACTGTATTTTGTAACCCCGTAATAAAAAGGAAATAGACAAATATATTTCCGGCTGTCCGTCAACTTGAACTTTACTATTAGAACAAATTAAATTATTTTTAGAAAATATTTTTTAGGAAATACTTGGAATAATTCGACAAATGCTGCCGTGACCCCGGTGGCCGAGTGGCTCAGGCACCTGCCGCGATAGCGGAGGACGCTGGTTCGATTCCAGCCTGGGGCACTGGAGGCCTTGGTCACTTTTTCTTAGTATATGACATTTATTCCAGTTTATAACTTGAACTTTACCCATCACAAAGTTGCCCATCAATTATTTATTGCAATGATGGTGCTCGTAGGAGCTAAGTCGTGAGTTACACAATCGTCGTTGTAAATCAGTTGATAACAGCTGGGTTATCAATCTTATCATGAAGGATGAATCACGCTAGTATACTACTATACTATCGTAGTAGTAGTAGTACTACTACTACTGTAGTACTGTACTAGTGTAGTAGTAGTAGTATAGTGTTGTGTTCCTGCCGGTGAGTAAGATTGCCAGAGCTCAACGAGGAGAAGGGGTTAGGGTCGGCAACGCTCATATAACTACTCTGGAGTTGCAGGCGTACATAGGCTACGGAGACTGCTTACCATCAATGAAACGATGTTACCAGTGATGCCTAGAAAGGCATAATTTCTTGTGACAACAACTCCGTATAGGCGGAAGAAGAAGCTAGACCTTGTTCAGATTATAATCATTAGCAGAAATGTTTTTAAAGGTGGTGCATTTTGACCATAAAACCAGTTTCCAGCCTTGAATAAAAAATATAAACACGCTGTGCGTTCAACCATTATTGAAAACAGGAAGTTATTGGCAAGTGCTATTATTAGAGGTCAACGGGAGGTGAGAACACGAATTTTAGGAATCTTTTGACCTTATTCCACATCCGTCTTTCCGTGTTTTTTTAAACATTGACAATCCTTTTCACGGTCAAAATGTAATAAGCTTTGACTTTAGATAGATAGATATAAATAGATCTGCAAGAACCAGGCTGGGTCAGTTGCACCAACCCAAAGAGCATATAATCACCACCAACCACACAGTTAACAGACTAATCAACGTCACGCAGCAGAGATCTATGAAACTTCCCATACAAAATTTTTTTGGGAATGCTTTAACGGTGTCAGACAGTTTGGTACGGCCGACCCTAAGTCGACGTCGACACCCTTTATAAATCTCTAACACGAAGCTTTTGGCGTTTCCCTTGAAATTTGTGTTATAGAGGTTCCACAGTATTAAGTATCCACTTTTCTACACTGCTAGTTCGGCGACGAAGGTACTTTAGGTATTAGAAATATACCACGTGTAAGTCCATACAAAAAGAGAAAACGTTATTCCACTTCTAAATATTTTCCATTCTCCATGATTTGTTAAGATTTAGATAGTGGAAACAGTTTTCTCCCGAAATGAAAAATCCTAGAAAAATTACCGTTATTTCGTTAAATTCAAAACGTTATTCTTCCCTATACGGACCGTGCGCGTTGGAGGGTCTGCCATCTTGTGGCCTGAATCGGAACCATAAACATGTACATTTACACGTCACGTGTTTTCTTGTGCATATAGTAGATTCTGCCATCTTGTGGGCTACATCGGAACAATAAACATCACATTTACGCCTCGCGCCAAAAATCTGACGGCTCCTGTGCTGCCTCCTGCAGTTCATGCACGCTCCCTATTAAGCTGGGGCACTTACAGTAGCTGCATGCCTATTTTAAAGGAATGTCATTGAAATATTTCGCTCTTCCCGTAGTCTTAAGCTCATTGTCCCCCAACACCGAACGGGTTTCATGTCCAATTCTTTCACTGTCCAGGCAATCAGACTTTGGAACGTTCTCCCACTCTCTATCAGACAAGCGCAGACCAAATTCTCATTCAAACGCATGTTGCGCAAGTATTTCCTTGACAAACTTTCATCTTCATTGACTTAATGATTCACACTTGGTATAATTATGTATGTATTAATATATGTATGTTTATTTGTATTAAGTATATGTGTAAGTTTATATTCATATATAGTCTTGGTTACAAATAAATTTACTCTAAAAGACACTGCACCTACTTAATCTTTCTGGTTTAACCCATTGGTTGATTGGTAGAGAATGCCTTAAGGCATTAAGTCCGCCATTTGTACCTTCATGTATTGTGCAATAAAAATTAAATAAATAAAATAATTAAATAAATATTTCATATCAAACATACCTACACGTTATCATACGTGATATGTTACTAGAGTCAGACCACGATAAGTTGGCAACGATTTTGATAGCCCAGCCTGTGTATGTGTTAAGTAAACGTCATAATTTCATAGAAGTTTGACATTTAAAATAACACTTGAAGTGTCTGAGCTGTCAACTTATCTTGATCTAACTCTACATACCTATTAACTACATGAAACTAGCTACTTTTTAATGAAGTAAAACATCCAGGGGGAACATGCATAAGTAGCTACCTATATTTGTAAATAAATTCAAGGAAAACCAAAAGGAAAATATACCATGAAAAAAGGTTCAGAAGGTGTGTGCTCATACAGTAATGGGATATACATATTAAAGGCTGGCAAATTGGCAATGATGATGTAAGCACTTTATTAATGAGCTCCGTTTGCTGACTCTGCACACGTCTTGTTGGCCAAAAGGTTAAAGTCCTTTAATTCCAGCTGAATATCCCATCAATAGGGAGCGTGCATGAACTGTAGGAGGCAGATGCCTCTGCACAGGAGCCGTCAGATTTTTGACGCGAGGCGTAAATGTGATGTTTATTGTTCCGATGTAGCCCACAAGATGGCAGAACCTATTATGCACAAGAAAACACGTGACGTGTAAATGTGCATGTTTATGGTTCCGATTCAGGCCACAAGATGGCAGACCCTCCAACGCGCACGGTCCCTATCATCGTCAGCCATTCCTGTCATTAAGTCAAACACGAAATTTACTTGAATGACGTCATATATTGGAATTGCCGCCACTTTATATATTTAAACTTTATTGCACAAAATATATACAATAATGTACAAAAGGCGGACTTAATGCCAAATGGCATTCTCTACCAGTCAACCATAGGGCCAAACAGAGACACTTTGTACAGGTTGATGCTCTTGATATTTGTATAAGTACTTTGATTGTATTGTACTTATCCCATCAAAACCTATATACCTACAAGTGTCTTTTGTTAAAAAAAAATTGACTCTTCCAAACAAGATATCAACATCAGACCAGCCAAAATGTATGAAACAGACAAAAAAATTTCGTGATTTCGGGGCTAAAGTCTGTTCGGAAAGAAAATAGTCGTGGAATGTATTGGGCCCCATAAATTCCACGACTCTTCTCTTTCCGCGCAGACCCTAGTCCTATGGTAAAAGTTACTCGGTATGTAAGTATGACCTACCAAAGAACTAAACGAAAAAATCTACAAAAAAATTATAATCGGTCCATGAAACGGAACGTCCCGTTGCTGTCATACTTTTGTGTCATTCGGAACGGGGTTGTCAATGTCATTGTCATAAATGTCATGTCATGTCAATGTCATTGTCAGACGAAATACGAAAACAGTCACACGTGTGTTTATAGTTAAGTTTCAGGAAAATATGTAATGAAATAGTGTTAATGTTAATACTGTTTATTAAACACAAAACATGCTGAAACCTAAAGAAAAGCTTGACGATCTGCCGGGCTTCGAAGTACCAACAGATGAAACGGCACCCGAGAATGAATCGCAAAGCAATAAAAAGAAAAAGAAGGGGTCTGGGGGTTTCCAGTCGATGGGGCTGAGTTTTCCAATCCTCAAAGGCATTGCCAAGCGAGGCTATAAGCAGCCAACACCTATACAGCGTAAGGTAAGCTGCTAGGAAAAGTATCCAAACATAACCTCAAAAGAACTGCATGGTTTTGTACAAACTAAAAATATATGTACTTCTTTTTCTTAATATTATTTATTTGAATAAAATGTCACAGTACTACTGACTAGCCTGTCAGACTATTATTAGTCTGAGTCAATTGTCAATTTTATTGGAAAGTTCTAGCACAAATTAACACATTCACTGCCAAGAGCCTGCTAGATGGATTCATTTTGTATAGGAAATGTAGCGCTTGATACTGATAGTGTTAAATGCTAATTTGTGATTACCATAAGTCAAAGCTTATCCCAAGACTAGTCTGCCACTGCAAAGATGGTTCTCCAAACTTTGAAACCTGAAGGCCACAGCCAAGCCTTTGCTTACTTTTGTAGGCTAGGCTTTATAGAATTTGGTTTTTGTTCATGGGCCGGAGAGCAGGTCATGGTTTAGCAACCCCTGAAGCATTGTTCACTTTTAAATCATTAGTTTAAATATTCCCAATTAACCTTTTGCAGACAATCCCCCTAGCATTAGAAAACAAAGATGTGGTAGCCATGGCCCGGACGGGGTCTGGCAAGACTGCTTGCTTTGTGTTGCCAATACTGGACAAGCTCATAGCACCAACCAACAAGCCTATGCCCGGGAAGAACTTCAGAGCCCTCATTCTGTCACCAACCAGGGAGTTGGCTTTACAGGTAGGATGTAAGAGTATGTTAATACTAAACAAATATAGTTAGTTTCAGTTCATAGCTTAAATGTGATACCTTTAAACAAGCAATTCTTGTATATTTATATGTTTCGGGGATCTTGGAAATAGCTCTAACAATATTGATGAAATTTGATTGATATATGGGGGTTTTCGGGGGCGAGAAATTGATCTAGGTCTTATGTCTTATACTCATAACTGGTTAACACAATGGCGCGTGAGAGCTAGTGCTCACAAGTCAAACCACATCACCTTTAGCCTAAGAAGAGGAGATTGCCCTCCAGTCAAACTTGGAAATGATGTCCTGCCACATTGCGAGTGTATCAAGTACCTAGGATTTCATCTAGATAGGCGCCTTACATGGAAAACTCACATAAAACACGAACGGAATGAAATTATATTAAAATACAAAAATCTTCATTGGCTATTGGGACGAAACTCTACCCTCTCAGTGGATAATAAATTACTCCTATACAACACAATCATTAAGCCTATCTGGACATATGGGATCCAGCTATGGGGAACTGCTAGTGATAGTAACATAATGTGTCTTCAAAGAGTACAGAATGCCATCCTTTGAGTGATTGCCAACGCACCGTGGTTCACCCGAAACGATGAAATACACAATTATCTCAATATGACCACCATAAAGGAAGAGATCAAAAAATTCACAAACAATTATATTGAGCGCCTAGCAAGCCACCCTAACCCACTGGCTTCAAAATTACTGGATAAGACTAAAAGTGTACATAGACTTAAAAGGAAGCACATTGTGCAAAATTAATGTTTGGTTAAATGAGACGATGGTCTCCAAAACCCCAATTCCTACATACATCAAAACTGATTATAGTCGTTACCGACTGATGGCAGTTCCAATCAGAAAAAAAAAACAGAAACAGGTCTTATGTCTGGGAAAAGCATTTTGTGAGTTTTTATATGTTTTCCGAGCAAAGCTGAGCAAAGCTCGGTCTAGATATTATGTTGTAATTTTAGCTTTATGTTATTTAATTAAATTTCCAATACACATTCCTGCTGTGGTAGCTTGCCTCGCATAGCGCTAATTTAATGATAGTTATAGAACTAAAAGTAAAAAATAAAAGTTTAAAGAAATTCCTTCAATAAATTTCACTATTTTCATTAATAGTGCTTACGCTACTATTATTTTGAATACAACATAATTTAAAAAACATAGAAGTATAGACTGAAAATGTACTAATTTATTTGCATTTTCAGACACTGAAATTTGTCCGAGAACTGGGCAAATTCACAGGCTTGTCTTCAGCTGCAATTCTCGGTGGAGAATCTATTGAGCAGCAATTCAGCGTGATGTCAGGAAAGGCTCCAGATATTGTGGTTGCCACGCCTGGAAGATTCCTGCACATTTGCATAGAAATGAATTTAAAACTGGACAATATAAGTGAGTTTGTCTTTCACTTGTAAAAACATTTTTATCAAGCTATCAATAATACAAAAAAAAAACAAATACTTTATTTCCAAAAAATATTAGAGCAAGTTACATTTTATTCTGACCCCCACACTAGGCAAAGCCTGTTCCGTGAGGGAAATCATACGATTTACTTAAATATATTACATAAGCGGCTATTGGCAACCATGTTGAACAGAAAATAGACTATTGTCAAATTAACCACAAGTCGTCTCCTTCACGATTTTCGTAGAAATCTCTTCTAAATACCCAAAACTGATACGGACGTGCTCTTCGCTATCTCCAGAACACGAAATAATAGCTGGTAACACTGATCCTAGATGATTCATACTCGTAGTTACCACTCATAGTATGAATTTTTATAGATTACAATATCCAAAAAATCCTCTAATAGATAGATAGATAGAATACGTTTTATTGGCACACTTCAGTAAAATACAGCTTAAAGAAAAACAATTGAATAATGATAGAGACAGACAAAAGGCGTTCTTATCGCTAAAGAGCGATCTCTTCCATTCCAGACAACCTTTGATGATACAAAATAATATTCTCCAATTTTTTGTAATGATATTACTGAATTTGTAACTAAGGCCAATGTTAACCTACAGGGCACTAAAAATTAAGTGTGATGTAAAGACTGCAACATGCAACAGCAGTCTGTAAGTGCAGAAGAAACGGTTAATGATTTAAGTTCATTTGTACTCACACATTACTCTTGGCCATACAATAGTTCATGATGGTTCTTATATGGTGTCTAAAAGTACATATCATAATGTTTACAGAAGTAATAGTGTTTGACGAGGCGGACAGGTTGTTTGAACTGGGCTTCGGTGAGCAACTTCGGGAGATAGTAGCACGCCTGCCTTCTGGCCGGCAAACCCTGCTGTTCTCAGCCACGTTGCCCAAAATGTTAGTCGAGTTCGCCCGTGCAGGCAAGTAATTACTTAATTATTAAATTATACTAATTAAGATGAACAATACTAATGATGATGATTACACTTTATGAAGATGGACCTGTGTCTCTAGTGGCTTTGGCGCGTTTTATAATTTTCAAATTTTCTCTTGTCTCGTTTTGTGAACTCGCACAGTTAGTAAAATGCCTAGATGTTATTAGTACACTCATCCTATAGTCAAGGATTTGTTTCAGAGTAATGCTTGTTTGCAATAATCTTTTCAATCAATTCTAATTGGATAAGGATACATTCAATTGTTGTTGGTCAACTTAAGAACTGAAACATGCTTTTGACACCCTAACAAATAAACTCATTAACAAAACGGGTCAAACTTTATTTGGGCATGCCTATAAGAAACAACCATTTTCATTGGCCTTGAGCTTATATTCACCAGCATAAAACTTATTCCAAGTTATTGATATAACCAGGCCTGTCCGACCCGGTGCTAATTCGTCTGGACGTGGACTGGAAGCTGCCATCCACATTATGGCTGGGCTGGATATACGTCCGCGCAGAACTGAAAACGGCAGCGTTACTACTGCTACTCGAACGGGTGCTGACAGATACCACCCCGCAGGCCGTCGTGTTCGCCGCTACCAAGCACCACGTCGAGTACCTACACATGGTGAGTACGCCAGGTCTAACTGAAGAGCTTCTAGCGGGCACTACAGATTGTTATTATGGACGGGGACTGGAAGCTACCATCAACCCTATGGCTGGGCTGGATCTACGTGCGCGCCGAACTGAAGACGGCCGCGCTGCTGCTGCTACTGGAGCGCGTGCTGACGGACACCACGCCGCAGGTGAGGTGGGGGGGTGGTGTTCGCCGCCACCAAGCACCATGTCGAGTATTTACAATTTACACATGGTAAGAACGGGCACTAGGGGATCTAGCCAAGTGATAATCTCAGGTATATAAAAAATGCCAACCGAAACGTAAATGATGTATGGAAGTGATCACTTGACTTTTTTAATATTAATATCCGAGACTCGCGAGAGATTGGTATTTAGAATTGAACACATTAGGAATTTCTTCGACTTGGTTACTTGACGCTTATTAGTTGACTTTATTGTCCACGCTATCGTCAGCGGCACCCCTATGTAGCCTATTGATGTGAGTTAAGACCCGCCGTGTCGATTATTTTTCATAAAAAACTTTTTTAATATTTCAACCCAGATTCTGCAAAAATCCGGCATCTCCTCAACCTACGCCTACTCCGGACTCGACCCGTCGGCGCGTAAGATCGCGCTTGGACGCTTCACCAACAATAAGTGCTCCGTGCTCATAGTAACGGACGTTGCGGCGAGAGGGTTAGATCTGCCGGCGTTGGATACAGTGATCAATTATAACTTCCCGGCTAAACCCAAGCTATTCGTGCATAGAGTTGGTGAGTTCATTGTTTCAATATATCCTATATGGTCCATTCACACTGCCACTGGGTAACATTGGTAGATTAGATCTGGCGGCGTTAAATACAGTGATATGCTTTAGCGCATGGAGTCGATGAGTTAACTGCAATATATCCGATATCCAATACATTCTCAAAGTACTAATGCTACCCAGCGGTACCCCAGCACAGGTAATATAGACCGTGCTCAGCCGCTTCTACAATATTTGGTCCGTGTTCATAGTAACGGATGTCGTAGCGAGAGGTTTAGATCTGCCGGCGTTGGACGCAGTGATACTGGCTAAGCCTAAGTATTTGTGCATACAGTTTGTGACTTTAATTTCCTGTGATATACATTTATGATTGTATTTATTTTATAGTATTTTAAGTAAAAATAGTAAGATAAAATGGATCATACACTACCGCATTTTAGCGTGGACGGTCTTTAAGGCCTAGACAAAGTGTAAGTCTCCGTCTGCAGCTGCTACAAATGAAGACCCGCGTGCACACATGCTGCTAATGCAAGTTATGCATCTGGTGTGCAGTGGCCTTTAGTCTCTCAACTAGGGGGTGTCAACATTCTAGTTTATTTAGCTTAAATTGACAGAGACAAAGTTGGAGACTAAGTACTAATGTTTACACACGTGGTCTCGTTAGTTTACTCGTAAATAAGTAAGTTTAGTTTTAATAAGTAAGTTTTAGTTTCTATCTGTAAATAGTTTGCTTATTAATCTAAAAAAAATTATTAATATATTATATATTATTATTATATTTTTAATCGTTTTAGCCACCCACACTTATACGATTGTTTATACCGATCACTCTCTGAGTATGTCGCAACTAGCCCTAGCACAGGCTTCGGTCTTTTTGGGCTGTTACTGCACACTATGTCTTTAAACGCTGGTCGGGAGAACCTTTGTTTATATTATTTTGTATAAACAGTAAATAGTTATGTGTTGTTTTTTAATGAATAAAAAATAAAATAAAATACGTAAGATGGTGTTCTCAGGTCGTAGCGCTCGCGCCGGACGCGCGGGCCGCGCGTGGTCGCTGGTGGCGGCGGGCGACGTGGCGCACCTGCTCGACCTGCAGCTGTTCCTCGGCGCCGACCTCAAGTGTCCCGACCAGGTAACGTAACATGATGCTCCCAGGCCGCAGCGCACGGGCCGCGCGTGGTCGCTGGTGGCGGCGGGCGACGTGGCGCACCTGCTCGACCTGCAGCTGTTCCTCGGCGCCGACCTCAAGTGTCCCGACCAGGTAACGTAACATGATGCTCCCAGGCCGCAGCGCACGGGCCGCGCGTGGTCGCTGGTGGCGGCGGGCGACGTGGCGCACCTGCTCGACCTGCAGCTGTTCCTCGGCGCCGACCTCAAGTGTCCCGACCAGGTAACGTAACATGATGCTCCCAGGCCGCAGCGCACGGGCCGCGCGTGGTCGCTGGTGGCGGCGGGCGACGTGGCGCACCTGCTCGACCTGCAGCTGTTCCTCGGCGCCGACCTCAAGTGTCCCGACCAGGTAACGTAACATGATGCTCCCAGGCCGCAGCGCACGGGCCGCGCGTGGTCGCTGGTGGCGGCGGGCGACGTGGCGCACCTGCTCGACCTGCAGCTGTTCCTCGGCGCCGACCTCAAGTGTCCCGACCAGGTAACGTAACATGATGCTCCCAGGCCGCAGCGCACGGGCCGCGCGTGGTCGCTGGTGGCGGCGGGCGACGTGGCGCACCTGCTCGACCTGCAGCTGTTCCTCGGCGCCGACCTCAAGTGTCCCGACCAGGTAACGTAACATGATGCTCCCAGGCCGCAGCGCACGGGCCGCGCGTGGTCGCTGGTGGCGGCGGGCGACGTGGCGCACCTGCTCGACCTGCAGCTGTTCCTCGGCGCCGACCTCAAGTGTCCCGACCAGGTAACGTAACATGATGCTCCCAGGCCGCAGCGCACGGGCCGCGCGTGGTCGCTGGTGGCGGCGGGCGACGTGGCGCACCTGCTCGACCTGCAGCTGTTCCTCGGCGCCGACCTCAAGTGTCCCGACCAGGTAACGTAACATGATGCTCCCAGGCCGCAGCGCACGGGCCGCGCGTGGTCGCTGGTGGCGGCGGGCGACGTGGCGAACCTGCTCGACCTGCAGCTGTTCCTCGGCGCCGACCTCAAGTGTCCCGACCAGGTAACGTAACATGATGCTCCCAGGCCGCAGCGCATGGGCCGCGCGTGGTCGCTGGTGGCGGCGGGCGACGTGGCGCACCTGCTCGACCTGCAGCTGTTCCTCGGCGCCGACCTCAAGTGTCCCGACCAGGTAACGTAACATGATGCTCCCAGGCCGCAGCGCACGGGCCGCGCGTGGTCGCTGGTGGCGGCGGGCGACGTGGCGCACCTGCTCGACCTGCAGCTGTTCCTCGGCGCCGACCTCAAGTGTCCCGACCAGGTAACGTAACATGATGCTCCCAGGCCGCAGCGCACGGGCCGCGCGTGGTCGCTGGTGGCGGCGGGCGACGTGGCGCACCTGCTCGACCTGCAGCTGTTCCTCGGCGCCGACCTCAAGTGTCCCGACCAGGTAACGTAACATGATGCTCCCAGGCCGCAGCGCACGGGCCGCGCGTGGTCGCTGGTGGCGGCGGGCGACGTGGCGCACCTGCTCGACCTGCAGCTGTTCCTCGGCGCCGACCTCAAGTGTCCCGACCAGGTAACGTAACATGATGCTCCCAGGCCGCAGCGCACGGGCCGCGCGTGGTCGCTGGTGGCGGCGGGCGACGTGGCGCACCTGCTCGACCTGCAGCTGTTCCTCGGCGCCGACCTCAAGTGTCCCGACCAGGTAACGTAACATGATGCTCCCAGGCCGCAGCGCACGGGCCGCGCGTGGTCGCTGGTGGCGGCGGGCGACGTGGCGCACCTGCTCGACCTGCAGCTGTTCCTCGGCGCCGACCTCAAGTGTCCCGACCAGGTAACGTAACATGATGCTCCCAGGCCGCAGCGCACGGGCCGCGCGTGGTCGCTGGTGGCGGCGGGCGACGTGGCGCACCTGCTCGACCTGCAGCTGTTCCTCGGCGCCGACCTCAAGTGTCCCGACCAGGTAACGTAACATGATGCTCCCAGGCCGCAGCGCACGGGCCGCGCGTGGTCGCTGGTGGCGGCGGGCGACGTGGCGCACCTGCTCGACCTGCAGCTGTTCCTCGGCGCCGACCTCAAGTGTCCCGACCAGGTAACGTAACATGATGCTCCCAGGCCGCAGCGCACGGGCCGCGCGTGGTCGCTGGTGGCGGCGGGCGACGTGGCGCACCTGCTCGACCTGCAGCTGTTCCTCGGCGCCGACCTCAAGTGTCCCGACCAGGTAACGTAACATGATGCTCCCAGGCCGCAGCGCACGGGCCGCGCGTGGTCGCTGGTGGCGGCGGGCGACGTGGCGCACCTGCTCGACCTGCAGCTGTTCCTCGGCGCCGACCTCAAGTGTCCCGACCAGGTAACGTAACATGATGCTCCCAGGCCGCAGCGCACGGGCCGCGCGTGGTCGCTGGTGGCGGCGGGCGACGTGGCGCACCTGCTCGACCTGCAGCTGTTCCTCGGCGCCGACCTCAAGTGTCCCGACCAGGTAACGTAACATGATGCTCCCAGGCCGCAGCGCACGGGCCGCGCGTGGTCGCTGGTGGCGGCGGGCGACGTGGCGCACCTGCTCGACCTGCAGCTGTTCCTCGGCGCCGACCTCAAGTGTCCCGACCAGGTAACGTAACATGATGCTCCCAGGCCGCAGCGCACGGGCCGCGCGTGGTCGCTGGTGGCGGCGGGCGACGTGGCGCACCTGCTCGACCTGCAGCTGTTCCTCGGCGCCGACCTCAAGTGTCCCGACCAGGTAACGTAACATGATGCTCCCAGGCCGCAGCGCACGGGCCGCGCGTGGTCGCTGGTGGCGGCGGGCGACGTGGCGCACCTGCTCGACCTGCAGCTGTTCCTCGGCGCCGACCTCAAGTGTCCCGACCAGGTAACGTAACATGATGCTCCCAGGCCGCAGCGCACGGGCCGCGCGTGGTCGCTGGTGGCGGCGGGCGACGTGGCGCACCTGCTCGACCTGCAGCTGTTCCTCGGCGCCGACCTCAAGTGTCCCGACCAGGTAACGTAACATGATGCTCCCAGGCCGCAGCGCACGGGCCGCGCGTGGTCGCTGGTGGCGGCGGGCGACGTGGCGCACCTGCTCGACCTGCAGCTGTTCCTCGGCGCCGACCTCAAGTGTCCCGACCAGGTAACGTAACATGATGCTCCCAGGCCGCAGCGCACGGGCCGCGCGTGGTCGCTGGTGGCGGCGGGCGACGTGGCGCACCTGCTCGACCTGCAGCTGTTCCTCGGCGCCGACCTCAAGTGTCCCGACCAGGTAACGTAACATGATGCTCCCAGGCCGCAGCGCACGGGCCGCGCGTGGTCGCTGGTGGCGGCGGGCGACGTGGCGCACCTGCTCGACCTGCAGCTGTTCCTCGGCGCCGACCTCAAGTGTCCCGACCAGGTAACGTAACATGATGCTCCCAGGCCGCAGCGCACGGGCCGCGCGTGGTCGCTGGTGGCGGCGGGCGACGTGGCGCACCTGCTCGACCTGCAGCTGTTCCTCGGCGCCGACCTCAAGTGTCCCGACCAGGTAACGTAACATGATGCTCCCAGGCCGCAGCGCACGGGCCGCGCGTGGTCGCTGGTGGCGGCGGGCGACGTGGCGCACCTGCTCGACCTGCAGCTGTTCCTCGGCGCCGACCTCAAGTGTCCCGACCAGGTAACGTAACATGATGCTCCCAGGCCGCAGCGCACGGGCCGCGCGTGGTCGCTGGTGGCCGGCGGGCGACGGGGCGCACCTGCTCGACCTGCAGCTGTTCCTCGGCGCCGACCTCAAGTGTCCCGACCAGGTAACGTAACATGATGCTCCCAGGCCGCAGCGCACGGGCCGCGCGTGGTCGCTGGTGGCGGCGGGCGACGTGGCGCACCTGCTCGACCTGCAGCTGTTCCTCGGCGCCGACCTCAAGTGTCCCGACCAGGTAACGTAACATGATGCTCCCCAGGCCGCAGCGCACGGGCCGCGCGTGGTCGCTGGTGGCGGCGGGCGACGTGGCGCACCTGCTCGACCTGCAGCTGTTCCTCGGCGCCGACCTCAAGTGTCCCGACCAGGTAACGTAACATGATGCTCCCAGGCCGCAGCGCACGGGCCGCGCGTGGTCGCTGGTGGCGGCGGGCGACGTGGCGCACCTGCTCGACCTGCAGCTGTTCCTCGGCGCCGACCTCAAGTGTCCCGACCAGGTAACTTAGGACCGGTGGCACCAAAACAGTGTCTGTCACTGTTAAAGCGTTCGTTCGCTCAATTTTATCGTATGGGAAGTTTCATATTTCACTGCTGAGTGACGTTGATCAGTCTGCTAAATGTGGTTGGTGCACCTGGGCCTTAGGCTTAGGCTTAGGCTGGCTCGTAGGATGGTATTTCACCTGTCCAATTTATTTGTCCAATGTGCATGGCGTCTCACTATCTCATTAAGCAAAATGTGAGATGCAAATACACATTGGACCAAGTAATTGGACAGGTGGAATACCATCCTTAGAGCTAATAAACTTTGCGCTTCTCTAAAAAAATCTTGTGACGCACACTTTTAGCTATCGGCGTAAGTGTTATGTTGAGGAGCGCGCAATAACGAAATTTAAAGATTGTTTTGTATATAACGATTTCAAGCAAAATTTACTTGCTTCGTTGTCAATACATTATGTAGTGGTCACCACGCATAATTAACGAACTGATCAACGTTAAATGTGCATTTTAGTTAATAGCATACGTAACTGTTTATTATGACCGTTACAGGGATGAGCTTGTAAAAGCATTGTAATATAAGTAATCTGTTTCCTTCCCTTTGTCGGCACTTGCCTTTGTGTTAATCTGTCTTTGTTTTATTTCTTTGTCAGTTTCCGAATATTGTTAACTTTAAATAATAAACTAATTTGTAGCCAGCGGAGTAATCCGTGGGAAACGTTAGGATTCGCCATGTGCGAAACCGTTATAGGTTCTGTACCGCTATTCCTATTGCGTACCTGATGCAAGGTTATAATCTCGCGGGAGTCGAAGATAGTTCGTAGTCAGACGTCAACTCGACAAGTTGTCTCGTACCTATTATCACAGGTCGAGCTTGATATCGTATCGCTCCCTCGCGTTCTCTTGGTACCTATCTTTAACGGTCGAGCTCGATCATATATCGCTCCCTACTTATTATTGTAATTAGTGTTAGTTTAGTATTGAGTTGTGTTAATATAGATTTATTATTGTTACCGCGTCTGAACTTTTTATTTGCAACAATCCCAACACCTAAGTACAAATACCAAACCCCACTGCCAAACATGTTTATAATGCAGTGTTTGTTCCCAGGTATCAGAGCCCGGGCCGGCGTGTCCGAGCGGCGTGTGGGGCTGCATGCCGCCCAGCGCGCTGGAGATGCGCCACCAGGACGTCATGGCCTGGGAGAAGAACTACAACGAGATCGTACGTACAAACTACTCATCATACTCAGAATTTCGAGAAATGTGTCACAAATCGGACAAGCCATAGTAGGAAAACTTAAGTGTATCATCAATGTCTGTGTAAGTCCTTATGGCAATATAATATATTTCAATGTGGTTCAAGAAATAGTTGCTATTTACAATTAACAAGAACCCTTACATGGCAAAATATAACAACATTTTGAACTATTCCTCGTTGCGTTAATAATCGAACTGAAATTCTGTTAATCTAGCTCCAGGTGAAGTAATTCCATTCGGAGAGGTACCCCGCCATGCGTGGCCATTCTGTATGAAATACTATTACCAAAGAGAAATTGAAATAGAGGTGGATTGTCAAAGAAAATTTTGTAGCCACAGTGAATTTTCTGCCATCTTTCGACACATGATTAAAACTGTTAGAGCGCTATTTGACTTTGATCTTTATTCTGTCACTGATATGTGTTAAATTTGTTAAATATCAAAAACTGGCGCCATCTTACCGGGCATCGGTTAAAGGTTGTGTCGCCATCGCTCGAAACGATCCCGCCATACCTTTGGCCTTTGATCTATTAGATGGCGCCACTCTTTGATATTTAAAAAATTTAACACATATCAGTATAGGAATAAGGATCAAAGTCAAATGGCGTTCTAAAAGTTTTAATATGTGTCGAAAGATGCCAGTAAATTTATTGTGGCTACAAAGTTTTCTTTGACAATCCATGTCTATTTGCAATTCTCATCGCTGTTACTTACTCTGGTTATGTGGAAGTTTCTCTGTGGAGAAATATGATAGCAGGTTCTTGGGCCTTGTGAAAGTACCTGCCACTTTAAAACTTTTAAAACCGTTCGTAACTTATTGATAAATATTTGTCCAGGAAGACGCAGCCCGCGTGATGGGCCGCGGTTGGCAGCAGTACATGCGGTGGCGCGAGCCCGCCTCCGCCGACGCCAACAAGCGCGCCAAGGCCACCACGCCACCTGCTCTGACGCACCCGGCGCTGTTAGACGAAGGGCAGAGGGCTGTACTCGACTTGGCCGCGCAGATCAAGAACTACACACCGAAAGGGGTATGTTACATTAGAGACTGACCTAACTTACACCTAAAGGGCTGAGTTAGATTGTCACTGACAGACCAACAAGGGCTAGGCAACTACACCAGTCACGCTCACACACCCGTTAGATGAAGGACAGGGCCGACGGAGCACTACACTACACTACAAACCTAAACGGGTAAGTTTGACAAGTTATACGATTGTTTGACACCATCATAGCATAAAATAAACATTTTTCTACTCGTCGACTGTAATGGTTGAATTAAGATTTCGTATACCAAACGCGTATAAGTGCGTACTTTTCATGTATGGGCTCCCAACTTAACATTAATATTCGTTTCGATACGCTGCAGACAACTATTTAGAAAAAAAATACCTAAAACGTGCCGCCGCGCCCCCATAGAACGGGCGGTGGGCGGACGGGGGCTCCCACGTTTGTACTACATTTTTGTCTACTGAGATACTTACCAATTTCCATGACTTATTTAGGTTTTATAGTAAAAAAGTATTATTTTTGATGACTCGTAGAAAAAGTATTGTATACGATAGTGATATAATCAAGCTCTACAATCTCGTACCCAGCAAGCTTCGTTGCCTAAACACGGTACTCGACTAAAAACATTATGGTGATTGAACATATTATGGTGTTAAAACTTACGTACGCAAACAGTATTTAAAGTTTCTTTCAACCTGACTTGTTCCAGACCATCCTCGAATTGGGCGTGAAACATGACTCCCCGATGAACGTGGCCATGAAGACCATGAAAAAGAAACACGGCAAACTAGTGCAGCGCGTGCGCGAGAACAAAAAACTGCAGGTGAATATACCATTTTCCGCAGATGTATACTAACATAGCAATCATGTGAATTATATCATTTGTTCCGATAGGCAGGACGGTACAGGTTTTCAAAATGGCGAGAGTCAAAAATCCATGGGTACGTTAAACGGAGGCATCGAGAGTTAGATAGATAGATAGATAAACCATTTATTCGCTTGCCACAATACACACAACTAAACAAAAAATAATACAAACAATAGCAACACCAAAATAAAAATTAAATAAAGAGCAAAAAGCATCAATAAAAGGTAATGTGTGCTGTGTGCGTTGCAGCAAAACAAAAGGGTTCTGGCTCAGTAATACGCTCCACTCTTTCGGGTGAAGCACTGATAATTCTGCTAGAACCCAGATCACGAACGATTCACGATGTAACAAAAAAAAACATATATATACATAAATATTTAGTAGCATGCCTATAAAATAATAATACGTGTCGTAGTATGCATTATGTAAAAGTGTGGTGCGTGTTGGTGTATAGTACCTTATTATATCAGATGTCGAGTATAAAACGGCCTACAATAATATAAAGAGTTTGTACACATACAGACTAGATTCGGTAATCTGCAACCAAGTACCCGTGCGGTATTCCTGAAATTTGTTTATTTAAAAGGTACATTTTAAAATAAGACTTAAACGATTGCTTTGTTTTAAGGCATCTTAATGGTGGAGGGATATTATTCCAGCACTTGGTTGCGAGATACCGGAAGCAGCCCGTAAAAGCGACGGTTTTGTGTGGATGTGTTTCTAAAAGACAACGCCTGGTGGATCTAGTACCATGTCGTCTGTGGAATGAGGAAATATGTATTTTTGAATATAAATATTCCGGTTTTTTGTCATTCAGGACACCAAATAAAAGACTTGCAAGGTGTAGGTGTCTGCGAGACGTCATATTAAGTATTGAGGCTTTATTTAAATGTGGTGTAATGTGACTCCTAGGTGGGACTGAATAACAAAAACGATAACAGGCATTCTGAACTCGCTGTATAAGACGTCGCGTTTTCTCTTGTAGACGTGGCCCGTACACTATGTCTCCATAATTTAGTTTGGACAGAACTAGTGATTCGCATAAAATCTTACGTACTTCCTCACTTAAGAGGTTTCGAATTTGATATAGGACCTTCAGGCGAAAAAAGCACGACTTGACCAACTCTCTCACATGTTTTTCGAACCGCAACTGGCTGTCAATCACAAGCCCTATGTTTCTAGCCTCCTCCACTCGTTCTATGAATGAACCTCTTATACTTATTTTAGGGTCAAGATCCAACATTTTTGATCTTTGTGTCTTGGAACCTAATATCATGAACTTTGATTTAAGGGGGTTCAGCAATAATCCATTTTTATCAGCCCAAGTGGATATACTTTCCAGATCCGCATTAATTTTGTGAATTGCTTCGGCTATATTACCAGGACGGGTTGAAAAGTACAGTTGGACGTCATCTGCGTATAAGTGGTATTTGCAGTATTTAACCCATTCATGGCCACGAACCACGAAGCGTACACGACACGCCGGGCCACCATACAAACCGTTTTCAGCTAAAACGTATGACTCAGCTTATGGGTCTAGGGCCTGGCGCGAACGTCAAAGAAATTGCCGCTTATGAATCCGGTCCGTTGGACAATATTATGCAACATTTTTATTAACCAACTGTTTACTGTTCATATTAAAATATATATATATATTTACTAATTTGTTGCTATTTGTAAGAAACTAAGAATGAACATTAGCCTGATCAGAAATAGATGATCATTGTCAAGAGGGCGCTATTATTTTCATATAATTATAGGGTTCAGAAAAATATGAAGAAAAAAAAAGTTCTAATAAAATTCTGCATCTTAGTGCGTGATTATGTATATTTCTAGTCAGCCTTTACTTTTTAATCATAAACCAGGTTGCTTTCAGAACATGAAAGGAAATAGGTTTTTTGAAATTGCAACATTTATTATAAACGATTTAAAGGCATAGAATACAATCAAATACAAAACGTAATATTTACAAACTTAAATACTAAGTTACACTACCTCTCCTTCAAGATTGGCATGGCAATCAAGAAGACTAGGTAAATTCGCTTTACTTCGATTTACGGCAGTTAAAAAGTGACTTAGCTTGATTGTTAAATGATCGATATTGTTATATTTTTTCTTTTCGTTTATCTCTCGTGATTATAAATACTACGAATAAATACATTTTAATTAATCAATAATCGCAAGAATGAAAAATAAAGAAACCTGTTTATCTAATTGAGTTTGGATTGTAATCCGAAAAAAATGTATCTTACCGGCAGGTTCAATCACATTCACACCCATTTCATTGTTGTTTATTTCTTGCATCATTGCTGTTAAATCAGGATGCATATCATTCAACAGGGGCGAGTTCAGGGTTCCAGTATTCTAAGCCTGGTCGTTCGGGTGAAGCAGGTTCGGAGTCCAGTTCATAGCACAATTTGTCAGGAGGTCAGGAGGGTTCAAATTCCGGGTATCCATAGCCAAGGTCACAAAAATCACAAAATACGAAATCACTGAAGAGCACAGAGAGGAGCATAAAGTCGCCAACGAATAAATCGTGACTAAATATAATTTCCCATGTTACTCTAAAATACATCCTAATAGAGGGGATGGGGTGAATCATTTCTTGAGTTTATGTCAAAAATACCACGTTAAAGATAATACCGCCGCTAAATCCGCCGCCGCCCAGGTGCATCCATTGTTTATTGTCCAAGTGTCTCCGATAATCTTACATGTGGCCGGTCATGAACTTTGTTTTGGTAAACGTCATTATAATATAAACAATAGAGCACTTAAAATGTATTATAGTACTTATTACCACAAGAATGTTTAGAAAAAATCTTTTCTTTTAAATATTTCTCACACACTATTGCGATAATACAATATACCATTTAGTTGGTGACTGTTTAAGCTGCCCTGTTTTTATAATGAAACAAAAAAATTGGCATGGTAATAAGTTTGGTTCTTAGAAATGTTGCTTGCTACCATCCAAACAGTAATCCATTGTAAAAAGGTACAATTTGCAACGAGTTTCGTCATGAAATAAGCTTTAAAACCAAGTTATAAAGTTTATTTTTGCGTGCTATGAAGATATGTGTAGTTTTTACAATTAGCGCCAGGCCACGGTGACCCATACCTTGAGTCATGTCAATAACTTCAGGCATAAATATATTTTTGATATTTTTGAAATGTAGATTTATCCATTTGCTTGGGACACGTATGTATCTCGAATTTCAGAATATTTACTATATTACACTTCCAGTAAACCAAACTTGAATATTCTAGACCCTGTTTCACTAAAAAAAAAACATGTTTACAATTATGTTTTTCAACATGCCTTATAAAGATGGTTGTTAGCTCAAATTATACTTATGTTATTTCGTCATATTACGTTTTGTTTATGTTTAAATCAGAATTTATTCACGACTCACATGTGAGTCACGGGCACTGCGCGACTGTTTGAACATGACCCATACGCTGAGTCACGGGCCCTGAATGGGTTAATCGTTTTTATTATATCTGCACTGTAAATAATAAATAACAATGGACCAAGTATAGAGCCCTGGGGGACTCCCCGGGTTGAAGATCTGGCGTCAGAAACCGATGAGGTACCATTTTCTTTTGATAGTTTGACAGACTGCGTTCGCTCACCAAGGTAACTACTAAACCAAGCTAGTGACTTTAAGTCTACTCCATAGTAACTCAGTTTTGAGAGTAGCAAGGTAATATTTATGCAGTCAAAAGCGCGCGAAAAATCTAAAAGTACCAAACAGGTGCCTTTACCAGAATCTTGTTCAGAAAGAACATTATCGACGACATCAATTAAAGCAGTAATGGTCCCCATTCCATTTCGAAAGCCTGATTGCATTTGGGGCAGGATATTTGTGTCCTCTACATACTGGTATAATTGATCGTAAACAGCTTTTTCTAGTAACTTAGATAAGAATGGTAATATGCTTATTGGTCTAAGGTCTTTAAGTTCGTATGCATTATCCACCTTGTTAATGGGGCAGAAGTTATGAATTTACCACATATGAGAATAATGTCAGAAAGTTTCGGGACATCTATAATAGCTTGTCTTTCAATTAAACGTGGAAATCTCTTGGGGTACGCACAAAATGAACTTAAAATAACTTTCAGGCGGAGGGAATATTGAACACAACTGAGGGCAAATCAAAGAAGAAGGAAGTGGTACGAGACGAGAACTACATACCGCACCAAGCCAGCGACCAAGTTACTGAAGTCGGGTATGTACACAATTCAATGTATGAATGAAATTATATGTTTCAAATGGATTTATACGTCCGGATTTATTCTCCCAAGTTCCAGACGACTATATACATTGCTAGGTACAACTTGTACATTTTGCTTATTTCCATTTTGAACAGGACTTCACAATGGTTTCATTATGTTCTAAAAAAAGCTAGTTCAGTTTCTGTAAAATTATAGTATTTTATGCAACAGTTGTATAAGAAGGGTCAAAAAAGGCGAGTGTCCTGAGTTACAATGTGAGCCGGAGCCGAAGGCGTAGGCATTTTTCGACCTACTTATACAACGTTGCATACAATACTTTTCCTACGAGTCAACTAAAATAATACTTTAAAGTAGTATAGAATCATATAGGTAAACAAACCAAAATTATACAGCTAAGATATGCGAGGCGAGCATACATTCTTACGCGCCCGGCCCGGCTGGTCAGCGACACCTTCTCGTCAGTCATGAGGCCCTGGTACTTGTTCTTTGCTAAATTAAATTTTTGGACTGTTTTTTGAGAGAATGGACGAAGATCGGAACGTAAAAAGAGCGTACCTGGGTCGCCTAGCAGGAGGACGTCCTATCGGACGCCCTAGATATCGCTGGAGCGACATGGTGGAGGCGGATCTGCGCGAGCTTCGAGTCGACAATTGGCGAGAGGTCGCACAGGACCGAGAAAAGTGGCGCTGTCTTGTGTCGGAGGCCAAGTCTCATTTTGGGTCGCTGAGCCAACGGAGTAAGTAAGTAAGTAAGTAAGTTTTTTCTCGATTTTGGCCCCAGTAGCCTATGGAGGGTAACAAGCGACGCTAAGCGGTCTTCGTAGTCTATGGGTGTTGTATTACGGGTGTCACATGCGTGTTTCTAACTTATGAAGCAATAGGGTTGTTTCCAATTTTTGAAACGCTTATATTACGTTATATATTAACTAAAAGTTGCCCTGAAATTCAACTTTTATACTAAAAACGGCTTTAATAGTATTTTACAGTACATATGGGGCTACTTTATAGCACTAGTGCGAGAAGTAGCATATTACGTTACTGTGTCGAACATTTAAAGGGCCATATGTACTGTAAAACGTTGTACGATACATGTGCGAATAGGTAATTCGCAACTCGTGTCGATTTAAAACACTCCCTTCGGTCGTGTTTTAATTTATCGCCACTCGTTTCGAATTTCCTATTTTTCGCACTTGTATCGTAATGTACTATTATGCAAAGTTGTATAAGAAGGGTCAAAAAAGGCGAGTGGCGTGAGTTACAATGTGAGCCGGAGCCGAAGGCGTAGGCGAACATTGTAAAGGTATACGCTACGAGCATTTTTTGACCTACTTATACAACGTTGCATACAATACTTTTCCTACGAGTCAACAAAAATAAATCTTAATTTAGGCAAACAAAGCAAAAGTATATAGCAAAGACGCGCGAGCATACCTTGTTACACGCCCGGCTCGCCCCGGGCCGCGGCCGGCCGGTCAGCGACACCTTCTCGTAACTCATGAGGCCCTGGTACTTGCTACTTGCTAAATTAAATTTTTGGACAGTTTTTTCTCGATTTTGGCCACCGTAGCCTACGGAGACTAACAAGCAACGCTAAGCGGTCTTCGTAGTCTATGGGTGTTGCTATATTACGGGTGTCACATGCGTGTTTCTGATTTATGAAGTGATTGTTTTTACTATGCACACGTAGAAGATACGAACTGCCAACTGACATTTGTCATTTGTTGTTTATCGCCTAACAGTGTCAATCCGAGAGTTGTGACGTCATCAGAATCTTCAATGACGTTTCGAGTTTGGTCACGTGACGTGTGCCAAAACATATTTTACAGTACATATGGGGCTACTTTATAGCACTAGTGCGAGAAGTAGCATATTATGTTATTGTGTCGAACATTTAAAGGGCCATATGTACTGTAAAACGTTGTACGATACATGTGCGAATAGGTAATTCGCAACTCATGTCGATTTAAAACACTCCCTTCGGTCGTGTTTTAATTTATCGCCACTCGTTTCGAATTTCCTATTTTTCGCACTTGTATCGTAATGTACTATTACAGTACATATGGGGCTACTTTATAGCACTAGTGCGAGAAGTAGCATATTATGTTATTGTGTCGAACATTTAAAGGGCCATATGTACTGTAAAACGTTGTACGATACATGTGCGAATAGGTAATTCGCAACTCGTGTCGATTTAAAACACTCCCTTCGGTCGTGTTTTTAATTTATCGCCACTCGTTTCGAATTTCCTATTTTTCGCACTTGTATCGTAATGTACTATTAAATTCAATATTTACAAAAATATGGTCATTACAGGTCCCCTAAAAGTAGTTTAACATGTTCTTATAATCCCAAAGAATTTATTGTGATACAATTCTGCCCTAAGATTTGTAGATGGAAACAACCCTATTGTTTCTACAATACAACCAAATGAATATTTTGTAAGTTGGCTGCAATGCACTTAGTTTAAAACTGTATTCAATTTGATTTTGTTAGGTTTGCAGCCATTAGTTACAGTATCGTTATAGCGATTTTAAAGCACAAGTGCTGTTATGAGGAATAGACAATATAGACTTTTCTTCAAACCTTTTATGTAGGTTCTTACATTCGTGTTCATGAATATATAAATAACAGATAACAGTAGAGGAGTAGGAACAATATTTTTTCTACTACCGTACTTTTATTTGTCATTTAAAGGGTCGTGCACACATCTTTAAAACCCTACCTTATAGTTGTCAAGACAAGTATTTAGTTTATTCCCCAAAAACGCATTTTTGCATACACGCAGTATCTTTTTGGCACTTAGATAGATAGATAGATAAAATCTTTATTCAACCACAACTTACATGCGTTGTAACACAAACAAATAACAAGAGAAAAAGAAAATTGACAAGAGACAAAGAGAAAGTAACATACAATTTGACACTAATATCAATGTCTTATTTTTAGATTAGTAGAGATATTAGTAGAGGGTCATGTGTTGTGGTAAAGAATAGGCGCTGACTCAGCATAAATGCTGCGGTAATTACACTTCGTGTAATTACCACTTAAAGAATATTGTATGAAATACATTGTTGCCAACCTTACTTTAAATGTCATCTCTGACAAATAAGTGAACCATAGACAAGTTTTTTTTAATTTAATTCATTAATTTTCCCGCCCGTACCCTACATTCTTTGTTACTTCTTGTATGAGGTTATTGTGGTTGTCGAATAAAAACTTAACTTTTGTGTTAAATAACAGTATGTCTTTCAAGTTAAAATGGATGAAGACGAAAACTTAGTGTCTACGCCTGAAGAAATATCAGTGATGGCCCAAGAAGTCACTAAAAATTTTCTGCCTTCAAAATCGCGATAGATGAATATTTGTTAAATTTACAATTTTATTTCAAAGTAAGTGCTTGGCCGTAGAAAAAGTATTGTATGCAATGTTGTTTAACTGAGTCAAAAAATACTCGTGGCGTCTTTATTATCAATTTTCGGCTTCGCCTCAAATTGTTACTCACGCCACTCGCCTTTTCTGACCTCTCTTAAACAACGATTGCATAAAATACTATAAAAAGTCCCGGGACTGAAACTCATATCGATGGTTTTTTTTATAGGTAGAACATTGCAGGGAATTTATCAATATTTAAATAAATTATTAGCTTTACGATGTTTGTTTACAAAACGGAGGCAAATTCAACACATTAACTGGTATTTGCACATGCGAGACACAGACGACGTATAGTACGAGTATAATAGACAGTGACCAATGGCAGTATGTTTGCAGCATGGCGGTGAACTTCAACTCGGGCGCCGCGGCCGCCGAGCTGGACGTGGGCGCCGACAGCGGCGAGGCGGCGCGCGCGCAGCACCACCAGATGCGCTGGGACCGCAAGCGCAAGAAGATGGTGCACGCCGACCCGGTACGGAGCTCGTTAGTGCACGTGCACTCGACGCCGACTGCCATATATCGGTTAAAACAAATGTATGGCGGCCGGCGTCAGTGCCTCGACGCACTTCCCCGCCTACTTACCGTACGAAATGGCGGCGCGCTGTACCACGGCGCCAAAAATGTCTACTAGCAAAGCTAGGTCTTAAGAGTTAACTGTAGGGGTCCACGCGTCCTTGGCAGGTAACCCAACACACAACCGTTGTTATCTCTTACGGATTACGGTGGTGTCTTGCCCATAATAATGTACATACCTAATTATCAGTTTATTAATTTCACATGGCATTTACTTTCTTTAAAAAATCTGATGACATAGGCATAGGTGTAATAAGCCAAAGCAAGAGGCCCACACCGTTACAGAAACGTATAACATATCATTGGGACACAAAAGGTCTATTTTGTCGAGGACGTAACCCGTATGGCAGCAATCTAACCGAAAGTAAAAAAAAATTAACGGTTTATTTATTTTTGAAGTTTTTTTTTTACATCAGTACATGTTCCGATACTAAACTTATATTTGAAGTGTGGTATTCTACCTGTCCAATTTCTTGTTTCTTGATCCAATATGCATTGCGTCTCACTCTCTCATTAAGCAAAATGTCAGACGCAAATACACAATGGACCAAGAATTTATAACATGACATTATGAGTCAAGGCATGCGTCGTTGTGAATGACACAATCTATAGAGGCTTCTTAATTCTTAGATAAAACTTCACACAATTGTGAACTTTTCTGTCATAGGATGGCGGGCGCAAAATGATCCGAACTGAAAGTGGCGGACGAGTCCCGGCCTCGTTCCGTAGCGGCCGCTACGAGGAGTGGCGAAAAAGAAACGCACAGGACCAGGACGAGGAGGAGGACACTAACGCCAACAGGAAACGGCCTGGTAAGTGTTTAGGGTGCTCGAGTTGCTTATAGGGCAATGATTTCACCAGGGTACACTGACGAGTCGCGCCGCGTCTTTGGTTGCAAATTGTGTTACGGAAATCGACAAACTTGACAGCCGCGGGAATGCTGACTTGACTCGCGGTCTAAGGGTGTTAACACACTAATCCATAGTTTCTACCTAGATCAATCAATTGGTGTGGTAACCTGGTAACATCCTAACTCCCGGATGCAAGTTGTGCTAGCCTTGCTGATGTGTACACAACGCAATAGACTACTTTTTTTTAAATTACAAATTAAGCTTTGGTCAACACAAAGTCATTATTGTAGATTTACCCGTGCTAGAATAAGGACGCTGAGCACGAAAAATTTCGTACATACACTATTCGTAAACCGACAATGCCCTGAAATGCCCCTCGTAAACCGACCAGAAGTAAAAACCTTTTTGTTCTTCCCAAAATAAGGACCAATGCTGGAAAGCGTGTTCCGTTATACATACTATGTAGCTACCACAATACATTTCTAAATGAAATTGATATATTCTCATGCTCCCGCTCCCAGTTCAAGTATGCTGTTACTAAAATATATCTTTAAAATGTCTCTTATCATTCTTATGTCATCTTAGTAATTTATCTTATCTTTACCTTCTCCTAAGCATACAACAGTTCAGCTACCAACAATGTACTTTTAACGCACGGTTTTGTTGTATCCAAATTTAGCAAAGTATTATCGCATTGCGCATCTACTATGTGTTCATACATGTTTGTTCTATTGTTGTTTCTTGTATGATTGTTTCTGTGTTATCTCCGAAATATAAAATATAATATAAATATAAAATTATATATATATATATACTATTATATACCCGGCTGTTCCTATGTCTATCGCTCGTGCTCAATTATATTGCTGTCCCGCTCGCACAGTGGCAAGGGCGGATCAGCAATGTAATAACACGCGTGCGATAGAGATAGACAGGCGGGTGGATGTATGAAATTCTTCGTGCTCAGTGTCCTTACTTTATACTATTTTCATTAACTCACATAAGAATATTAAGTAGAAACAAGTGGAAGTTATATGTTATTTAAATAAATTATATTTAAATTTCACGCAAAATACTGACGCTTTATTTTTCCTGGCAGCATTTAGAAAGGGGCAGAGGGTTCTTTCCTGCCTCTCACACGGTACTTTTTCCTCCTTCATCCTTATCATCCTTACCATGCGATTCATGCGAAAAACTTTAATATGATAGAAAAAAAGTACAGGTTATTTATTTACTTTTTTAACAGTACTCGTTCCTTATCTAAAGCCAGTAATATATGATCACGCGCCATTTTGCTGAATTTCATTGGAACTAAATTTTTCATCCTAAACTGAACTGTCACCCTATACATGAGAATAACAGCGCCCTCCTGACAATGATCATGTATTTCTGGTCGGGCTTTATAAAATATCCTTGGTCAGTCCTTATTCAGGGGCGCTATCTAATTGAAGCTAATTTTAAAAGCAAACACCAACAAATTTCTCACCTTTTCAGTGTCAGAATTCCGTCCCCACTGGGTGAAGCACAACGAGGCGATAGCCAAGAAGAAGGCCACGGCGTCCTCCAAAGAGTTCCGCGACAAGGCGCAGATCGTCAAGGACCGCATCCGCAAGGAGAAGATCAAGCAGAAACTCAAACACAAGCTCGGCAAGAAGGGCAAGGGGAAGAAGAGGAAATGAGACGAATATATTATATTTAAAAGTGGAAGTTTTTGATTTCCGTTCCCTTTTCTGTAAGACTAGTCTGCCGATTCGCTTCTCCTCGGTGGTGATAATGTACGACCAACTTTCTTCTGCAAGTGAACTTCCACCAACAAAGAATATATTTCGTTGAAGAAATATAATTTGCACAAAAATGTATGCGAAATAAGTGCAAGTTTTACTACCACCATACCACTACCATTTTCATTCAGAAATTACTGATACGAAAAACGCAGGTGAAACTCGTATATAAAATATTGGATTATAATAAAAAACTAAATAAAAAATCGTGATATATATTTTAAAAAATTAAGATAAACATTATAGTACTTATAATTATCTGTACACTGATAAATAAATTGGAATTAATTTTGACGAAAATACTAATATTGGACTTTGGATGTTATGTTTCTTAACTGGAATAGGTAATTATTATCATTATTGAATTATTAAGCAAATACTATTCTATTTACAAGTTCAATTTATCTAGAAAACGAATATAATGAGACTATATTAAGAGTAAAATATTAAAGGTACATCCGATATAAGCTATCTACATGTTCAATATCTCAACAGCGACAAAACTCGCGCAAAAATACAATTCGACACATGACCGTACTCACAGTCCAGATTGTTACACAAAAATATAACTATCAAACGACGAATTCGGAGGAAAAACTAATTTTACACATAACAAAATGTACCTTATATTGAGGCGCTTAAAGTTTTATTGTTTGAAATGTAAATTCCCGTTTTTCCTCCGTATTCTGCAAATGTATTATCTAAAACGATCAGAAGGCGACAGTATACTCCAAACAAGTATTTGGGAGGTTTAACTGAAATCACTGAAATAATTCAATGTGCATAAACATTTGGTTTTCTATATCAAGAAGCATCTTATAACAACTGCATAAGGTACATTTTGATATATTAAAGCGACGTTTTATTTTTGAAGTCTGGCGATGTTTGAATTATACAATGGCCTTTTTAATTGCTATGTTATATGTTAAGTCTATTACAATAGGAAAGTCAAGAGTGAATATCAGGGAAATCGTGAATGTATCGAAAAATATCAGCATCTCTTTCCTGCTCAGTAATAATTTGGCAACATTCTCTTTCCACACTACCCTAAGCTAATTTACAAAACAATCCCAACATAATTCAATCGCGAACAGGAAAACTAAATTAAGTATTAACATCAATTTCCAAACATTTTGTCTGGGTAACGTAATGCATAATTTATTCCTTTAGTTATAATACAGAAGCCTATCTAGCGCACCGCGGCGTCGAGACAACATCAAACAACAACCGTCCTTACAACAGGAATCATAACATTACATATATCAGCATGCTGCCACAATTTTATATCTACTTGTCCAATTTCAGTGATGCTATCTAATCTATCAACAATATTCCAATACGTCCATCCGCGAATGCTTTGGCTTTCATATTTAGAACCTGCGTTTATCCATAAATTCATCGTACACAATTAATTTCAATATAGATCATTAAAACTTATATAAGGATAAGAAACCTAAATCTAAACCGCTTCATGCTCGAACATCAGTCTTCTCATTGCGAAAATTATCATAATTTTGTTACTATATACAGGGTGTCCGAAAGTGAGGGTTGTCTGTTGGGGTAGAGCGGCGCGGCGCCGAGCAACTTGCGTTCGGAGGACCACCGACACCTGAATGTGGCCCTGCGCAGACCTAGAGGCAGGCGAACTGAGACAATTTATCATTTTTAATATTGTCAAAATCAAAATAAAGAGGTAGCTCTTTCTAAAAAGAACGAACAAATTAATCAAGCAAAACAAATTCTAACTTTACACCGCTGCGATGCACAATATGCTGATATATCCCCGGTTCTAGTTTTGTTATATTTTCATACTTGTGCGTGTTCCAGTACGGTTCAATTTAAAAGTTACCCATTCTCCTCTACTCTATAGGTCTGCGCTGGCCCTATGGCACTAACTACAGAGGACCTACCGAGAATACCGAATTTCGCAAATTGCGGGCATCTTTCTTCTTTACTCCAATTCAGGCGTAATTAGAGTGACAGAGAAAAAGGCGTAATTAGAGTGGTAGAGAAAAAATCCCGCAATTTGCGAACTTCGGTGATCGCGGTAGGCCCTCAGAGCCGCTTGCGGCTCGAAACGTCGAACATCTTCGACGGACTCGTCAATACGTTCGAAAACAACGCAGTACCTTAAGTAACCAGTCAATAATATGTATACGTATTTATCCTTCTTTCCATGGCATAAGTTGAATACATATTTCTGACTATGTAATGGCTGCGTTCCTCGTTAGGGCAGAATGCAAAGATGTAACTTAACAATATTTCCTATATCAGAAAATTCTGTCTTTTACTAAACAAATTTGGATGAAATTAAGTCTAAATATTCTCCCATGGATTAAATTCGACTGTTATAAATTTATTATATTTATAATTATAATAAGTCAGATATTATTGACTGCAAAGTAGTTTGAAAAACGTTAGAAAAATCTAAACCCATTTTAAAACTAATTCAGTGAATAAGTTTATGATATTCGATGGAATGGAATAAATATTCTATCTACATCACTCAGATATTTTGTCAGAGTCAAAAAATATACATTGAGTACAGCCGTGTTACAATTTGAAAGGACCTCCTGTGTGGTCAAGCATAAAAGGAACTCTGTATTTGAATACCTTGTTATCATGGAAGTTTTTAATACTCCAATGTAAACAAGGCAAAGATACTACTCATACGTTTAATTTCGTTAAAGATCGGCGCTATGTTAAAATGAATTTAAATAATGTATACAATATTTAGTAATAAATTTTTTATGCGATCTTTATTAGATGATGTTCCTTTTAAATTGTAACTTTATTTCCAATACCATTAAGATACGTCGACAAGTTTCACTCGGGATTCTGCTACTTTCATATTTTCACGGCAAGATTTTCTTCCGACCCTACTTCAAATTCGTGGCACGCATCGAACAAAGTCGTGCGACTCGGGCCGACACGTCCGAAAGTGGCACGATAACGAATACGGCACGTGAACTCACACGAATTCGTCCGCCACCTCGGGACACGTACACAACCGCGAGCCGCTTCGTTCGTCTATCTGCCTCTTTATCGCTCGAATATGCGTGCGATAGAGCGGCAGATATGTAAAGTCCGCGGGAGACCGGGAGACGGTGTCGCCAGTGACATTAGAGTATCCCGTTGGTGTAGTACTGGTAGTTGTCGTAGAGGCGCGTGGAGAGCGAGTGCAGCGCGTCGCGCACGAGGCGGTCCACGAGCGCCCGCAGCTGCGGCTCGGTGCGCGCCGGGTGGAAGCGCGCGCGCAGCGCCGGCACCGCCGCGCTGCTGCGCAGGCACGCCAGCTGCCCGCCTGCCCAGGGCCCACCCACGACGATACTTATATTATTATACGACATTATTACACAAATTGACTAACTCCCACAGTAAGCTCAACAAGGCTTGTGTCGAGGGTACTTAGACAACGATATATATAATTACTTAAATACATAGAAAACACCTATGACTCGGGAACAATTATCCATGCTCATCACACGAATAAATGCCCTTACCAGGATTTGAACCCGGGACCATCGGCTTCATAGGCAGGGTCACTACCCACTAGGCCAGACCGGTCGTCAAAATCTTATCACCATAGAAGACGAATCCTCGAATAAACTCAATCAATTCCGAACACCGCAGATGCTCAAATGACAATGCACCGTCCGTCTCAGGCAAAGATTATTAACATTTCAGTAACCAGTGGACAAAATTATATTTTTAGCCAAGGACTACCAACTATTTCAAATAAAATACCTATGATATTGACGAGCAAAGTCACCAAGAGTGGTTGTTTATAAATATGCGGATTAAGGTTTTTTTTTTTTATAAAAAGAGATAATTTAACGGAGGTTCGCAGTTTAATGAATAAGGAGTTAAAACGTGTAATCACATAAAAAGAAATGCGAGATAGACCAAAAGTGATGTTCGTTAGTGAGCAAATTCAATACGGCATTCGGAATCAAAGTTCTAATACAAACTAAGGAAATTAGGCCATTTTCTAGTCTAAAACCACAAGCACATGTCCAACCAACCCAATTAATGCAAATAAGGATAAAGTTACCCCACACAAACTTCACTATAAAGACGAATGCATCCTCCTTCAAACCTACTTATTGCCGATCCAACATTTCGACACAGTTGGCAATGCCAACACAAGCGAACCTTTGAGTTGATTCCAAAAGTCGACGAATTTACGTGTTGAGTGCTTTAGCCAGGTTATATTATATTGCTTAACACGAGTCTCGCAAACACGATATCGACTCGGCAGAAAAGTTACCTCTAAGTTCCACAGACACGATATCGCACACGATACACGATTTATGGAAAGTCAAAAACCCCTGCGACGTCAAATAATGACTGAATTGTACTCACACATGCGCATAAGCTCGACGATGTGTATGATCTGGTCGCAGTGCTTGCGCGCCGCGATGAGACCGCGCAGCATCAGGATCTTGAAGTAGCCGAACATGTCCGAGTTCTCACCGTCCATTACCTCCACGAACTCTTGCGTCAACTGCAATGCCATAAAATCACTTGTTACAAACGGTTAGTTTCCTCATAGACTACAGAAGAGAGTTATGAAAACAGAGATCTCCAAACTACGGTCGGAGCTGGCACGTCTGCTTATATGACCCGCGAAAAGAAAGTCCAGGCCTTGCTGTGGCCCTCGGGTAAAAAGATTCATGTCTTACGGGTATTCCTAATTAGTGACTTGATACAACATAAACTGATACATGTTTGCAAATATAAACAATCAATAAACGTCATCTACTTAAACAATTTCTGATTCCTTATACATACCTTAAAAGGTGAACTCTCAAATCCCAGATTCTTGGGAGAAATTGAGAAAATAAATCCAAAGTCAATGTGGATAATGTGTCCTGCACTGTCCAGTAGAATGTTTCCGTTATGTCTGAAAATAAAATAAGTATTCATTAAAAAAAGACATTCAGTGACACCAATCTAGTTTTTTTTATCGGACCGTTCACATATTTCGAGCTGATTCCTAATAGCCAGAATAATAACGAAAATAAATTGACGTTAGTTCGACAGGCTGAGATCACCCTTAGACCGCTGAACCGGAGTAGTCATTAGGTTAGTAGTAATCACCTGTCCTTCAGCTGTAGCAAGTAGCTGGTTAACGCGTATGCAGCCGCGGACTGCACGAAGTTGTTCTGCGCGCGCATGAAGCCCTCGCTGGTGGGGGGTCCGTGCTCCAGCTCCAACCACGCGCGGAGGGATTTGCCCGATTGCTTCTTGATTTGGTGCAGTGATACGGAATTCAATACCTGGAGAATATAAGTGCACGTTTAGATACGGTTGTTGTGTTACTGCTGGACCAAATTCGTCGTCCGGACATAGGATCTCATAAGGGCTAAGGACCCTTATAGAAAAGAAATGCTACTAGAAAAGTGGGTTAGGTTAGATTTGAACTACGATCCTCACTGAACCGAACCGCTATATATAGTGAATTAGGTAAGATTAAAACTGCAACTCTCCAAGTCCCAAACCTTTGCAGTGATTGTGCGACGAGCTTTTCTTGTCGAAGGTCTTCGACTATCACGATACAAGTAACCGTATCAATTTCTGTTGGACACTCACCGGTTGAATGAGACCTGACTCCTTATCCAGACAAAGGATTTCATAAGGGTGCAACTTTAGTGGCACTCTCTCCAAGTCCCAAACAGCCTGAAGTCTTCGCAGTAGTTGTGCGGCGAGCATTTCTTGTCGAAGATCGTCGCCGACTTTCACGATGCAGCCGAGTAGCCGCCAGCCCGCCAGGGAGCCGTAGGGGGAGGAGGAACGCATGCGAGCGAGCTTACTTTCCCAGGATTCCTGAATAACAAAAAGACGTTTAAACAATTTGCAGTGTGGTAAACACACTAAGTAGACCCAAGTTAGTTTTTCGTAAATAAGACTGTCTGCCTTTCAATGTATAATAATTATTATATATAATAATTATTATTATAATTATTATTGGTGCAATAAAGAATATTTACTTACTTACTCTTCAGTCGCTTCTATACAACATTGATTTGGGAACCGGAGTCGTTTTCGTCTGTACCAAATTACTGAGTTAATTAAAATGTGTTGTGCGTATACAACACAGCCGTAAAATTGGACAGCCATTTTATGAATGAATTAATTCGTAATGTGTTCATGCAATTTTCCAGCTCGCTGTACCTAGAAGGGTAATTACCCTTCACGAGACTGTAACGTAAGTTACCACTCGCTGACGTTACAGACTCGTGGAATTACCCAGAACTATGTTCAGTTCCCCTTCGGGATAGATTCAGAAATCAGTGGCATGGCTTGTTGGCAGGCCTCATAGCCGAAAAATAGGATGGTTTGTTAAGCCATAAAGTAGCGAACGGGGTTAAGCAATCGCAGCGTAGTATCGTCCTCAGCACAGTAAGGTGGACGGAAGTCCTCAAAAGGACCGCTATAACCGGTGGATGGGGTCATTGCAGTACCGCAATTTGTGGTGATCTATGTTTAGGATCAGAAGCTGAGTCTTCTGCTAATATAGTTTAGATAGGTACCTTGAGCGCGAGCGCGGAGGGGTCGGCGGGGTCGTGGCGGAAGGTGTTGGGCGGCGGCGCGGCCGTGGCGTCGGCCAGCCGCCGCCGCACCTCGCCCGCGCCCACCGCCAGCGACTCGTAGTATAGTTAGATAGGTACCTTGAGCGCGAGCGCGGAGGGGTCGGCGGGGTCGTGGCGGAAGGTGTTGGGCGGCGGCGCGGCCGTGGCGTCGGCCAGCCGCCGCCGCACCTCGCCCGCGCCCACCGCCAGCGACTCGTAGTATAGTTAGATAGGTACCTTGAGCGCGAGCGCGGAGGGGTCGGCGGGGTCGTGGCGGAAGGTGTTGGGCGGCGGCGCGGCCGTGGCGTCGGCCAGCCGCCGCCGCACCTCGCCCGCGCCCACCGCCTGCGACTCGTAGTATAGTTAGATAGGTACCTTGAGCGCGAGCGCGGAGGGGTCGGCGGGGTCGTGGCGGAAGGTGTTGGGCGGCGGCGCGGCCGTGGCGTCGGCCAGCCGCCGCCGCACCTCGCCCGCGCCCACCGCCAGCGACTCGTAGTATAGTTAGATAGGTACCTTGAGCGCGAGCGCGGAGGGGTCGGCGGGGTCGTGGCGGAAGGTGTTGGGCGGCGGCGCGGCCGTGGCGTCGGCCAGCCGCCGCCGCACCTCGCCCGCGCCCACCGCCAGCGACTCGTAGTATAGTTAGATAGGTACCTTGAGCGCGAGCGCGGAGGGGTCGGCGGGGTCGTGGCGGAAGGTGTTGGGCGGCGGCGCGGCCGTGGCGTCGGCCAGCCGCCGCCGCACCTCGCCCGCGCCCACCGCCAGCGACTCGTAGTATAGTTAGATAGGTACCTTGAGCGCGAGCGCGGAGGGGTCGGCGGGGTCGTGGCGGAAGGTGTTGGGCGGCGGCGCGGCCGTGGCGTCGGCCAGCCGCCGCCGCACCTCGCCCGCGCCCACCGCCAGCGACTCGTAGTATAGTTAGATAGGTACCTTGAGCGCGAGCGCGGAGGGGTCGGCGGGGTCGTGGCGGAAGGTGTTGGGCGGCGGCGCGGCCGTGGCGTCGGCCAGCCGCCGCCGCACCTCGCCCGCGCCCACCGCCAGCGACTCGCGCGATCCGGCCGACGACGCCGACAGCGCTGATACTGCTGACACCTGCGGAATTACAATATACATTACGTTTAGTTGACTTCTAACTCGGAGTCCTTGATTTTAAGATGCGTCCAGTACTAAGCGAACGCGCTTAATGTGGTAAAGGCTCGCTAACTGCTCGCGCGCATTATGTTAGTACATAATGCGCGCGCGATGCACAGTGCGCAAGCGATTCGCGAACGGCGACGACTGAGCTATATCTATTATCAGTTTCAATTTTAGTATGTTCATTCGCCTTGGAATACACCTTGAAATGGCTATTAAGAAATTGTCTGCCCGGTTTACCTTCGGTTTCATGAACCCTGCATAATGACAAGCAAGGAGCATAATAGTAGGTACTAACCTGAGAAACGCTGTCCGGCTGTGGCGCTCTCGCCGGGTACTGGCTCAAGTCTTCATCATCATGACTCCAGCAGTCTCCAGCATCGACATCATCCAGCGCAGAGTACAGGGACAGCGCGGGCCACTCCGGCACGAGGTTCTCTTCGCTCTTCGTGTGCCGGATGGGGGGAGAGTGGGGTGCGGGCGGCGCTGGTGGGAGGAGGCGCGGCGGGAGCGGCTCGTGGCCCTCTGTTTCTAGGACTTCCACGTACATTATGTAGGGGGCCTGCAACAAGACATAAACAGTTAAATACTAAGTTAAGTATGCCCTCTCCTATAGCCAATTGGTTATCTGATGGTCTCCCGCAAAATTGTAGTTTTTATTTTGAAATTTTAAACGTTTTAATGAAAAAAGGCAAATGCAATGAAGAAATTCATACGTAAACTAGACTATTTTTCCGGCTCGATAGAAATCACGAAAACATGTTAAATTTTCATTAATTTCCAATTATTATTATATATATCGTTATCCTGCATTCCATTTTGCAGTATAGTTTTAGATTAAAATAGCTAGTGATATAGCCGAGGGATTTGAAAAACGAAATTTTAATCGGAAGAATAATTTCAGAGTAATTGAGGTAACACGTCAAAACCCGCACGATCGTCAAATGTTCTATCGCAAATTTCGAGCGGCGCGCCATCTTTTTTGTTCCTTCCTAATTTCCTGGCTTTACGTGCCCACTTAATTAAACCCAGTAATTAAGTAACAGTTGCTAGTACTTTGACTACAAAGTACCTACCAACGACAGCTGTCTTTTTAACAAAATTATTTTACACAACTTTGGGAACAAATCAAATACTTTTTATCAAATATTTTATAGGGATTTTTTAATTTGTTAGTTAGGTTTAGTTTTAGTTGTCTTATTTTATAAGTATCTTTCTAATTGTATGTTACTTTTAATTTGTATTTCTAGTCTAGAATGTTTCTAGAATAAATTCCTTCTTTTGATTTGTGATTTTTAAGTAGTCACACTATACACACTTATTAACATGGCATATAGGCGAGAAATTGGGACCGGTTACGCCGTGGCGAGGTGGCCTAGTGGTTCAGGGCGTTAGCCACAATAGCTAAAGACGCAGGATCGAAGCCTGCCTTCACCACTGAACGGCTTCGACACTTTTTCTTTAATATATGACATCTATTTCAGTTTATAATAAACGATATTGTATTTTTTTTTCTTTAGTTCATTTTATGATAATTAGAAGGAATGAAGGCATCCTAAAACGTGCGGTTTGCTTGTGACTTTGTTAACTCCTTGCCAATGTTCTTAAATTAGCCGATTCCTCATACGGGTAAAACCGATCAAACTCGATTTACAAACACACAGCTATACATAAACACATGTATTGTACAGCCAATTCACAAACAGTGCCAAATGACTCAACGATCCTTTTTGCTTATACGCTCATGCAAAGCGGATAGTGACACATTTCTTGCGTTACCACTTTCGTAATATTCTACATAATTATATACTTAATTGCTCTTGACTTGGCCGTTCTTCTCCGATTTAGTAAGAAAGTTCTCTCGAGATTCACTTGCAGTCCGACTACAGTTATTTCAATACAACTTGTATTCGGATAATTCCGAAAAGTTCAGAATGTCAGGTAATTTAAAAAAAATGGAAGTGTTATGTTTGGAATCATGGGTGATTTTCGGAAATATTCGGAACTACCCGCAAACACCATACAATAAAATGTATGCAAAAACAGATTCTATCTGTTAGATGATTACTTTCTATTAGGTACCTAATATGTTAAGTTGTATTTAACCGATCTCTACAAGGAAAGGAATGTGTCAGTCAACAGTCAACACAACGATGTCGGAAGCGAGAGAGATGAGAAAATGCGTTGCGTCGCGCAATATGCGTAGTATACAATGTCGTTTCCTGTTGAATCATTGTCTCGAGCTTTATAAACATAATTAACAACATTACGTAAATTCATGTGCGCTGACGGAAACAATTGAGTAAATAGAAGTACTTGCGTGTTCAATGTCTTATACTAAGAAAAAGTGACCAAGGCCTCCAAGACCCAGGGCTGGAATCGAACCAGCGTCCTCTGCTATCGCAGCAGGGGGCTTAGTTAAAATTACATATAAATGGAAAAATTCGACCTATGCCGCCGTGACCTGGGTGGCCAAGGGGCGGAGGCACCTGCCGCGATAGCAGAGGACGCTTGTTAATTTCCAATCCTGGGCCCTAAACGCTTTGGTCACTTATTCTTACTTACTTACTCCATTAAGGTGCGAGACGTGGGAGACGTCATTATCATTACCAAGCTAAAATGGAATTGGGCAGGACATGTTGCCAGGCAGAGTGATTGCAGGTGGACCAAAATGTTGACAGATTGGTGGCCGCTTTCAGATGAAAGAAGCGCCTGGCGTCCGTTGGCTCGTTGGTCGGATGACATTCGAAAAATTGCGGGACACTTCTGGATGTGCCTAGCCCAGGACCGGGATAAGTGGCGTACACGAAAAAAGGCCCATGCTCAGCAGTGGGCGACTGGAGCCTAAAAGTGATGATGATGATGATGATGACTTACTCCATTTCCTCGGGCCCTAAAATGAAACTTGGCCGCCGGCACAAGACAGCGCCACTTTTCTCGGTCCTGTGCGACTTCTCGCCAATTGTTGACTGGAAGTTCGCGCAGATCCGCCTCCACCATGTCGCTCCAGCGATACCTAGGGCGTCCGATAGGAAGTCCTCCTGCTAGCCGATCCAGGTACGCTCTTTTTACGTTCCGCTCTTTATCCATTCTCTCAAGGTGCCCCAACCAACGGATTCTGTGAGCTTTACTTCTTAGTATATGACAATTATTTCGTGTTTTTTCGCAAGTTTTATGGTTGCAGTAAATGCCGCCCGTCCCATTCATCACCATCCTTTCCGCTACTAATGCAAGGTTTTTATTTTTATACACGTGGGAAACGTACATATTCTGTGATATCATCAGGTAATATATATTATACTTACCTGAGATGCACTTGGCCTAGAGCCTAGTGCCTGTGCATTCAGTACTTCGGTGAAAGCCGAGAAAATATGAAAAACGAGATAATAAAATTCAGCATATATAACGTCCCATTGCTGGGCACAGGCCTCGTCTCATGCGCGAAAGGGGTTGGGCTATAGTCCCTACGCTGGCCCAATGCGAATTGGGGACTTTACGTAAACCTTTGAATTTCTTCGCAGATGTATGCAGGTCTCCTCACGATGTTTTCCTTCACCGAAAAGCTAGTGGTAAATATCAAATGATACTTCGTACAGTCAGCGTCAAATACTTTGTAGCAACCAAAGTAGCCAAATAGTTCGGTACACCATATATTTAGTATGGTGTACCGAACTATTTGACCACTTTGACTGCTAAAAAGTATTTGACGCTGACTGTACATAAGTTCCGAAAAACTCATTGGTACGAGCCAGGATTTGAACCTGCGACCTCCGGATTGAAAGTCAGATGTCATATCCACTTGGCCACCGCCGCTTATCCACGCTTATTAACAAATATCTAATTGAACTAAACAAATCTTTTTAGTACTGTCACCCTACCAAAATGTACATAAACTGGTCAGTAGGTGTCTTTGTAATAAAATGAATTGCCTTTACTGGGTAATAATAATTGGTGAACCGAATTGTCATTATATAAAGCAAAACATACTTGCTAAATAGGCCGATCCCTGTCCTAAATTCCTTCCGTCGACTCGCAACGGCGCCAACTAGGGAGCCGATTTATCATTTAAATACTGGCCTTATAACCAAGCACAAATTTCCATTTTCGAGAAGTGGAACCTAAAAATAGAATGTTCTTACCGAATTCTGTTATTTAGTAGGTACCTAGGGATATATAAATCAGGCAGCGCCGTATAACACCGGTATTAATTTATTTACCCCTTTCCACCCTGTCTGATATGCTCGTGCGGGTTGATAACAGTTAATTGCCACATGTCACTAGAATCAAATATTAATTTTTCGAATGGAAAGGGTTAATCAACTAATAAGTAGCCTAATAAACGTGTTGTAGCTTTAGTTTGTAGACAGTAGAAAGTTCTGCTATGAAACCTGATAATATTGTCTAGGGGAAGTTTGCACGTATCCAACGACCAGAGCTTGAGCTATCAATTTGTTGTGCTGGAAGATCGTGCGGTTCTTGTGTCAGATTTTATGGCCACCAAACACACAGTATTGATATTCCGACCGAGACATTAAAGACCAATGATAAAAAGTTATCTTTGCAGCATTCGAATCGGCAAAAATAAGGATAATCGTGTATAAAGTATTCTGCAAATGCAATTAACGAGCGGAAAACTGTATTCGTAGCGACTGGGGACCTCTAATCTATAGAGAAATCTAAAGGTTTTTCACCACTTAAGTGAAGCTACGAAATAACTTTAGATTTTTTATACTGTCAACAGTAGCTATTCATTAAAATGCCAAGATACAAATCCAATCCCAGCGCAGCTCCTGCGTGTCGTGAACGGTATCGCTCAATCAGCTGAAGGTCGACCGGTCACTGGATCCGTAATTCGGACCGCGAAAGTCGATCAAGCGCTTGATCGATAGTAATAGTTTTAAATTACTCGAGGTAAACATTTAGGGCCATTTTTAAATAGCGGAAAAAATGTGATGAATCGTTTCAACCTTGCGTTTGTGTTGACGCAATTGCATGTGAAACCTTTGTCTACTCGTAAGTGGTTATTATTTATAACGATACGAACGTTTAAAAGTAAAATGAGTGCTGAGCAGTAAAAGCGGTGCAGCTTCGAAACTGGAGGCCGTAGGTTCGAGAGAACACCGACGCGTACTGATGAGTTCCTCAGAAATAATATTTACCTATTATATTTACAGTTGCTCTTTGGTGAAGAAAAACACACAACAAACAATACAAATCCAAATAAATAAATAGTTTTCCCCCTGTGTTATCGCATTTGCAAAACCTCGGGCTAGCGCCAATTCTTTGAATTAGGACGCAACATGGAAAACACCGGGTTAGACCCTTCTGAAGGCTTCGGATCAGGTGAAAGATCGCAAGTACAATGTCCAAAAACTAATAGTTCGAACAAAATGTTACCTGAATTAAATTAGAGTTGTGATACTTTATCTACACATATACATAGCTTCACAGCGTTTCTCTTACGATTATGAATTCAAGAGTTTCAAGACATCACGCATTGACATCTTGTTGGTTCCTGCAACGAGAGGAATTGTATAAAATAAATCAACCTGCCAGGAAAGTCAACTCTATATGCAGTTAATCCCGTAGTATGCCGTGTGCTTCTTGGCTGGATTTACAATGCGCTCTGTGACCATATTTACACAGGCAACAGTCACAGAAAAGCACTGAGAATAAAACATTCAACGTCGAGAAAACTTGACGTCTATAGAAAGATACCCGAGATAGACCATCTCTCTGTGGAAAAAATCATGCTTGTGGTGTGTGCTGAGCGCTAACTACATTAGGTACGGTAGGTACCTACATAGTAATTACAGCCCAACAGTATGACTGAGCAAAACAAACACGAAAAACGAAGCGCGGACAAGTTTCCGAGCTACCGTGTACCAGTTACAAATCGTATGAATGCCTGTTCGAATATTATATAAGTACAATAAAAAACCTGCTTCTAAGGTCGCAAAAGAATACGTTTCTTATCGTTTAATCGATGCAATAAAACTTGGCATTAACCGGATCTTGTGATAAATTATAATAATATTATGCAAGGTAATTCCGAACCCATTGTTTCGAACAATATCATAATCATACGTAAGAAATTCGTGCAAAAACATTTACGAGTTGAGTCTCTGCTGAAAAAATACTAAACCCACACGACGCCATGAATAGGTGCAACATATAACAACATTTAACCGGAACAAGCTTCTAGTAACAGGAGTTCCTTCTCAGGAATGTTCTAATATGGTAAATTATTTGATTAGATAAACTTTAAATTTCTTTTTTTTTTTGGTAAATTAATTCAAACAAATCATCAATAAAAAGGAGCATACAGCATACTGTGTTAGTCGTTCACAATTAAGATAAGGTTAAAGTGACATTAGTGACATGACATACTCTTTAATTACCGAGTATCTACATACAGGCTGTTCCGAAGTATTAAAACGTAAATCAATGATTTCTCCGTTAATACTGTGTCGTTTCCGGAATAAGACTTTGTATATAGGTTAGAAATACCCCAATCGACATGTCCTATTCATCTATGTCCAGAGGGTAGAGACACGTTGTCTTTTATTGTAAAGTAGTAATAAAGTACTTTTGGTTCACATTGTATCCTACCTTAGGCTTATGTTTGTATTGTATATCAATTTTCTGTTACATACCTATATATTTTATGAACCTCCAGGTCTTTTTAGTAGTAAGATTTATGTGCGTATTATGCACTTTTGACATATGTATCATATGACTGTATGTGTTCTAAATAAATAAATAATGTATACATTATATGCGATATAATCCGTTTACATAGTTTTATTTAATAACTATTCATGGCCAAATAGTAAGTATTAAGTTTAATTTTAAAGGACTTATGACACTGTAATAAGGTTCACACGCATGAATCGCATGGTCGGTTAGTACTGGTCAATCATAAATCAATTTCTGTTTGTTTTTATTTTCAATCAAAACCAGCCTTAATTAGCCTTGTTTCATTCACAGTCTTATAACCGAATAGATTCTACTTCCTATTTCATGGATTTTTCGTCACCTTTAAGACATTATTAGGTGGTACTGTGCTAGCATAAACATAGGTAATATGCGAATATCTTAACACAAACGACATAGAGATGATAAAATATGGCATTTCTCTTAAAAACTGTCAGTGATACTGATATGTAAGTACTAAGATATCATGAGTATAGCGAGAGTGGAAAAACAGGCTTACTCGGCACATAGATGGTACGTAATGCAGTAAAACCATTAGAAAGGCGCGGCGTACTAAGCAGAAAATGTACCATGGCGCCGGTGAAATGTTCACATAACAACTTAACTACATTGTTGCAAGTTCGCAATGGGCCTGCGAGTCTGCTGCTTATGTGCCTATTTGCTATTTTGCTTAATTAAGTTACTAACTAAAGATTAATGCATTGATTGTAGGTTAATCTTGATATATATGCAGTTGCAGTTGTGGTACGCAGCAGATCTAATTATTCGTTTTTGTAAATGGCAAAATTATTGCGTGTATTTCGTATTTTACTATACGATTGCCCGGAACGCCCTTTACGTTACGTTTTATTTCCAATTAGCTCAGGCTTACTTAATTACCACTAGCGGGAACTACAAAAGCTCCCATTGTTTAAAAAATAACTGAAATAGACGCATTGGTTGCATTTGTCTCGGTTGACCTTACCTATACCAAAAATGGCTCTCCATATCTGTCCCCCCAGGGTACCACTTAGTATTTGACGGGAAGATTTCGTCAGATTCAGTAATACCTCGACATTAACAGCTAATAACAGGTAGGTATCGGCCAAAAGAACTGCTGTAGGTATTCTATCTCCTATGCATTTTTATACTTAATCCTTTCAGATATATGGACTTTAGAGAAATTTTGATTCTAATGGCTTAAAGTGGTCCACTTTCACTGTCAGTTTTACGCTTGTACGTCTTATCGGTACTGCAACAGCGACACAATTCTGTACTCATTTGTCATGGACCGTTGACAGTCTTATATTACATATCTAATTAGAGATGCGGCTCGACGACTCATACATTTGAAGACTAGGTTCGGTTGCATACTGTTAAATATTTACGATACACGTTTCTTTTTCATGGTATTTGTCCATACAAATACCATGAACAAGAAACGTGTATCGTTGAGTACGACAAATGAGTACAGAATTGTGTCGCTGTTGCAGTACCGATAAGACGTACAAGCGTAAAACTGACAGTGAAAGTGGACCACTTTAAGCCATTAGATTTTAGCTGAAAATAATTAACAACGCTTTCACTGTGCATTGATAAAATCAATAAGATAAGTAATAAGAGATAAAATAAATTTCATTTTTGGTACAGGCTTTTATCGCTGACTGTACTTTTCTTTCCACAGGCAACTAATACTCATCGAGCCAATTCTAAAAAACCCCAAACACAATTAGGTTGCGTTGTTTTATCACAGAGGTCCTATGTCCTACCTGTTGTCTCCATCGTCAGATCAGCTCGATGGTACCATAATATTGCACTGTCACCCGACTTACACATGTATGCAAATTCTCAGCTCAATCAGAAACCGGTAAGTATATCAAATTTAACTTGCAAGATTTGTCCCATACATACTAACAGGGCAAGTTAAATAAAAGCTTATAAAAAAAGCAAATACGTAGGTGCTTCAATTCATTTGCGATATTATCCTATTTCAATCTTACAATCTCGATTACGAGTGATCATGAAATCAGTTTCGCAAGGTTCAAATAATTTAAAAATCATTTAGTCACTTTTAGACATTCAGGTATTGCTGTCTAATAGATACAGTAGCTAGGTAAAATGTCAAAAGTGGGAATATCAAACTTTAGGGGAAGGGTACTTTGAGTCAAAGACAATTCAGTAATTATTGTTCCTGGCAGGAAATACCCATGAGCCATTGGACGCACTTTACCGTATATTCCGGGCCGGGCGTCTCGATATTAATATACTGCATAAATATTAAGCTTACGAGTAACATGTCATGTCCAAAAACTTTTGCTAAATCTATATCTAATATCCCATCTAACTGCCCTTACTAAGATGGATCGTGCATAAATTTGTCAAAGCCAAATTTGTTTAAGAGACAGAGCCCAAAGTGTTACGTTTATTGTTAATATTCTATATTTAGAGAAAACTACATAGACAGATTGAGTAGAAGGTACCAGGTACCTAAACTGTAATAAAACAGAGTTCGACTAGACTACATTCAATAAATATAATTCTTCCTTCTTTGTCATTCGGGTAAACAACTTCAAAATTTACTTGCATAGATAACTTATATTACGAAAGGTTACGAATGGAATTTCAGCAGATAAGAACGACAAAACATTACGAGATTACGACTGATTTACTATACATAATGAGTGACGACACCATTTGTTGATTTACATTTAACAGCTATCAGAGCGCGCAAGAAGAGGGATTACAGCATTATGATAACAATTATACGTAAAAACCAAAACTGCGTGCAGATACACGTGGCTTATAATTTAACGTAAACTAAAAATATTTACTTTTTATAGCCTATTGAGCACACCGACCAACTCGCAGTAAATGCCAATCGGATAAAAATAATAGGTATTTTATCGCTATTGCCTAAATGCTGATGTCCAGCCATAGGAATCCGAGGGGCAAAATTGTTTGACAATTAGGGAGTTCCTGTATCGATAAACTCAACTATCGATACTAGTTCTATATACTAGTGATCACACAAGGGTTTGCTTGTAAAAATATGTTTTTCCTAAATATCCTATGTCTGCTGATGTCTGACGCGCGACTGTTTTGGTCTATCGGACAATAGGAAGTGAAACAAAGAAGCGTAGGATGTACAGTGATTATATTGCTGTACTTAAAACGTGCGATGTGCTAATGTCAACCCTGAGTGCCTCTGCGACTCTTGGACTTAATTATAAGATTGCAATTACAGTGGTTGTTGACGCGTAATGTCGCCAATTGTTTCTGCAATTTGTATTAAAAACATTACATGCCTACTGAAAAAATAATCGGACAGACAGACGGACATGACGAATTATAAGGGTTCCGTTCTTTGCCATTTGGCTACGGAACCCTAAAAATATATAGAACAAAATGTTAGATCACTGCATTCTCAGAATTACATTTTTAACTAATGACACGTGCAAGCAAAGTTTACAAACATCAACTCGTTTAAAATATAATACTGTATTTCCCCGTGCGGTAGGAACTATGTTGCAACAGCAATCCAAGTTGATAAAACACGGACGAACCGCCAGCCCGTGTTTGAAACTTCGACCGTCTCTCAACAAGTCGATTACTGCGATACTATGGTAGTCGCTTTGTATGTCTAGACGTTGGTAACTATCGTGCAATTTGTGGCTAGTAAGAATGTCCATTAATCTAAGGAACTTCTTGGTGTGCAATATGTTCAATATTATACCTATAGGAGTCCAGTATATCGATCTGATCGTCGCTGCAATCGCCAGACAAGGAAGCTAATGGGCGAGACAACTGAACAATTTGATTCGACGTCAAAAGAGTCATCCACGTTTAGTTATTACCGGCTTTTCCATTCAGTTCTGAGGCCATGGCTACGGCAAACGATGTGGTGGAATATGTTCGCAAGAAAATCCGTCATGAGCTGAGGGTGATCCAGCTGGAATAGCGTCATTACGTGCAGTTTGGCTTTACTGAGCCTTTGCTGGAGCGAGCGCGGATTTCTGGCCAATGGGTTTGGTATTTCGGCGGTTAATTTACCGAATCTGCCGACGCAGCAGAAAACTGTGTCGCCAAAATGATACTTAGCTTTTAAGATTATTATTATTGTATGTATGTAAGACTAGTGTTTTAGGTGTGTATATGGGCCTTAGTTGCCTGAAAATGATATTTGATTTTGATTTGAGACAGCCGTTTCTTCGTTGTCTTACCTTGTCCTTGCTGTTGAGCACAGCCGCAGCCTGCGAGGGTATCCTCAGCACGTGGTGCGGGCGCTGGTGCAGCGGCAGCCACACCCTGGCCGGCAGGTTGAGGTCCAGCGAAGCGAGCTCGGCCCTGAGCCGCCCGTTTCTTCGCTCTTTGTCTTGCACGCCGGCCAGCCTTCGACCGATGCTCGTGAGCGCGTTGAGAAACTGTAGACAATGGTTGTTGAACGTTAACGTTTATTAAACAAAGTAGCTTTATTATACTAATAATATCTAAACAGATTCACATGATTGTTTAGAAGCCGTGGTGGTAGTAAAAGTCTGATAAGAAATATTTAAGCTGATTCATTTTTACAGTTTCTTACTGCAGGTGACACTAAAAAACCATTTTCCCACAATACTAGTACTTTAATGGTCTCATTTAAGCGTAGAAACAAATTGAAAATGGAAGAATTGTCTTGGATTGAACTTGAATCCATGACCACCGGATCGCTAGCCCGCGGTGCTCTTCCATCTGACTTATCTATTTGTAAGAAAAAGATAAAATATAAATTAAGAAATTTACACCTGTAAAGTTTTATGAATATAGGGGAAAGCATTATATTAAAGAAAGAAAACTTCAGCGATATTTGCAACTGCTAACAGTAAGGAAATGTAAATAATCATGTTACAGTAGGACACTTCAAAATAATTATTTGAAACTTGTTTTGTGTTTGTTTCTACATTTGTTTAGCATGTAACGTACACATTTGTCAGTAACGACAGCATACAAGGACTGTATGTATTATTACTTATGCATAAACAAAAGCGCGTTTGTGCACCAATACCAAAATGTCAAAGTTACAAAAGTTCATGAACACCAAAAAGTGATGGAAGTTAGAATACGTTTGTTTACTTTCAAGTTTCCGAAGATTGCTTCAATGTATAATTGAAAAATTGGCGTATAGAATAATGTTATATTTACTTGGCTATCTTAGCGTTCAACATTATGCTTACATTAAGCCCTAATCTGGGACGTTCCCAGCCAGAAGTAATAAATATGTGCAAAACAGTTCTTCTCAGCGCAGATTTGTCAAATCTTACCTTTAATAACATGACAATACGAGTAAAGGCACGCGTCGTCGTGGATGACACCTATTACATGGCGCACGTAATATTTCTTGCCTTTGCATAACTAGGATTTCAGAAGGCCTCCAAACAGTTTACCATCGATTACGCCAACGTCAAACAATGAGCCCTCGTCCCACTACTGGGCACAAGTCTTGTAACATCCAGGTCAATGCCATTGCCGCCATACAGTTTTTATGGGAACATGCAACAGCAATATTTGTTAAATAATCGGATTTAGACCGACTCGCCGGTGCTCGAAAACACGCAATGAATAAAACCAACGAAACGGTATCATTTATATGTCGGTATAAACCAAAGATCGTGTTCTCCTTGGAAAAATGAGCTTCGTAGAAAACTCCTAACCTAAGCAAATCGAGAGAAACATGCTAAACGAAATTCGTTAAAAGAAAAAACCGTTGCCGCTAATCGTCATTGTGAAACCACATATTGATTCTCACTCAAATGAAAACAAGGACGCGACATTGTGTCGCGTGTTAACGATCCATTACATGAATTACAGTTGACTGTATTTACAATATCATATTAATAGCAAAATTAGTATGACCGGAGCAAGGTTACTGTCGTAAAATGAACTCGTACAGCACTAGGTACGATTATAGATACTTCTGTATTTTTTTAATAACACGCCGCAGGCCAGTATATCACGCAATCAACCTAATAGTAAACGGTTAACACATTAGACGGTAATTCTGACACGGTAATTCATTAGAAGATATAAATAACCTCATTGCAAATACGTATCAATACAAATTACTCGACTGTAAAAGATTAGATAAGGACCCCTGGCTCACGACTTCATCTTATTGTTAATGAATATTCATCCGACCTTGTAATAGCTGAGAACCGGCACAGTTTCCTCGTTTCACTCCGACAATCCAAGTATAGTTCTAATTACACCCACCATGGCCTAATTAGTGGAATAGACAAATGTATTATTTAAACAACGACCACAAATAGATAACCAGGTTAGCTATGTATTTCATTATGTACCTAATTAGTTAATTACATATCAATGTTATTTGCCCGTGTCGATGTCAAAAAGGCCGAAATCATCATCACCAATGTTCAATTGTTCACTCTCACTTCAGTATGGGGCTCGTCAAAAAAGGAGTCTACAGATTTTTAACGGGTCGAACATCTTGGAGTTGCAGGCGTCCGCAGACTACAGCGATCGCTTACTATCAGGCGGACCGCATGCTTGTTTGCCACCAATAAGGAGGGGGGGAAAAAGCCAAGCTAGCTATAGCTTAGCACGTTTGTTTTCCGTCTCTTTAGACTAGATCTGGTATCGCCCACTTGATTAGGTATTTGTTCGGTGATTAAGTCGATTTTTAAATAGGGCCCGTTTTTCTGATACGTTCATCTTTGTCTATCCTGACGCGGTTGTTTTGTTGTTGAATTTGGGACCTATTGTTAATAGGGAGAAGGGTAGTTGTCTGCCCCGCACGTCAGATCGCCTCTCGGCAAAATAAATCAAATAATTTAATTAGAATGCCGCAAAAGGCGCTCGAAAGCTCTATTCGTGAGCTCCAACAAATACTCACCACGGTGACAAATCGTTTAAGTGCACTAGAGACGAAAATAAGTGAGCAAAATGAGATAATCATCAAGCAAACAGAAGCAATAAATAGCCAGAAATCGAGTTCGGAGGGTATCTCAGCAACAAACCGTAAGTCCATCACCGCCTATATTACGCCACCAGCCCCGGCAGCGCTGCAGCGTCAGCGCCCAGTGCGTCAAACACGCCTAAAAGCCGCCGCGACTGCTACATCAAGCAATAGCGCCGCAAAAAAATCAAGCGCAATAGCTGCGGGCGGATCACGTACACTACACGTCGCGACGACTCCCGAGGTAAACCGACCGGCAAGTATGAATCCAGACCCAAGTATGACGCCGGACCTAAGTATGAATCCGGACCCAAGTATGAATCCGGCCCCAAGTAGGAATCCGGGTCCAAGTATGAATCCAGACCCAAGTATGAATTCGGACCCGAACACCTCCAACTTGCAGTCAATATATTCAAAAGCAAAACTAAATGACAGTACGACAGAACACACTAACTCCACCGACAATGACTATCGCACCGTGTCATACAAAAGAGGCCGTATGCAACCAAAAACAACACGAGTTGCAATCACCGGAACAGGCCCAGCAGATACGGACTTACTTACTATAGAGCGCGGTAAAAAAATTCACGCCTGCTTTTTTAAAAGCGACACAACCCCGGAGGCTATCAGGTCTTATATAGCTAAAAAGACTGGGTATACGAACTGCACGGCCGAAAAATTACGCCTAAAGCATGAGCACTATGCATCGTTTGCAATCACTGTCCCGTGCAGTAAGTATGAAGAAATGATGTCTCCAAATATCTGGCCATCTGGAACGGAGGTGAGCGAGTGGTTTCGAGGCGGCGCCGGGCGCGCCGGGCGCGCTCCCCCCCGACCCCGACACCGCCGCCTCGCGCACGTCGATCGACCAGCCGCCGGCGCAGAGAACAACTGACACCGACACACAGGCACCGCGAACTACGGTTCTCACGGTCTGCCACCAAAATATTAGAGGATTATATGGAAAAACGAAGCAACTAGAAATGTTACTAAGTAACGACCTGACGTGTGACATTTTAATTTTAACCGAACATTTTTTGCGTAGCCATGAAATTCATGCCGTGACATTAACTAATTTCGATTTACTATCACATTACTGTAGACCAAACATAGAACGGGGTGGAAGCTGCATTTATGCTAAATCAGATATAAAGGCTTTGACCCGATCGGACTATTGTGAGTTGTCTCGCGAGCAGGTTTTTGATGTTTGCGCAATACATATAATACATGAGGATCTTTTAATTGTGGGAATTTACCACTCCAACCTAACAAATCATTCCGAATATCTCGGGTTATTCGATGGCCTGCTGGCCAAAATAAATGAAGACAAACTCCAAGCAATCATAATGGGCGATATTAATATCGACTTGCTTAAGAATACTGCCATCAAAAAACAACTATGTGATATTTTATCAGCTCATAATTTTGGTCAGTATGTTAACGAAGTCACCCGGAAAGACGGTGATAGCGCGACGTTGCTAGACCACGCATATTCAAACATCCGTGACGACCGTGTGTCCGCAACATGCGTTGTCACTAACCTGAGTGACCATACAGCGCAGCGACTCACCGTGCCGCGCACTCCACACTTGTCGTCCCCACTGATAACGAAACGTGTTTTTAGCGATACAAACATAACATCTTTTGTAACTGCGCTTGAGTCTATAGATTGGAAAGGTATAGTGGCTAAGCACACGGGCAATTGCAATCAATTCGCAACTACAGTTGTTAACATCTTCACATTCCTACTCGAGATTCATTTCCCATTAAAAAATATGAATACTCGTCCTAAAAATAATCCTTGGATTGATCAAGAACTTAAAGACCTTAAATTGTTAGTTTTCGATTTTATTAAATTATCAAATAAATACCCGGGCAATATGTCTTTACATGACGCTTCAAATGAACTACTGAAATCGTACAATAACAAATTAAAATGCAAACGTACTATATATTTTAATTCATTAATTAGTAACAACCCCAATAAAAGTAGAGCAATGTGGAAGGCTATAAACATCGAGCTGGCTCGGGCGCCGCGCCCGCGCGTCGACTACACCGAGCTACTCACGGACAGCGCCGGCAGCCCGTTCGCAACCAAACAACTTGCGGTAGACGCGCTCAACCACGAGTTCGTAACGGCTGCCGCCGCATGCGGCGCGCCCGCCGCTGACCACAGCAGCTGTATCACCTCCTTATCTGACGGGTATGTCGCCAGTGATAGCTCTATAAGACTCAGGCCTTTTACACCAGCTGAAGTCGCAAACATATTTAAAACTTCTATCGCGACCAAAACAGTACCGACGTTTACGGCCTCTCTGCTAATCTGTTAAAACGAGCTAGTCCCGCAATTAGCTACGTTCTTTGTGAACTATTCAATAGCTGCATGCGAACAGGAGTATACCCTGAGAATCTGAAAAAAGTAAAAATAAGCCCACTTTACAAAGGTAAGGGTAAAAAATCATTAATAAAATCCTACCGCCCCATATCCCTGGTCCCAGTGCCCAGCAAATGTTTCGAAGTAGGTTTAAACAAGAGGCTACTCGGTTTTTGGGCACAAAAGAATACACTGTCGGACAGCCAATATGCCTACCGCCCTGGCCGGTCCACCACTGACCTAGTGCGAGAAGTAGTGCGCTGCGTATTGAGCGCCCGCGAAGCGGGGAACCACGTAGGTGTCATCTGCTGCGACCTGTCCCGTGCCTTTGACACTGCAGACCACGTACTCGTCTCCAATAAGCTAGCCCACTACGGTATCCGAGGCCTAGCCACCAAGCTAATACTGTCCTTTATGACTGACAGAGCGCAAGTGGTGGTAGGCGACGGAGGGAGGGTCGTTTCTGCCGAGCTAAAAAATCTGATGGGGGTCCCTCAAGGATCGTGCCTCTCCAACACCCTGTTCAGCGTCTTGCTGAACGATCTGCCAATGGCTATAAAAGGTGCTGATATATTCATGTACGCCGACGACGTCACGGCAGTCGTCAGCACTGCGTCGCAGCGGGAGTTGGAAGCGGCCCTAAATCTCGTCATGGAACAACTCCACCAATGGTTTCAGGCAAATGGTTTGGCTCTAAACAAAGAAAAAACCAGCTACATGATATTCAAGCTAAACGGCCATACAAGCCCAACCACTAGGGTGTGCGCTGGCGGTGCCCCTATACAGCACGTGAACGGCGCACGCCTGCTTGGTTTCCATCTCGATAGTGCCCTAACGTGGGAGACGCACATCGATGAACTATGCAAGAGAGTAGGGAGTGCGTGCTTCGCGCTGCGGCGATTGACGATCACCGCCGGAAAGCGTGCGGTGCGAGAGTGCTATTTCGCAACAGTGCACTCGCTCCTCACGTACGGCGTGGAGCTTTGGGGCCGCGCCTCCGACTGGAAGCGCGTCTTCTCACAGCAAAAGCGCGCCATTCGCGCGATGGCTGGTAAGGCGGAGGATGCCCCCGCGCGTGACCTATTCCGCGATTTAAAGATTTTGCCCCTGCCTTGTTTACTCATCTACCAGGTTTCAGTGTTCACACACGGGAACCTGGATTTGTTCAAGCGCAGAGGCACTAACACTAACTATAGTCTACGCAGTAATAGACACCACAATAGGCTGGTCGCCGAACCACACAAACTCGCCAAGTCACAGCGATCTGTGTACTATTTAGGCCCCTCTATTTACAATCGCCTGCCGAACTCGGTAAGAGATGCAGCTTCCACCGCGGCATTTAAGGTTAGACTCAAGAAGTGGCTGACACAAGAGTCATTTTATTCATATGACGAGTTTTTTAGTCTACCGCTTGTTATTTAAATGGTAAACAATATTGTGAAATATTATTGTGACATAATAAAATATTTGAATATGATATAATTTACATACAATATAATAATTAATTACATACAATATAAAATAATAATTGTATCTGCATGAATTTTATTTGTAAGATTATTGTAATTGATAAACTATTGCAAACTCACACGACACGACATGTAACAATTGTTATTAATAAATATTTCATTTCATTTCATTTCATTTCATTTCATTTCATTTCATTTCATTTCATTTCATTTCATTTCATTTCATTTCATTTCATTTCATTTCATTTCATAAATTAAAGTTTATAATAGTGGAATATATACAATTTTGTACCGGGGGTCTCAAGAAGCTATTTATAAAATTATCTGAATCCAATAGCAAGAGCATAAGTATAATAAAGGTGACATGCGGATGACGACTGCAGCTACATTACTGTTGCAACATAACTGCTGCGGCGGCATAGACATGTCTCTGTCAACTGTCAAAATCCTGTTCCTCGAAAATGAGTCCCGCTTGAACGATCTAATCGAGACAGTAACGCCGCAATGAAATCAACGCAAAAATCCATGGATATTGATAGCGACATTTTACGGCTCAACGCCTCAGCAGTAAAGTTAACGTTCCAAATGTTACAATAGTAATACTGCTGCGCTCTTCGTCCAAACGTCAGCTTAAGATGAACGCTTGATATTTGTTGCAACTTAATTTCCATATAGCCAATTACATATATGTTTTGGTACAACGTTCCAATCAAATTAATGTCTTGATCAATAATACCGGTAGGTATATGAATAGGTTTTCGCATGACATAAGTTTTACCCACGCGATGTCATTTTTTATTCGCAAATGCTACAGCCACACCCGCCCGATATAGGTACGCCTACATGTAACTAAACCGTTCCCACCATATTAGACTATGTTTCAAACAAACATGTGTAGAACCGAAAACGAATAGGAAGTTTAGCCTTAATCAACTCCGGGCAAAATATTGTTTTACACATTTGAAAGTTGCAAGAAAAGGTGAAATACTGTATGTGTATTATTCGGCACAAAGATTCGCGGAAAAGTAGACTAAGACGTGAAAAGAAACGTTGGCCGAAAAGAAGGCCGAATGGAAATGCAGCATGTAGCACAATTAAACATTGCCCTTGTTCGCTAATGGAATCCTATGGACGTTTCGCACATTACATGCTCAGAATAAAAGATACGCGGAAACGTTTCCTTGTAAGCGATTTGACTGAGCAAACCCATAAAAGGAACAATAGCGGACTCAAATCACGTTCTACTGATAGTACCTGTTGCACACTCCACGATATTGGAAAGAAAACGTACTGTCACAATATGTCGTATTCCTAAATACTTATGTAGATAATAACCTATATGCATCATATCTTGAATATGCGAGAATCCGTAACGAACTGTAAATAATTAACATTTTGGTTTGTTTAATTTAAATAACAACTTTCATTGACGTTCCTTCTAAATAGCATGTTTTCAATTGTTTACGGCTAAGAGGAAAAAAAAAACTTTATGAGCGCAAATTGAGTTCATTGAGAATGGAATTAACTACTTAATTGTTTTTTGATCGGTCGGTAGCTTGAAACTAAAAACAGCTTAATTTACGCAGTTAAGTTTTTTGAATAATACACTGTCTGCAAATAAAAGCATACTTAAAGTATTTTATCACCACATTTTCAGGTAAGTGAACAAATAATGTATTTTTATTATATTTCCTGACATTGTTTCAAAAACACCTTATACTTATGCCTCAAAGAAAACTGGACTTTTACTCGTATGACACGAATATTTTACCAGGTCTCTTTAAGCCTCGCCCTGGCAACTAAGTAACTCGTCATAAAATGCCTTTCATTTCGTTCCACTGCGATACTGCGGTATAGTATGAATCATCTAAAATGATTTTTGCGCCTTTAACCCTAAGCTGTTTATTTTGTGCATTGCGGTAGATACCCAATTTCTCATTAGTGAAAAGGATCACGCCCGTTTAAACGGCATTTTAGCGCTCTATTTATATGGTTCTAGTTTAGGTAACTAAATTCAGAGAGATAACACGTTTGGATACTGTAGGATGACCGATAAGAATATTTGAAGATAATAAAAAGCTGTAACATAAATTTGAGCCATATGTCGCCAAAACTGCTTTTTAAACCGGCTTGATCCTTCTCACTAATGAGAAATTCGGTAGCCACCGCGGTGCACTAGAGAAATGATGCCTTTTGTTTAACGGCTTAAGGTTAGAGGCGAAAAAATCATTTCAGATAATTTATACCTAATATTTCTCTCTATCTATAGCGACTAAATATATCTACCTAATCTTGAATCTGGTGCAGGCCCAATGTAAACTGTAAGTAAAAATTTATAAGGAAAATCCTCTCAGCCGCCAAAGACTCATGTAAAACAAAGCGCTTCAATTAAAGAAACTATAATGATTCGCTATCAAATCTACTGTAACGATATGGCTATTGTTGTACCTATAATATTTCAAGGATACTACTTCATCTTGATAATTAATTGATTTTAATAACATTATGTATCTTGATAAGTTTTTGACTATGATTATGTTAATTAGTGTTTGTGCTCATAAATAACAATTCCTCTGGTAGGTTCAATAGTTTTAGTATTAGCATTACTGTATAATCGTTCTGGTTGGAACGTACACAAAATTGAAAATGAAAGAGAGCAAGAAACATTGACGGGGCATAATAATATTCGTAGAGAAAGTCAGGGCTTAGGACTCAGGATTTGAGTAATTTTATTACATTATCGAAGTGTAAATAATTCATATCTATGAAACTATTGAAAAATAAACATGTTTAGCGCTGAGTCTATACATAAAAGCGCGCTTTGCAAGGAAAATTAAACAGGGCTTTGCATACGCTGACTGGCTGTCGAAACTGGCTGTTTGTTAAGCAGTTTTCGTCGGCCAGGTAATGAGTGCGGATAGAGTTACGGACATGCGCGATAATCTGCCGAACGCTTGAACGGCAGCTAACTTACTGTTATAACATCGTGTGTCCTAACGAGGACCCATAAAGTTAATTGCATTTGATATGGTTTGGTATTTCTCTAAGATTTAGATGTTAACGATGCAAGCTGTAATATGGAGATCATTACAATGTTTTTGTTGAATGTGTACTTTCATGGTGAATATATTATCATTTGGATTTCGAGAGAAGTACATATATATAAAAGTCTCTTATAGAAGAAACACTGAAATGATCAGAGATTAAATAGTTTCGATACGAAGAAATGATGATGAAGACACAAATTTTGAGTAATTTATATCTATGCTTTTTGTGTAGGTACTTAATTTTGTTCATTATTCCCATTGGGAAAAAAACTTTCATTCCATTGCATTTCTAATTAAATGACTGTTTCAAAGTTCAAACAGAGAACGAATTGAAATATGAAACGAAAATGTGAAACAAAAGAAAATCCCCTCCTTTTTATTACTACAAATTGATTCATTCAAATAAAAGAACTACCCTTTCGTTTTCAATAGCCACCCGCTTGTCGCGTCACGACTCTTTATTTAACTTTATATAACTTTGAACAATAAAATAACAAATTGCAGTCTTATTTTTATACACGTCTTAGTTAAGAAAATTAGGTCAACGAATGTCTATGTTGTGTATAGTATAGATCAATTAAATCAGAACGAATATAATTGCGCTACGTGAAAGCGTAAGCGGCTTTCGCCTTAGCACATAATTATAATATGGATCTTCAAGTGAATGAAGGCAACATAAGACGATAATCTCTGAAACAATTATAGGTACGTAAAGATCTTCCTCTCCCTTTGCTTTTCCGGAATCGCAACTGTATCTTATGGGACTAATGACAAAGTAGGTATCAACGGAACAGCTATATATTCTATTATAGAATGGAACTAATGGAAGAATATAACATGATAATTTGTGACAAAATTAATGTTAAGCAATAAGTAAAGCAGGATAATGTTTTATTTCAATGATAATTAAAGTAAATAGCTACTTGACATGTATCCAAATTCTATTTATTATGTAACATAATGTAACATAATTTATTTTACATTATAAACAATAAGTACTTAACGCGTATTGGGTCCCTATAATTGTTTAATATTAGTTCGATCAACCACCCATAAATACAGCTCATCCCATATTCAGGTCGTATAATTTAGATTATTAACACGTTCAATCACAGATTAAGTACGTGTTCCAATTTGATCAAATCTGGCTTAAAACATCGGCATTATCTGACCCAAACAAAACAAAGTAACTTATTATATTAAAGAACTTATTTAATATTTCACAGCCTACAGCCCATTAGCATAATCTTATTAAATAACACGGATACCTGTTTTTTGCACTTTACCAAGCGCAGTTCATTTACATCAGCCTTTAAAAGTCGCGTTTATTAAGGTTTGCCTTTCATTTTCCGCGTGCTGTACGCGGAAAATGAAATCTGAAATCTTTTGTTTAACCATAAATTTCAACTTAGCAACCTAGCAACTGACATTGCATATGTATATTTCCATTAACATTGTATATTCAAATTTAAAAAGGACTGATATTTCAACCGCGAGACCGCGACATTACATGGTGGATTACATAACTGTTAATTCATTTTCTTATTTGTTTTTATTCGCTGAACTATGCTGCCCATATACGATACATGAACAGCATAGCGCATTCACAAATATACATATTTATTTTGTGGCAATATTCAGCAGAAACCGCGTATGAATGTATGTAACACGTACCTGTGTTTGTGGTGCTAATCGCGGCGCTCCACAGGAGCACTGTTCGCCGCATAAGCAGCCGCTATCGAAGGCCCGGCCCGAGGCCAGGTCACCAAGGTGGCGCCCCGACGGCGTCGCCAGCCGCAACGCCGACGCGTCCGACTGCGACCGGTGGTGCCCGCGCCGCGCCGCCGGCCTGATCTCCTCGGCCAATATTGAATCTCTAAACTTCATCGCTTTCGACCGCTTCGCGTCCCCTCCGAATGCCGTCAATAACCAGGCCAACCTCAGAGAAAACTCCGCACTTTGTTTACACCTAAACACTAAATATGGCTTTAGGACGTCGGCCACATCACTCATCTCTATATACATGGTCGCCAATTGCGGCAAATAAAAGTCTACGTCCTCGTGCGGGAACGAGAAAAGTTTATTGGCCAGGTACGCCTGCACGCCGGGGTCTTTCGAATTGAAGAGGTATGAGATGGCCATGCTCATGTCGAAGAGTTTGCTTTCGAACAGTCGGAGTAGGAAGTCTTTGTTTTTCGATGTGTCCGCGTCCGCGGTCTGGTCCGGTTCGGATTTTGTTTCGTTTGTCTCATTAGTGTCGGGCGGATCGGGTGGTTTGTCAGTGTCTTCGGGGTTGCCGGAGTCGAGACTCTCGCGGGAGCGGGCGGCGGCGGACGGCGGGGGGCGATCGTCCTCGGGCCCATCAGGGGGAGTGTGGATGCCGGAGTCGTCGGAGCCGGCGGGCACCTCGGGCGGCAGCGCGAGTCGCGGCGCCGCCGGCTCGCAGGGCAGCCGGCCGGGGCAACCCTCGGGCGACGTCGGCGTCATGTCCTCGGGTATCCGCTGGAGGACGGAGTCCAGCGAGCGGTTCCGCTGGTGGCCGCATCCCGCCGGCGGCCCACTGGCACCCGTCACATGTCTGTGAACAAACATGAATAACATTAATCAAACTACACAATACGAACTATAAATTTCTATTCTAATTAATATAGACAGTAAAAGATTTCCCCCCTAGTATTCGTAAGATTTTGTACAAAAAACCTGTGTTGTTTGATATCAACTGGCAGGCGCATCTCAAACGTTGTAGGAGTAGGATTAATGAATCATAAATATGGCAGCTGATAGGGATGAATAAAAGAGGCTTCACCGAGCTTAATAAATGAAGCAAGAACAGGAAAATGATGGTGGCAAATATAGTGAAAAATACGTGCAACAACAAACGGAGCTTAAAGCTTTCATCTTTTGTGAGTTACGAAGCTTTTAAAAGCTCCGCGGGTGCGACAACAGCGTTCATAATACTTAGTCTATTGCTGTCATGACACGTTATAAACAACGATGCCTCACACTAGTTACATACACGTACAGAGATTTTACATTTTATAAGACCTACAGTACACACATCATAAATCCTATACGATGCTTTCAAAATCAACAAATATTGGCGAGCATTAAGATAAACTGTTTTGTTACAACAAATCTCATATCTGTAAAAATATTATTGCTTCATTACTTTATCAAACTCGATTTGGTAATGACATTCAAATTTCGAACATCTCTAAAAAAAGGTCAGTTTGATTTTACCTCTATTCTAATATGAGGAGAGATGACGTTTTATTCGAAATGAAATGTTAATTCCAAACAATTTTGACAAATCACGCATGTTCGTTCAAACGATATGGCAATCGGCCCGCGACCCGACTCTTAGTTTGTCTCTGAACTAAGAACCCACTAAGTTCGTTTCATAAACTCACACTCGTATTTTAAATGCCTTTCATTATGTAGCAACCTCATAAACTACTCTAATAACTCTGCGTCACTGATTATTGTAATTCAAATAGCGCAAAATTCGTCTTATATAAGATGCAGGATTTATTAGTGTACCTATCTATGTATTCTGGTAAACCACCTTTAACAACAATAAGAAATACGCGCAACTTTAGTTTATCAAGATAGTTTGGTTTAGTTTTATTTTAGATGAGTGCTGAAATAGCGAAAAATATTGCACTAATTGAGATTCAATTTCAATTGAAACTTTGATCAATGACGACTGCCAAGGTAGAAGATGATGCTTGAGTGACATTTGTGATATTTGACTATGAGTATAATTGGATGATATTGTGTAGCATCTTATTTATAATTACACGTTATATGCACATTTTCTGAAAACAGGCAGATATCAAGTATTTCATATACCTAGTCGATTCGATACGAATTTAAAAATAATGTAAATATAAACCATGACACTCAGTCATTCGGCCAATGATTGCGTCAGAAGGAGGGTAATGTTTTTCGGGCGTATGTATGTGTAAGGGTAAGAGAGATGTGAAATTTAAAATTAAAATAATATATTCTTTTCAATTTAAATTTCAAAGGGCATGTAAGGGCAAAGTCGATTATTAGGTCGAACCATAGTAGTCTCATTCGATATTTAATAACACCGTTAGAGTAACAAGAATAGAGATATCTATAAACAGTAAGGTAAGACGGAGACAGCGCTTTACAAATAAAAGACACTTCCAATATGTCGTTGTTTCAATAATCAAGTCCTTACATATGTATGTCCATTTCTTTGGCACGCCCTACAGCCCAAACGGCTGGACGGTTTTTAACATACGTTCTGTCGTTAAATTCGGCATAAATATGGTAGTGACACAGGCTATCAAAATTTAGAAAATGGCGGGTTTTTTTACAGCAATATGGGTATCGAATGAAAGCTAGTGAAAAGTTCATTTCAAAAATATATGAACACATCGGGTTCTTTGTTTTTAAAATAATTGTTCCTCTTGTGTATGTTATTTTGACATCAATGTGGAATAAACTATAGAACAGATTCTATCTTATACTTCAGTGAATTTCAAATTCTTCTCACAAAAATACTCTCGTATTTCCCGTCATGTCACGATCATTGAGCTAGCAAACACAATTTGCAATATTTATTCTAATAATTGGATAACAATTACTGTCGCCGAGGTCGCGGATAGCATTGCATCGCATCATCAAACGAATCACAAAGAATGTTATTGATGGCGGCGCGAAATTAAGAAATCTCCTCGTGAATGCAGTGGTTTCGAGTGTTTCGACATGGGTCTGAAACTCTTTTTGGTCGACTTAGCCTTTATTGTGTCGAAGCAGCTATTACGATTATAACTGAAAAGATTATTGCTTAAGAACTAGTAGTTCTTTTTATATTTATAAATTTTATATTGAAGGCTTCAAATATTGAATGTCTTGCTAAATTCCCATTGTGGATTCATATCCAATATATATAGATGGTCTATGTCGCCTCTCTATGTTAACCTCTCTTTCTAACAAATATACAAAGAGTAGTTGTTAGAAAGAGTGGCGAACAGCGAGATAGTGCTATTGGTTTATTATAAACGAAACAGGTGTGAACATACTTATATGTTTGGTCGTATTTAGTGGCGTAGATATTTTTATTTTTCCGGTTTCCGGCAAGCAAAATCAAGTTTGCTTTAATTATTTCTGGTATCGCATGTAATTTGTGTTTTTTTTTCTAACTTTGTTTATAAACTATCAATAACACATACAACTCTCTCGCTTCATGCAAAAATATTCCTAGATAGTTTTGTTGATATATGGATTTTGTTTCACTTGTCCTTCATAACACTGATGTAAGTATTCATAGACATCTAAAAGTTTCATAATAATCGGGAAAAGTAGGTAATATACCTAGGTAGTAAAAAACAACAAGTAGGTTGGACCAGTTCGACGTCAGAGGTAAGTAGTTAAGTACCTATGATTTCCAGCCATTTACAATACTTCAAACGCGTAAAATCTGCTTTGATTCGACATAGACCGCACAATTTAACACAGTTAAAGTGGTAATTCGAACAAATCTCGCTAGACCTACGTGTATTGGTTGTTTAGTTAAAAACCTTTTTTCTATTCATCGGCTGTAAAGGTTGAATTAAAATTTCGTATAGCTACGGTCACGTCTGAAAATATGGATACGAAAAAAGTACCAAAAATATGTACACACGACTTTATTGCACATATGTTAAGGTAGTGTATACATATTTTTGGCACATTTTTCGTATCGATATTTTCAGACGTGACTGTACCAAACTATAATTGCGTAGTTTTCATGTATTGGCTACCAACTCAACTATAATCTACATTTCGATACACTGTAGTCAACCATAAAAAAATATTATAAAATAGTGATATAATCAAGCTTTTCAATCTCGTACCTCACACTCGGCTAAAAAGCTCTTTATTATATCACGACTGTATAAAATACTATTGCAAATGAGACACCGCTTGATACTTCGCCTTAAAGTAACAATTTTTTTCCGTTGTGGGCTTCAATCGGCTGTGAGAAAATGGTTCATTCGCGTGGAAAAGGCATCTCAACAAAAGAAACGACTGTTTCCCGAGCAAGTGACATGAATAAAACTTATTACCTAGATAACCTAGGTAAGACTTGTTGGTAATGACATGGCACTATGTGGTGTACACGTTTTTCCTGGTGTGCTCTAAACCTGGTTAATCGGTGAATATTTTACACGGGTACATTAGATAGGTAGGTACGTCCCACTTGTACAATACAACAAGAACGCTTATGACGAATAAAGGCCAAAACACATAATTATAAAACAAATGCTACTCCATTTATTCCTTTTTAATTAATAGACCTTAGCTGTTAACACCTACATAAATATAGTCCTCCTGAAGCTCCAAAAGGCCAGTAATATGTAAAGTATGAAAACATCATAAATCTAGTTTGCACGTATAAATAATAGCGTTGATATCGTACGTGGATTATGGAATAAAACATACTTATAGAACGGGTCCTCATAGTACTGCAGTCCAACAACAACTATTTTCCTAACCATTTCCGATACACTTAGCACTGGTCACCGTAATATTCCCAAGCCTTCACACAAACATTATTGTAACACTGACAATCCAAGAGGCATTGTTGGCGCGAATGTAAACAGTTTCTCAAACGGAACGCACGTCTGCTCCCGAGAACCGTGAGGGGCGTACTGTTTTACGCAACGCATCAGCACGCCGCAGCATACCATTCGAACACTCTACTACGCCAGCAAAATACGCCAATATCAACGGTTCGACCATAACAATAAGAAATAGAATCGTTTCCAATACTTGAAAGCTGTGTCGTCCATTGTACAAGGATCGCCTCGATTACGCTACTAGCCTGAACTCCACTGAACAACAAATGAAACAGTAAACAAAGATTCGCGGCCCAAAGATAAAGATTTCCCCAACCGACTTCACGAGTGTCGGAGTTTACGTGAAAACTGGTTTCTATGGACGCACATACAACACACTTGCGCAAACTGACGTAGGCAGTAGGCACACGTGCAATTAACGATGGAGCTTGACAACAAATTATACTTCATTGTCAAAAAACAATGCCCGTAGTCGAGAAACTCGCCTACGTCACTGGAAATTGTGTTCGAAGGTTTATTGACGCGATTTCTTCATACGTGCGAGCATAGGACTCTAATATCTACACGAGCACTCGTAACATATTTGTATTCGTTGGATATCAACAGGTGCTCATATCGCTACCTTCTGAGGAATGTGCCGCATTAGTGTTCCGCGCAGGGAATATTAAAGAGAAACAGTTATGCTCGTAAACAAAGTTGGCTCATATAAAAGTAGAACTAACACTTGTTTGTATTCAGTAGTGGCCATCTGTCCTATTACGAAGCGCAGACAGACGTGATGACATAACGCTGAATTTGTAAATGCATACCAACATTTGGGAGAAAGCGGACGACGACCCTGTAAATCTCCATCGCTAGTTAAACTATCAATTTCAGAAGAGCCATCTGGCACAAGCGGCCCGTACACCTAGAGGCTTTCTCAACGCGGACGCATATTCACCCAATCAAGAAAGTAGAGGAAGTGGAAGTGTTATGGCCACTTACTGAGCAAGAATTCCGACGCAGCGCGAGTGGGGAGGGAATTAACATCGGTTATTTTTGGAACATTATCGAGTAAGGGGCATATGTTGCCTCCTGCTAACCACATGTGGCGTTGATAGAGTCGCAGCTCGGAAGAGCATTTATCGGATTCCAACCATTCCGGGCTAATGGGATCTAAGCACGTGGAAATGCAGACATTGCAGACTGAGTGAAAACCATTCTATTCATTCGCAAATAAGTCGGGTCGCACGAATGGGAAGTCGCTAGGAAACGGATTTCTAACTGCGACACGTACTCGTCGTAGTTAGTTTCCAGTAATGGAAATGGAATCGTTAATTGGGTACTTGCCACAACATGTTGAATATTATAACAAAATTTTGTTAAATGGATAGAAAATGAGCCATCCATTATAAAAAAGTGGAATTTAAAAAATTATATTGAGATTATAAAAAAATACAAGGCTCCGAAATCTCAAAAAAAAAATTTTTTGTCTTTCTTAAATAGAAAAGAAAATGGTACCATTCGATTCCTTACATTTTATTGAAAAATAAATTGTATGACAACTATACACATAAACGCAATATTTCAGGGTCAAAATGGCAATTTCCTTGATCTTCCATACATTTAGGACCGACTTATATGATGTGATGTCACATCACCTTATCATTTTGTTAGAGGCGTTTCAATCGTCGAGTGCGAGCATCAGACTTTAATTGTCATTTTTGATCTTTGTGTTGCTTAAATGCCATGAGTCCTATATAGACAAGATCGTTTGACATTATTTACAAAAACAGTCAAGTAGCCAATTGCTTGATTTGCCAGAGATTTAGAAGAAGCCCTTTTAGGAGTTCATTGGGTTGAATACAAAATCTTTACCAACCGACATCAATCCATTGAGCTAATTACTAATATCATTACACTTGCCAGGAACAATAAACGTTCATATTTAATGAACAATTACCGCTAGTAAGCGCCGATCTTACTTCATGGACTTGAGCCAATAGACGGTTTTTATTGCCATTTCAATGAAAATTTAAAACCATACCAACGTCATCGTCTGCTAATTTAAGAGATATACGCTGAGAGCGATAAAGGCAATCTATTTATAGCAAAGTGTGATGCGGTCACCGTGACAGATCATTCGGGTCGGGAAGTCGAGCCACTATCAATGGACACACAGCACAGTAGAACTCCGGTATGGCCTTGCATGCCAGCCGATCAGATAAACTCTGCTCAAATTTGTTTATTAGATAATGGCAAGGCATCACGCATTCAGAAAATGAAATCATCACAAGCCAGGCGCGTGATTGAACTAGATCCAACGGCGTAGTGGATTTCTTACACCATAGATTTAACTTATAACATTCAATACTTATGTAATACACTGAGGAAAGTGAAACATCACTGATCCAATTTAATCCATAAAGAGAACTAATGTAGGTATGCACTGTTAAGTAGATGCTCTTGATTGGTACTCCTCAGTAAAATATACAACATACGGAATAAACAATTGATTAATATAAAATTAGATGGCAAGCGGTGTTCTTGTCGTTAAAGGGCGATCTCTACCGTACACACCCCCGTTCCGTTTATACACTAACACGTAATGTTAGACTGCAAACATTATACATCATTAAATACATTTGTAGCAAATTAAAGCCGCGAAATAGGGGAATGCCAGCAAGGTTGTAGCAGTTCATGCCAATAATTAAAGAAAAAATATTGACAAGAAAAAAACAAAACAATTACCGCTTGAAAGGTGTAACGAAATGCAAGTCTTCAATACTGCCAATAAAATAAAATAACGTCAATTAACTGTGGCGGTAACTATATTGATTTCGATTGGTTCATAGAGTTCAAGGAGTCTATGACATGTCTATGCAAACAAACATTCTACATTGTTGAATTTTCTTCTAGTTATACCTAATCAACTCTGAGCCTCCTTTCCTATATAAACGTAATATCATTTACCAACTGCACATAACGAAGACTCACATCTCACATCAGTAATGCGAATGAGCGATACTTGGAAAGGTACATCAATATAAGATACCAAAAAAACTTCTAAACAAAATGAGGATCACTCTGTCCAAGGACAGGAAACTTTCAAGGCTTTCAGAATTTGACGGTAACTAAATGACATGTATTTAACTATTAATAGCTAGACTAAAAATGATCACTAATTGTTTTACGGTTTGCCGAAGAATGCCTAATACAATATAGATATACACATGCACTCTAAATGGTCTCCAATCGAGTTAGCTACAGCAATGCTCTAACGAATAATGATATTCTACATAAGAATTCGATTTCATTAAACAAAAATTCAATTAAACCGTCAGTAAAAAAATCGACCTACCAGACAGCCCGAGTTCTCAAAAGGCATGACGTCAATAAGTCAAACAATGGTTGGATTGATTCGACTCGGCGCCCGGGCGCATTGTTCTGGCCATTGGGTGATTGGAGAAAGGAACGCATGGCTTCTAACTGATTTCTTGGTCCGTAGAAATAATGAAAGATATGAACGTTTATGGTTAGCATTGTTCATTGATAACGAAACAAAGATTCATACATTACATGTGTATTTGAAAATTTAGGACGTATTTTTTAACTATTATACAGTAGAAGTGTTTTTAAATGAAATTTTCTGAAATACGTACAGGACAGCTTTACCGTAGACAGCTGAGCATTTTAGATCTATCTAATGTACAGTCGAGTTCATAAATATGAATACATTTCTACACGTTAATCCATTGCAATAAGGTGAAAAAATGTATACATATTTATGAACGCCACTATAAATGTCTACCAAATGTATTTGTCATATTGTCATATACTTACCCATGTTAATGTGATTAACTAATCACATCCATATTTATTTTATTTGTTAATGTTGAGCTGCTGGTAACTACCAGCAGCTCAACATTAACAAATAAATATGGATTCGAGAAAAAGACCATGTCAATGTTGCGACCGAGTTGTTTATCTTAAATTTCGGTAAAACTAGGAACATGGTATGTTACGCTCCTCGGGGTGGTTAAGTAATTTCTTAAAAGCCCCGCACTCATGATTGTGAACATTAAATTTAAGGTGTTACGTGCTTGCCAAATAGCGCGAAAGTGAACGCCCGCCGACCTTGCGGAGTTGCGATGTTCGCTACACTTTCTGTGCGAAATTTCACGTGTTATGCCTCCAAAATGTATAATTACGTAATTATTTAAATCAATCCGAATATTTTACAACTTAACGCAAATGTATTTTACGTAATTGTAGTTAATATACCTAACTTATTCTCCACGACATTCAATTCTAAAACTGACCATGATGTAAATCACCATTAACATCTCTATGATTTTCTGCATTCAAACAATACCAGTGCTTAGGCGCATTGTAATTCAGAATCCTTCATTACAGAATGTTTAGCCAAGACACTGGAGTAGCCGCTGGTATTACAGCATTAGGCAAACCTTGACCCACTGGGAATTACTCTACTAACTTTGTTACTCGCGTATCGTTGAAGCAATGGTTTAACGGCGCAATAACTAATTAAAAACGTATCGCTTAACATAACTATTAAATAAGCAAGTCATCTGGAACTTCAGATCGTAACATAGATTGAGCAACAAGTGGAACTTAGGGCCACATAATATTTAATAGAACCATCGTATTCTGGGGCCACACGAAATAAACCAAGATGAAAAACACTTTCCTGTTTTATGGTTGAATTCCGGATCCAGCGAAGTTTTATGAGAGAAAATAACTCTTTGTAGTTATTACGAAGGGCAAAGTTATGTTGACTTTAATCTGCCTGAATTATCTTCAAAAGGAATCTAGAGTATCTAAACATAGACGGAGATTGGTGTTTCCTTAACGTCAACATTGCTGAGAAACACGTGCCTTCGGATTAGGTCCATATCGGTCGCCAAATAAGCCTCTATCGATATTTCTGGACGGTATGCCGTCACAATCCAATAACGCAGAAGCCTATTCAACCAATCTGCAGTACCCTGATTCCGTAACTGCTACGGCTTCTTTGAGCAGAGTATTTATTTAGGTATATTAACACAAGCATCGTGAAGAACCAACACTAATTCTGACATTAAATTACACTGAACATACGCAGATTTCTACCAAACACTCGTTCTCGAATTTAACAATTATAATTTCATGCGGTGGCAGCAGGCGGGAGGGTTATTATAGAGATGCACTTCGAATACAATCTTATCATAATAAAACAAGATCGCATAGGCCTACCTATAAGTTAATTGCCTCTCTATTAAAGAAATTAAACAATTTTACTTAAGCCAAGAGTTTAGATTTTTATCGGAGAAATCTAAAAATCATATCTAACTTACATACAATAAATAGATCTATATAAAAGGCAAATTTAAATATAAAATGTATTTAATAAAATTACTGACTGAGAAGCCAAAGACAAAGTTTAAACTTAAATAGTGACGGCATCGTGACCTCAAGCTACCTGGTACCTCAATTTGGCAAACTACTAAATAAGTTTCGTTTGCAATATTTTAAGTTTAGCTTACGATTTAGATTTCTTTATTTTATGAAAGCAAATACACGATAAATTTGCATAAGTTAAATTTAAAATAGATGTCAAATGTCAATTAATTTATTCGTATACCGCCTAATCAAACTTGAAATATTACGTTTTTTTTCACTAATGGTCTCTTTTTAAGCCGACGAACTTTAACTTATTCGAAACTTCTTGTTTCGAATGTTCCGTTTCGGTCTCCCATAAGATAAGTAAAGAGAATATAAACTTAGGTTTGAATATTTTGCTTTTAAAGTATCTCAATTTTAAGAACGTGATTAATGGTTTTGTAACCAATTTAATTAACATCTGTCAATTATCTAACGCTAATAAATTAAATAACGCTCTAATTAAACTTCATAACAAATAAAGCGACGAAAAATTAGAAAACATTACAAATTAATCTAAGTAATAAATAAACTTTAATTAAATATTGTACTCAAGAATTCATTCTCTCAAACTGGTTGTAATGGAAAAAGTCACATCAAAGACATTTCATTTTTTTTTAATACCCATAAAACATTAGAATGACAAGAGATTAACTTGCATAAACAAATAAATATTAATTAATCCCTACTAATATTATAAATGCGTTAGTAACTGTCTGTCCGTTACCTCTTCACGCTTAAACCGCTGAACCGATTTCTATGAAATTTGGTATGGAGATAGTTTAAGGTTCGACGATGTAGGTACAAGATAGTTTTTATCAATCATCATCATCATCATCCCCCGCAGACGAAGTCGCTGGCAGATATTTATGATATAGTTATGACACTTATTACATTAAAAGTAAAGATTGTAACACTAAATAACAAGTACACATGTTTTAGTAAAAATACTATAAAACGCGATTATATTCCGTTTAATGATATAAATAACTGAAGTATGTGTACAAGAAAACTATTGTTAACTGGTCTAAATAATTATAAAAATCACGAAGTAACATTTTCCATACCACGCCTCGAATATACACGAGTTGGCTTGACCGACCGACCTATTCAAGTTGAATAATTCAGGCATATAAAATAAGCGTGTCGGTCAAGCACCGACCTGAAAACGCGAATCACTAGCCCGAGGGCCTGGTGACCCGACATGCATAAATAAAATAACATGTCATCATGGATACTTAATAATTTAGAGAAAGTCGGAGCTGGTGTCGGTTTCAATTACAAATAAATCGATCCCTTTGGGATGAGAGTAAATAACGTGAGAATGATCGAAGAGACGGGTGATTCTCGATGCTAGTGCGTGTATAAATAGAAAGACATGGAGGGAGGTATGGCTATATACTAATCATAGCAACGGAATTAGTTTCATAGAGATTTAATTTCTATCAAATATTATAAATCTTGTTTCTTGTTATACTATATATTTGTGTTATAAAATATATGTTTAAATTAACCCATACATTATTTCTAAATGGTAAAAAGCCTAAAAAACGTGAACAATCAGTTCAGTTACATAAAGCTGTTACACGATTTATCAAATCTCAAGTACCTAATCTAAAACAGTCCCGAAAAATACAATTCAAACATTAAAGTAATGTCATCAATGTCTATTTTAGGATTTTTAGGTAACCACATACAGGCAAAAAGTAATAATTAGTTATTAGTGACTTAACCCGAATTAGGTAGATACAATAAGATTTACTCAATATTGTTGTATGTGATATTCTTGGTCGTAAGCAAAATTGCTTAATGTAACTAAGTGTACCTAATTAATTACCAATATTGTGCTTTATTTCTAAACTAACACGTTTGAATCTTACGAAGTACTTATGTAACAACCTATCTATCTATACTTGGTTATAAAAGATTTGATGTGCTAATTGTTGAATACGTGAAAACAAGATGAACGTAGTGATTTTTAATATCCCTTTTAAGATTATTTTAGTCTTTACAAAAAACAAAAACATAACTATACGGCAGCGACATATGCAAGGTGCATTTGTGTGTACAGCTGCCCGGCGCGAAACGCGGATTGGTTCGTGTTGGAGTTCCGCCGGGCCATCTGTCGATTGCGCGGGGAGATAGCGCGAAACTTGAACACCTAAATTTGAGGGTATCGAGGACTTAATTTTAAACGAAATATATTCATAATTACACTTGCTCAAGCCTTACGGTAGGTATAATACTTGGTCAGGGAGGTCACCAAGACAGCCAATGTCAACATCTTTGAGATGTTTTCGCTTAATTAAAGTATTTTCAATTTGAAGTTATTTTTAAAACTATCAACGTCAAACAAGGTTCTATTAAAACAAGATCAATTAATTGAAGTATCCTTGGTAACGAGAGTTATGTCAAAATTCAAGTTAACTGAAATCCAATTACCAAGTTCTCTCAGGTGAGGTATTGTATCTTTAGCCGTCCTAAAGGGAATCCAATATGAGGGGTATTAAATTCATAAGACTTCTTGGATAAAATGAAACCTCCCCGAGCACCTCCTGAATACTACAGTTTTGGCAGACTTACGATTGCTTTTCCAGCTAAGTTAAAGTTAAAATATGCGGCTAATATGCAACTCGTATATAGTTGACAGTCAGTTTTAAGTTGTTCAAACCGCAGTGACCACACCCTCATTTAGTATATAATAGCCACTAACTAGCTATTCTGTAATAATCCTCGAATAAGGATTGTTCAATCAGCCATAATTCCCGACAAACCCGACTTAACGCCCTTGTACCTAAAATCTATTCCGACCCAGTTACCCGTGTGTAATGACTAATGACGCAATGAGCACTAACTTTTTTTTGGTTGCTAGGTCCTTTGAACTAATATTAATATAAAATATTTTACTGGATGTCATTTAAAAATTAGTTTTGGTCAACCAGAATAATGACTCTTGCTTGAATAACCATCGACAATGGATTGAATTTTTTACGCAATGATAAAAAAACAATACATCTTTGCCTTGTGGATGTGATAAGAGAAAAGTTATTGCCGATACTACATGTACGGCATAATCACGTAATTAACTATTCAAATTAGGCAAAGATTTCAAAATTGCGATATTTTGACCAAGTTAAAATTTCCTATCAGTTGCATTTCGGATGAAAACCTTTCTCGAAACGCAATAAGTTTGTAAACCATTACATATGTTTACTTTTACTTCTTTATGGTATAGTTAGACTTGAGTAGCCTTACCATGGCTGGCTTAGAGCAGTGTCAAACTGGAACTGACAATTTCATCTTACTGTATCTTCGTGCTCACACTAATATGTGAGTAGAGTACGAGCGATATGCATAGAACGTAAGTTACGCTGACGCTAGCAAATATCTCAGTGTCAAACTCGTGGTAGCCGTATAGATTCTGTATCCTCCTCAATCTCAGAGGCTTATATTATAGAGTAAGACTAAGCTATAAATTTTTACTAGTAAAGTATAAGTTCACAATTCAGACAAAATTTTCTGTTAGGTAAAGTTATCAGTAACTACTACCGACAGAGGTAAAAATTGAGTTAGTCTGAATTGTAGTGTCATAGACGAAATTGGTATTGCAATATGTGTTACCAACGCAGGATAGAGACAGTAGAGACATGTGAAGTAAATTGGGTTATTTGTCCACGAAACCGACGACTGAGCAGGCGACAAAGTGGATTACGTCGATCGCCCGGGGATTCAAAATGACATGGAGGTGATAGGCGACATTTATCATTCTAAACTAGTGCTAAATATAATGAAACTATGTCTACAAGTATTTGCAGAATTTACTAAAAACTGTGTGCTTTCTGAAACGTAGAATATTTCTATAACACTATTCGATTGTTTCGATTGTTAGTTTTAGAAGAATAATTAAATGTTATTAGAAACCTGTCCATTTTTCCTTTCCTTCCTTTAATAATTTTTACATTAGGTCTGATTGAAAAAAAACGTGAAAAAACATAAGGACAAAATTTGTTATTCCACGTTATTTTGAAACACCACGCACGCACGCATAAGGGTTTCCGTCACCATCATCAAAATTGACTGTCCCTTCATACAAGATAATTTGATGATTTATAAACCCTGCTTCCTTCCATTGCACGTAATAAAGGGCAATTATCACGAACTTCCTTCGGACACAATAGAATGTAAAAAGCAAGCAGCATGACGGTGGAGTGATTACAAATGACGCTCAGAGATACCATCACTACTGCATCCGGAACTCACGACGTCAGACGCTTTCTGTAAACAAATAGTCCTTTGATAAAGTTGTAGTAAATACAAACGGACCCGGGATCTGATGTTATTTGAAGACAATTAAAGCAAGTTAGAACAATAGTTTATACAGTTGACGAAAATTAGGTCTTTGTACGAAGCAAAACAAGACGGGCACAATTTGAACAAAGGATCTTTCCTTGAGGGTTTAGTTGTGAGTATTGCTAATGGCTTTCCGTTATTTAAGTAGAAATATGAAAAAAAAAATGCTCAATGGAACCATGCTATTAGGAAAATAAACAAAAATATATCTATCTATCAATAATGATTACCCATTTTCGACTCAAGAGAAGCTTGAACGTCGCTTGAAAATGGATGACGGCCGCGGTTCGACCCTATGTTATTACATCAGCGACGCCCTTACCCAAACACGTAAGGGAATGTCTATAAAAAACCACTCAGTATTTGTCCAGCCAGAGCATGCACACCAAACAAAAGACGTTAAATGCTGAATGATACGAAATTCTGATAAAAACAAATAAAAGTGGCTTGGTGTTGTTGACGAATAGCCGCAATTTGGCCTTCGGCATGTCTGTCGTTTTATAGAGTCATGGTTCCAAAGACAAACAAAGCTGACAAAGCAGAACAGTTGACTAATGACAGCAATTAAACGCTGGCTAAGCGATAGAAATCCCGCGAAAGCCCCAGTCAGTGACTGGCAGTCGCAATCTGACAATAGGAGGAACTGCGACAATCACGGTTTCCGCCGGCCGCTGATTGGTAGATTATGTACAGTAATTGTATCTTAATGGATATTGCGATACACGGTGCGCCTTAAGTGCACTATAAATTATAATTGAGTGTATAATAAAATTAGTCTAATACGCTTGAATGGCTATTACAATTTTGCGAGGGTCATGAGTACCTTTTCAATGTTAAAATAATCAAAAAAAAAAAAACATCCAGACAATTAATAAGAAGTTGCGTATCTTTATTTCAAAATTTTCAAAGCTGAAACTGACGCAGTCATGAGATCATATAAATAAAAGCAACGTGTGATGTGATCGATACGCTAATAGCATATGCCCGTCTGTTTTGTTTGATGTTTAAGGTCATT